>NC_080169.1:47796573-48444073 GCF_950295315.1 Erinaceus europaeus | reverse complement strand
TCTCGATCTTTCCTGACACTGATTCTCCCCTGTGTATGAACTCTACATTGTTTTTTTTTTCAAAATGTCTATAATATGTACATTTTTTTGTCTACTCCATAGCAGAAATAATCTCCTCTACAGTGCACTACTGTATCTACAGCATTTAACACAACCTGGCACTGACTTTAATTAGTAAACAAATTCATAGTAGGAAAAAAGTTCCTGAAAGAAGCTGAATTGTAATCTCCTTTGTGTTTTTTTACATAAGCAAGTCATTTCATCTCTGTGAATTAGTGCCCTACCTGTCCAACTGGAACAAATGAGTTAATGAACAGTGAAAATGTAAAATTAGCAACTAGCTCTGAGCTTTAATCATTCCAGAAATCTTCAGGTTTTATCATGTTTACCTTCTTGTGGTTGTAGATTTCACCATTGTAACAGAGCCACAAATAAGGATACTTCTTCACTCGGATAGGCTGCATTCCAAACAGCGGGTCAACCACAGCCAGTCGGTGAAATCCAAAGCAGCAGTTGGTGTATCCATTGACATTCTCAAAACGAAATGCATCTGGACCCCTGTGTGCAACCTTCATAGCACTCAGACACTGAACAGAAAGGCAGTCATCACTGCCGAAGAGGGCCCAAATGCCACACATATTGCAATGGAGCTACAGCCTCTCTAGGGATAGAAAAGTAGACCAATTAAATACTCAATATCCAGTTCCAGCCTGCATTAAATCTTAATCTAAAACCTTGCATAGGCTATATTGCAGAATACTTTAAATGAGCTTAAAATGTCCACCCTACACAGATATCAAAGACTAAGTATGAATATTCCAGCAATATTCCAGTAGGTTGGCAAGTACACAGGAGTAGAGAATGATCTAAAGTATTCAGAAGAGATTAATGACCATTTCACCCAGACAGCTAAAGTAGCTTAACACCTAGTCAAAGCCTCTGAAGTTCTCTACCTCTAGGCCTTTCTCTTAAAAAGAAAAAAAGGGGAAAAGAATATATATATATATATATATATATATATATATATATGTAATATAGAATTAACTCAAGTAACTTGGATATGATATTTCACATGTCCAATGCAGTTTCTTTTAAGCACTTTGGTCAAATAGTCTTATGTATAATCAAACAATTATTTTGAGACCTGGTGAGAAAATTTAAGTGAGATGACTACTGATAAACAATCTACCAATTAAAAATGGGCTGCAGAGGTCTTTGAAAATCCCTTCTAAGGGGCTGAGATAGCATCATGGGTATACAAGACTTTCAGGCCTGAGGCAAGAAAGGTCCCAAGACCAATTCCTGGTAACACTATAAACAAGAGCTGAACAGTGCTCTGGTAGAAAAGATACATAAATTAAAAAAAAAAAAAAATTACACATGAGGCCATTAGTAAATAATCTGAATTTCATTTTAATACTGTTTAGTAAATCCCATTATTAAGCTTGCTATAAGAAACATGCACTAAACACATTGGATAAGAGAGAACAAAAGCTTATGAGACACATTAATGAAAGAAGTTAAAACTGTAACTTTTTATTTTCATTAAATCAAGCTTATTGGAGGACAAAGATCCTACTAGCAAAGTTGCCCCCCCTTTCCTGTTCCTAGTCACTTTCCATATATCCTTATGAACTTCTAAAGTAGTACTATCCAACGAAAATGTGGACCACATTATGTAATTTTAAATATAATACAGTCCCATATAAAAAGTAAAGGATTGGGGTCGGGTGGTGGCACACCTGGTTGAGTGCACAAGGACCCAAGTTGGAGCCACCAGTCCCGACCTGCAGGGGGAATGCTTTGCAAGTGGTGAAGCAGTGTTGCAGGTGTCTCTCTGTCTCTCCCTCTCTATTTCTGGCTGTCTCTATCCAGTAAATAAAATAAAGATAATAAAAAATTAAAATAAATTAAAATAAAAAGTAAAAGATGAACACATTTTATTTGAATATGAACACACCAAAACTATGTCATTTATTATTTTTTAATTTTTTTAATTGGGGGAATTAATGGCTTACAGTGGATACAGGTTTTGGTACATGTGAAAAATTTCAGTTTTCTACAAAACACTCACCACCTCCCTCAGCCCTTGGTCATCCTCCGCCATCTTGCACCAGGACCTACAAGCCACTCCCCGCCGCCCCAAGTCCCTTACTTTGGTGCAATACAACAAGGCCAGTCAGTCCAAGTTCTACTTTGTAAAACCGCATCGTTTCTATAAGTCCGTATACAAAATTAGAGATCGCTTATATAGCTTCTCTTCGTAAAATCCTTAAAATGTGGTATATTATCTCAATTTGGTCTAGTCAGCATTTCAAACTCTTAACAGTCGCACGTGGCTAGAAGCTACTCAACTGAACAGAGCTGTTTCAGCGCATTTAATTTCTATTCTACATATTAACCTGAACAGGTTCAAGACTTATGCTATTTCTAATTAATCTTAGAGTCATGAGATCAATGAATAAAGTTACGCGTGCTTTTTTAAATTATTAGTCAAAAAAAAAGGAAAAAAGAAAAATATTAGTCCAAAAGCCAAAGCAATAGACGGGAATAATCTAGGGCACACATGGATCATGACGAAAACTTTCCATTTACTAAAAAAACACTTTTGAGACAAGATTCGCCAGTTCTTTTTTCCCTATAGCACAGGCCTATCCCCAGTAATACTTCTTGACAGAGTTTACTCAGCAAGCAAAACTTGTTAAGTTTTCCAGTTAAGTTCTATGGAGAAGGGGGATGGCTACCTGAAGGGTACTGGGGGTAGCCGAATGTGTAGAGGAGTAAGCAAATTCAGAAACCCGAACCTTAAAACAGCCACACGCTCCCTCTGGACCGCGTGCAACCTCTGGCCTGTCAGCAGCTGGATAGCCGGACAGCAAACATTTCCAGTTTCGGCCCAGCACACAAAGAAAGGGATGGAAGTACAGGTAGGGGGAGGGGGAGGGATGGAAGTGCGGGGGGGGGGGAGGGGGAAGGGAAGTAGGAAGGAAGAGAAAAAGAAAAAGGAGAGGGGAAGGGAGGAAAGAAGAGGAAAAAAAAAAAAGGAAGGCATTAAGGAACCGAAAAAAAGGAAAGAAGAGAGAAAGGAGGGAGGGAAACAAATACAGGGAACAACTGAGGCCTCCACCTCTTTGTCTCCGAAGCCGCCTGGCTTTTCCAAGGCCTTTCTCTGGGCCCCTCCCGAGATCACGATAGGGATCTTTCCTGACCAGCTTGCTACCAGATGCACTGCCATCTGGAAGCGCCCGCCCGCCTTCTTTACCCGGCAGGATCCGCAGCATCCACGCGGTCCGGCACAGCTTCCGCCCGCTCCGGCTTGGACCAGGCTGCAGGGCATCTTCTTAACCTTCCTAAAACAACCCGGGTCACTCCGGAGGGCTCTACAGGAGGAGAGATAGGGAGGCAGCTTACCTGAGAGCAGTTCGAACGGGTGGAAGGCTCCTAGAAAGGGCTGTAGACTGAGGACGGAGCAGCGGGCCTAAATACACTTCGGAAGCGACTAGGTCCTTGCAACGCGTGCGGGAGGTTTCATCATGCAGCGGACGACCAACCCCGGCGCAGGACAAGGCAGTGGAGCTGCTTACAGGTCAGGCGGGGCGGGGCGGAGCGAGGCGGGGCGGGGCGGGGCGGGGCGGGGCGGGTCTAATGAAAGAGTTAGAAAGAACGGGAGGTTTCTACTTCCTTAAAGCGTTAGCATGCCTACTGGGTAGTAACCTCTAAAGTCTGGGCACTTAGGTTTCCTTCACCTGCTGTCCTGACACTTTTTTTCTTTTTAGAGAAACTGTCACCCGTTTTTATTCTACGAGTACCTTTGCAGCAGATATTTTTTTGTAGTCTAGTTCCTCCTTTCTATTAGAAAGTTATCTGATAGGAATACACAAAATGTTGGCTAAAATAATAAATTGTGAAGCAATTTATATTCAGAGTCAAGCTTGTGAAATGGTTGTAATCTAAATTCTATCAGATTGTCACCTTCTTGGCTATTGACTTCTTCACTTTTTGAGTCTCAGGATCAGTTTAGTTGATCTGGGTAGATTCCTACCTAAACATATATTTAATTCAGTTTGATTCCTCAGTATACCTGGTCACTGACAAATTTCACTCTCAGAAGATGGCTGAGATCTGATCTGAAGTGCACCACTAATGCTTACTAGTTAGTCCCAAACGTCCCTAAAGATAGCTTCCTATCTTTAAGGAAACTGGAAACTGCTGTGTGTGTGTGTGTGTGTGTGTGTGTGACTATCAAAAAAATTCTAAGTGCTAAAGTGACATAGTTCAGAGCACCCAAGGAGAGAAACTGGTTTTGGGTCTATCCTCAAAGCATAACTGTCACTTAAATTCAAGATATCTTTGCAATATGGATATGTTTGTATTAGGCCACTCTAAAAAGTAAATTATCTAAATCTATACACCTGATACTTGTAGATCTAGGATCTGAAATCTGTTTCAGTAGCTCAATATGCCACTAAATCACATTTTGCTAGTGAAATGGAATGACAAGAAGATAGTATTGGAAACACTTACTGAAAGGAAAAAAAAACCTGTCTTGCTTTTAGAAACTTCAATGACTTCTAGTCATCAACTGTTTTATTTTACAAATTTCATTTCTATATTGAAACATTCCTTTAAAATTGAACCTTGATTTTTTTCCCTTTTGTTTATCTGCACTGAAAGTTTGAAAGGAAAGAAACTCCATTTTCTTTTACAAATAACTTTACTGAAGAAATCTTGCTTTATAAGATTGTTATCATACCATTCTTAGGCATTTATCTAAAAGAAATGACAACACTAATTAGAAGGGACATATGGACCCTATGCTCATAGCTACACTATTCACAATAACCAAAGATTGGGAAGGCCTAAATGACCACCAACAATGATTATCTAAAGAAACTATGGGATACAAATTCTATGGAATACTACTCTATGATAAAAAAAAAAAAATGATACTGTGTCCTTAAAAAAGGACACAATGGATGGAACTGGAAGTGATCATGCTTAGTGGAATAAAGAGGTGAAAGACAAATACCAGATAGTTTCACTTATATGTGGAAGCTGAAACACATAAACTTAAAAAACAAAAGTAGCCAAACTGTAGCTGAGACTCTGTGAGAACAATGATGGGTAATGTTGGGAGGGTGGGGGCACAGAATTTTGGTGGTTGGTGTGATGTGGTAAACCACTATTAAGTCACTAATTAAAGAAAACTTTTAAAAGATTACTATCACAGGTGTATCATATATTCACATCTTCTTAAAATAGGTTTTAGCACGTATCACATACCACCAGATTGTCATTTCTCTCCACCGTAAAGAACTATTCCCAGTTCCTTGTCACCTATCTCCCATTTCTTCCCTTTTGAATCCTTGGGTCTGCTGAAATAAACCACTGATTTTTTTAAGTTTTTTAAAAATATTTATGTATTTATTTCCTTTTGTTGCCCTTGTTGTTTTATTGTTGTAGTTATTGATGTCCTCGTTGTTGGGTAGGACAGAGAGAAATGGAGAGAGGAGGGGAAGACAGAGAGGGGGAGAGAGAGAGACACCTACCTGCAGACCTGCCTCACCTGCCTCACCTGCCTCACCTGCCTCACCTGCTTGTGAAGCGACTCCCAGGAGCTCGAACCGGGATCCTTGCACCTGTCCTTGGCTTTGCGCCACGTGCGCTTAACCTGCTGTGCTACCGCCCGACTCCCCAAGACCACAGATTATTAATGTTTCACTTTCTGTTTTCCCTTGATTTGAGAAAATCCACTTTAAATGAACTATTGAACCAGTACTGGTAACACCATCAAATTTATTTTATAGTAGAGGGAAAGCCTTTTCCGAGAAACAGATGTTTAAGACCCCAAATCTCTTAATAAAATCTTAAATCAAATAGATACATGAAGTCATAATAGATCAGTGATCCCTAACCACTTTGACAAAGACTTATTTTAAAATCACCAGTGTTCTCCTGACCTGCTCACACAAAACAATAATGTACATTTAGTTTTTTTTTTTCTTTTTTTTGCCCCATGGTTATTGCTGGGGCTTTGTGTCTGCACTATGAAATCCACTGCTCCTGGAGGCTATGTTTTTCCATTTTGTTGTTGTTGTCTTCATTGTGTTGTTGTTGTTGGATAGGACAGAGAGAAATTGAGAGGAGAGGGGAAGACAGAGCAAGCAGGGAAGAGAAAGATAGACCTGCTTCACGTCCAGTGAAGCAACCCCCTTTGTAGGTGGTTAGCCAGGGGCTCAAATCTGGATCCTTGTGCTTCACGCCATATACAATGGGTCTTTTCAAATGGTAACATGTGCACTCAACTAGGTTGGCCATTGCCTGGCCCCCTTTCTGTCTTCCACCTCTCTTGTTTCATGGATTCTTTGCCCTTTTCTAGTGGGAGTATCCAAGAGAAACTTCAAGGAGATAATAGTGGCTGGCAGAAACCTCAGAATATCCATACCCTGGTTCCTGAGAGCAAAGACATTCTCCAGAAACTCACAGTTGTATCAGCTTATCTTCTCTATGCCTTCTTTTTTAGATTACAGGAATTTCTCCCACCTCTTTCCCTCCTAGTATCCCTCTAGTCTGGAATACTGTGTCAGCTTGCTTGTCCTAAATCTGGCCCATAATTCATTACCTCATTCAACTGGAGTATACCATATGATTCTTATCAGAACCTTACATAATATGTTACTAAACAGTATATGTGAGGATGTGGTAGATTTAACTAGAATAGAAAACAATTAACTTCCTCTTTTAATTATTAGATAGAAATGAAAACAAAGTGATTTTGGCCTATTTTCCCATATCTTACTTCACTCTCGCTTGTCCTGAAATCTCACTTGTAAAACCAACCTGGGAGCATTTAAATTATTTGACTTTAGTCACTGAGGAATCAGAATAAGATCTTTCTTTTTTCAATTTTTTTAATAAGACAGAGAGAAATTGAGAGAGGATTGAGAAGATAGAAAGGGAGAGAGAAAGATAGACACCTGTAGACCTGCTTCATCACTTGTGAAACTTCTGTCCTGCAGGTAGGGAGCTGGGGTACGAACCAGGATCCTTGCTCAGGTTCTTGCACTTCTTAGTATGTGCACATAACCCGTGCGCCACCTCCCGATCCCCAGAATAAAATTTTCAATCAAGTAAAATCTTTAGATCAGTTCACTTCCAAGAATGTAATCAAAAACAGTGACATTTATTCAGTCCTGAGAGCATTAATTAAGTCTTTAAAATTATTTCAAAGATCAACTATGTTGTTTATGCTTAATAGTTTTTTGTAGGTGAATCCATTTTCTATTTTTTATTATCTTTATTTATTTGTTGTATAGACAGCAGGAAATCAAGAGGGGAGGGGAGAGATAGAGAGGGAGAGAGAGAAAGAGACCTGCAACACTGCTTCACCACTTGCAAAGCTTTCCCCTGTAGGTGGAGACTAGGAACTGGAACCTGGGTCCTTCAGCATTGTAATGTGCACTCAACCAGGTGTGCCACCACCCAGCCCTGGTGAATCCTAGAGTTAAGAAATATATATAGTACTTATACAACCATATGATGGTAGCTATTTTGTGTTGCTAACTAATACATACATAATAATAAAAAGCACAATAAAGGTGCCAAGTGGTGGTGCACATGGTGGATTGCACATGTTATAATGCACAAGGACACAGGGACAAGCTTTGCAAGTGGTGAAGCAATGTTGCAACTGTCTCTCTGTCTCTCTCCCCATCGATCACTCCCTTCCCTTTTGATATTTGACTGTCTCTACCCAATAAACAAATAACAATAATACAAAAAAATTTAAAAAGAAAAGTATGTAAATTTTTAAAAAGCACAATAAATACAAATATTGAGTCGATGTGTTATATAATGAAAGCAAATATGTCAATTATATTTCAGCAAGAATTAATAAAAGACTTTATTGCAGTTAGCACCTTAAAATAAAGTTGTATTTATTTAACCTAGTGTATCTTTTAGAATTAATATTTGTTAATGAGTAAGTCTATGAAAATACTATAAAACCTTTCAGATTTGCCAGTCCCCAACAATAACAAAGCTACCCAGGACCTCAGGACCTACATTAATCAGACTGATTTACAATTTCAAGCACTTTAGGGTCACTGGTAGCAAACCCAGCGAAGTTTAAGGGCTTGAACCCAGGGCCTGGTATCCATCTGTGAGGAGAAAGCATCCTCCATTTAATACTTTGGGCCAACTTATCAAAGATTAGATGTCCATAGGTGTGGGGGGAAATCACATTATTAAGATGTAAAGAAAATGTGAATTAGACTCCATTCATCTCACTACAAAGTCAGTGTTATGGAGCCTTTTCCAGTATACTTTACTGCACTACCTACTACAATTATCCAATAACATCCCATAAAAGTTACAGCCATCAAAGAAAAATTAAACCATAAAGATATGTATTTTTGCCATCCACTATGTTTTCAGTAGCCAAAATTTCCCAGCAGACACATTAACTAAGAAATGACATCAAAGGGAAAGGAAAGAAAACCAGCAACAGAAATTCTCTATACCAGGAAAAGCTGCAGGCCCAGAGCTGGCAGCAAAAGGTAACCCATTCCTGGCTGAGTCTGGATGATATCCAGAGGACTTCATGGAAACTTGAACATGATGGATATCTGAGAGGAATTTATTAGGAAACACAAGTGGTCAGGCTTTCCCCAGTACTAGGTAGTCTCTTCTGTCCCACCATACACTCCTCTACCCTTATCACTTTGTTTTAACTTAATTTAATTTTTATTAGTGATTTAATAATGATAACAAGATTGTGGGATAAGAGGAGTACATTTCCACACAATTCCCACTACCAGAGTTCCACATCCTATCCCCTCCATTGGAAGCTTCCCTATTCTTTATCCCTTTGGGAGTATGGACCAAAGATCTTTATGGAGTGCAGAAGGTAGGAAGTCTGGCTTCTGTAAATGCTTCTTCGCTGGATATGGGCATTGACAGGTCAATCCATACTCTCAGCCTGTTTCTATCATTCCCTAGTGGGGCTGGGCTCTGGAGAGGTGAGGTTCCAGGACGCATAGGTGAGGTAATCTGCCCAGAGAAGTCAGATTAGTGTCATGGTAGCATCTGCAACTTGGTGGCTGAAAAGCATTAAGATATAAATTAGAACAAATTGTTAAATAATCAGAAACCTAAAGGTGAGAATATAGCAGATGAGATTTGGGGTCTTCATATTGTAAGAGGCTAGGAAGTTTATTTTAGATATATTCCAAAGTGCCCATGACTTTACTAATTTTTGTATGAACCCAATGGCTAACATACAGGTGGGCTAAAAGTATTGTCTGTGAAGATGGTGTCAGAGTTGAGAATAGGACTAGAAAGCTGGGTTAGGACAAAGAGTAGCTCCAAAATATATAAATACTATTAACTATAAACTCCATTGATCTGACTTATGGCCTATTCATATTTAGCACAAGAGCCTGTGTAACCTGTGTATCCTTGTTGGTCTGAGCTCCCATTCCATTGTTATAGCTGGGAACATTCTAGGCTATACTCATTCCACTACCAGTCTGACTCGAGTGGCAGAATATGTTAACCCAACCTCCCTTAGGAGAGTGGGAAAGTTTCTACCACTGTTTTTCTACACTGAGGGCAAGGTCCTGTACACACTCTCATCACTTCTGTGCAAAACACAGATTTTTGACAGTACTCATGTAACAGGTGTTCGTCTGGGTACACACACACACACACACACACACACACACACATAATGAGTTCTGGGATAGATGCGGATGAAAAAAATATCATTGTAAGAAAATTCTCTATCCTGTCTCCACTTTATCTTACTCCCACCTTGGTACCTGTATGAAGAAGAGTAGCGGGGACATCAACTCTACAAGGTGAAGTTGTCCTGTTTGTCACAGGCCTTAAGAAATTGAGATAAGCAAAGACTGTAGAGATGGCTGCTCATTATACTCCTTTTTGGAATTCTGATCTTATTTAAGCCAGTCAACAGTCTTCCAAAGTTATTAGCAATATAGATTTTTATTGGAAAGGATGTGGGAAAAAAAAAAGAATCTTCATGTATTTCTCATTGAAGTATAAAATTGTCTAGTTACTGTGAAATGCATTTTTGTAATTCCTCAAAAAGTTAAATACAGAGCTATGAATTAGCAATATATTAAAATAATTGAAAAAATATTTTCAAAGAAATCAGTGTACAAAAATACTTACAACAGTATAATAAAGGAAAAAGCAGATCAAATGTCCTTTAATGAATGAATGCATAAGCAAACTTAGGTACATACATACAATGGGATATATTTATATAAGTATAAATTTAGGCATAAAAAGAATCAAGTGAAAATATATGCTATGTCATGACTAAAAATTATTTTGCTAAGTGAAAGAAGTCAGATTCATGGCTCCATCCATAGGAAACATTCTAAATAGATAAATCTATGGAGACAGAATGCAGATTGATGCTTAACAGGGGTTGGGGAAAAGAACAAGCAGGGGAAAACTGTTTAAGAGAGAAAAGTTTTACTTCGGAACAATGATATTGTTTTAGAAGTAGATAGTGGTGGTAGTTGCAGAATCATGGTAAAGAAAAGAAATATGATTTAATTTTTAAAAGAGCAAGGAGTAGCTGGGGAGGTGGCACAGTAGATAGAATTCAGGACTTGCACACACCAGGCTTTAGGCTCTATCACCCTCCAAGCATCACAGATGTCACAGTGGTTCTCTGATCTCTCTCATAAAACAGACTGATAAATAAGTCTTTCTGAAAATAAAAGAAAAGAGGAATCTGAATTGTAATTATGGCTATGGGAAATAAATGAGGAAGATGAAAATACAGATGGTGATAGCAGCACAAAGTGGAAGATATTTGATAGATAATTGCACTTAATTTTATTTTGCAAATAAGATCAAGAAATTTTTTGTTAGAGTTAAAATGAAACTAACATATCATGCTGATATTGAGACAGAGTTGTTCTAGCCCAATTTTGAAAATTTAAAAAATAATATTACAGAGGAATTCTGTAATTTTCCAAGGACACATGTGAAAAAAAAGTTAAAAATTCCAAGTTAGGTTGCCCAAATCCAGTGTCCATTATCTTCCTACAAGCACCTTTTAGGATGTGCTAGACTGTCATTTACCTACAGATTCATTAACCTACATGTAAGAGATAGGTCATCTCTTCAAAGGAATATAAATAGAAAAATTGTTTAGTACAAAGTTTTTTATTAAGTGTTATCATCTATACTTTCCACTAGTTTTGCATTCTTTAGGTTCAGATAATATTTACTCACAGTTCTTCTGATAGAGATCCTCAGATTCTTTTCCCTTCCTTATTTAGACAATGGGAAGATTGTTGAGCTCTGAAGACCAGCCCAAGAGTGAAGGCAGACAGTTCTGAGTTAGGTATAAAAGAAAGGAAAAGGGTGTGAGGGTAGCAATGCTAGCTGAATGCCATTGTTGGCTGCTTGCCCTTTTGCAAAAGAATACATTCTTTGCTTCAACTCCTTATCTTAATTGGAAATTATCTACAACATTAGAAATACCGAGTAAAGACAGAATGGCTAGGATAAATATCTAGGATGGGGCCAGGCAGTGGTGCACCTGAGTACTCATGTTACCATAAGCAAGGACCTATATTCAAGCCCCCAGTCCCCACTTTCAGAGGGGGGCAACTTCACAAGTGTTGAAGCAGTGTTTCAAGTCTCTCTCTCTCTCTTTCTCTCTCTCTCTCTCTCATTGTATTAGTGATTTAATATTGATTTATAAAATTGCATGTCAACAGAGGTATAATTCCACACTGTTCCCACCACCAGGGTTCTGAATCTCCAGTCCCTCCATTGAAAGCCACAGCAATTTTCCTAATGCGGCATACATGGACTAACCATCATCTCTACAACTACCTGTCTAAGTTTGTACATAATTGCCCCCTTTTTCTACCAGGTCCAATCCTCTCTTCACTTCCAAGCCACAAATAACCCTATTACTATATCCAAATGTCCCTCCATTTTTCCTCCTTTCTCTCTGGGTCCTGATGGAGCTGGAGTTCAGAGCACTCTGATCCTCTTCCTCCTATCACTTCTCCTCCATTGGGAGTATGGATCAAATTTGCTTTTGGGGTGCAGAACATAGGAGTTCTGGCTGCTGTAATTGCTTCTCCACTGGACATGGACATTCCTGTTTCTATTTTTCCCCAGTGGGTTAGAACTCTGGAGAAACAAGATTCCAGGACACATTGGTGAGGTCATCTGCCCAGTGAGGTCAGGATGGAATCATGAAGGTGGCACGATATAAAGAGAGACAAAATGGTTAATGAACAGGAACCAAAAAGTAGGAGCAGAGCAGATGAGATTAGAGATCTTTGGGTAGAAAGAAGCTAGGAATCCCATTTTAGGCATGTTTCTAGGGGCCCATGACTATGGTAGTTTTTGCTTGTGTTTGATAGTTAATATGAAGTTGGATAAAGATATTGTCTGAGAAAATGGTGTCAGATTAGAGAAAACGGCTAGACAGTTGGATTAGGGCAGTGGAGTAGCTGCCATTCTTGAACAATTTCTATGAATAAAACTATTTACCTCCATCTACCTGACCTAGGGCATATATATAGCACAAGAGCCTGTGCAACCTCTAAGTCCCTATTAGTCTGAGCTCACAGCTCATGGTCACAGCTGGGAACATTGCAGGCTGTACTCATTTCAGGACCAGTCTTCCATGAGTTGCAGGGCAGGATGATCCAGCCTCCTTTTGAAGACTGGGGCAGTCCCTACCATCACTGTTTTATGGTGAGGGCAAGGTCCTGGGCAGGCTTGCAAGAGGGCTTATGATGACCTTCCTTATGGGAGTGGCCAGTGGTGGTGGAGAGAGGAATCTATTAGAGGTCTAGGCCCATCGTATTTGTGTGGTAATCCAAGGATTCCGTGACTCGGGTCCCAGATGGTGAAGTGGAACATACACACACTATATCTCCCCCTTTCCTCTCAATTTGTCTCTCTCCAAAATAAATAAATAAAATATAAAATATTTTTTTAATCTGAGACAAAATTAATAGGGGTTTTTTTTGGTGGGGGGGCAAGTGGCATCTCTTTAATAAGAGATATTAATGGCCTTCATGCCTATGTGATTCCACAGCCCCTTTTAGGTTACTTTTCTTCTACTATCAGCTGGAGAAAGAGAGGGGGAGAAACAGAGAGAGAGAAGAGGCATCACAATACTACTCTACTGTTTATGAAGTTGCTGTGCATAGTGTGCTTATGTGGTACCACAGACTCAAACCCAGGTCCTCATGTGTATGGTGAGGAGTGTGCTCTACCAGATAAGCTATCTCTCAGCCTCAATGTATTCTTTTCAAAAAATTAAACACAAGTTTCTGAAGGGTGTGATATCAAAGTAGATCAGAATGTGAGTGTGGAGAGCAGTCTGGGGTACGTCACATATGTGTCCCTTAACAATTTACAGCCCGTTTGTAACTTCTCATTCCAAATTTGCCCCAAACCTGCTCTGTAAAATGGAAGTCAGCCCTTGAAACATTTTTCCTTTGTCAGTTGACACAATGTTAAGTTTTGTCTGTAGATGGCACAGGAGGAAAGGGTTTTGCTTCCTGGTTTTGTTTTGTTCAAGCTGCTTGTCTTACCCAAGCAACTGCCCTTGTAGTGCACAGCTCCCCCAGGGCCTAGCAGCCAGCAGCCTCCAAGGGCCAGCCAAATCCCCCAGGTCACCACCCTCAGAAGATTTTGTTGCAAAATTCCTCTAATGAGATATCTCCCAATGAAAAAAGTTCCCTGGCACCCTAGAGGGTTTTATTTCTACAGTTTCTGTCAGCAAGGCACCACCACCATGGCTTCTGTCAACCTATGACAGCAGTTCCCATGAGGTTTGAGTCTGAGCCAGGAGGACATGCGACTCGTTTTGTGTACTTTATCTTAGCCCAGAGGACAGGATGGAGGCTACTCCTTATATCCACCACCTAAATTCATTAGGGTTCTTTTTATTTCCACCTAGTCTATTTCTTGTTACATTTACCCCCTTTCATAGTTAATAATCTTTTATATTAAACTTTCCTTAACTGTGTTTTTCCTCCCTCCTGATTGGGTGATGCCAAATTCACAAAGGAACGTGATATTATAAATTAATATGGAAAATAGGGATGAGAAACTTTGAAAGGAAAATAATTTATAATGTTAATGTTAAACTAAGGTGATTAAAAGATAGCCAGGAAACAACTTAGCAATTACCTAGTAGTTTTTCCATGTACACACACCCTAACTCCACCCACTGAGATATTTATTGAGATGTAGTTCTAAATTAGGGCATAGAAATCTGTACATAAAAAATGTCTCCAACCTTTCCTAACTCATAGAACTCCTTATTCCATTTCAGGTGGCACACTTCCTAACAAAGACATAAAACCTAGATATAGACCAGGGCCCACGAGATAGAGCATGTGCACATGTATGCATAAGTTAGGGGAAATAGATACCTTAAAGTAAAAGAGCACAATAGTTAGCAGTGACTCAAACTCAATAAGTGCAGCAAGCAAGTAGAAAGGCCTTAAGAAGACACCACAAAGTACTTAATCAAATAGTTTCTACTTAGACCAAAATGCCCTTCTCACCTACTTCCTATTTATCTTTACCTCAATTACTCTAAGGCTAACCTTGTCAAATAAAGTAAGGACTACAAAAGTTGTATAAGTGCAAGAGACTAGCACACTTAAATGACTGCTCTTTTGGTCACTCCCAGGCTATCCCATCTTCTGGTGCCCTCATCAGGGAACCCTGGGATTCTCACATAGATATTATGGGCCTAGACATCTAACAGATCCCTCTCTCCACCATCACTGGTCATCTCCATCAGGAACAACACTGTGGACTCTCCTGTGGGCCTCTACAGGACCTTGCCCTCAATGTGGGTCAACATTGATAGGGACTGCCCCATTCTCTGAAGGGAGGCTGGGTCAACATACTCTGCCACTTGAGGAAGACTGGTCCTGAATTGGGTGCAGCCTATAATGTTACTAGCTTTAACCACAAAATGTGAGCTCAGACCTACAGAGATGCAGAGGTTACACAGGCTCCTGTGTTTAATGGGTCCCAGATCAGATCAATGGGGCCTACAGTTAACAATATTTACATACTTTTCCCATATTTGGGATCTTCTCTCTTCCCTGATCCAGCTTTCTAGTCCTGTTTCCACCTCTGACACCATCTCCACAGACAATACCTTTAGCCCACCTGCATCTTAGCTGTCAGGTTCAGGCAAAAATTAGTAAAGTCATGGGTCCCTTGGAATATACCCAGGATAAACTCCTAGCTTTATTTTTTTTTAATTTATTTATGAGAAAGATAGGAGGAGAGATAAAGAACCAGACATCACTTTGGCACACGTCCTGCTGGGGATCGAATTTGGAAACTCATGTTTAAGAGTCCAAAGCCTTATCACTGTGCCACCTTCCAGACCACTAAACCTCCTAGCGTTTTTCTAAGGTAGAGACCCTTAATCTCATCATCTATATTCTTACCTTTAGGTTCCAGATTATCTAACAATTTGTTCTGCTTTATATCTTAATGCTTTTCAGTCACCAGGTTCCAGATGCCACCATGACGCCAATCTGACTTCCCTGGGTGGATAACCTCACCATTGTGTCCTGGAACCACACCTCTCCAGAGCCAAGCACCAAGGGGAAAAGATAGAAACAGGCTGGCAGTATGGATTGACCTGCTAATGCCCGTGTTCAGCAGAAAAGCAATTACAGAAACCAGACCTTCCACTTTCTGCACCCGATGATGATCCTGGATCCATGCTCCCAGAGGGATAAAGACTAGGAAAGCTTTCAAGGGAGGGAATGGGATATGGAACTCTTGTGGTGGGAATTGTGTGGAATTGTACCCCTTTTAAAATCCTATGGCCTTGTCAATCATTACTAAGTCAATAAATACCAAAAAAAATACAAATAAAAGTATCTAAAGATGCTTCTTATTGCTGGTAATATGGGGCTGTTGGTAAAAGCATGACATATTTTTTCTATGTAAAAATGCACTATGACTTTTCCAACAGCCCAATACATATCACATTAGAGGGTTATGCTTAAGAAAAGCAGTTTTAAAGTTAGATTTATGTGGATTTAAGCCTTAGTTTTGCCTTTTATTAGTAGTGAGTAAACAGTGATGAATCTTTACTACAGGTTGTGTCTAGTTATATTTAGCTATTAAAATTGTAAGGATAAAATTAGATGATGACATATAAAGTGACTAACATGGTTCTTAGAGCATTAAACTACTTTAACAAATGGAAAAACTGATTATTCTTGTGATTCTGCTGTATTTTTTTTTATATTTCACTATAGCCGACTGATATATATATATATATATATATATATATATATATATATATATATGTCCTTATTTTGTAATTTGCTTGCCCTATACTATAGGCTCTAAGAAAATGGGGATATTAGTTCTAATCATAAGGGCCAGACAGTGCCACACCTGTTGTACTATGTGCACATATGCTACCAGATCAAGCCCTTGCTCCCCACCTGCTAAAGGGAAGCTTTGTGAGTAGTGATACAGGGTTTGTTTTTTTTCTCTCTCTCTCCCACCATTTTCAGTTTCTCTGTGTCTATAAGAAGGAAGGATTGAGTAGTCCAGGAGGTGGCACTGTGGCTAAGACACTGGACTCTCAAGCATGAGGACACGAGTTCAATCCCTGGCAGCACATGTGCCAAAATGATGTCTAGTTCTTTCTCTCCTCCTATCTTTCTCATTAATAAATGATTAAAATTTAAAAAAATAATGAAGGAAGGATTGAAATGGCAAAATGGGAGGGAACAATAGATTCATTGTTTAGGCACTGAGCCCCAGCAATAGCCCTGGTGGTAAAAAAAAAAAAAAAATTAGTCACAGTTGCTCCTCAGTATCAAAGACCAAAGTAGATGTACAATGACCAATAGATGAGTGAGTAAATAATATAGACCTGAGTAGCAGCACCATATTTAGAGAGCAAAATGGATTTTCTTAAAAAAAAAAAAAAAACATGAGAGAGGGGCCAGTCAGTGGCACACCTGGTTAAGTGCACACACTACACATAGAAACCCAGGTTCAAGCCCCTGGTCCCCTCCCGCAGGGGGAAAGTTTCATGCATGCAGAAGCAGGGCTGCAGGTGTCTCTCTATCTTCCAGACTCCTTTCAATTTCTCTCTGTTTCTATCCAATAATAAATAAATAAAAATATTTTAAATAAAAACATGAGTTGAGTCAATAGTTTAAAAGTAGTTAAAAGCACCAAAGGGGGTCAGGCGGTGGCGCAGTGGGTTAAGCACACTTGGCGCAAAGTGCAAGGACCATAAGGATCCCGGTTGGAGCACCCAGCTCCCCACCTGCAGGGGAGTCGCTTCACAGGCAGTGAAGCAGGTCTACAGGTGTCTCTCTTTCTCTCCCCATCTCTGTCTTCCCCTCCTCTCTCCATTTGTCTCTGTCCTATCCAACAATGAACAACATCAACAATGGTAATAATAATAACTACACCGAGGCTACAACAACAAGGGCAACAAAAGGGGGTAAAAATGGCCTTCAGGAGCAGTGGATTCATGGTATAGGCACCGAGCCCAGCAATAACCCTGGAGGAAAAAAAAAAAAGCCACCAAAGTAAGACTCAGGTGGGAGAGGGCACAGGTCCTGGAATATGATGGTAGAGGAGGACCTAGAGGGGGTTAGATTGTTATCTAGAAAACTGAGAAATGTCAAGGACCAGGGTAAGGATCTGGGTTCGAGCCCCTGGCTCCCCACCTGCAGGGGAATCACTTCACAAGCGGTAAAGCAGGTCTGCAGGTGTCTTTCTCTCCCCCTCTGTCTTCCCCTCCTATCTCCATTACTCTCTGTCCTATCCAAGAACAATGACATCAATAACAACAAAAATAATAACTACAATAATAAAACAACAAGGGCAACAAAAGAGAATAAATAAATAAATATTAAAAAAGAAAACAAATATTACACAGGTACAAACTACTATATTATACTATCAACTGAAAATCATTAATCCTCTTAATAAAGAAAAAAATTAGGGGCTAGGTGGTGGTGCACCTGATTGAGGGCACATGTTACAGTGCACAGAGACCCAGGTTCAAGCCTCTGCTCCCCATCTGCAAGTGGAAAGCTTTTTAAGTGGTGAAGCAGGGCTTCAGGTGTCTCTCTGTCTTTCTCCCTTCTTATCACCCCCTTCCCTCTCAATTTCTAGCTGTCTCTATCCAATAAATAAGCAAAGATAAAAATAATCTTAAAAAAAAGAAAAAAACTAAAAAGGAGAAAGAAAGAAAGAAATGTAGTTAGAAGACAAAGCCCTGTGGAGAGGAAAAACTTTTTTTCATCCTCTTATGTTTTGTCATGGTTTATAAATTGCAAAAAAAAAAAAAAAAAAAAAGTTAACAGAGGAAACAGTGTGTACAATTTTATTTAATTCTAATTTTTAAAAGTACATAGAAATCTTCATAGAAAAAAAGTGAAGAGTTAAAAGAAGTATTTAGCTATTATAACAAAGCTTAGTAAATTGTGTGGCCCAAAAGACAAAGGAAAGGGGCTTGTGCTTCTTTTTTTTAATTTATTTATAAAATGGAAATGTTGACAAGATCGTAGGATAAGAGGGGTACAATTCCCACCACCAGAGTTCCATATCCCATTCCCTCCCTTGAAAGCTTTCCTAGTCTTTATCCCTCTGGGAGCATGGATCCAGGATCATCATGGGGTGCAGAAAGTGGAAGGTCTGGCTTCTGTAAACACGGGCATTAGCAGGTCAATTCATGCCCCCAGCCTGTTTCATCTTTTCCCATTGGTGCTGGGCTCTGGAGAGGTGTGGTTCCAGGACACATTGGTGAGGTTATCCACCCAGGGAAATCAGATTGGCGTCATGGTGGCATCTGGAACCTGGTGACTGAAAAGCATTAAGATATAAAGCGGAATTGTTGTTAGAGTTCGGGGCTCCAGCAGGCCAGGCTAGTTTTGCAGCGGTAGACAGAGACGACCAGAGACACATGGCTGGGCAGAGAGGCTTTATTCATGAGTGGGCAAACATGTGCTCTCCTGTCTTTCTGCTCTGGTGGCAGAAAGAGACCCTTAAACTAATCACCACACAGATCTGTCCTGCATCCCCTCACGCAGCTGCGCCAAGAACTCTCGAACTACTTAGCATAGGGGGCGGGGAGAAAGAGAGGCGCCAAACTAGCAAGGGCCAAACCAATTCTCCTGGCGGGGTCGGGGGGGAGTGAGACCAAACCAATATGAAGCATACAAGAATTCCTCCTTTTCTTTTTAACTAAATGACCATAGTATCAGGGGTGTGAGGTGAACAGAAACCTATATCGTACAGGCATTTTTTTCAAAAAAAAGAAACTGGCACAAACATGGAGGAACATGTAAGCGAACAACAAGAAACAGTGTGCTGCCAAGGGAAGGCCTGAGGGGGGCATTTTTGCCTCTGTGGGCAAAAATTTATCAGCTAAAAAAAAACATTTCCTGCCTCTGGGGCCTTCTTTTGCCTCTGGGGGGGGGGGGTGTTACTTGCCTCGAAGGGTTTTTTTTTTTCTGTGGGCATTACCTAGCATGGGGGCAGGGATATGGCCTAGAGTCCCAAGGCAGCTGGCTCCAGTCAGTCTTTGAGAAACCCAGCAGCATAAAGGGAAGCTGTTAGTTTTGTGCAAAGTGTCCAAGAGTTGTACCAGTGAGTCCGATAGAAATGCCAGTCTAAAGCAGATGTCCACGGAAGAATGTCAGGGGGTGGAACGTTGTATGAGGAAGGTCAGCTGCTGGAATTCCGCTTTTCTGTAGAGAACTTGACAGCTGCAATTTACTTACTATGAAACAAAACTTGTAGCAGGTTACAAGTTTATCACAATTGATAACTCTATTACGATTGGAAGTCTTTTTTAGTATGATTTTAAGGTTGTTTAAAGTTTAAACAATAGAATGTGGAAGGGTAAACATAAGAAGCATGGAAATAAAAAAGCCTCATGCATGAGAATCATTAGAATAACCATAGCACAATCTAACATTTATAATTGAGAAGGAATTTGAGAGTTTTACATATCAACAGCATCCTTTTAACCTTTTGTTACACCCATTCAAGATGGAGACACACCCTAGGAGTGCGCAGGTTTTTTTTTTTTTATTTTTTAGACTAACTTAGTTAAAATATATTGATTTTTAACTAATTTTTAACTCAGACTTTAAATGTAAGTTAATTTTACCTTTATGTTGAAAACCTTTTTCATTTAACTCTGGTAAGAATATAGCCTTAAAGTTACATTTTTAACCTTAAAGTTAATGTTTACCAAACTTTAAACACACACGTAAACATGGTATTTAATACACAAGGAGAGAAACTTTTGTTATGAAGACATGTCATTTTAAACATGAATTTAGATCTGTACTGTCTTAGTTGTTGGGGGGGGTCACCATGCAGAGGTGGCCTCCTGTGCAGCTCTGCTTCTAGGAATTGTAGGTTGCGATCTCTGGATGAATCTCTGTGTATTCTAGCTCATCTGCCTTCAGACCCAAGCTGGAGATCTCGTCCAAGGGGGCCCAGTTTCGGCAGGGATCCTGCGGTCTCCAGGTGGTCCGGGATCTGTACAGACTTCATAGCAGGAGGGCTGGTAGGCCAGCCGTGCAGAAGGCGTGGGCCAAGGTACCCTGGGGTGGTGGCCATGATGGGCCTTGCCCACCATGTCTGCTGCCCTGCCCCTGGCGGCCGAGCAGCATGGAGGGAGCCTGCACCCAATGCCCCGCGCCATGTGGCAGAAAGCCGGCTCATGTGGGCTGACGTTGGGCTCCTGCGGGCTGGCATTGGGCAGAAACCACAGAGTGGTCCAGAAAAATATGTTCCAGAAACAGCGAAATAGTCTCGTGAAGAAAGGGCAGAGGCCTTTGGAAATCTCTTCACAAGCAGAAGAGAAGGCCATAGTGCATAGGTAGCCAAATTGTCTTCACTTATCTGAGAGATGCGCAGGTTAGGTCCATGTGGGCGCCATTTGTTGTTAAAATTTGGGGCTCCAGCAAGCCGGGCTAGCTTCGCGGTGGTGAACAGAGACTTGGGGACACATTGCTGGGCAGTGAAGCTGTATTTCCTTATTCATGAACAACGATTCATAAACCAACCCAAACTAATCACCACAGATCTGTCCAGCATCCTTCTCCTCACATGGCCGTGCCAAGAACTCTGGAACTCTGTAGGGGTTCCGGGGGCAGGGAGAAGGGCTCCCGGAAAACTAGCAAGGACCAAACCAATTCTCCTGGTGGAGGGAGAGCGAGACCAAACCAATGTGAAACATACAACACAGAACAAATTGTTAGATAATCTGGAACCTAAAGGTAAGACTATAGATGATGAGATTTGGAGTCTCTACCTTGGAAAAAGCTAGTAGGTCTATTTTAAGTATATTCCAAGAGACCCATGACTTTACTAGGGACAGAGGTAATGTCTGTGGAGATGGTGTCAGAGGTAAAAACAGGACTAGAAAACTGGGTCAGGGAAAAGAGTAGCTCCCAAATATGGGATAAGTATACAGTTA
Source organism: Erinaceus europaeus (assembly GCF_950295315.1). NCBI lineage: Eukaryota > Metazoa > Chordata > Mammalia > Eulipotyphla > Erinaceidae > Erinaceus > Erinaceus europaeus. The sequence continues at coordinate 48,422,538 of NC_080169.1, read as the reverse complement.
TTGTTAACTGTAAACCCCATTGATTTCATCTGGGTCCAATATTCATCACAGGAGCCTGGGGCTTGGACTTCTATGAATAGGAAACTGGTAAGATAAATTTGTGGTGTGCACTAATAGAAAATAAGAGTATCTTATAAAGCTGGTCAACAGATACTCTAGTAAGGCACAGGGCTTACATATCTGAAGCTGCCCTAGAGATCCCCAGCACCACATTTACCACCATACTACTATAGCTAATCTCTCTCTCTCTCTTGCTTTCATATGAGTCTCTCTCTCTCTTTCTTTCTTTATGTATATATAATAAAATAAGGTATTTTTGGTTTTTATTTATTTTTTTAATTTTAATTTATTTATAAAAAGGAAACACTGACAAAATCATAGGATAAGAGGGGTACAGCTCCACACAATTGCCCCATCAGAACTCTGTATCCTACCCCCTCCCCTGATAGCTTTCTTATTCTTTAACCCTCTGGGAGTATAGACCCAAGGTCATTGTGGGATGCAGAAGGTGGAAGGTCTGGCTTCTGTAATTGCTTCCTCACTGAACATGAGCCTTGACAGGCCAATCCTTACTCCCAGCCTGCCTGCCTCTCTCTTTCCCTAGTGGGTGGTGGGGTGGGGCTCTGGGGAATCAGAGCTCCAGGACACATTGGTGGGTTTGTCTGTCCAGGGAAGACTGGTCAGCATCATGCTAGCATCTGGAACATGGTGACTGAAAAGAGAGTTAACATATAAAGCCAAAAAAGTTGTTGACTAATCATGAATCTAAAGGCTGGAATAGTGCAGATGAGGAGTTGGGGGGGGTCTCTGTTTTGTAGGTAGCTATTAGACATATTTTAGTTATATTACAAAGAGCCTGTGGATATACTAGGTTTTTTTTTTTTCCTTGAACCTGAAATTTGATGTGCAGGTGGATCTAAGTTATTGTCTGGGGAGATAATGTCGTGGCTGGAAAAAGGACCAGAAAGCTGGATCAGGGAAGAGAGTAGCTCCCTAATATGGGAAAGGGGTATAAATATTGTTAACTGTAAAACCCATCAGTTTGATGTGATCTGGGGCCCATATTCAGCTTAAGAACCTATGTGACCTCTGTATCCCTGTAGATTTAAGTTCACATTCTGTGGTCATGAGTAGGAATGTTCCAAGCTGCCCCAATAACAGAACCCATCTTCCTTAGGAGTAGCATAGAATATGTTGTCCATCCTCCCTTTGGAGGATGGAACATTCTCTACCATTGTTGATCCAAGTTGAGGGAAAGGTCCTATGGGGGCCCACAAAGGGGCCTGTTTTGTTATCCCTGATAGAAATGACCAGTAACTGTGGAGAGAGGGATTTATTCGAGGTCTAGGCCCATCATGTCTGTTTAGGAATCTCAGGACTCCCTGACGAGGGCCCCAGCTGATGGGGTGGCCTGATAGTGACTAAAGAGCCATCATTAAAGTATGCCAGTGTCTTTCCCTTATAAATAAAGTATTTTAAATGTGTTTATTCAGACTTACAGTACTATCTTCACCTCTAGTGACAAAAATTTTCTTTCCTTCCTGGTTTGAGAGAGGGAAGCACTTTCACAAAGAGACTTTCCCTGATTTTAGGGCAATTTTGAAGGGTAGAGAATTTTTCCTGATTCTAGTGTTCCTCAATTGCTTTCAGCTAAAAAAAAAAAATTATCTTTATGACAAAGTGTCATTTCCTGATCAGGTTCAACATTACAGAGGACTAGTTTTAGAGGCAAAAAGAGAGAGAGAGAAGGAAAGGAAGAAAGAAAGAAAGAAAGAAAGAAAGAAAGAAAGAAAGAAAGAAAGAAAAAGAAAGGAAGGAAGGAAGGAAGGAAGGAAGGAAGGAAGGAAGGAAGGACATCAAGAGAAGGTAGAACATGAAGCCAGTGGAATAATAGCTAACCTATTATAATAGCTGGCTAACAAATTCAAGGAAGATTGGGAGTAAAAATCTACCTCTAGATTTGTCCATCAGGAAGTCACTAAACAACCTGAGCTGCTGTATGAAATTAGAGACAGTGGGTCTTTAGAGCTCTCAAAGCCTGTTTAATAAATGAGTATGTAACTCAAACAAGCATGGCATGGATAAAAGTACATAGATAAGAGAAGATTTTGCTCTAGTTCAATTAAGGATCCTAATATATTAAGGGAAGATTAGATGATCTTCACAGAAAACACAAATCTGCTAAAAAAATAATAATAAGGGCTAGAAAAATATCTCACTTGGATAATACACTGCTTTACTATGTGTGACCCAAGTTGGAGCACAGGCCTTACCACATTGCAAGAAGTTTTTTATGCTGAGGTCTCTTTCATTCTCTGCCTCTTTGTCTCTGTTTCAATCTGAAAAAGTCATCCCAGAGCAGTGAAGCCCCGGGAATCAATATATATATACATTTAACTTGTATAGTATCAGCCTTTGAGGATTTTAAACTTCAGATTCAGGTACCAAGTTCTCCAAATTGTGGTGTTCTACAAGTAGATATGGTTCAGACTTGAAGCCAGGTATGAAAGTAAGATGACTTTGGTTCTCACTGTCTGGGGCTTTAGCAATCAAAACAATTATCATCTGAATATCACTGTAATAGGCATGATTCATTTAATCCAACATTCTTGAGGTGGTTAAATATCACGATTTTCTAGATACTTAGTCAAAACTGTTAATTAGTCGCTCTTTCTGTGAAGTTGGGAATGCAGAGAATAGGCTGTAGCACCAGGAAAGCTTTCAGTCTAAGAAAATATAATAGTCCCAAAGCCAGGTCACAGTTCAGGCAGCACTATGTCTCTTATCAGGAGACCTTGAAATGTATTCTTCTGGAGTATTGACTGGAGGCAGCAGGCACTGTTAGGGTGGGTAGGGCCAAGAGTGTTTTACCACGCTAATGTATTGCTCTCAATAGCTACATGTAGATTTTTCATCGATGTAGCTTTCCCTCCATTTGGGCTTCTGAACATAATGTACTCCCAAAAAGCCATCGCTTCTACTAAAAAAGAAAAGCTAGGGGAAAAAAATCATCTAAGAAAAAAAATTTTCATGTACAGGTCGGGGGAAATAGCCCCAAGGTCCCAGGTTCAATCTCCCATACTACCATAAACCAGAGCTGATCAGTGCTCTGGTTTTTAAAAAAAATCCATACAGGTAGAAGAGAAAGAAAGTAATTAAGCTAGAATATAATTCATATGACAGAGAATACACTGAAGTAATTGTAAAAATGGGTTAAAATCTTAGTTTTATGTAACTAAGTGACTATGACCCATATATTTACATTTTCTTTTTTTTGAACTTTTTTTTTAATATTTATTTTATTTATTTTTTCCCTTTTGTTGTCCTTGTTGTTTTATTGTTGTTGTTGGATAGGACAGAGAGAAATGGAGAGAGGAGGGGAAGACAGAGAGGGGGAGAGAAAGATAGACACCTGCAGACCTGCTTCACTGCCTGTGAAGCAACTCCCCTGTAGGTGGGGAGCCGGGGTTCGAACCCGGATCCTTATGCCGGTCTTTGTGCTTTGCGCCACCTGCGCTTAACCCGCTGCACTACAGCCCAACTCCCATATTTACATTTTCAAAGGAAAGCTGAATAATTTATCTTAGGAACTAGAACTAGGGTTTGCAATTTGGAATCAGATGATAGCTGAACTTAGGCATCTCTCCTCTCACAGAGATAGAGGAATCTCTCATTTTCTCTTGATTTCAAAGAGAAAACTCTCAAATATCTGACTGTCAAGAGGCTTGTTGTAACATTTCATTCTCCACTGTCATCAGGAAACACACTCAATACCATATGGGTTTATACCTATCCCCAAACTGGAATTTGGCCTCCACTTCAGGTGCTATCTCTAACTCCTGCCACACCAACCCTAAACCATTCTGTCCTTATTACAACTAGTATTCCTAAACTTTAACCTTCTTGGTGTACCTCTTCTTTGGTGGACTTAATCCAAAGGCCTCCATATTATCATGCTCCCATCAATTATCTAATACAGAAAAGATTGTATGCTATAGTAGAACAATCACATTGGATAGAGGATATTCTTTCAAGTTGTCATGTTCTGCCTCTGCCTCATTGTTCTTGATCTGTGTAAGTAGCTCTAATAAGCAGACTGGGCGGTGGTGCACCAGGTTAAGCATATATATTACTATGAGCAAGGATCCAGGTTCTAGCTCTCAACTCCTCACCTGCAAGAAGAAGCTTTACTAGTGGTGAAGTAGATCTGCAGGTGTCTCTCTTTCTCCCTATCTTCCCCTCCCCTCTCAATTTCTCTATGTCCTGTCTAACAAAACAAATAGAAGAAAGAAAAAAAAAAAAGACTGAGTCTCATGCCCAAGGTTTGGAAGTCTCAGGTTCAAACCCCCCCCACCCCCCCACTCCATCATAAGCCAGAGCTAAGCAGTGCTCTGGTGAAAAATATATATATAGTACTGATAGCGGCTGATTAGCATCCAAATTCTGTCCTGCATTGTAGAGGTCTAACTGCCTTTCAAACTTTAGGAAAAAATATGCCTCTGTTGTTTTTTTTTTAACTTTTTCTTTGCAAAGATTGTAACATTGACCTGATCCCCTCATGAGTTAAGCAACTATGTTTCTTTGTATATGCATATAACAAAGAAATTCAGAGAAAACCACTCTAGGGATTATTTTGAGTTGAAAGCAACTGAGAAAAAGAGGTCACAAGATAAACTCTCTGCCTTCCCCCATATATCATAAAGCACAATATAAATGCCCTCTATGAAAGTGCCTCCTTGTCCTCCATATTATGTATCAAAAACGGCCAGAGAGGCAAGTTGGTATCACAAAGAATCTATGTACCAAGCCTTACTAAAGTAATCATTATTTTGTTATTCTACATTAATTTTGTGAGCCTGTTAGGACTATTGGGCATTGCAAAGATGTGTCTATTCTATGAATCTTTGGGGAACTGGGCATTAGAATCAGATAGTATATAACCGCTGGAATCCTGAGATATTGTGTACAAGTTTTATGATATAAACAAATTGATTAATATTGAGCTTTTGTTCTTTATGTTTTCACTTGGAAGAAGGAAAAACGGCTCTTTATCACCAGAAAAAAAGTAGGTTAGAGATACTGAACGTAATGCCTTGCACATGAAATCATACCCCCAGAAAGGGACAGAACTACTTTTTAAAATTTTTTGTTTATAAAAAGGAAACACTGACAAAAACCATAGGATAAGAGGGGTATAACTCCACACAATTCCCACCACCAGAACTCTGTGTTCCATCCCCATCCCTGATAGCTTTCCTATTCTTTATCCCTCTGGGAGTATGGACCCAAGGCCATTATGGGTGCAGAAGGTAGAAGGTCTGGCTTCTATAATTGCTTCCCTGCTGAACATGGGTGTTGACAGGTAGATCCATACTCCCAACCTGTCTTTCTCTTTCCCTAGTGGGGCGGGGTTCTGGGGAAGCTGAGCTCCAGGACACATTGGTGGGGTCGTCGGGACAGGACTACTTAACATAGTGACGTGACTCTCAGGAATTAGACTAGGCAAAAGATATTAATTCTTCTGCACTCTGTTTACATAAATTGTTTACAGAAGTTAAGGAAAATTCAATATCCAGAAGACCAGATGAACTGATGGCATAAATATAAGACATACATAATTCTTGCCCTTAAATTTTACATCACAGTTGTTTTTAAAATACGTCATGGAACAAAAAGGAAATTATTTATTTTTTAAAATAATTAATTTTTAATCTTTCTTTATTGGAGATAGCCAGAAATTGAGAGGGTAGAGGGAGATAGAAAGGGAGACAGACACCTGTAGACCAGCTTCACCGCTTGCAAACCTTTCCCCCTGCAGGTGGGGACCAGGGGCTTTAACCTGGGCCCTTGTGCATTGCAAAATGTGCACTTAAACAGGTGTGCCACCATCTGGCCCGAAAAGGAAATGATTAAAATGGTTTTTACCCTAACAAAGTCATCTACACTAGGTCAGTTATGAACTACCTGACAGTACATTGCAAATGGATCAAAACAGATTTGGGTTCTAATGCTTAATAAACACTGACCGACATTTTGACTTTGGCAGGTTGTATAAGCAGTTAACATCGAAAGAAAGCAAAAATAATTAAACATGGTGTTATCAGGTTTAAATAAAATATGTTAGATATTTTGAATATAAACAAAAATATTTTTCCTACTTAAAAGCATCATGCTTTACTAGTTAACATCTATTTAATCTTTAGAAGACTGTGGGGGTCAGGCATTAGTACAGCAGGTTAAGCGCACATGCAAAGACCAAGGACCAGCATAAGGATACCAGTTCGAGCACCCGGCTCCCCACCTGCAAGGGGGGTTGCTTCACGGGTGGAGAAGCAGGTCTTACAGGTGTCTATCTTTCTCTTCCCCTCTCTGTCTTCCCCTCCTCTCTCAGTTTCTCTCTGTCCTATCCAACAACAACAATAATAATGACAACAACAAGAGCAACAAAAATGGGGAAAATGGCCTCCAGGAGCAGTGGATTCACAGTGCAGGCATCGAGCCCCAACAATAACCCTGGAGGCAAAAAAAAAAGAAAGAAATAGAAGACTAAAGTAAATCTTAAAACTACACTAATATGAAACCAGAGATGATGATATGTTCATATGTTTGAGACCCTGGGGTCAATTTCTGGCAGCACATTACTAAAATAATCTTACCTCTTATTTTAACTATAGTTTCAATTCTATGGATGGAAAGATAACTAGCAGTAAATATAATGAAAAATAAGCATTGAATTGAACTGATAAATAACTGAGAGTTTTAGTTCAGGCTGGTGAGTTCATTGGTACTTAAATTCATTCCTTTGTCAGAAGATTTTATTCCACTCTAATAAGGTAAATGTATCACCTCATCCAAACTTTATTACAGTTAAGTGAAGACAGCATCAATGTAGTGCTTTATTTTAAAGTTCCACAAGAGACATTAAAAAATTTATTCAATGTGCTTTCTAACGAACTCAGTTCCTAAGCAAAGGCATTTGAATTAGTAACACACACACACACACACACACACACACACACACACATATTCATACAGACAAATTATTATTATACAAAATAATATATATTTGTCATTGAGAGCTACAGTCATGGGATAATGATGACTGAGGAAGTTCTGTAAGTTGTGAAATCAGAAGAGTTTTTAATAGAAACTTTTGATTAGGTTGACATTTAGATTTCAAATATGAGAAACCTTTTTATAACATCAGTATTTCAGTCATCAAACACTATATTCTCAGCAAGGCATTGACCTAAGAAATAGATAATGAAAACCACAATACTTTAAGTAAACTTTGATTTTTACATAAACTTCAAGCCCCCCTGCAAGGTGGGGTAGGGGGAGCTTCACAAGTGTGAAGTACAACAAGTGTGTCTCTTTCTCTCTTCTTTTCTATCTTCCTTCCTTCTCAGTTTCTCTCTGTTTCTATCAAAAAAGAAAACAAAAGAAAGGAAAAAAATAAAAGGAAAGGCAGGCTATTCTTGATACAGGTTTGGGTGAGAGACAGCTCATTTGTTTGAATGTATACCTTACCATGCTCAAGGACTCAGGTTTGAGTCCAAGTACTACAGGGGAGTGTCATGGATAGCATCATGGAAAGTTTCACAGGTAGTGGAGCAGTGTTGTGGTATTTTTCATATCTATCTATCTATCTATCTATCTATCTATCTATCTATTCTCTATCCATCCATATATTCTTCTATCTCCCTTTTGCCATCTCTCTTTTTGAAATCAAAAGAATAAAAAAGTTGACTGATTAAGGAAAGAGAGAGACAGGACAGGAATATAGATTGACCTGCCAATGCCCATGTTCAGCAGAGAAGCAATTACAGAAGCCAGACCTTCCACCTTCTGCACCCCATAATGATCGTGGGTCCATGCTTTCCAGAGGGATAAAGAATAGGGAAGCTATGAAGGGAGGGGATTGGATTTGGAGCTCTGGGGGTGAGCACTGTGTGGAAATGTAGTCCTTTTATCCTATAGTTTTGTCAACATTTCCATTTTATAAATAAAAATGAAAAAAAAAAGTTGGCTGAGCAACAGTGAATTCAAATGATTTCCAGCAGCCTCTTGTTGCTTAGAAACATTTTTTTTTTTGCAGAAATGCTAAATGTTTCTCTATCTAAGCATATGCTAATTAAAACCTTTGATGTAACTGTTAAGCAATAACTCTTGGGAAATGACACGCACGTATCCTAGTTGTCTCAGCCCTTGGGTATGTATTTTGCATCATTTCCAATACTGTTCTAATGGGATTATGCTCCAGCCTTCTACTATGGTAGTTGGCTCAAGGTTACCATCTATATTTGTTTTTTACTTCCCTTTCATTTCTCCAATTCATATCGGTGCTTCATAGAATTACTATATTTTTAAATTTTTTATTTATAAAAAGGAAACACTGACAAAACCATAGGATAAGAGGAATGCAACTCCACACAGTTCCCACCACCAGAAATCCATATCCCATCCCCTCCCCTGATAACTTTATTATTTTTTACCCCTCTGGGAGTATAGACACAGGGTCATTATGGGGTGCAGAAGGTGGGAGGCCTGGCTTCTGTAATTGCTTCCCACTGAACATGGGCATTGGTAGTTCAGTCCATACTTCTAGCCCGTATTATTTCCCTAGTGTGGCAGAGATCTGGGGAGGTGAGGTTCCAGGACATATAGATGGGTTTGTCTACCCAGGGAAGTCAGGTTGGCATCATAGTAACATCTGGAACCTGGTGGCTGAAAGAAGAGTTAGCATATAAAGCCAAACACATTGTTGACTAATCATGAACCTATAGGCTGGAATATTGTAGATGAAGATTTGGGGTCTTTCTTTTGAAGAAAGAACATCTCATAAAAACTGCAGCAAAGGTGGGCACGAGGAATAACAACATTGCAAGACTGGCCAGCTCCTCATGGGTCGCGAGCGCTTCCACACTACGATCATCATCTCTGGCATTATGCTATTCCACTGCAGAATACTGTGCCCCAGTATGGTTCCTTAGCCCCCATGTCCACTTGGTCTATTCCAAATTATATTCCTCCATGAGGATAATTTCTGGAACCATCCGTTCCACCCCGGTTCCATGGCTGCCAGTTCTTAGCAACATCGCCCCGCCAGATATTCATCGAGATGCGGCATCATCTAAGTTCATTTCCCACATCTACGCTCGACCGGACCTGCCAATATACGCGGATATCTTTGCCCACCCTGTCCAACGCTTGACGTCTCATCACCCAATCTGGTCCCCTATGCCTACACTGAACTTCTCTCTCCCTTTACACTGTCTGAACTGGAAGACGCTTTGAAGAGGGTTAAACCAGGAATGGCTGCTGGCTATGATAACATCACCCCAGAACTCATTCTTAACTTGGGCCCCGCGGCAAAGAAGTAGCTCACTTCATTCCTGTCCCACATCTTGGAATCCGAATCTATGCCCAAAATTTGGCGTCGTGCGAAGATAATAGCAGTTTTGAAACCAAAGAAAGACCCAACACTGGCCGCCAGCTATAGACCAATTTCTCTCCTCTCCATGTGTTACAAACTCCTTGAGAGGCTGCTTCTGTCACGTATTTCTCCTCTTACAGAGAAATTCCTATCACCCACCCAAGCTGGTTTCCGCCCAGAAAGATCTACCTGCGAACAAGCCCTGGCCCTCTCAACTTACATTGAAAATGGATTCCAGAAGAATTTAAAGATGGGTGCTGTCTTTGTTGATCTCACAGCAGCCTATGACATGGTCTGGCACCGTGGTCTCCTAGTCAAGATCTCAAGATGCCTGCCTCCATGGGTGGCCAACACTATATCGTTTCTTCTCCAAAACAGAAGATTCTGGGTGCATCTGGGTGACAAGTCTAGCAGATGGAGACTTGTCTCAAGTGGCCTCCCCCAGGGCTCTGTTCTGGCTCCTACGCTATTTAATATTTACATCAATGACCTCCCAGAAACTTCTTCAAGGAAGTTCATCTACGCCAATGACATCTGCTGTGCAACTCAGGCATCCAAGTTCGACATCCTCGAGGAAACACTCACGAAAGACATGTCTCTGATATCTGATTACTGTAAAAAATGGCAACTAATCCCTAGCTCTGCAAAAACGGTATCATCTGTTTTCCATCTACACCATGCCTTGGCCTTGCGTGAGCTTAATGTGCAGCTTGGCGATACAAGAATCTGGCATGAAGCCCAGCCAGTCTATCTTGGCATTACTCTCGATTGCACTCTGTCATTTCACGAACATCTCATAAAAACTGCAGCAAAGGTGGGCACGAGGAATAACAACATTGCAAGACTGGCCAGCTCCTCATGGGTCGCGAGCGCTTCCACACTACGATCATCATCTCTGGCATTATGCTATTCCACTGCAGAATACTGTGCCCCAGTATGGTTCCTTAGCCCCCATGTCCACTTGGTCTATTCCAAATTATATTCCTCCATGAGGATAATTTCTGGAACCATCCGTTCCACCCCGGTTCCATGGCTGCCAGTTCTTAGCAACATCGCCCCGCCAGATATTCATCGAGATGCGGCATCATCTAAGGGATTTATAGGGCAAAAACCGGGAGTGACGATCCGGGACAGGATTGGTTGGGTAGGGCACTTTGAGAATATCATTTTAACTCTCACGGGAACTGGCACTAGCCTGAGGGGACAACATGGCGGAACAGGCGCTCCAAGAATGTCCCAACTCTCGCAGGAACTGGCACTAGTCTGAGGGGACATCTGCACAGCACATCTGAAGTTGAGCTATCAAGCTCCAGCAAAAATTACCAGTCATGGCGCCCTAGGAACATAACTAAAATAGACTTCTTAGCTTCTTTCCTCCCTAAAATCCCTATTCCCATCAGCTCTATCCCTATTTTTTAGTTTATTTTCATTAAAAATTTTGTCCTACTTTATATCTCACTGTGTGTCAGCCACCAACTTACAGATACTCCTGTGATTTCATCCTGAACTCCCTGGGCAGATGATGTCACCACTGTGTTCCAGAACCCCACCTCTCCAGAGCCCTACCCCAGTAGGGAAAGATAGAAACAGGCTGGGGGTATAGATTGATCTGCCAACACCTATGTCAAATGGAAAAGCAATTACAGAAGCCAGACCTCCCACCTTCTGAACCCCATAAAGAATTTTGGTCGTTACTCTCAGAGGGCTCTGAACTATAATTCCATCAGGATCCAGAGAGAGAAGAAGAAAAAAAGTAAATAAATAAATAAATAAATAGACACTTAGAAGTAGTAGGTATTGGGCAAGAGACTGGCATACTTTAACGATGACTCTTTAGTAACTATCATGCCACCTCATCAACTGGAGCCCTATTTGGGGAGTCCTGAGATTCCCAAACAGACATGATGGGCCTGGACCTTGAATAAATCCCGCTCTTTATTGTTACCAGTCATCTCTATCAGGAACAACAAAACAGACCCCTTTGTGGGACCCCATAGGACCTTGCCCTCAACTTGGATCAACAATGGTAGAGAATGTTCCATCCTCCAAAGGGAGGATGGACAACCTATTCGTGCTACACCTGAGGAAGATGGGTCCTAATATTGGGGTAGCTTGAAACATTCCTACCCATGACCACAGAATGTGAGCTCAGATCTACAGAGATGCAGAGGTCACATAGGCTCCTAAGCTGAATATGGGCCCCAGATCACATCAAACTGATGGGTTTTACAGTCAACAATATTTATACCCCTTTCCCATATTAGGGAGCTACTCTCTTCCCTGATCCAGCTTTCTGGTCCTTTTTCCAGCCATGACATCATTTCCCCAGACAATAACTTGGATCCATCTGCATATCAGATTTCAGGTTCAAGGAAAAAAAAAAAACTAGTATAGCCACAGGCCCTTTGTAATATAACTAAAATATGCCTACTAGCTATATACAAAATGGAGACCCCCCCCTCAACTCTTCATCTGCACTATTACAGCCTTTAGGTTCATGATTAGTGGACAATTTTTTTGGCTTTATATGTTGACTCTCTTTTCAGCCACCAGGTTCCAGATTCTAGCATGATGCCAACCAGACTTCCCTGGACAGACAACCCCTGGAGCTCCAATTCCCCAGAGCCCCACCCAACCCCCAACTAGGGAAAGAGAGAGGCAGGCTGGGAGTATGGATTGATCTGTCAACACCCATGTTCAGTGGGGAAGCAATTACAGAAGCCAGACTTTCCACCCTCTGTATCCCACAGTGACCTTGGGTCCATACCCCCAGAGGGTTAAAGAATAGGAAAGCTATCAAGGGAGGGGATGGGATACAGAGTTACCGTGGTGGGAATTGTCTTATTCTATGGTTTTGTCAGTGTTTCCTTTTTATAAATAAAATAAAAAGTGATCCAGATTATAGCATATGGCAAAAATAAAATAAACAATAAGTAGGTATTACTTTAAAAGGAAGAGAAGGCAGGATCATAGAAAAAATAGGCATATATATATATATATATATATAGAGAGAGAGAGAGAGAGAGAGAGAGGGAGAGAGAGGGGTAGTTACAGAAATAATAGTCAACCCATATCCATGATCTTGGGAGAACTAATGCAGTTTCCAGTGGAGGGAATAGGGAACAGAACTCTGTAGTGGTAAAGGTGTAGAATTATACCCATGTTTACTCATAACTTTGTATATCAATATTAAATCACTAACAAAAAGATTTGAACACAAAAATAAAAAATAAATAAACAATAGGACTGGCATCTCTAAATGTCTGCTATTTCTCTCACATACACAAGTGATTATTTTTCAAATACACAGATGTTGGGATGAAGAAATTGTAAATTCTTGATAAAGCCTTACTGAATCCATTCTGGTTTTATTCATGTATTTTTTCAATAAATAGAATACAAAAATACATACCTTTTATTATGAGGAACTACAATTCTGATGTTATTAAAGTTGGGGACTAACTTGATTTATATTTTTTAAAGTCCCTTTCCAAGTTTCAGCATTTATTTATGCCAAGTAATCATTTTTTAAGGCAGGATTATTCCAAGGGTATAGACTTTGAGAACAATGATATATGTGGGCTGAAAAATAAGTTTGAGTTTGTTTTAGTGTGCACATGTGACAGGGTGGTGGAAAGGAGGTTAGCTTCAGCTTATTTAAGTAGAACTGTTCTAACTAACTGGAATTTGAGTAAAGACATCTCATTAACAAAACATTATAGTTTAGGCTGCCATATCATCCTGTAGTAAAAAGGAATGAAACCTTTTCCCACTCTCATGAATACTCTAACTCCTTAGGGAGCATCAGCATCACATTGGAGACTGTCTTCTGTTGTAAAGCCAGATGTTGTAGTGCACGGGCCGCAGAGAAGAGAGAGAGAGGGTCTGGAGCGAAGAGGAAACACAAATCTTTATTCGTGCTGGCACCTCAGAGTTGGGTGTTAGAGAAGCAGGTTGGGCCACGTGGAGGTAGAGAAAATGGCCGCCTCACGCAGTAACCTTTCCTGTGCCTGAACACCAGAGTGGAGCACTGGCAAGAGAGCGAGGTGAGGAAAACGAAGGGTTTTTATAGGAGTAGCTTTCGCAAGAATGGGAAGGGGGAGGAGTAACCATAGCACTCCAGGATAGGATGATAACTCTCGTGAGAATGGGGGGGGGAGGAGTAACCAGAGCACTCCAGATATTGTGGGGATATAGACAATGTCCTGAGGGCACAACATGGATGAACAGGCACTCCGAGAATGTCCCAACTCTCCAGGGAACTAGCAGTAGCCTGAGGGGACAACATGGCAGATATGACTGCATTGGCACAATTTCCCAGCATCTCCCCCTTTCCTTTTATCTAATTCCCAGGGCAACAGTGTGTAAAGTCTATGAACTACTCAGGGTCAGTCTATGAAAAACCAGCAACGTGAAGGGAAGGAAGCTGCTGTAAAATTGTCTAAAGTGTCCAAAGGGTATACCAGCAAGTCCGATAGAAGTCTCAGTCCAAAATAGGTGACTAGGGGGAGAAATGGCAGGGGATGAAATGCTGCATGAGGAAGGTCAGCCTCTGGAATTATGCTTTTCTGTAGATTGTGAGCTGGAACCGCCAAAACGTGACAGGTCAAAGCAAAAGCAGGAAAGGCAGACAGGCAGTAAAAAGGTTCTGTCCTTGGAGTCTGCGAATCAGATTCTTCAGATCGCGTCAGGTGACATCTAGGGTTTCGCGGGGTGTGCCACTGTAGTCGTGCCATCTAGTGGGTGATGTCAGGGTGTGCAGGGGTCCAGATGTTTTTTTTCTGGAATTCCTGTGGAAGAAACATAAACAATCTGCTTCTCGTGGTTAGCAGGACATCTGATTTGAATGCTTTATAGAAAAAGAGGTTTGGTGCCTTGACCAACTGAGTATTGGGGGATGTATCTTTCCTATTCATTTATGATTATATTTTATATTATTTGTCATGGTAGTCAGCCGTTTATCTGGAAGGTCCTGGGTGATTCATGGGGGAAAAGACCTTATCTTTTAACAAAGACTCTAAGGTGTAGGGAAGCGGGAACTATCTTATCCCTTTTTTTTTTTTTGTATCTTGCCTTTTGTTGCCCTAGTTATTCTTGTTGTAATTATATTGTTGTTATTGCTGATATTGTGGTTGTTGGATAGAACAGAGAGAAATGGAGAGAGGAGGGAAAGACAGAGGGAGAGAAAGATACCTGTAGACCTGCTTCACCGCCTGTGAAGTGATTCCCCTGCAGGTGAGGAGCCGGGGGCTCAAACTGGGATCCTCAAGCCAGTTCTTGCACTTAGCGCCACCTGCGCTAAACCCGCTGCGCCACCGCCCGATTCCCAGGAACTATCTTTTAACATAAACTCTATGGCCATGCCAATAGCAACCTTGAGGGCACATGTGGCTCCCCACATGTCCCCCTGTCTTATATCATGTTTTGATGTTTGGCGGACTTTGTTTTGTGGCAGGGTGGACTGTGCCTGTCTTAGGTTGGGGATCAGCCTTCCGTCTTACCCGTCATTGGAACACCTGGTCATTTTTGCCCAGTAGTACCAGATGCCCTGTCTTAGGTTGACTGGATAGCGCTAGTTTCCTCTTACCCGTCATTGGCTAGCCAGCCCTCTACATGGTGGACGTTCTGATGGAGGGGGGCAAATCCTCCACAGCAACTCAATATTCTGCCTTGTCCAGCCTATGATAGTGAGTTTGTATAGGTTTCATCTTTATGGCATCAATCTGTTGCCGCAAAAGGCCATGAGCTTGTTAAGAATTATAGGACTGTGGTCCGGGAAGTGGTGCAGTGACTGTTGTTGCGGCGGTCTGGTGTCGGGCTGCACCACGGAGAAGAGAGCGGATGTCCAGAGCAAAGGGGTACACAAATCTTTATTATAGGATGAGGGGGAGGTTTGGTTCAGACCACGTGGAGCCAGCTGGCAATGGCCGACCACGAGGGGAGAGCAGGGAGCGAGACCTCAGAGAGGGAGAGCCGAGAGCCCAGAGAGAGAGAGGGGAGGCGTGAGGGGCCTTTTATTGGGCGACAACCAGGGGTGAGGTGTAGGGCCAGGATTGGTTGAAAGGGGGCACTCTAGGATTTAGCGGGGCATAGAAAAACCTGGGGGCGGAGACTGCATCAGAATAACTCCTCAGCAACATCTCCTCCTATCCCTTTATATCTAAATGGACACAGTAAAGAAAAATGGAATGGAGCAGGCTTAAATGTTTTAGAGGAATGCCATGCTCAGGTGGGAAGATGTAGGACTTTCTGTGGAGGAGGGAAGGCTTAAATGGCTGCCAACCTTGTGAGATTTATGCATCCTCCTGTGCTCAACCCCTCTTTAGAGAGAGAGACTTACCTGGAGAGACTCATCTCATAGGTTTAAGCGCAGCCTGCTCAACCATCTCTTCACAGTATCTCTACATCTTTTCTATCTTTCTATCTAGTAATTGCATAAGATGTACAAAGTCTATAAAAGACTATCATGGGGCAGAAACCTTTTGGGTATAAGCCTAAATGATATAACAAAATAGGAAGGGACAAGTAGGGGAGAAGTAAAAGCCAGTGTGGTGTGAAGGGAAGGATTGGTGTGTAAAGGAACATTCCCTGTTTGGGTGGGGAAAGGGGCAAGGGTACATAATGAGGGGGAGACGGGAGGCATGACCCACCAAACAGAGGGGATATTTGGCATTGTATAGTCCTCAAGGCAACAGTCTGTAAAGTCTATGAATTACTCAGGATCAGTCTATGAAAAACCAGCAGCGTGAAGGGAAATAAGCTGCTTCAAAATTGTGTAAAATGTATATAGGGTATGTCAGAAAGTCCAATACAAGGCTCAGTCTGAAGTAGATGGCTAGGGGAAGAATTGGCAGGGGATGCAACGCTGCATGAGGGAGGTCAGCCGCTGGAATGTTGCTCTTTTGTAGATAGCTAGCTGGAACTGCCAACACGTAACAAGCAGGTCAGAAGCAGGAACGGTAACCAGGCATGAAGAAAGTTCTGTCCTTGGAGTCTGTGTATCAGGTTCTTCAGATCGCGTTGAGTGACATCTAGGGTTTCGGGGGGTGTGCCACGGTAGTCGTGCCATCTAGTGAGTGACGTCAGGGTGTGCAGGGGTTCAGATGGTTTTTCCGGGATTCCTGTGAAAGAAACACAAACAATCTGCTTCTCTTAATTTGAACTTGTAACAAGTTATAGGTTTGTTATAGTTGATACCTTGATGATTATAATTGGTTTAGAATCTCTTTATGATTTTATTTAAAGGTCATCTAATGTGACCTCCTGTAGCAGCCTCTACCGCAGGATCTTGAGACCAATTTTAGCTAAAATATGTATTTTAAACAGACTCAAATTGCTTAGAGAGTTAACGCATATTCGTGACAATGATTTTAACGTTTACAGTGGGCGCCATTTGTTGTTAAAATTTCGGAAGGCTCTTGCCGGCCGGGCTGGCTTCACGGTGGGTAACAGAGACGCGGAGACAATGGCTGGGCAGGGAAGCTGTATTTCTTTATTCAGGAACAACGATTCATAAACTAAGACAAACTAATCACCAAACAGAACTCTGCTGTCTCTTTGCGGCGGCGCGAGCACTCTTTCTTTGACTCTCGAACTCAGGAACCCTCTCCCTTACTCTGGAACTCAGGAACTCTCGTACTGGGGAACCCTCTGAAACTCTTCCACTGTGGAACTCTCTCTTACTCTGTAACTCTGAAACTCTCGAACTCAGGAACTCAGGAACCCTCCAACTCTGGCACTCTGGAACTCTCGTACTGGGGAACCCTCTGAAACTCTGGCACTCTCGAACTCAGGAACCCTCTCTCGGGGTTCCTTGGGGCGGGGCCAAGCAGGCCTGCGAAATTAACTGGACTGATCCAATTCTCTTGGTGGGGGAGGGTTAGAACAAACCAATGTAAAGCATATGACAAGTGACTAAAGCCTTGGACTCTTAAGCATGAGGTCCTGAGTTCGATCCCTGGCAGCACATGTACCAGAGTGAGTCTGGTTCTTTCTCTCTTTCTCATTAATAAATAAATTTAAAATGTTGAAAAAAAGGGAATTATAGGACCTATTGTGAGCAGAAGAAGTAAAACAAGCTAGGGTTCCACAACTAAGGGTATACAGGTAAGGAAGGGGGAATGTATCCATTGATATGAAGAGGTAGGATCATATCTCAAGTCTAAGGGAAGCAGTCAGTGGATGTGATGTCCAGAGGAACAGCCATTTGTCTTTGGGGGTAGTAAAGGATGTCCATGGCATGGGTGATGTTATAAAGGGAAACATCTTTAAATTGTTGGCTGACAAAGGCAGGCCTATGGTGGCAAGACAAGATACACCAGTTAAGTTTACAAGAATATGTGAATGTTGCTAATTCACATAGGTTGGATATGGAGGAACTTCTTACAGTTTAATACCTTACCATATGAACAGATGGTTCCTCATATGAAGGCTTGATAGCTGTAATCACTTACTTGTGAAAAACAATAAAACTTGTAACAAGTTAGAGGTTTACTATAATTGACTTTGGACTATAAGCAGACTCAGGTTACTTAGAGAGTTAATGCATGTTAGTAACAATGGTTTTAACATTTAGAGTACTTCTGAGCAGATGGGTCATACAAAAATTTTTGGTCATTCAGCACACTCACTCACAAAACACAACTGGCCATTCATAACATAAGACATTCAGGGAAGGGGTAGGAGAGAGGGCTCTGTGAGCCAACTTTTGTAGGTTCTGCCATGTCATATTATGGATCCTGGGATGTATCCTGCATCTAGTCCTCTTGTGTTTCTTGTTCTTCAGGGATAACAGTGCCATCATGAGGGTATTGTAGGACATGGCGGGCAGGAACCCAGACAGGTTTAAAGTAATTATGAGGGAAAATGCATGCAAAACCTCTTCCCATGGTCAATAGAGGGTCAGGCCCTTTCCAAATTTTATCAAGTGGGTCTTTCCATTTGACCTTAATAGATGGGAGAGTAGATGGTGTTTGCCAGTGAAGAATAATAGGAGGTAAGTCTGAGTTAAAAATTAACTTACATATATAGTCTGAGGTAAAAATTAGTTAACAATCAATATATTTTAACTAAGTTGGTCTAAACAAAAGGTTAAATAGACTTGTTGATATGTAAAACTCTCCATTACCTTCTCTATTAGAAATGGTAGATAGCACAATGGCTATGCTAATTATTCTCATGCCTGAGGTTTCCTTTCCTGCGCACAACTAGGGTGTGACTCCATCTTGAATGGGTGTAACAAAAGGTTAAAAGACGTTGTTGATATGTAAAAGTCTCAATTCCTATTATATTTCTCTATTAGAAATATGCTAATAACAAGTTTTGTTTCATAGTAAGTAAATTACAGCCAGCTGCCTTTGGGACTCTAGGCCGTTCCCCACCCCCATGCAAATGTCCGTCGAGACAAGTATGCCCCCCAGAGGCAAGAAATGTTGTTTTTAAGCTGATAAAGTTTTGCCCATAGAGGCAAAAAAGGCCCCCTCAGGCCTTCCCTTGGCAGCACACTGGTTCTTGTTACTTGCTTACATGTTTCTCCATGTTTGTGCCAGTTTCTTTTTTAAAAAATGCCTGTACGATATAGGTTTCTGTTCACCCCACACCCTTGATACTGTGGTCATTTAGTTAAAAAGAAAAGGGGGAATTGTTGTATGCTTTACATTGGGTTGTTCTAGATCTCCCCCACCAAGAAAATTGGATCAGTCCTGCTAATTTCTTGGGCCCGCTTGGCCCCACCCCAAAGAACCCCGGGAGGGTTCCTGAGTTCCAGAGTTAGAGAGAGTGCTTGCGCCACTGCAGGGGGAAAGAGGCAGCAGAGTTCTGTTTGGTGATTAGTTTGGTTTAGTTTATGAATCGTTGTTCCTGAATAAAGAAATACAGCTTCCCTGCCCAGCCGTATGTCTCTGGTCATCTCTGTTACCCACCCGTGAAGCTAGCCTGGCCAGCTGGAACCTTCCGAATTTTAACAGCAGTCTTCCATTTTGGAATCAGAGTGTAAATTCTGAATTCAAAGGAATTTGAGTTCAAAAATCCAGAGAATATCCTTGCTTACACTATGATCTTGAACAAGACACATCTCTGAGTCCTGGTTTCTTCATGTATATATTGTGAATAACAAATGTAGAGCATTTTTGATCACTTTAAATGAAATAAAGTTGTCCTTGTGGACATTGTTATATATTTCTTTATTACCAATGTCGAAGTTGGCAAGCTCCCAAATGCCTTCTATCTGATAGTTTCAAATAGTGTCGAAGGGATCCTGGGAGTTTCCTTAGATCACCTTCATAGTTTTCCGCTATGGAAAC
Organism: Erinaceus europaeus; assembly: GCF_950295315.1. Lineage (NCBI taxonomy): Eukaryota > Metazoa > Chordata > Mammalia > Eulipotyphla > Erinaceidae > Erinaceus > Erinaceus europaeus. Next base: position 48,402,801 of record NC_080169.1, on the reverse strand, counting down.
TGAAAGAGATCTTGTGTGAAGTTTGCCTGCCATTATATCACAAAGCAGTAGAATTTGATATTATCACAAAGACAAATGAAGGGAAACACGTGGGTTGCTAAAAGTGATCATGGTCAACAGAGGTGACAAAGACAGAAAATAAAACCTACCACTGTAGATGAGACAGGAAATTTCTTCCAAATTTTCTTCATCATGAGCTGCAGAAATAAATAAAGCAGATTCCAAAGATCCTCCTGTCCCTGTACTTCTTTTTCTTTCCTGTCCTGCTTTCTCTTTTCTTTACTGGTTTCTCTTTAGAAGATGTCTTTAATGGGAGTTGGGCGGTAGTGCAGCGGGTTAAACACACATGGCGCAAAGTGCAAGGACTGGTGTAAGGATCCCGGTTCGAGCCCCCAGCTCCCCACCTGCAGGGGAGTTGCTTTACAAGCAGTGAAGCAGGTCTGCAGGTGTCTATCTTTCTCTCCTCCCCGTCTTCCCGTCTTCTCTTGATTTCTTTCTGTCCTATACAACAACGACATCAATAACTACAATAATAAAACAACAAGGACAACAAAAGGGAATAAATAAATTTGAAAAGGTATAATTTAAAAAAATGTATGTCTAATAAATAAGCATCAGATGCTTGGCATAGAATCTGCTTCTAAGAGACTCTGATATAAGACAGTAAGTAATTATACTTAGTTGTATATCAGAATCAATTGAAGGGACTTTTAAAAAATAAAATAAATTAAGGGAGATAAAATAATGGTTAGTTTCTACAATCAGTTGACTTTCAGTAAAGCAAGTTACTTTGAGAACATCAGTGGGCTTCCTCCAATTTACTGAAGTCCTTAAAGCAAAAATTCAAGTTTCCTGGAGAAGAAATTCTACTTCAAGATTATAACTTCTAAATCCTGCCCGTGTTTCCAGTATGCATACCCACCTTACAGACTTCAGACTTATTATTCCTCACATAATAACATGAGCCAATTCCTTTAAATAATTCTCTTTAGTTCCCCCAGATGTTGTTAGCAAACACCATGGTGATCTACAAGAAGAGCATGCTGGGAAATGACATTAAACCTGCACTTAAAAAAATGCTTATGTCACTTATATTCCATTGGCCGAATAAAATGGCAATAGCACCAGTGCTACCTGCAAGAAAAACAAAAAATAAACGAACATTTTAGCTAGAGCCCTGGACTCAGAAGGGAATTCACTTCTCAGACTGGCCTTTTATAATATCTTATGTCTGGAACAATTTCTAGTGTCCCAAACTGTTTATCTTTCTCATATAGTTACTTAACTTTTCTTCACTTTTAGTAGCTCGTCATTGTGTAAGGAAATAAATGGTTGCAGGAAGATTAAAAATAAATAAATAAAAACAAAGGCTGTGTCTGGAGAGATAACTTTCTGGGCAGGGTGTATGCCTGGCCATACATCTGGCCCCAGTCTGAGTCCTAACACTACATGAGAGGTGCTCCAATGCTGTGATATCTCTCCCTCTCTCTTTTTATCTCCATCTCTCTACTGAGTGAAAAAATATATAATGGTGAGATAATATGCATGGCTTTGAAAATGAATGAATGAATTGCAAAGCTTATAAAGTTGTTTGCTGGGACAAACATAGGGATGTCGGTGCCATTGTTCTCATTATCATGAGTCTGTCCTCCAGACTATGAGGAGATCACCAAAGCTGTCTCTTAAAATTCAGCTCTAGATCTGTATTTGAGAGGGGGGAGGTACCCATTCCAAGCTTGGCTCCAAACTGAAGATGTGCTAGTGAACTGGAAAGGCAAGTGAGGACAGAAAATTTCTAAAACATCATTTGTGAGGGAAGAGCAGGTGATATCAGAGGTGAAAGCCCACTAAGACTCGAGGGCGAGTGTGCAACACAGCTACTCCTAACCTCCCCTCACTTTGTCACTGACTTGGTTTCTTAGGATCTCATGAACTACAAATTAACAAGCAGCTCATGTATTTATTCTCAAACAAGATTTATTAGGTCTTATGCTTGAAAGGAGGAACTGTGAAAGCATATAGGAGATAGCATCAGCAGCAAATGAACTTTTCTGTGATGAGTCAGCACTTAAGGGTTGCCTTTTCACATTTTTATTTATTTTTATGAAAGAGAATGAGAGAGAGAGAGAGAGAGAGAGAGACTTGTTCAGCTGTGGCATATAATGATGCTGATGCTGAGAATTGAATCTGAGGTCTCTCAGTCTTCAGGGATGCAAGTTTTAAACTGTAATACAGAGATCTCTCTTCCAATCTCACAACAATTTTATTGCTGTTGCTTTGTCATAACTAGAGTTTTAGCACTTCAGACTTTTTTTTTCAGATAGTAAGACAGGAACACCACAGCACCAGAAAGACACCACAGCACCAGAAACTTCCTTTGATGTGAGGGGACCAGGCTGGAACTTGGGTTGTATGCATCACAAAGCAAGTGTACTACCCAAGTGAGCTATCTTGCCAGCCTGCACTTTATTTTAAAAGGGTACTAGCATACTTTTCAGGACTGCCTGACTAGGAATAAGTGGTTGTGCTCATTGCTGTTTCACACTGGTTCACTGCCAGAAGCTCTGAGAGAATTTCCTTATCTTAGCCTACAGATGTTAACATTTGGGTGAAAGGAAGCTTGATCACTATTCTGTTTCAACCTCAGTCCCTTAAATCCTCCATGATGTACTGTTACCTATACAGTGGGCCTGCCTTTGTCATTTTGCAAACACCTCATTCATTTATTTTTTCACAGATTTAACAATGCAATAGTAAACTGCCATAAAAGGCAGTCAACAGTGCTTCTTCTTAGAGAAGGCAAGTAGTAGTTCTGTGTCTTTAGGGAAAAGTAATAGAAGACCTGTATATTAAATTAAGAAAGGAAGAAGAAACAAGTCCTGGATTATTTTCTCATTTCCCATGAGAATTGGGCAGAAGCTCTGTTGGGAATCAATGCTACTTTGATGTAATCAGTGATTCTGGCTCCACTACACCTTTTCTCTCACACTTTGGGCTTGAAGACAGTATATGCAAAGTCTGTATGACTGGCTTGAAGGGCATAGAAAGTAAGGGGAGGTTTTAGGAAACCATCTTCAAAACCCCAGCAGTGGTACAACAATTCTTCACCAACTCTTTTTTTTTAATAGGGTAGGTCCATTTCTAGCCCTTTTTTCTTAGTTGGGGGATTAATGTTTTATATTCAATAGTAAGTACAATAATTTATACATGAATAACTTTTCTCAGTTTTCTACATAACAATACAACCCCCATTAAGTCCTCTCCCATCCTTTTCCAGGACCTGTACTCTACACCCCCCCCCCACATCAGAGTCTTTTACTTTGGGGCAATACACCAACTTCAGTTCAGGTTCTATTGTGTTTTCTCTTCTGATCTTGTTTTTCAATTTCTGCCTGAGAATGAGATCATCCCATATTCATTCTTCTGTTTCTGACTTATTTCACTTACCATGATTTCTTCAAGCTCCACCCAAGATGGGCTGAAACCAATGAAGCCACCGTTTTTAATAGCTGAGTAATATATATATATATATATATATATATATATATATATATATATATGTATATATATATTATTTGGTATATATATATATACCAAAAATTCTCAGCCACTCATCTGATGTTGGACACATGGGTTGCTTCCAGGTTTTGGCTACTACAAATTGTGCTGCTATGAACATATGTGTACACAGATCTTTTGGGATGGGTGTGTTTGGTTCCTTAGGATATATCCCTAGGAGAGGCATTACAGGATCATAGGGTAGGTCCATTTCTAGCCTTCTGAGAGTTCTCCAGACTGCTCTCCACAAAGGTTGGACCAACTGACATTCCCACCAGCAGTGCAGGAGGGTTCCTTTGACCCCACAACCTCTCCAGCATTTGCTGCTGCTACTTTTCTTTCTTTTTTAAAAATTTCTTTATTGGGGAATTAATGTTTTACATTCAACAGTAAATACAGTAGTTTGTACATGCATAACATTTCCCAGTTTTCTGTATAGCAATACAACCCCCACTAGGTCCTCTGTCATCCTTCTGAAATCTGTATTCTCCCCACCCACCCACCCCAGAGTCTTTTACTTTGGTGCAATTTGCCAATTCCAGTTCAGGTTCTACTTGTGTTTTCTTTTCTGATCTTGTTTTTCAACTTCTGCCTGAGAGTGAGATCATCCCATGTTCATGCTTCTGTTTCTGACTTATTTCACTTAACATGAATTTTTCGAGGTCCATCCAAGATCGGCTGAAAACAGTGAAGTCACCATTTTTTTTATAGCTGAGTAATATTCCATTGTATATATATACCACAACTTGCTCAGCCACTCATCTATTTTTGGACACCTGGGTTGCTTCCAGGTTTTGGCTATTACAAATTGTGCTGCCAAGAACATATGTGTACACAGATCTTTTTGGATGGGTGTGTTGTGTTCCTTAGGATATATGCCCAGAAGAGGAATTGCAGGATCATAGGGTAGGTCCATTTCTAGCTTTCTGAGAGTTCTCCAGACTGTTCTCCACAGAGGTTGGACCAATTTACATTCCCACCAGCAGTGTAGGAGGGTTCCTTTGACCCCACAACCTCTCCAGCATTTGCTGCTGTTACCTTTTCTGATGTATAACATTCTCACAGGAGTAAAGTGGCATTTCATTGTTGTCTTTATTTTCATTTCTCTGATAATCAGAGAATTGGATCTTTTATCACGTGTTTCTTGGCCTTTTGGATCTCTTCTGTGGTGAATATTCTGTCCATGTCCTCACCCCATTTTTGGATGGGGTCATTTGTTTTTTTTTGTTGTCAAGTTTGGTAAGCTCGTTATATATTTTGGTTATTAAACTGTTATCTGATGTATGGCATGTAAAGATCTTCTCCCATTTGGTGAGGTGTCTCTTGGTTTGGGTATTGGTTTCTTTTGCTGTGCAGAAGCTTTTTAATTTGATGTAGTCCCATACGTTTATACCTTCCTTAGTCTTCTTTGTAATTGGATTTGTTTCACTGGAGATGTCTTTAAAATTTATGCAGAAAAGAGTTCTGCCAATATTTTCCTCTAAGTATCTGATAGTTTCTGGTGTAACATTCAAGTCCTCAATCCACTTAGAATTTACTTTTGTGTTTGGTGAAATATAGTGGTTCAGTTTCATTCTGCATTTTTAAAATAAATTTTATTTATGAAAAGGAAACATTGACTAAATCATAGGATAAGAGGGGTACAACTTCACACAATTCCCACCACCATAACTCTGTATCCCCTCCACTCCTTTCCCCCAATAGCTTTCCTATTCTTTTACCCTCTGGGAGTATGGACCCAAGGTCATTATGGGATGCAGAAGGTTGAAGGTCTGGCTTTTGTAATTTCTTCCCTGATGAACATGGTCATTGACAGGTTGATCCATACTCCCAGCCTGTTTCTCTCTTTCCCTAGTGGGGAAGGACTCTGAGGAAGCAGAGCTCCAGGACACATTCGTGGGGTTGTCTGTCCAGGGAAGTCTGGTCGGCATCATGCTAACATCTGGAACCTGATAGTTGAAAAGAGAGTTAACATACAAAACCAAACAAATATAGTGGTTCAGTTTCATTCTTCTGCATGTCTCAACCCATTTTTTCCAATACCATTTGTTGAAGAGACTTATCTTTCCCCATTTAATAGTCTGGGCACCTGTGTCAAAGATTAGATGTCCATAGGTGTGGGAGCTTACTTCCAGGCTCTCAATTCTATTCCAATTGTCAGTATGTGTATACTCATGTTCCAGTACCAAGTAGTTCCGATGACAGTGGCCCTATAATACAATTTGAGATCTGAGAGTATGATGCCTGCAGTTTTTTTCTCAAGATTGTTTTTGGCAATTCTAGGTCTTTTCTGGTTCCAGATAAACATTTGTAGCATTTGTTATATTCTCCTAAAGAATGTGGTTGGGATCTAGATGGGGATAGCATTAAACTTGTATTTGTCTCTGGGTAGTATATTCATTTTAAAGATGTTAATCCTTCCAACCCATGGACATGGAATATCTTTCTACTTCTTTGTGTCTTTTTCAATTCTCTTGAGTAGTGACTCAAGTCTTTCACTTCTTTGGTTAGGTTTATTCCTAGATATTTTATTGTTTTTGCTGCTATGATAAAAGGAATTGATTTCTGGGTTTCATTTTCTTCTCACTTAGTTTTTGCATAGAGGAATGCCACTGACTTTTGAATGTTAATTTTGTAGCCTGACACCTTACGTTTTGCCTGATGATTCCCGAAAGCTTCTTGCTGGATTCCCTAGGTTTTTCTGTGTATACTATCATGTCATCCGCAAGTAGGGAGAGTTTGACTTCTTCTCTTCCAATCTGTATCCCTTTAATTCCTTGCTCCTACCTGACTGCTATGGCAAGAACTTCCAACACTATGTTGAATAGTAATGGTGATAGAGGGCAGCCCTGTCTAGTACCTGATCTGAGTGGAAATGCTTCCAGTTTTTCACCATTGAGTATGATGTTGGCTGTAGGTTTGCTATATACAGATTCCAGAATTTTCCATCTATTCCCATTTTTGTAGTGTTTTGATCATGAAAGGATGTTGTATTTTTGTCAAAGGCTTTCTCTGCATCTATTGATATGACCATGTGGCTTTTGGTCTTGTTTTTATTGATGTGGTGGATCATGTTGATTTATTTACGTATATTAAACCAATCTTGCATGCCTGGGATAATCCCTCTTGGTCATGATGAACAATATTTTTAATATACTGCTGTATCCAGTTGGCTAGAATTTTTTCAGTATTTATGTTCATCAGAGTTATTGGTCTGTAGTTTTCTTTTTTAGCTGTGTCCCTGTCTGCTTTTGGTATAAGAATGAGGTTGACTTCATAGAAGCTGGAAGGAAGTTTTCCTGTTTCTTCAATCTTCTGGAAGACTTTTAAAAGTAGAGGTATTAGTTCTTTGAAGGTTTTGTAGAATTCATTTGTAAAAACATTTGGTCTAGGACTTTTATTCTTGGGAAGGTTTTTGATAACTGTTTCAATTTCTTTGGCTGTGATTGACCTATTAATATTATCTAGTCCCTCTTTATTTAATTTTGGAATTTTATAAGTATCTAGGAAATCATCATTTCTTCCAGGTTCTCTAGCTTGGTGGCATATAGTTGTTCATAGAAGCCTCGCATGATATGTTGAATTTGTGCAGTTTCTGATTTATTTGGGTCTTCTCCCTTTTTTGTTTTGTGAGTCTGACTAAAGGTTTGTCGATTTTGTTCACTCTTTCAAAGAACCAATATCTACTTTCATTCATCTTTTATACAGTTTTCTTATTTTCAATGTTATGTACTTCTGCCCTAACTTTAGTTATTTCTTTCCTTCTGGTTGCTTTAGGGTTCCTTTGTTCTTCTTCTACTATGTCTTTAAAGTGTGCAATCAGTTTGTTTATTTGAGCTTTTTCTTTTTTCCCAATGTGTGCTTGTATGGTTATGAACTTCCCTCTTAGTACTGCCTTAGCTGTGTCCCAAACATTTTGATGGCTTTTGTCTTCATTTTCACTGAACTCTCAAAACATTTGATTTCTTCCTTTATTTCCTTTTTGACCCAGTAGTTGTTCAGTAGTATACTGTTGAGCTTCCACATTTTGGGACTGTTACTAATCTTTTGTTGATTGTTAAGTGTTAGTTGAATTCCACTGTAGTCTGAGAAGATTCTTGGGATGATTTCAATGCTCTTGAATTTTCTGATGCTGTCTCTGTGGCCTAACATATGGTCTATCCTTGAGAATGACCCATGTGGACTTGAGTAAAATGTGTATTCCAGTTTATTGGGGTGAATGATTCTGACACTATCCAATAGTTGTAGTTTATCTACCTCCTTATTTAGCTCCTTCATTTCTTTATCAATTTTCTGCCTGGATGATCTGTCAAGCTGAAAGAGTGCAGTGTTGAAGTCTCCTACTAACACTGTGCTGCTGTTAATACATTTCTGTAGCTCTTCCAGTAGATATTTGATGTATTTAGATGGCTTCTCATTGGGTGCATAGATGTTAATATTTGTTAAGTCCTCTTGATTGACTGATCCTTTGAGCATTAAGTAATGTACATCCTTATCTTTTAAAGTTTTATTTATTTTAAAGTTTGTTATTTCAGATATGAGAATAGCTGTTCCTGCCCTTTTTTGTGTGCCATTGGCTTGTATGGTAGTTTTTCATGCTTTCACTTTGAATTTGTGTTTGTCTTATTGAGTTAGGTGGGTTTCCTGTAGATAGCACATTGTTGAGTTGTGTTTTCTGATCCATTTTCCTACTCTCTGCCTTTTAATAGGTGAATTCAGGACATTGACATTTATTGATATCATAGATTGAAGATATTTTAATGCCATTTTTATAGATTTTAGAGTGTTCTGATATATGGTATATTTATGGTGGTCTAATTTTTTATAGGAAATCTTTCAGAACTTCTTTCAGAGCAGGCTTGGTGATAGTTGAATCTTTCAACTGTTGCATGTCTGAGAAGGTTTTTATGCCTCCATCTAGCCTGAATGACAGTCTAGCAGGATACAGTAGTCTTGCTTGAAAGCCTTTCTCTTTGGTCACTCGATAGATATCTTTCAATTCTCTTCTGGTCTATAAAGTTTGTGTTGAGAAGTCTGCTGCCAATTCTTATCTCCACTTTAAGTATTGTTTATGACTTTCTTGAAATTGTATAATAAAAAACTCTCTGAAAGTCCCTTCCTAAATGATTGGCTCTGTAATCTCCTGGAATAACAGGAGATTCCTTGGGCCCAAACTAAACTGAGACAGGTGTGGATGGCTTATCAGCCTCACTCCAGAATTGTTCTGTCACATCATTACATTTATTGAGGTGGTTCTGGGGCATGATACAGACAAAAGGGAAAATTTTCCAGTCAATGTCCTCTAGTAAAAATCAGCAGAAACTTAGATTTCTTCCTATAATATCAAGTTCCAATCATTTGAAACAGAGTTGGGTGAGGAATGTATTGTGAAGATAAACTCTGAGATTACGAGCAGCTCAGATAAGTAGAAGTTTTAGGCTCAGAGTCACCATAACTATAGCAGAGCTCCCTAGCTAGGTGTTATGTGTATCATGCTAAGGGAGATGGGCTTGTCATCTTTCTGTAGTTTCCTTTACAAAACAACTGAAAATTGACTTGCACTTTGTGGGTCACTTTTCTCCTATAACTTCAGAAAACAAAAGAGATAAGGAACTATCACTACACATGTATCACCAAAGTTGTTGTGGCTGCCTCAAGGCACAGGATAGGATCAGTCTATCTAACCATCAGAGGTCAATAGTTTGGGCAGGTTTGTGAGTTTCCCCATTGGCCAGACTTCTATCCAGCAGCAAAAGTTAGCCTGAGTGTTGCATACCAAGCCTGGACATGCTTAATGGAATGGAACCCTCCACTAGGACTAGAATGCATGTTTGCACCTGCACTTTTCTTGCATACATAACTTCACTATAGCAAAGCTGTTTCATGTCCTGAATAAGGGCCACCAAGTGACTACAGCATTACATCCTCTCAGCAACTCGACATAGTCTGTCCTGTACAATTATTTTTTATACCAGACTTGATCAGCACCACAGGAAGCACTAACCCCATACACAATAGCATTCCAGCCAGAAATTACAAGCAATAGGCCAACAAGATAGCTTGCTTGTATAGTGTGTCATTTTGCCACATGTGCAAACCAAGTACAAGCATGGCCCCAACTACACTGAAGAAAGTTTTGGTGTTGGGGTTTCATTCACTCTCTACCTTCTACTTTTCTGTGTCTCTTTCTCTAGCAAAAAAAAAAAAAAAAAAAAAAAAAGATTGAAATGGAAACAAAGTTCCAGCCATTTTGTTGAATGTCATAAACAAGACCCTGGGTGCTAACAGGGATTATAAGTCATTTCCTCTCCACCAATATTCCTGGGCCTATGAAAATGGTACTTCAAGTGATTCACCACACACTAGGAATCCATGAATCAATGGGATATAAAAATATGCTTAAACATTTCTTTTTTAAAATATTTATTCCCTTTAGTTGTCCTTGTTGTTTTATTATTGCAGTTATTATTGTTGTTGTTATTTGTGTTGTTGTTGTTGGATAGGACAGAGAGAAGTGGAGAGAGGAGGAGAAGACAGAGAAGGGGAGAGAAAGATAGACATCTACAGATCTGCTTCATCACCTGTGAAGTGACTTCCCTGTAGGTGGGGAGCCGGGGGCTCGAACCAGGATCCTTATGCTGTTCCTTGTGAATGCTTAAATATTTCAAGATAGGTTTATTTCTTCATATCCAGCTCTGGAATTTAGCGACAGGATACATGCTGAGACCCAAGGTAAAAAAAATCCCACTTTATGTCTGTATTCTTTTCTCATTGTCCTTGTGCTGGGTTTGCCTTTCTCTCCTTCCCTTTGTCTCATGTGAAACATCTCTCTTCCCCACCTCCATATGTAGTAAAATAAATATATACTTTTAATTTTTATTTATTATTATTTATTTTTTATAAAAAGGAAACACTGACAAAACCATAGGATAAGAGGGGTAAAACTCCACACAGTTTCCACCAACAGAACTCTGTACCCCATCCTCTCCCCTGATAGCTTTCCTATTCTTTATCCCTTGTGGGAGACAGTAAAAAGAAAACACTCCACTAGGCCCTTGTAGATCCAAGGATGCTGGGAGTGACATGGGAAAGAACACCATGGCCTTCTGTTGTACCCACATCATCCCTGATTGTGGCCATTTGAGTCAAAAACACTAGCAAGTGTATCTAGACTCAACCTTGGCTTTTTGCTAGCTGCTGAATAGACCAAAACACATAGAGGGGGTTTGCTGATAACAGGAACTGCCTGAACTTTTGTAACTGCTTGCTTATTCTTTAACTGATGATGTGAAGTATATATACATGTATTATCCTGTATAAAATTTGCTGTGTCTCTGATACAGCCCTCCCTACCCCTCAGCACTAGTTCCTCATCTCAGGATCAGTCGACTTGTCCCTGTGCAAGACGAGGAGACTAGAAGTGGTGCCCGAACAGGGACCTGAGAACAGAGTAGTAAATGAAGAGCCCCTGAGAAGAAAATAAACCATATGGTGAGTATTAAGGACCAGGGAATTGTGTATATAATAATAGGGAGTAAAACATGGGGCAAGCAACAGGCAAACAGCTTTTTGTACAAACTATACAGCCGCTTATAGCAGCTAAGGGAATAAAAGTGAAACAAAGACAAATTGACATTTGGTGTGCCCCTGGTTAAAATAAAACGGGGCAGCTATCTAGTATAGAACTCTTTGCACAAGTCTTAAAAGACATGCTTAAAAGTAGAAGATCTAATGCTTAAAAGTAGAAGATCTAAAGTAAGAGAACCACAAATCATTAAGTTCTTACAATTTGTAGAGGAAGTTTGTCCTTGGTTCCCGAAAGGGAAAACTATTAGTTTCCTCCTAATGTTACTGGTAATTTTGTTGTGTCTTTCACTGTTCCTCTGTTTGACTATTCAGCAGCTAGCAAAAAGCCAAGGTTGAGTCTAGATACACTTGCTAGTGTTTGTGTCGCAAATGGCCACAATCAAGGATGATGTGGGTACAACAGAAGGCCATGGTGTTCTTTCCCATGTTACTCCCGGCATCCTTGGATCTACAAGGGCCTAATGGAGTGTTGTCTTTTTACTGTCTCCTACATATCCCCCTTTTTTATTATTTAAAGCTGAATTTTACTTTGTGTATGCACTTGGAGGGCATGCTCTTGTGCCCAGAGGTTTTGTAGCTGCTGAACAACCAAATGGAAGAAAAGGGAGGCACAATCATCAGAAGCATAAGGAGAGGGACTAACAAGCCTGTCAGCATATGTCAGAGTTAAGAGCGCTGAACCACCTAATTTAGAATACCCTCCAGGTTAACTCCAAGATTATCTTCTGCCATTTATTTCTTTACTTAGTTGGAGAATATCCAAACTGGTGTTTGCATCATGCCATATCTCTGTAACATGTTTTTTGATTTTATCTCAGGGATATTTTGTAGCATTGTAGGAATGGTTAGTAATACAAATCTACTTAAAGTCAGCATGGCATTGCAGGGTTCTCCTAGCTTTTAATGCTTGTACTTGGTCACCAATTACTTGAACAGTGTCTCAAAGCATTAAGCCTGGCTTCTAACTTTTTATCTATGTTTTTTTGATGTGGGTACAACAGAAGGCCATGGTGTTTTTTACCATGTCACTCCCGGCATCCCTGGATCTACAAGTGCCTAATGTAGTGTTGCCTTTTTACTGTCTCCCACAATCCCTCTGGGAGTATGGACCCAGGGTTATGGGGTGCAGAAGGTGGAAGGTCTGGCTTTTGTAACTGTTTCCCTGCTGAACATGAGCATTGACAGGTCGATCCATACTCCCAGGCTGACTCTCTCTTTCCCTAGTGGGGTGGGGCTCTGGGGAAGCGGAGGTCCAGGACACATTGGTGGGGTTGTCTGTCCAGTGAAGTCTGGTTGGCATCAAGCTAACATCTGGAACCTGGTGGCTGAAAAGAGAGTTAATATATAAAGCCAAAAAAGTTGTTGACTAATCATGAATCTAAAGGCTGGAATAGTGCAGATGAAGAGTTGGGGGGGCCCTCCATTTTGTAGATAGCTAGTAGGCATATTTTAGTTATATTCCAAAGGGCCTGTGGCTATACTATTTCTCTCTTTCTTTCTTTCTTTCTTTCTTTCTTTCTTTCTTTCTTTCTTTCTTTCTTTCTTTTTTCCCCCTGAACCTGAAATCTGATATGCAGGTGGATCCAAGTTATTGTCTGGAGAGATGATGTTATGACCAGAAAGCTGGATCAGGGAAGAGAGTAGCTCCCTAATATAGGAAAAGTGTGTAAATATTGTTGACTGTAAACCCTGTTGATTTGGTTTGGTTTGGGTCCCATATTCAGCTTAGGAGCCTATGTGACCTCTGCATCTCTGTAGATCTGATCTCACATTCTGTGGTCATGAGTAGGAACATTCCAAGCTGCCCCAATATGAGGACCCATCTTCCTCAGGTGTAGCATAGTGTATGTTGTTCATCCTCCCTTCAGAGGATGGAACATTCTCTACTGTTGTTGATCCAAGTTGAGGGCAAGGTCCCATGGGGCGCCTACAAAGGGGTCTATTTTGTTGTTCCTGATATAGATGATAGGGTGGCCTGATAGTGACTAACGAGTCATCATTAAAATATGCCGGTCTTTTGCCCTTATTAAGCTTTTGCAGTCCTTGCTTTGCTAAGGTTAGCTTTGCAGTGAGTGAGAGAACTGTAATAGGAAGTAGGTGAGGAGGGTATCTAAGTCTAATTAGATACTATTTCATTAGGAACTTTATACTGACTCACTGCAGATTATTGTGTATTTTTGCTTGCTATACTTTTTAAAAGAGTTCTTGCACCTGGGTTGAAACAACCTGGCCACCCTCTAAACTGTAAAACCGGAGCAACTAGTCCCATAAGTGTCACATGAACTTAAGAGGGGAAAATAAAAAGAATTCTTGGTTTTTGAAATTACAATTGTCTTAATCATTTACAGTTTTTTAAGCTTACCTCTTCCATATGTGAAAAGGGCTAGCTTATTATTGTATCTCACAAAAATACCTTTAAAATTACATACATACATACACACACACATATATATATATATATCCAGTAATATAAATATATATATATATATATATATATATCCAGTAATATAAGACTCTAGCTTATGGTGGTGTGAATTCAGCCTGGGACTTTGGAGCCTCAGGCATGAAAGTCTTTTTGCATAACCACTATTCTATCTCTATAGCCTCCAAAATACCTTTATAATGAAGACTGTTACATAATTGAATTAACTCCTGTGGTACTATGTATCCTAACAGCATCTGTGTATGAGTTGGATGCTAGCCCACTGGTAGAGTATATACTTTACCATTAGTGTGGACTCAGTTCGAATCCCCAGACACCAAATGGAAGCACCATGTAAAGGAGTATTTTGGCAGTGGTAGAGTGGTGTTTTGGTATCTCTTCTTTCTCTGTCTCATTATCTCTCAGCCTTTAACTGGAAGGGAAAAAAAAAAGTCTAAAGAGAGCAGTGGAATTGTACAGACACAAAGTCCTAGTGACTAAAAGAAAAAGAAACACCTTTGCAGCTTTATAAAACTTTGTCTTTTTCTTTCTCTTTTTTATATATGGAAATGTTTTCTTTATTGGAAGGACTAATGGTTTACAGTCAACAGTCAAGTACAGTAATCTGTACATGTGTAACATTTCAATACTCTGGTTTCTCTTCAGCTACCACAAATCTTTCACCTTTTACATGTGTAACATTTCTCAGTTTTCCACATAACAATCTAACCACCACCACCACCATCACCCCACCACCCCAGGTCCTCCTCTGACATCATGTTCCAGGACCTGAACACTGCCCCCACCCCCACCCCCACCCCAGAATTCTTTACTTTGGTGCAATACACCAACTTCAGTCCAAGTTCTTTGTGTTTTCCCTTCTTTTTTTAAATTTTTCAACTTCTGGATGAGAATCCAAACCTTTATCCGTTACACCAGTTCCCAGATGATTTATTTTTCAACTTCTGTCTGTGAGTGAGATCATCCCATATTTTTCAGTCTTTTTCTTTTACTTTTAAATTTATTTTTAAATTTTATTTTTTAAATATTTATTTATTCTCTTTTGTTGTTTTATTGGTATAGTTATTATTGTTGTTGTTACTGATGTCGTTATTGTTGGATAAGACAGAGAGAAATGGAGAGAGGAGGGGGAGACAGAGAGGGGGAGAGAAAGATAGACACCTTCAAATCTGCTTCACCGCTTGTGAAGCAACTCCCCTGCAGGTGGGGAGCCGGGGGCTCGAACCGGTATCCTTATGCCAGTCCTTGTGTTTCGCAACACCTGCGCTTAACCTGCAGCGCTACAGCCCGACTCTCCTTTCAGTCTTTTTCTAACATTTATTTATTTATTTATTTATTTATTTATTTATTTATTTATTTACTTATTTTCATAAGAGTCACAGAGAGAGACCAGAGCACATGGTTGTGCTAGGTATTAAATCTGCCTGGGACCTCTGAGCCCTTAGGCTTGAAAGTCAGGTGAGTAACTTTTTTTTTTAAATATTTATTTATTTATTCCCTTTTGTTGCCCTTGTTTTTTTGTTGTTGTAGTTATTGATGTCGTAGTTGTTGGATAAGACAGAGAGAATTGGAGGAGGAGAAGACAGAGAGGGGGAGAGAAAGACAGACACCTGCAGACCTGCTTCACCGCCTGTGAAGCGCCTCCCCTGCAGGTGGGGATCCGGGGGCTCGAACCGGGATCCTTACACTGATCCTTGTGCTTTGCTCCATGTGCGCTTAACCTCTGCGCTACCGCCTAACTCCCAGGTGAGTAACTTCTATGATATTTATCTAATCCAAAATTTCCTCAGTCTTGATCTTCAATAAAAAGTTCTACTTTTTTGGGTTTCTGTGGTTGATAAATGGTAGTATTCTTTGAATATTCTGGTGACCAACAACAGTTAAGCACCACTGACCTAATGTCTGGTTTAAAATAACTCAAAACTGAGCAGAGGATATGAGACAGAAATAGCTGTGGGTTTGTACCCAGACAGTCCTCAGCTGTTCTGATTCTTCTTCCCAACCCATTCCAAATCCACTCATGCTTTGCTTGCCTGGCTCTGTTAGTGCAGACTTAAATTCATTCATCATTCCTTCAGGGCCTCTATGAGGTTTCTAAGGGTGGAGGTAGGCAGAGGCTACTTCAAAAGAAAGGCAAAAAGAAACAGTGCAAGAGTGGCAAGATAGGAGTTGTGTGTGAAGTGGAAGAGCAGAGAAGCAGGGAGAAGGCAAGGAGTAAAGTAAAACTGAATCTGAGAACCTGGCTATTAGAAGTAACATGTGATCAAATAATAGAGGTGTTCTCACAAAAATAAGTGCATCTCGTTCTAGTTATTCAGAAGTTTGTCTGGCCTGCTGCACTGTAATAATACTGCTTCTGTTTTTGTTCATATTTCTTTTAGAGAAAATTGTTGCCTAGCATTGCTTCTGTTTTTTTTTCTGCACATTTTCCCTGTCTCTGCTCTGACTGCACAAATAATGTGAAGTTATTTCTTCTTTTATAGCCAGATTGAGCCAGTACCTACCTGACACAGATTAATTGTTCCACAGATTTGTGTTGAATAAATGAGTGATGAACTGTCCTCCCCTTACCACACCCCCAACCCAGGAGACTTCAGGTGACATTCTATTTTGTCCCCAGGCAGAATACAACCTTCTTTCCTCTAGGCCTATTGCAGTTGGCAGCTTGCATAGTTGTTCCAGACTAACCTGTTTTATGGATCTTGGCTTAAGCCTGTATCTTCGAAGGCTGTGGATATCTGCAGTGCAGGGATTACTATAGTTCCTATATCTCAGATCCCAGCACAGAAATGGCCATGAGTAAGTTCTTAAATGTTTGTTACATTTAACCCAATACTCTATCTCAATATTATTTGACTGATGGTGTATGGCTTTCTCTTCATACAAAATGAAGTCAATGTTAGAAGAATACACAAACACAAAACGCAGAATATAAATCATATATGATGCAAATACAAATAACCACTACCACCTCTTTGAATTTCTCGATCTGTAAACCAGGTGATATAAATCAGCTCTAAAGATGCTTCCAGTGAGAGAATAAAGCACTAAACACATAGGAGGCATTTGGAAGCATTATAGAAACACAAATGAACCAGTATAAATTCTCTACAGACCAACCTGACTTTGTATAAACCTCACCCTAGCTTTGAAATGTGTATTTCAATGCCATTTGAAGAACAAAAAGTAGTCTCAGCTTTGATTTGTCCAAGGCTAGATAGTACACCTAGGGTTTGTACTTAAAATGATTTGAACCAACAGTCGAACAGCCCAACAGCCCACTCTCTAACCTCCACTGGGATACTGACCATAAAAGACAGTGTTCTGCAGAACATTCCCTGAAGGGCCAGAGGCTTCATTAGAATGGAAAAGAACTGTCATCCTGTTTTATCCCAGATGATACAATAAAAGACAGAGTTCCACAGGATGATAAGACAGTGTTACTAAATGATGTTCTTTTCCTGACTCTGCCTTCATCCTCTTATTGGAGCCTATCAAAAGAGCCAGGGACATTTAATTTATCTTACTTGAGTAATAGAAAATGAGGAATAAAATCTTTCCCAGCTTTTCTACACACCTGAGGGCTCCATCCACCATCATACCATACAATACTTTTCTGTTCCTCTCCCAAATATACATATGAAACTAAAGTTCCCTGTCCAGGTATAGCCTTGAGCTTAAAGTTCATACTCCTCTAGTAGTGTTGGCTAAAGCTATTGAAGTAATTAAATTCTGAAACTTGGAAATAAATTGTCATGAAAATCTGACCTAGTTAGTTCTCAACATTAACATTATGAGAATAACTCTCCTGCCAAAAATATAATTGCAGTACCATATAATAGTAGCTGTACATTTTTATTTTATTTTACCTTATTTTAGCATTCTTTGGTTGAGGAAATAGGTGATAAAATCAAAATGAATTTAGTCAAGTTTTGATGTGTTTGAATTTTCTACATCTCTATGACAGCTATATCCATCTAAAAAATAATCAGTTGTATATATGTGAAAAAATATCTGACTGCAAGACAAGCAGAGCCAATTGTCAAGGACCTTGGGAGGCATTCCAAGGAGATTGAAATTTATTTTGTAGGCAAAACAGAATCAAAAGATGCTTTAAAACAAGCTGACAGGACTAGATTGATTTTTTTCAAAAGATAATTTTGGCAGCAGTGCACAGAGCCAACTATGATGTGGAAAGAACAATGGGAAGGAAGTAAAAGATATTAGTAAGAGCAAGAATGATGCAGAGATACCTTTGACCCAAACACTGGAGAACTTGGTGAGCAATAAAATATTGACAGGGCAGGAGACTGAATGCACAAGATGCTTCTGCATATGAAGACTTTTGGAGACTGATATCCTGAAAAGAATAAGAAACACAAACATCCCAGAAAGTATATTTACTATAGATGGAATTGGGGCTTGAAGCAGTGGACTGATTGGTGAAACTGAGAATCCTGATATGGATTTATATTTTTGATGTTGAAATTATTGGGTACAGCTAGGAAATGTCCTTTTGGAAAATCAGTGGATATTTAAGTCTGGTAAAGAGGAGATGTGAGCTGGTTCTTTAAAGTTTGCCATAAATCATAATTGTCATGTCAATATTTATGAGTCAGCTGGACCTTGGTTCAAATTCATTTATAACTGGCTTGAGAAAAAATTTTGAAGTTGATAGAGCCTTAATTTCCTCATTTGAAAACAGGATAATTAGGAGTCATGAAGCTATCACATGGTATGCACCAGGGCTCATGGGTTCAATCCCCATCATCATTATATGCCAGAGCTAATCAGTGCTCCATTCTCTCTCCCTCTGTCTCTCCTTCTTTTTTTTCTCTCTCTCCCCTCCCTCCTCTTTCATAAATAAATCTATAAAAAAGGAAAAGAGGATATAATTATCATTAATACCCACATCAAATATTTCTTACAATTTTTTTTATTAAAGATGGTGCATATTAGTAAAGTACATGGCAACAAATAGCAGCTGCTATTATATAGATTGCAAGCCACCAGAGTGTTGGTATCATCCCCTGAGATACTATAATTTATCATTCTCCATGGTGAGCAAAGGAAAGAAAAATAAAAGGCAAGATAAAGATAAAATACTAGAGAAACAACTGAAGAAAGAAGGGATGGGGAATATATATATATATATATATATATATATATATTTGAAGACAAGAAGGAAATCAGAAAAAAAAAAAGGATGACCAGCAGACATAGAAGCAGTTTCAACAAGCATATGTGATAACATGATGGTTATGGGAGAATTTTTCATGCTTGAGGAGCTAAAGTTTCCTGTTCAATTTCCAGAATAACCATAAGCCAGAAAAGAACAATGTCCTAGGTTCTCTCTGTCTCTCTCTCTGTCTCTCTCTCTCTCTCCCTATTTCAAGCATAACCATAAGCCAGAAAAGAACAATATCCTAGTCTCTCTCTCTTTCTCTCTTTCATTAAAATAAAACAATGTTTTAAAAACTCGCTGTGAGCCCTATTACCCTAATCAAACAAAAAGTAAGTCTGACTCCTGAACATACATGCTGTACATTAATTCTGCATTAATAAGGGTGTCACAGTGCCCTAAAGAATGTGAGGGTAATAGCAACCTACTAGGGCAATACTCAGGCGCTGCTAGAGCTATAAAAGGTTAATTATCAGAATAATTATATAATTTCAAGTCACAGATAGTAATCTGGATTAAAAATGAGATAACAAATAGTATTGACATGGTTGAGAAAATTCTATGCATCTGTTTGACATACTTCGGTCAATTAAGTATGTCTGCATGTAAAGCGCAAGAAAAGGTGTCCTCACACTTTTTGTCTCATTATGACAGACAAGATTGTATACTATTGTATACTCTTTAATTTTAATTTTATACTATTTTATCTTTTAATTTTATACTATTGTATACTCTTTAATTCCATTCCAGGCAGTTCACTTCTTAACAAAGACCCAAAACCTAGTTATAGACCAGGTCCTGTGAGGTACAGCATATGTTTACACGTATCCATAAACTAAGGCAAAATATATACCTGAAAGCAAAAGTACACAATAATATGCAGTGACATTCATCTGCACTATTCAACAATTCATCTGCACTATTCCAGCCTTTCAGTCCATGATTGCTCAACAATTTGTTTGGCTTTGGATGTTAACTCTCTTTCAGCTACCAGTTTCCAGATGTTAGTATGATGCCAACCAGACTTCCCTGGGCAGATGACCCCACCAGTGTGTCCTGGAGCTCCGCTTCCCCAGACCCCCAACCTACTAGGGGAAGAGAGAGGCAGGCTGGGAGTAAGGATCAACCTGTCAATGCCCATGTTCAGTGGGGAAGCAATTACAGAAGCCAGACCTTCCACCTTCTGCATCCCTTGTGTCCATACTCCCAGAGGGATAAAGGATAGGAGAGTTATCAAGGGAGGGGATGGGATATGGAGATCTGGTGGTGGGAATTATGTGGAGTTGTAAACCTGTTATCCTATGGGTTTGTTAATGTCTCCTTTTTAAAATAAATTTACAAAATTAAAAAAAAAAAAAGAGGAGCCAGAAAGAACTAGGCACTACTCTGGTACATGTGCTATTGGGATTGAACTCCAGACCTCATGCTTGAGAATCCAGTGCTTTATCCCCTGTGCCACCTCCCAGACCACAAAGTGCAAATATTTCTGTGTTAGTCATATCAGAATGGGAGGTCAGGCTCTGGCACACCCAACTGAGCACACAGATCACCATGTGTATTAACCCAGGTTCAAACCCCTGTTCTTATCTGTAGGGTGGGAAGTCTCATGAGTGGTGAAACAGGTCTATAGGTGGCTCTTGTTTTCCCTCTCTATTCTATTCTCCCCCACCACAATTTCTTTCTATTCTGTCACATAAAATGAAAAAAAGAAAAGAAAGAAACTTCCAGACGTGGTGGTTTCATTGTGTAGCCAGCAATCCTTAGTGATGACCTTGGTGACAATAAAAGTGACATTTCTATATCCCCCCCCCCAAAAAAAAAGATTGTATACTATAGTGCAGAATTATAAAAACAGGGGTAAGAAAAAATAATTTTCAAAGTAAACCAAGTTGCCAAATAACTTGGTTATAATAATAATTATTTATTGCCTTCTTTTAAAAAATTTATTTATAAAAAGGAAACACTCACAAACCCATAGGATAAGAGGGGTATAATTCCCACCACCAGAACTTTGTATCCCACCCCCTCCTCTGATAGCTTTCCTATTCTTTAACCCTCTGGGAGTATGGACACAGGGTCATTATGGGGTGCAGAAGGTGAAAGGCCTGGCTTTTGCAATTGCTTCCCTACTGAACATAGACATTGGCAGGTCAATCCATACTCCCAACCTGTCTCTCTCTTTCCCTAGTGAGGCAAAGATCTGGGGAGATGGGGCTCCAGGACACACTGGTGGGGTCGTCTGCCCAGGGAAGTCAGGTTGGCATCATGGTAGCAACTGGAACCTGATGGCTGAAAAAGAGTTAACATATAAAGCAGAACAAATTATTGAATGATCATGAACCTATAGGCTGGAATATTGCAGATGAAGATTTGGGGTCTCCGTTCTGAAGATAGCTAGTAGGCCTATTTTAGTTATATTCCAAAGGGCCCATGATCCTACTAGTTTTTTCCTGAGCCTGACCTCTGATATTCAGGTGGACCCAGGTTATTGTCTGAGGAGATAATGTCATGGCTGGAAAAAGAACTAGAAAGTTGGATCAGGGAAGAGAGTAGCTCCCAAATATGGGAAAGGAGTATAAATATTATTGACTATAGACCCTATTGATTTCATCTGGGGCCTGTATTCAGCATAGGAGCCTATGTGACTTCTGCATCTGTATAGTTCTGAGCTTGCATTCTGTGGTCATGAGTAGGAACATTCCAAACTGCCCTAATTTCAGGACCCATCTTCCTCAGTTGGTAGATAGAGTATGTTATCCAGACTCCCTTCAGAGGATGGAACATTCTCTACTGTTGTTGATCTGCATTGAGGAAAGGTCCTATGGGGGCCCACCAACGGGTCTATTGTGTTGTTCCTGATGGAGATGACCAATGACAATAGAGAGAGGGATAGATTAGAGGTCTAGACCCATCATGTCTGTGTGGAAATATCAGGACTCACCAACTAGGGCCCACCTATTGCCTTCTTCAACTTGAATCTAGCAAGTAAACTTCCTCATTCCCTATAAAATCCATATTTCTTCCAGTCCTGGAAACTCGGGGGCTTTGCTCATTTTCTTTCATGCTTCTCTTGATCCATACCATTTGATACTGCATCTGTTGATCTCAACTAAATCCATTAAACCAGTATACCACCTCAAAATGTTTCAGTTAGGACTGTATCCAGAGATGCCAGGTGTGGGATGTCAACCCTTCAACTCCAATACTCTTGTGAGATCTTTCATAGTTCATAATTCTATTTTGGGTGGTGCAGTTCCTAACAAAGCTATAGAACCTAGATATAGACCAGGGCCCATGAGATAGGGCCCATGTGCAAGTGCATCCATAAGTTAGGGGAAAATATATGCCTTAAAGTAAAAATGTGCAATAGTCTGCAGTGATTATTTCATTTCTAAGACTAACTCTGTAAGATAAAGTAAGGACTACAAAAGCGGAATAAGGGCAGGAGAGTGGCATACTTTAATGATGGCTCTTTTGGCCACTACCAGGCCCCCCCATCATCTGGGGCCCTACTCAGGGAATCCTGGGATTCCCACACAGATATGATGGGCCTAGACCTCTGACAGATCCCTCTATCCCATTATTGGTCATGTCCATCAGGAACGACATCATAAACCCTCTTGTGAACTTCTACAGGTCCTTGCCCTCAATGTAGAACAGAAATGGTAGAAATTGCCCCACTCTCCAAAGGGAGACTAGATCAACATACTCTGCCACTCATGGAAGATTGGTCCTGAAATGAGTGCAGCCTAGAATGTCTCTATCTCTGACCATGGAATGTGAGTTCAGACTATAAGGGATGCAGAAGTTACACAGGCTCCTATGCTAAATATGAATAGACATAGGCCCTAGGTTAGATCGATGGGGTTTACAGTTAACAATATTTGCATACTTTTCCCTTGTTTGGGAGCTTCTCTCTGCCCTGATCCAGCTATCTAGTCCTACTCCCAATACTGACACCATTTTCCCAGACAATACTACTAGCCTACCTCCATGTTAGCTGTCGAGCTCAGGCAAAAACTAGTAAAGTCATGGGCCCCTTGGAATAAATATAAAATAGACTTCTTAGCCTCTTAAAATAAGAAGACCCCAAATCTCATCTGCTATATTCTTACCTTTGGGTTACTGATTATCTAACAATTAGTTCTGCTTTATATCTTAATGCTTTTCAGCCACTAAGTTGCAGATGCTACTATGATGCCAATCTGACTTTCCTGGACCGACGATCTCACCAGTGAGTTCTGGAATTTCACCTCCCCAGAGCCTTACCCCACTAGGGAAAGATAGAAGCAGGCTGGGGGTATGGATCAACCTGTCAATGCCCATGTCCAGCAGAGAATCAATTACAGAAGCCAGACATCTCACCTACTGTACCCCATAAAGATCTTTGGTTCATACTCAAAGAGGGATAAAGAATAAGGAATTTTCCAGTTGAGGGAATGGGATATGAAACTCTGGTGGTAGGTATTGAATGGAATTGTACCCCTCTTATTCCACAATCTTGTTGGTCATTCTTATATTGCTAATAAAGTTAAAAACAAACAGAAAAACAACAAAAATAATTTTACAACTCAAAAATCTTATAAGAAGTAAAGAGTCTATTTTATTCCCAAAAAGGAATCAACAAATTGAACTATAGGCTTGGAGACAGCTTACCTGATAAGTCTCACACTTCACCCATATCAAGCAAGGACCCATAGCAAAGGTTCCTATTCTCAGCAGCAGTGAAGGGAAGCTTAATGAGTGATGGAGCACTGCTGCAGGTGTCTCCGTTTTTCCTTCTCCCCTGCCCCAACTCTATTATAAAAAGGAGAAAGGGGGGGATGATAATTTATCTGTGAGAAATAAATTTGAATGAAGCACTGAGTCTCCAGTAGCAAGACATAAAAAGAAGAATGTGTTCAACCAAACTGAACACCCACCCCCACCTACAAATCCAGGCTGTCAACAAGTGTCATGAGCTGGGGTGATAGCATAATGGTTGTGGGGAAAACTTTCATGCCTGAGGTTTTAAAGTCTCATATTGAATATCCAGCACGACCACAAACCAAAACAGATCAATGTTCTAGTCTCTAGATATTTTTAAAGAACTTGCTTTAAACCCCATTTCCCTAATAAATCCCCAAGCCAATCCCGTCTATGATTTTTTTTTTTTTTTGCCTTCAGGGTTATTGCTGGGGCTCGGAGCCTGCACCATGAGTCCACTGCTCCTGGAAGCTATTTTTTCCTCTTTTGTTGCCCTTGTTGTTTTATAGTTGTTGTGGTTCTTATGGTTGTTATTGATGTCGTTGTTGTTGGATAGAACAGAGAAAAATGGAGAGAAGAGGGGAAGACAGAGAGGGGGAGAGAAAGACACCTACAGACCTGTTTCACCGCTTGTGAAGCGACCTTCCGTAGGTGGGGAGCTGGAAGCTCAAACCAGGTCTTATACCACTCTTTGCGTTTCTCGACATGTGCGCTTAACCCACTGCCCTACCGCCGGACCATCCTATGATGTCTTCCTACTCACTAAATCAGAACTGCATTTCCCAGAATTCCTTCTGTATTTGTGAGTTACAGTGGGACAAAAGGAAAGTTTGCATGAGATCATCTTCCAAAGCAAAGTGATGGTCATTAAGGGCTAGTCAACTTTGTATTGCTACTGATTTTTTTTTTTTTTGACTCACCTTGGAATAGGGCAACAGAGGAGTCTAAAACTCCTACAACTTTCTCCTCTTCCAGATTTTCCAGTTCCTGGACTAGGCACTAGGGGGCAGATCATCTGCCACATCAAAATAGAGACACACAGAGAAGCAAGTCAGTTCATCTCCACTCTGCTCTATTCCTTATGATTTTTTTTTTCCAGCTCCAGGACTTACTGACTTCAGTGGCATGAAGCTTATCACTAGAAAGTCAGCAGCTTCCCACAGTCTTCATATTCTCCCACAATTGTAATTGTGTAAGATATAAAACCTACAATAAATCTTTAATTTCAGATCTTGCTTTGATCCTAACTGATACAGAAATTTATGCTAGAAGTGATTCCAAAGGCCTTAAAGACAACTTTAAACCTTAAAGACAACTGTCTTGGTCTTATGTTATTTGGAAATGATTTTCTGTTGTAATAAGAGAGCAAATAGTAAAGCAACTGCTGATAAATCAGGGCAAGTGCGACAGTTACTTGAAATATCACCTGTCCATGTCTGTAATCAACTACAAAAGGCAAGCATTTTTGTGAACTAATTGCTGCAAGGGAGACTTTAGTGAAAATTAAGAAGTGAATAGTTGCTTTCAAGCACACTAGAGATCATGAAGAAAGAAACCAATGACTTTAAGGATTTATGTTTTTTCTTACATGTAAGGTTATACAATAAGATCTAGAGTTCTAAAACCCAAACATGTGTTTTAATTGCATAAGTGGCACAAACAACACACATTAAGTTCTCAAGTTTTCAGAGTGTCTTATGGTAATGTTAGGGCAAATCAGAAAGGAATAGAACTTAGAATGGGGATCAGAATATGTGAACAGATTCCAATGAGACAGGGGACCTTTGAAGCCCTAAATTCTACTGAAACTAATTTTTTTTCTGTTAGAAACAACCTTTCTGCACCTGTCTGAATAAATTAGCCTTCTCTACTCTAAAGAAGCTGTAATGTATCCCCCCCAAGGAAGTTGCCATGCAGAAGACAGCTGATCCACAGGAGTTACTTCTCATTATTTCTAGACTTACAGCCAAGCTTAAGTCCCAGCAGGTCCTAGGACCTACCCAGGAGATAAGTTGTAAAATGTGACTCATAAGAAAATTAATATACACCCCCAAATTGCCATATTTTGTAAATTTATATTCACAGAACCTCTGTAATATGCATGGGTATCAATCCTAAGTTGTTTTGGGCCAAAGAAGAAAAATCATTAGATGCTCTGACCCAGTGATGTTAGCTGTGTCATGTGTGAACTGCATGAAGCAGAGATTCCGAACTCAGTGTGTGAACATGAGGGATTACTAGTGACTCCAAAAGTTTGCTTGATTGAAATTATAGGCAGTTTGCACTCAGTGAATTTAAAGTTCAGAGAACATTCCCTACCGTTATTGATCCACAATGAAGGCAAGGTCCTGTAGGGGCCCACAAAAGAGTCCATTATGTTGTTCCTGATGGATATGTAAAGTAAATATATATATATATATATGTATATATATATATATATATTTTTTTAACCAGAGCACTGTTCAACTCTGGCTTATGGTGGTGTGGGGGATTGAACCTGGAACTTTGGAGCCTCAGGCATTAGAGTCTGTTTGCATAACCATTATGCTATCTACCCTCCACCTATAAATTAAATATTTTTTAAAAATAATTTAAAGAACAGATAACCTTATAAACTAAAACTGTCTCAATAAAAATTTAAGGTGTGTGAGAAAACTTTAAACAAAATTATATTTTTATTATTAATTTGCAACATTACATATTTTTCAGGGGTAAAGTTTATTCCACTATGTGTGTATAAGTCTCAGCTCACCAAACACCAAGGTTCTAGTGTCATTTCCGTTATCAGATTTACCCCCTCTATCCTTTCTCCCCAGTAGTCCCTCTCCCCTTTGTAACCATTCCAATTCCATTTGGATTTGTAAGATCATATTGTATTTCTATTTTTAGTTTTTAAAGGAATATCCATACTGTTTTCCACAGAGGCTGCACTAATTTTCATTCCCACCAACAGTATACAAAGGTTTCTTTTCTCCATACCTTGACTGATAGTTGTTTCCAGGCTTTTTGATATAAACTGTAGCTCACTGTGGTTTGTATTTGCATTTCCCTAGTGAAATTCCTGAGTGGTTCAGTGGTACTTCAGTATTTCTCCTTTCTCTGTATCTTTTCCCCTCCCTTACCACTCACTCTCTGCAAAACAAGGGTGGGGAATATATATATTGCCAGAGACCTTTTTTTTAAAAAAACTTTTTTATTTATAAAAAGGAAACATTAACTAAACCATAGGATAAGAGGGGGTACAACTTCACACAATTCCCACCACAAGAACTCTGTATCCCATCCCCTCCCCTGATAGCTTTCCTATGCTTTATCCCTCTGGGAGTATGGACCCAAGGTCATTGTGGGATGTAGAAGGTGGAAGGTCTGGCTTCTGTAATTGCTTCCCTACTGAACATGGGCATTGACAGGCCAATCCATACTCCCATCCAGTTGTTATTTTATTATTTATTTGTTTATTGTTTTTCTTGTTGTGGTACAAGGTCCTACATATGTGTGATTTGTTTTGTCTGCCATTCATACCACCATTGGCAAGTTTATAGTATTGTGTGCACAATTAACAAAATCCAGTGAATTGCATTTCTTTGTTTTCTCATTATTTTCACTGTTACTGTTCATTTTCTGTCAGGGAACATTTGTTTGTAGAAATATGGCAAGAGGATAGAGACAGAAGCTGTGAAAGATGAGTATGTCTTTCCTCCATCTTGTGATACCATCTTGTGATATTCTGGCTAGTTTGAACCCAGGAGTCCTCTGGCCAGATGTGCAGTACGGTGGAGATGCACACTGCTCAGAAAGGCCTTGTCCAGGGTTTATGGCACTGTGTAAATCATTGAAGCTGAGTGAAGCCCTGGAAAACAGAAGAAAAAGACAGCTACAACTGCCAGTCACAGCTCTCTCTTCCCCTTCTCCCTCCCTCTCAGGCTCTGCTTCTCTGGCAGTTTAAATGAACACTTAAAATGTTATCTGTTTGTGCAAGGTACTCTGGAAAGGGCTATGGATTCTTGTTGCTACCAGGATTATTCTAATTTTTATTAGAGTCTGTCATGTATGAAGGACACAAGGGAGGGTAATGGTATATACACACATGCATACATATTCACAATGTATAATTTTAGTGAAAAAACTTTTAAATTTATTTATTGATTAATAATGATTGACAAGACCATAGGACAAGAGGGGTACAATTCCACATAATTCCCACCACCAGAGTTCCGTATCTCATCCCCTTTATTGGAAGCTTTCCTATTATTTATTTATTTATTTATTTATTTTTAATTTGTTTATAAAAAGGAAGCATTGACAAAACCATAGATTAAGAGGGGTACAACTCCACACAATTCCCACCACCAAAACTCTGTATCCCTTTCCCTCCCCTGATAGCTTTCCTATTCTTTAACCCTCTGGGAGTATGGACCCAGGGTCATTGTGGGATGCAGAAGGTGGAAGGTCTGGCTTCTGTAATTGCTTCCCTGCCGAACATGGGCATTGACAGGTTGATCCATACTCCCAGCCTGCCTCTCTCTTTCCCTGGTGGGGCGGGGTTCTGGGAAATCAGAGCTCCAGGACACATTGGTGGGGTTGTCTGTCTAGGGAAGTCTGGTTGGCATCATGGTAGCACTGGAACCTGGTGGCTGAAAAGAGAATTAACATATAAAGCCCAACAAGTTGTTGACTAATCATGAACCTAAAGGCTGGAGCAGTGCAGATGAAGAGTTGGGGGGTTCTCCGTTTTGTAGGTAGCTAGTAGGACATATGGACTCAGGATCATTACAGGGCATGGAAAGTAGAAGGTGTGGCTTCTGTAATTATTTCTATGCTCAACATGAGTGTTGGCAGGTCGATCCACACTCCCAGCCTATCTCTCATTCCCTCGTGGGGCAGGGCTCTGGAGAGCTGTGGTTGCAGGACACATTGGTGAGATCATCTGCCCAGGAAAGTCAGGTTGTCATGGTAGCATTTGCAGCTTGGTAGCTGAAAAGCACTATTGCCACTAGGATTATCACGGGGGCTTCACGCTGCACAGCAAAATCACTGTTGTTAGTGGCCGTTTTTTTTTTTCTTCTTCTATATTTTTCTTTTTATTTAGTAGAGAAATTGAGAGGGGTAAGGAAGACAAGGAGAGAGAAAAAAGAGAAATCTACTGCACTGTTCCATTGCTCATGAAACTTCCTCCTTGTAGGTAGGAACTGGAGGCTTGAACCCGAGTCCTAGCACATGGTGAGCCACCACCCAACCCCAATAAATGTTTTTAACCAGAGCACTGCTAAACTCTGGTTTATAGTGGTGTTGAGGATTGAATTTGGAACATCAGAACCTTAGGTGTGAAAAATTATTTGTAATCATGCTATCTCCCCAACCTCTATTATATTCTTGAGCCTGGAAAAAAAATGCAAGTCTGGATATTAGCTGATAGGATCTGTTTTTTAGACAAAGAACCCTACTTTGTCTCTGGGTGAATGTCTGGCTTTTCTTCCTATAAATAAGGAAACTTCTACATTTGTTTATATCTCTTTGAAGGAATATATCAACTGTTGTTATCATTATTACTTTCTGCATCTTATATGTACCCACTCCCTTTATTTTAAGCTAGTAGTTTTTTTCAAAGGTGAAAAGCTACAGAGGTCAATATTAGAATATATCTCTGCAAATAAACTTTATTGAACTAATAAATGATGAGGCAAATGGGAAGAGTCTCAATGGTGAGAAAGCTTTCACTGCACACATAGGTTTCCTGATGTTTTCTTTTTTTATCCTCAGGCAACTGCCCCCCACACACACACCCTCCTGCTACACTTGGCATTTCTGTGTAGTAAGTGCTCTGCCTACTTGGCATTTCTGTGTAGTAAGTACTCTGCTTACTCGATCCCACTCATACAGCTAACCTGCACTCTGCTAAGTAGTTTGAGATCCACACATTGCTAGACACCACTGGTATGCAGAATGTAGTGTCCAGGGCTGAAGTATCTCCTAGAAATTGTTGAGGTGCACATCTACTTGACCATATCTAGAATCAGAGATTAGGTGTGTTCTTCATTCTGGGCTTTGAAGAACCCTCAAAGTAGACCCTAATACAGGCTTAAGTGATACTCAAAAGGAGTATTAATGAGTTCGTTTAGGTGAAGAGCATTGTTCAGATATACAGGCAGGTCTTGGAAATCAACTAAATGTGAAAAGACAGAAAAGGCAAAGGTATTTCTAGTTTTGAGAGACGAGGTGATTGGTTGTACCATTAAACAAAACAAAACAAAATGAATACAAGGAAGGAAAATGTTCTCGTTTTTCTGTTTTTTCTTTGTAGGGTTCACAGAAAGTAAAGATCAAGTGATAAGACTTTTATGCCTACTTTCAGATGTGTGTGTGTGTTGCACACCAGGTGGCTTAAAGTATAGATCTGAAAATGGGAGATCTGAGCTATGGTTGTAGACAACTATGCAGCTAAAGAGCACTTTAAATCCAAATCCTGCCATGTTTGATTATTTATTTATTCATTCATTCATGTATTACCACCAGAATTGCCAGTAGGGTTTGCTTCTTGAACAATTCCCAGTTTTTTTTTTTTTTGATAAAGAGTGAGAGAGAAATGGAGAAGGGGAGAGGAAGATAGTAGAAGAGGAAAGAGGAGACACATGTACCACTCTCTACTGCTCATGAAGCTTCCTCCTGCAAGTGGGGACTGGTCCTTGTGAATAGTGACATGTGTGCTCTACAGGATATGCCACCATCTGGTCCCAAAACTGCTACTTCTCATTCTTTGAGTTTGGACCAGGTCTTACAGCTTCCTGTGTGTTAGTTCCCTTACATGACAAATAGAATACACCACAGAGTTCAGGGAAAGATTAAATGAGGTAATGTGTGTAACTCAATTAGCAAAGTCCCCATATTAGAGTTGGCTGTTGCTATAATTTTATTGATTTGTGAGACTTCAGAATATTAATAGGAAATGTAGATGAGAAGTAGATATGATTAATTCAGCTGTGCAAGAGAGGAGAAATGAGACAGCCTTTGGATGGCAACACAAGGAGTGAACCTGGTCAGAAGCAGCAAAGAGACAGAAGATACAGAATGAATGACAGAGGAGAAGATACAGAATGAGTGACAGAGGAGAAGCAGAAGGATGTCCGGGAAGTCAGATAGTATAGCACTTTAGCAGGACTAGAAGTAAGAAATAATCATTTTATTTGATGTTGCAGAAGTCCCTGGGAGCCAGGGAGACTGCATAATGTTTATGCAAAAAGATTTTCATGCCTGAAGTTCCAAGGCCCCAAATTCAATCCCTGGCACCATAATAAGTCAGAATTAAGCAGTGCTCTGGTAACTCTGTATTTTTCTGTATCTCTATCTCTTTAAACTAATAATAATAATAATAATAAATCATCTCTTTAAAATTTTTATTTATAAAATGGAAATATTCACAAGACCATAAGATAAGAGGTGTACAATTAAACACAATGCCTACCACAAGAGTTCTGTACTCCATCCCTTCCTTTGATAGCTTTCCTATTCTATATCCCTCTGGTAGTATGGACTCAGTATCATTATGGGGTGCAGAAGGTGGGAGGTCTGCCTTCTGAAATTTCTTCCCCACTGAACATGTGCGTTGACAGGTTAATCCATACTCAGCCTGTCTCTCTCTTTCCCTAGTGGGGTAGGGCTTTGGGGAGGTGGGGCTCCAGGACACATTGGTGGGGTCGTCTGCCCACAGAAGTCCTGTTGCCATCATGGTAGCATCTGGAACCTGGTGGCTAAAAAAAGAGGTAACATATAAAGCAGAACACATTGTTGACTAATCATGAGCCTAAAGGCAAAAATATTGCAGATGAAGATTTGGAGTCTCCATTTTGGAAAAAGCTAGTAGGTCTATTTTAGGTATATTCCAAGGGGCCCATGACTTTACTAGTTTTTGCCTGAACCTGACAGCTAGTATGCAGGTGGACCCAGGTTATTGTCTGGGGAAATGGTTTCATAGTTGGAAAAAAGACTAGAAAGCTGCATCAGGCAAGAGAGTAGTGTCCAAGTATGGGAAAAGTATATAAATATTATTCTCCAACTACATTCCCTTTGCATCACTGGCTGCCCTTCTACTCCTCAGCCACACCAATCTCCTTCTTCCAAATGTTTTTGCTCATATTGCTTTATCTCTCTAGACTTTATTGCTTTCATCTTCACCAACAGCCCTATCTCAGCTTCAGTACTATTTCCTCAGAAAGACCTTCCATTTCCAATTAAATGAAATTTTCCTTATGGTGTTACGTGCAAAGAATTTCTGATTAGTTAAGAGGTATTGTGAATGGATTGTTTATTGCCTGCACCTCCATGTAGGCATGTTATTTCCCCAAGAGCAGGGACTTTGACTCTCTAGATTAGATGAGGGATTTTTCTTTTTCTGCTTCTCTGTGATAAGACAACAAGAAGCGATCACAGGTGCTTTGTTGGAAAGGGAAGGAATGCATCAACAATTGTACCTCATAATTTGTATTTCTTTCTTTATAAAAGGGAAGGTTGTCTGCTGAATGTGTCAGCTGGGGATGAAAAACTTGAGGACTGGTGAAACAGGTAAAAATACTGGAAATCATTTACCTAAGACTTTGGAACAAGCTTATCTGAGGAAAAATTTTTTTTAAAAGAAGGGATAAAATAAATAAGGAAGGTAGGAAGGAAGGACAATTAATAAATGTGATTGGTTGTCATTTTATCCTAGATATGAAAATAAATTATTTTAGAATTTTCAAAAAAAAAAAAAAAGGAGAGTGAGTGGAAATTCTAAGTGCATTGTGGTATAATCTGTAATGTGATTTTTTTGCAGTAAGAGGAACAGTTAAGATGTGCCCATCACATTTAATCCTTATAACAACCTCTGAGATATGTGCTAAATCATCTTCACTATATGGTGGTAAAACTGAAAAAAAAACAAAAAAAACACAAACCTTAGACTGGAAGCTAATAGGGGAGTTAGAATATGAGCACTAGCATTTAGAAGGCAAAGCCACAGCTCTTAACCACATCACCATGCTGCTGCCCTCCTTATTCAAGTTGCACACAAAGGGTATTGCATTTAAAATACATTAAACATTTAATTTCAAGCCTCCATTGCTTCCTATCCCCTCCAAAACTGCAAGCCAAGACTGATAACCTGATGACATTTGCATACATTTACATAAACCAGAACTTTCACACATATCTAATACAGTTGATGCAAAAATGTATGCATAAAGATTGACATCAAATACTTGAGAATGGTTACATGTTGAAGAATTAGGGAAAAGCAGGGAACAGATAAATAAAACAAGAGGTGGGCCTGTCATGAATACAAAATGATGATGTGCCACAAACTAAGAAATATAATTTGGTTCTCTGCACCTGGGTTCCAGTAGACTTTGAATTGCTCATATGAGGCTCAGTACCAGATGCTTCCCTCATTCCCATAGAGGTCCCCCCCCCCATTCTAGCAACACAGGGCTCAAGAAAGGATGGGGAAGATGTATATTCACATAAAACAACACACAAACACACACATAGACTTTTTCTTCTCCAGAGCAATGCTTAGATTTAGCTCATGGTGGGACAGGTGATTTAACTTGGTACTTTGGAGCCTCAGATATGAGAAATTCTTTGCACAACCACTGTGCTATCTCCCCCAAACAACCTTTAAATATTTTTAAATATGCTTTCATGATATTAGAATGTGTTGCTATAAAAAATGAATAAGCCCACACCTATGGACATCTAATCTTTGATAAGGGGGCCCAAAGTATTAAATGGAAGAAGGAGGCTCTCTTCAATAAATGGTTCTGGGAAAACTGGGTTGAAACATGCAGGAAAATGAAACTGAACCACTTTATCTCACCAGAAACAAAAATCAACTCCAAATGGATTAAAGAGCTGGATGTTAGACCAGAATCAATCAAATACTTAGAGGAAAACATTGGTAAAACACTTTCCCACCTAAACCTCAAGGACATCTTTGATGAAACAAACCAAGTTGTAAGGAAGACTAAAGCAGAAACAAACAAATTGGACTATATATTAAATTGAAAAGCTTCTGCACAGCCAAAGAAACTATCACACAAACAAAGAGACCCCTCACAGAATGGGAGAAGATCTTTACATGCCATACATCAGACAAGAGACTAATCACCAAAATATACAAAGAGCTCAGCAAACTTAGCACCAAAAAAGCAAATGACCCCATCCATAAATGGGCAGAGGATATGAACAGAACATTCAACTCAGAGGAGATCCAAAAGGCTAACAAACATATGAAAAACTGCTCCAGGTCGCTGATTGTCAGAGAAATGCAAATAAAGACAACACTGAGATACCACCTCACTCCTGTAAGAATGACATACATCAAAAAGGACAGCAGCCACAAATGCTGGAGAGGCTGTGGGGACAGAGGAAACCTTTTGCATTGCTGGTGGGAATGTAAATTGGTCCAGCCTCTGTGGAGAGCTGTCTGGAGAACTCTCACAAGTCTAGACATGGACCTTCCATATGACCCAGTAATTCCTCTCCTGGGATTATACCCCAAGGACTCCATAACACCCAACCAAAAAGAGGTATGTACTCCTATGTTCATAGCAGCACGATTCATAATAGCTAAAACCTGGAAGCAACCCAGGTGCCCAACAACAGATGAGTGGCTGAGAAAGCTGTGGTATATATACACAATGGAATACTATGCAGCTACTAAGAACAATGAACTCAACTACTCTGACCCATCTTGGTCAGAGCTAGAAGGAATTATGTTAAGTGAGCTAAGTCAGAAAGATAAAGATGAGTATGGGATGATCCCACTCATCAACAGAAGTTGAGAAAGATCAGAAAGGGAAACTAAAGGCAGGATCTGACTAAATTGAATATAGGGCATCAAAGTAAAAACCCTGTGGTGAGCGGGATGGGTGGACATGCGGCTTACTGGGCCAGTGGGGGTGGGCTGGGGGTGGGTGGGTGGGATGGTACACAATCTTTTGGTGGTGGGAATGGTTTTATGTACACACCTATTAAATTGTAGTCATATAAATCACTAATTAATATGAGAGGGGACAAAAATTGACTGTATGTCTAACAAAGGGACTTTTCAAAGCTAACCCAATTACCAAATAATGTGATGTTAACAATAACTATCCATTGTCTTCTTGAACCCTAAGACAGCAGGAACCTCACATTTCCACTATAGAGCCTAAACTTCCCCCAGTCCTGGGACCCTAGGGTAGGGACCACTTTCCTGTATGCTTCTCCCAATTCTTATCAAATATTGCATCCACTGATAGCAACCTAATCAACACAACAAGTGGCACCACAGCATGCTTCACTTCAGACTGTGTCCAAAGACTTCAGGTGTGGAATGACAACCCTTCAGCTTCATCACTCGGGTGAGGCCTTTCCTTTCATAGTATTCTCTAATTCCATCCCACGTGGTTCACTTCCTAACAAAGTCCCAAAACCTAGATATAGACCAGGTTCCAGGAGATAGAACATATGTCTACACATATCCAGGGCAAATATATACCTGAAAGCAGTAGTACACTAGAGTACTGGACTGAAGACCCCACCAATGAGTCCTGGAGCTCTGCTTCCCCAGAGCCCCACCCTACTAGGGAAAGAGAGAGGCAGACTGGGAGTATGGACAGACCTGTCAACACCCATGTTCAGCGGGGAAGCAATTACAGAAGCCAGACCTTTCACCTTCTGCAACCCACAATGACCCTGGGTCCATGCTCCCAGAGGGACAGAGAATGGGAAAGCTAGTGGGGAGGGGACGGGATATAGAGATTGGGTGGTGGGAACTGTGTGGAGTTGTACCCCCCCATCCTATAATTTTGTTAATGTCTCCTTTCTTAAATAAAAAAAAGAAAGAAAGAAAGAAAGATTAAAAAAAAATGTTATGTGGCTCTCATCCTTAGCAATGACTCTCTAATTCAATATATTAAGAATCCACAGTTCGGGGTGGGCCAGGAAACAGTGCAGCGGGTTAAGTGCACATGGTGCAAAGTACTAGGATCTGCTCAACATTCCTGGTTCAAGCCCCTGGCTCCCCACCTGCAGGATATTCACTTCACAAACAGTTAAGCAGGTCTGCAGGTATCTATCTTTCTCTCCTCCTCTCTCTGTCTCCACTTCCTCTCTCGATTTCTATCTGTCCTATCTAACAGCAACAACATTAACAAGGGCAACAAAATGGGAAAAACCAGTGGATTTGCAGCTCAGGCACCAAGCTCCACTTATAACCCTGGAGGAATAAAAAAATCCACAGTTCTGGGCCTGGGTGGTGACTAACCTGGTAAAGTGCATAGATTACATGTCAGAGAATCTGTATTCAAGCCCTCAGTCCACACCTGCAGTGGGGAAGCTTCTTTAACTGTGGAGCAGCACGGAAGGTGTCTCTTTCTCAATCATCTACCTATCTATCATCTATTTCCCCCTCTATTTCTCTCTCTCTTATCATATAAAAGAAAGGGGGTTCATATTGCATTCGTTGAGTATCAGAGATAACCCTGGTGGTAAAAATGAGTGAGTGAATGAGTGAATGAATGAATGAATAGAATCTATAGTTCTGCAGCATAACCCAAGGATCTGGAGAGTACATATATTGAAGGGAGGGCAGCAGTGATGGTGGTGGTGGTGGTGATGTGCGTGCACATATGCATATATGTGTAACCCCTTGATAATTTTCATCACTTGGGAAGCACTGAACTGCCACTCAGTGAGCACAAGTTTCTGGGTTATACACAGAAGGGTGGGACAATCCATGCATGACAAAGACTATGCACATGGAAAGTCCTAATGGGTCCTGGAAAAGGTCATCTACAAGTTTGGGTTAGAAGCAGATGCAATGGAGGTGCAAGAAAGAAAGAAGACTCAGAGCACTGCATCTCACTTTAGACACAATGGAGGCTAACATGAATTCTAAGCAGGAGGTGGCGTGATCAGGGTGCTGGGTGGAAGCATAACTCTAGAGTCTCTGTAGAAAGGACAGCACGGTGGAGATATCAGTGTTGCACCAAGTAAATAAAACAAGAGTGGAAATAGTAACATTATTTTTCTGCTTAATAGGGAAGAAAGGTACAGAGAGGATGATTGTAATATTTTTCGTTGTAGAGACTGGGTAGGAGGCAGCAATTTAGCATCAAGTCAGCTGTTTAATTTACAGTTTGAACTGAGAGAACTCCAAGAGAAAGCAGATAGCTGCCCCCCACTTTATGAGTCATGTAAACCAAAATGTTTATGCTATATTGTTGTGTTCATCTCATTCTGATTCTGCCCTTGGGGTGGAAGCCTGGGAAGAATAACTATCACAGCCTATTTTATTTCAAATACAAATTTTGTGCACAAGTAGCTCAGCATACTCAGTGTCTTCCGTTTGATAATCTAATTTAGACTTCTGGCTCCCTGGGCCAGTCTAGTCTCAGTGTAATTGCTTACTAAATATGCTACCCCTTTAAAACTTGCTGAGGTCTGGTAAATGTCACTAACCTGCCAGACTACATTGTTTGTCATGCTGATTTTGAGCATCCTTATCCCTTTGACCCAAATCATTCCCTTCTAATCTGTTCCACTAGACTCTCTTTTTTCTCTCAGCTTCCGTCTTGCTGATGATTATAAAAGCAAGTTATAATGTCTTGTATAAAGTACTGGTCTAATAAGCAGGTTACAGTTCAGTTTGGGATTCTCTGTGGCAGTGGCTGAGCATATCCTGCTGAGAAGCTGTGTAGGAATTCAGAAAAGTCATAAACAAGGCAGAGTAGGGAAGTGAGAAAAAGGGAAAAGACAAAAGAACTCCCATGGATAATGAAAAAATATTATTAAGTCAAGAGACAAAAGATATTTAAAAGATCAGGAAGCACTATTCAAGGGAGAACAGTGTGCCAAAACAAAAGATTGAAAGATAATTACTAGGAACAGAGGCATAGGCACAGCATATACTTTCATTTAGTTAGGTAGAGACAAGCAGAATCCCTGAAAACTTATAAACAAAGAGAGGTTCTTTGTTTATAAGAGGGTCAAAGACATAGCTCAATGTGTTACCATTCAATATGCTAGTAGTACAGGATATGCTTGCCTTAGGTCCAAATTCACTACTCCACCACATGCCAGAGCTGAATAGTATTTTAGTCACTCACTCCCAAGTGTGTGTGCGCGCACACACACACACACACACACATACACACACACACACACACGGAGGGAGGGAAAAAAAGAAACTTTTTACAATATGAATCCACCTTATGTTAACATGTACAAAACTTCCCTTAATTTAGTGACACACCAGACTTCAGGTAAGATGCTCCTTGTTCTTGTTTAAGATCCCAACTTGATCTCATCTGCTAAGACACCTATGTCCCTCCTTGCTTCTTTCTTGTGCCATGTCTGTTTTCACATACTACTCATCTTTCATTAATACTCTCAAACTACTCTTAAACTTTTTAGAAAATTATATCATATTAACTCATTTTTGAGGGTTTACCATGTGCTGAGCAAAGCATCAAATAAATTAGGGAATCTTTCTGATTTAATAATCACAACTTCAGGTGATGGGCATTCTTTTCTCCAGGTCAGTGAGATAGGACCAGACCTGTGGTTTAGTATTTGGCAGATGTACACATCCTTTAGGGAATTATTTGAAAAGTCATGGAGTCTGGGTGCTTTATTACCAAAAATTATAAGAATCATGTCAGAGTATTAAGTCTAGAAAATTCAAAGTAGGTGATCTTGATTTGTAAATGTAGAAGATGCAAGTTTTGGAAAATGTATACCTTAAAGCAAAGGTGCACAATAGTTTTCAGTGAGTCAATAAATGTAGCAAGCAAGCAGAAATACCCAAAATGACACTATAAAGTACATAACAAAATAATTTCTACTTAGACCTAGATACCCTCCTCACCTACCTCCTATTATACATACCTCAGTCACTCCAAAGCTAATCTTGTTAGACAAAGTAAGGACTACAAAAGCTGAATAAGGGCAAGAGACTGGCATACTTTAATGATGACTCTTTAGTCACTGTGAGGCCACCCCATCACCTGGGGCCCTAATCAGGGAGTCCTGGGATTCCCACACAGACATGATGGGCCTAGACCTCTAACAGATCCCTCTCACCACTGTCACTGGTCATATCCATCAGGAACAACATAATGGACCCCTCTGTGGGCCCCTATGGGACTTGGCCTTCAATGTGAATCAACAAAGGTAGGGAATGTTCCATTCTCCAAAGGGAGATTGGATAACATACTCTACCTACCACCTGAGGAAGATGGGTTCTGAAATTCGTTCGGCCTGGAATGTTCCTAGCCATGACGACAGAATGTGAGCTCAGATCTACAGGGATGCAGAGGTTACATAGGCTCTTGTGCTGATTATGGGCCCCAGATCAAATCAATGGGGCTTATAGTTTAAAATATTCATATATTTTTCCCATATTTGGGAGCTACTCTCTTGCCTGATGCAGCTTTCTAGTCCTTTTTCCAATTATGAAACCATTTCCCCAGACAATAACCTGGGTCCACCTGCATACTAGCTGTCAGGCTCAGGCAAAAACTAGTAAAGTCATGGGCCCCTTGGAATATAGCCAAAATAGACCTGATAGCTTTTTCCAAAATGGAGACTCCAAATCTTCATCTGCAATATTTTTGCCTTTAGGCTCATGATTAGTCAACAATTTGTTCTGCTTTATATGTTAACTCTTTTTTAGCCACCAGGTTCCAGA
Source organism: Erinaceus europaeus (assembly GCF_950295315.1). Classification (NCBI taxonomy): domain Eukaryota; kingdom Metazoa; phylum Chordata; class Mammalia; order Eulipotyphla; family Erinaceidae; genus Erinaceus; species Erinaceus europaeus. Next base: position 48,363,579 of record NC_080169.1, on the reverse strand, counting down.
TGCTACCATGATGATGGCAAAAGGACTTCCGTGGGCAGACGACCCCACCAATGTGTCCTAGAGCCTAACCTCCCCAGAGCTCCACTAGGGAAACAGAGAGACAGGCTGAGAGTATGAACTGACTTGTCAACACCCATGTCCAGCAGGGAAGCAATTTCAGAAGGCAGACCTCCCTCCTTCTTCACCCCGTAATGATCCTGGGTCCAAACTCCCAGAGGGATAAAGAATAGGGAAGCTATCAAGGAAGGGAATTGGATACAGAGTTCTGGTGGTAGGCATTATGTGGAATTGTACCCCTCTTATACTATGGTACTGTTAATATTTCCATTTTATAAATAATAAAAAATAAAAGGAATAAAGAAAGAGAATACAAGTCTTTCAAATACCAAACATGACCTAATTTTTTTAGGAATGAAATCACAAGTTTTGCTATTATTACAGACTGACAGGAATATATGAGACCCCTGGACAAAGTTAAGTGACTTAAAAAGCACAGCGGTAAGAAGTCAACAAGCAAGACTAGAGTAAGTATGTTGAAAAGGAATCATTTGATCATAATGGTGTGAATTCCAGACCCTTTCATTGCTTTCCTAAAGCTCATTCTATATATCTACCAAAAGACAAAAGCAGGACAAGACAACAAAGGAGTAATTTGCATTGTATACAAAACATACAAAGTCCACAGCACAGTTATGAGAGAGGAAATAAAATAATTAAGGTTGGCACCAGACTCATAGAACTTTGCCTCAAATCTAGCATAACTTTTGCTATATATATCTGCATTTCTTTTCTATCTATGGATTCTTTGCAGTATTTGACCTTTGTATCCATAGCAACTGATGCTGTACCAAGTACAGAAAAGAAATTAAAAACTCATTTGTTAAAGGAGAGTTGTGTGGTTTTTTCTTGAAAAAAATGATAGTAAAGAAATCTCTCAACTAGAAAAAATGCAAAAATTATCACCTTAGATAGCTAAATAATAAGGGGGGTGTGCATTGTGTCCCTTCAAATAGAACAGGTCCATACAAATATCATATGTGATCTGTAAAATACAGTTTCTGAGAAAAATTATTCCAGGAAATCTCCCTGATGCAGTTATATTCACTACTTTTTATATTTATTTATTTATTTATTTATTCCATTTTGTTGTCCTTGTTGTTTTATTGTTGTAATTATTAATGTTGTTGTTACTGATGTCATCGTTGTTAGGTAGGACAGAGAGAAATGGAAAGAAGAGGGGAAGACAGAGAGGGGAAGAGAAAGACAGACACCTACCTGCAGACCTGCTTCACCACTTGTGAAGTGACTCCCCTGCAGGTGGGGAGCAGAGCTGGTCCTTGCGGTTTGCACCACCTGCACTTAACCTGCTCCACTACCACCCTACTCCCTGTGTACACTACTTTTGTTACCACATCCTGGGTCTTTGGACAAAGGCATCTGTACCTCTGACTTTGGTAGATGTTCTGAATTCCTTCAGATTCAGTGACTGAGAAAAATTTCTCTGCTTCCCACCTGGCTTCTGTGTGTGCTTGCACTCTGATAATTATGATTTTATTAGGTTCCACAAATATCATCATAATAATCAAATCAACCCTCAGAGTGCTAAATGATAATGGCAATGAAGGCACCTTGAGCTGAATTAATAGAGACATCTGTCACCACTTAGGTAAATGGCACTCTTCAGTGGTTCTGCATTTTCTATTGATATGAATCAGCTGGGGAAAATCTAAAACTTCTGACTCCTGATTCTCACCTCCATGGACTCTGGTGTGACTGATTAATTGGTCTGGGGTGAGGTCAAGGCAATAGACCTTTTTAGGAGTTCCCAAGTGATGCCATGTAATTATTACTCAAATCACTACTTCTAGGTTGTTGCTATCTTCCCCCTGACTGGAGAGAATAAACATCAATATATAAATAAAAACAAAACAATTTCTTAGCTTTGTTTTGATTTTTTTGTGAGGATAACATTTAAGTAATACTAGATGAATTCTGATTGACTTAGTTGACATGTTAAAAATCACCTCACAATAAAATGAGGTAAGTGGGTGGACAGACTGCAGACTGTTTAAAAAAACAAGCCCCAAACATCCAAATGTAATACCTGAGAACCTGGGAAGAATGTCTCCCTACTTCTTAACTTTCTGTCATTTTATTGGGGCTGGGTAAATAGATCAAAGTACAGTTGCTGACATGAGTACACTTTCTCATCTCCCTGTGATAGGTGTCTGCATAACACTCCTACCCCCAACTTTGATCCTTTTCCACCATCATTCACCACCTATCCTGTACTCCTCAGCTTCCTACCTTCCTTTCCATTCCCAGAGTTCTTTGTTTTGGTGCAATAAATACACCAAACTCACTTCCTATGTTAACTGAAGTCTGAAAACTATGTTTCCTGAGGATGGGAACTAGAGCCCATTCCCATACGGAATTAAAAATTAAGATTTTGGGGTGATGGGCGGTGATGCAGTGGGTTAAGCGACCAGCATATGGATCCAGATTCAATCCCCCAGCGCCCCATGTGCGGGGTGGGGGGGGGGGGAGGAATCACTTCATAGGCAGTGAAGCAGGTTTGCAGGTGTCTCTCTTTCTCTCCCTCTTGATTTCTTTCTGTCCTATCCAACAATGACAGTAATAACAACAATAATAATAACAGCAAGGATAAACAACAAGGGTAACAAAAGGGAAAAAAATAGCCTCTAGGAGTAGTGGATTCCTAGTGCAGACACCAAGCTCCAGCGATAACCCTGGAGGCAAAAAAAAAAAAAAGACTTGGCATTCTCTGATCCCTCCCACTAACCAGCCACTTGCTCAGACCCTAGACGATTTTTTAAAAAAAATTTATTTATAAAAAGGAAACACTAACTAAATCATAGGATAAGAGGGGTACAACTCCACACTGTTCCCACCACCAGAACTCTGTATCCCATCCCCTCCCCTGATAGCTTTCTTATTCTTTAACCCTCTGAGAGTATGGACTCAAGGTCATTGTAGGATGCAGAAGGCAGAAGGTCTGGCTTCTGTAATTGCTTTCCTGCTAAACATGGGTGTTGACAGGTCGATCCATACTCCCAGCCTGTCTCTTTCCTTGGGCTTTATGCCACATGCGCTTAACCCCCTACACTACCGCAGACTCCCAGCCTGTCTCTTTCTTTCCCTAGTGGGGAAGGGCTCTGGGGAAGCAGAGCTCCAGGACACATTGGGGTGTTGTCTGTCCAGGGAAGTCTGGTTGGCATCATGCTAGCATCTGGAACCTGGTGGCTGAAAAGAGAGTTACATACAAAGCCAAACAAATTATTGACTAATCATGAACCAAAAGGCTGGAGTCATGCAGATGAAGAGTTGGGGAGGTCCTCCATTTTGTAGATAGCTGGTAGGCATATTTTAGGTATATTCCAAAGGGCCTGTGGCTATACTAGTTTTTTTTTTTTCTTTTCTTTTTTTCCCCTGAGCCTGAAATCTGATATACAGGTGGATCCAAGTTGTTGTCTGGGGAGTTGATGTCATGGCTAAAAGGACCAGAAAGCGAGTAGCTTTTTTTTTTTTCTTATGGGAAAGGGGTATAAATATTGTTGACTGTAAAACCCATCAATTTGATGTGATCTGGGACCCATATTCAGTTTTGGAGCCTATTTGACCTCTGCATCCCTGTAGATCTGAGCTCACATTCTGTGGTCATGAGTAAGAACATTCCAAGCTGCCCCAATATCGGCCCATCTTCCTCAGGTGTAGCATAGAGTATGTTGTCCATCCTCCCTTTGGAGGATGGAACATTCTCTACCATTGTTGATCCAAGTGAGGAGGGTATCTAAGTCTAAGTAGACACTATTTCATTATGAACTGTATACTGACTCACTACATACAGATTATTGTGTATTTTTGCTTTCAGGTATGTATTTTATTCTAATTTATGGATACATGTGAAGATATGCTCTGTCTCACAGGACCTGGTCTATATCTAGGTTTTGGGACTTTGTTAGGAAGTGAACCTCCTGGAATGGAATTAGAGAATACTATGAAAGGAAAGGTCTCACCAGAGTAATGAGAGTTGACATTCCATGCCTGACGTCTCTGGACACAGTCTGAAGTAAAGCATGCTAATGTGGTACTTGTTGCATTGATTAGGTAGGAATCGGCGAATAGAATATCATTTGGTATGAATTGAGAGAAGCATGCAGGAAAGTGAGCCCCACCCTAAAGGTTCCAGGACTGGGGGAAATATAGGCTCTATAGAGGAAGCGGGAGGTTCCTGCTGTCTTAGGGTTTAAGAAGACAATAGATAGTTACTGCTATAATCACATTATTTGGCAATTGGGTTAAGTTTGAAATATCCCTTTGTTAGGATTTGCTCTATCATACACAACATGACCATAATTTATGTCCTTTGACATTATTTGTATATAGCTGTGCCACCGGTTGCTTCTGTTCTCCCTGATCTAAGCTTTTAAGAGAGTCAACATATCAAAGACTCAGCCTATGTATTTAAAAGATTCAGTCTGTGCTTTAAAAACTTTGAGACATTAAATCAATTTTCCCCTCTCATATTAATTAAATAATGATTTATATGACTACAAATTAGTAGCAGTGTACATAAACACCATTCCCACCACCAAAAGACTATGTCCCATTCCACCCCCGCTGCCCCATGAAGCTGAACATCCACCTTCACCCTAAATGATTTTTATAGATCTTTATCTGGGGAGATAATGGGTCTTAACTGTTAACTGAAAAGACATAAGTCAGCATAAGTCAGTCTTTGAGTTTGATTCATGCTTATTACATGCAGAACACATCCTGAGGCATGTAATTATCCTATGTCAGCTATTCTGGAAGAGCTGGCATGGAAGCTTTGATAATGGATGCAATAGCTTAGGCATAAAGCTCCAGGTAAGGGCATGGCCAAGCCTAGAATTCTGGCATCTTCAGTATCTGTGTTCTGTTTGTTTCTCACCGGAGTTATCACTGGGGCTTCACAATTCCTCCACTGCCAGTAGTTTTGTTTTTTTTTTTCTGGGTCAGGAGTGGGAAATTTCCAACCCACAGACCATCCAAGGTTGCTAAACTATTTACTCTGACCTTGCCAAGCCAACTGATATTTTTCCATAGTAACATTACATGCTACCTTTAAGTTAATAATTTTGTATGGCCCATGGATTATTTTATATGTATCAAAATGGTCTCTGGCAATATATATATTTCCCCACCCTTGTTTTGCAGAGAGTGAGTGCTAAGGGAGGGGAAAAGATACAGAGAAAGGAGAAACACTGAAGTACCACTGAACCACTCAGGAATTTTCCCCCATGCAGGTACTCTGTTACGGTGACTAGGGACTCTTATTAAGATCCTCACCAATGGTAAACCGTGCACTTTATTGAGTAAGCCATCTCCCTGGTCATTGTCCTTTTCTCTAGACTATAAGGGCTAATTCAATGCCAAATGCAAACATTCAATCTCTGATTGAAAAGCATATATTAGGTTAAACAGGTTGACAATGATGCCCAATGATGTAAAAACTATGTTATGGGCAATTAATTTTTTTATTTATAAAATGGAAATATTGACAAGACTATAGGATAATAGGGGTACATTTCCACGAAATACCCACCCCCCAGAGCTCCATATCCAATTCCCTCCCTTGATAGTTTCCCTATTCTTTGTCCCTCTGGGAGTATGGACCCAGGGTCATTGTGGGGTGCAGAAAGTTAAAGGTCTGACTTCTGTATTTGCTTCTCTGTTGAACATGGGCATTGACAGGTCCATCCATACTCCCAGCCTGTCTCTCTCTTCCCTTAGTGGGGCAGGGATCTGGGGAAGTGGGGCTCCAAGACACATGGTGGGGTCATCTGCCTAAGGAAGTCTGGTTGGCATCATCTGGAACCTGGTGGCTGAAAGAGTTAAGATATGAAGCAGAACAAATTGTTGAACTAATCATGAACCTAAAGGCAAGAATATTGCAGATGAAGATGTGGGGTTTCTATTTTGGAAAAAGCTAGCAGGCCTGTCTTAGGTATATTCCAGAGGGCCCATGACTTTATTATTTTTGCCTTCGCCTGACATCTAATATGCATCCAGTGGTGGATCCAGGTTAAGTTGTGTAGAGTACATTTTGTCTTTCTTCACTAAGCCCATTATCACAGCTTTCTTCCAACATTCCTGAGCATCCTCCATCTGAATAATCCTCGTCCAAGGTCAATCTCAAGACAGAGCTGGGGGAGAGTGATCACTAGCTTCGCAGCTCACACTGATATGAAGTTTCAAATGGTTTCTGGCACAATCCAGTTCTTTTAAAAAAAAATTTATTTATTTATTTATTTCCCCTTTTGTTGCTCTTGTTTTTTATTGTTGTAGTTATCATTGTTGTTGTTATTGATGTCGTCGTTGTTAGATAGGACAGAGAGAAATGGGGAGAGGAGTGGAAGACAGAGAAGGGGAGAGAAAGATAGACACCTGCAGACCTGCTTCACCACCTGTGAAGCGATACCACTGCAGGTGGGGAGCCGGTGGCTCGAACCAGGATCCTTACGCCAGTCCTTGTGCTTTGCGCCACAGCCACATGCGCTTAACCCACTGTGCTACTGTCCAGCTCCCCCCTTTTTTTTAATTACAGAATTACATGTTGACAGGGGTTTGCATCCACACCATTCCCACCTCCAGAGCTCTGAATCTTCACTTTCCCTACTGCAATCCATCGCAGTTCCCCTAAGTTTGTAGACATGGGACAACCACCATCTCTACAACTGTCTGTCCACATTTATACATAATTGCCCCCCCTTTTTTTCTGATTCAATCCTCTCTTCCCCTCCAAGCCACACATGACAACATAACTACCTCCGTATGTTCCTCTGCTTTTCGTTCTCTCTCTCTCTGCGTGCTGATAGAGCTGGAGTTCAGAACCCTCTTCACCTATTACTTCTCCCTGCTGGGGGTTATGGATCAAGGTTGTTTATAGGGTGCAGAAGGTAGGAGTTCTGGCTTCTGTAATTGCTTCTCCACTGAGCATAGACATTGACAGGTCAACCCATACCCCTAGCCTGTTTCTATCTCTAGATAGTGGGCCAGAGCTCTCGAGATTTGAGAGTCCAGGACACACTGATGAGGTCATCTGCCCAGAGAAATCGAGATAGAGTCATGGTAGCAGCTGTAATTTGGTATCTGGAAAGTAGCATGACCTAATTTGAGACAAAATGGTTAATGAACAGGAACTAAAAAGTAGGATTAGAGCAGATGAGATTAGGGATTTTAGGGTAGAAGAAAGCTAGAAAGACCATTTTAGGTGTATTCCTGGGGGCACACAACTATTGTAGTTTTGCTTGAGTTTGGTAGCTAGCCTGAAGTTGGATAAGAATATTGTCTGAGAGAATGGTGTCAGAGTAGAGAAAAAGTGCTAGAAAGTTGGATTAGGGCAGGATGTAGCTCCTGTTTGTGAAAAAATATATATCTGTGGCTAAAATTAACTATTTGCCTCCATCCACCTGCTCCAGGGCCACAAACCAGTTCTTACAGTTCATTCAGGGTGTGGTACTGTCCTTTCAGAAGATTCCTGGATCTTTTCCATAGACATTATGATCACCTGTCTATTTACTGGTGGGAGAAGGAGTGGTTAGGATTTATGTTATTGCCTGAAGCTATAACAGAACCCGAGACCAATAAAATGCAGGCAGGCAGAGGAGGCTGGCATATCCTCTACTGACAGAACTGAGGCATAGGAAAGCCAGAGAGGGTTCACAGCAAGGACTTGTGTGAATTTAAGGAGATGGTTAACATAAACAGCAGCCTCCTCAGTGTCTTGCATAACAGGCCCCAGCCCGCCTTGTATGTAGAGATAGCAATGAACTGGTCTCCTTAGCAACAGAGGCTTGTTTGCTCAGCAGGGCTACCAGGCAGGCATCTGCAAGCCTGGAGAGAGTGCAATTGCTTTTGCCCTTTCTTGTTAATGCTCACTCACACCACTCAGATGCACCTCTTCCCACTCCTCTTCACCATTATTATCTACTGTCTTCAAGTTACTCTCATCATTGAGTAAAGTCCCTTCCACTCCAGCTCCTAACTTCTGTAGAGATAGCCAATGAACAATTTTGTTGTATCATTCCTACATGATACAACAAAAATTCCAAATGCCAATTATCTACTCTCGTATCACCTTCTTTCATTTCTATTGTCTCTGTCCTCTACTTTATCCTACAATCTTGTAAATAATTATTAAATAAATAAGTAAATATAGTTCACTTAGTTCTCATGCTTTGTCGGGGGAACAACCCACATCCTGTCCTGGCCTCCACCACAATGAAGAAACCTTTGGTGATGTTGTGTCTTTCTCTCTGCCTCTCTATCTCTGTCTCTGTTTTTATATCTGGAAAAGTCTGCCTGGAGTGATGAAGCCTCAGTTACAACCAAAAATTTTTTTTCTTAAGGCAGAGGATTTTTTCTCATTCATTATTCATTCCTCTACCACATTTGATATTTGCAGTCAGATGCTTCTGGAGATTTTAAGGAAAGATCCCAAATTCAAATCTCAGAGGAACCAACCAGGCTGGGTTAGTCACAAAGAAGGTCACATAAAGATATGAGCATTGGGAGGTAGAGCACTGGAGAGCTAAGTGGCAGGGCACTGTCATCATGTCCCTGCAGACTGAGTCTGATAAGGCTTCAGAAGACATGAGAAAACTGAAAGTAAGATTAATTGCTAAATGAATTATAGGGACTCTACGTGTCTGTCAGTTGACACACTGTCATTGAGTGTCCAGTTGTGTTAGATGTAAAAGGCAAAGCTAAACAGGAAGCATGGGACCTCAAAAAAAACAAAACAAACAAAAAAGTGACATTGTAAAAGGAGGGTAACACAGGCACCAACATTTCTAAAGCAAAAGAACTGATAGAAAAATACGGAATTTAGGGGCTGAGCCGTGGAGCACCCTGTTAAGCACCCATAGTATTATGTGCAAGGATATGCACAAAGACCAGAGCTCAAGCTTCTACTCCCCACCTGTAGGGGAAACACTTCATTATAACTCTTTTAGAATCATAATCTTTTTGTTATTCATCTGAATTGTTGTAATGAATAAAAGAGATTGGAACTACATATTTAATGAAATGTGCTAAAAAAAAAAAGAGATTAGGAAAGTTCAGAATATTACTACTGTGGGGGATGAGAGGTGGTGCTGTGGGTTAAGTGCACATGGCACGAAGTGCAAGGACTGGCATAAGAATCCAGGTTTGAGCCCTTGGATCCCCATCTGTATAGGGTCACTTCTTAAGGGTGAAGCCCGTCTGCAGGTGTCTATCTTTCTCTCCCCCCTCCATCTTCCCCATCTCTCTTGATTTCTCTCTGTCCTATCCAACAATAACAGCAATAACAGCAATAGCAATAGCAGCAACAAGGGCAACAAAACGGAAAGGGTAGCCTCCAGGAGTAGTGAAGCCATAGTGCAGGCTCCGAGCCTCAGCGATAACCCTGGAGGCAAAAAAAAAAAAATTATTATTGTTAGCACATGCACAAAACAATTGTTTGCTTTATTTGTTTGTCTTATGTTAAACTATATTAATTTAGAATGACTGTTATGATCAAAATAGTTAATTAAAAAACAATAATAAGGGATAGCAAAACCGTTCACTCGGATAGTGTGTTTGCTTTGTTAAGCATGTGACTCGGGTTTGAGCCAGCCCCCCGCTTCCCACCCTGCACTGGAAGAAATTCTGATGATATTATGTCTTTCACTCTCTGTTTCTGTCTCTATCTAAAAATGCTAGCCTGAACTCTAACATTCTGCATCCCCAAAAGAACTTGGTTCATACTCCCATAGGGGCAAATGATAGGGGAAGAAGACCAGAGGGCTCTGAATCTCAGTTCTACCAGGATCAGAAGTGTTTGTGAATCTTGTTTTTATAACATCGCTGAAAGGGAAATGAATCTAGAAAACATCAGAAAAATCCAGGCATTGTTTCTCTTATCTGAGAGACAACGTGATGAAAGGACACTTGGAAGTAATAATAGGGTAGGTGTGACTTAGAAAGAAAGTAAAGGCAGAACCATAGAAAAAATGGGGATATATATATATATATATATATATATATATATATATATATATATATATATAGAGAGAGAGAGAGAGAGAGAGAGAGAGAGATAGGTATAGATATAAAGTCAACCCATATCTGCAGCCTTGGTAGAACTACTTCTAGTTTCCAATGAAAGAGATGAGGACACAGAACTCTGGTGATGGCAATGTTGTGGAATTACACCCTTATTATTATAATTTTGTAAATAAATATTGAATCACTAATAAAAATAAAATAAAAAAGCTTGCCTGCAATAGTGAAGTCACAGTGACAACATAAAACAGTGAGGCTATTATGTTTATTTATTTATTTATTTTGATGGAGTTGAGAGAAATTGAAGGGGAAGGGAAGATAGAGGGAGAAAGAGAGACCCTTGCAGCACTGCTTCATTGTTCATGAACCTCCTCTCCTTTAGGTGGGGAGCTTGAACCCAGGTCCTTGCTCACGGTAACATATGCACTCAACTGCATGTTCCACCGCCCAGCCCCAAGAAGAATCTTTATTAGAACATATAAATTATTACTGAAGCTGGGTGGCAGCCCATGCAGTAGAGAATACTCCTTACCATGCTCCTGGTTCAAGCCCTAGCATCACATATGAGAATGGTGCTTTAACTTCTCTTACTATCATTTTCCAGTGTGAAACTCACTATCTAATACAAAATAAATATAAATAAATACTTTTCCTTTAAAAAGTTTACTACTATTCTCTGTATAGCATTATAGGCCAGAGAAGAACAGATTGACTTCATGAGACTTTTTATTAAAGTAGAGATTCACTTGATGAATTTCTTTGTAATTTAATTTTACTTTCCTTATATTTGATAGGGCAGAGAGAAATTGAGAAGCATGATAAAGTGTGCACTCAACCAAGTGTGCCACTGCTTGGCCCTCATTAGATAAATTTCTAGGGAATCATGTTGCATGAAAAAAGAAATCAGGGGAGTCGAGTGGTAGCGCAGCAGGTTAAGCGCACACACATGGCGTGAAGCACAGGACCTGCTTAAGGATCCCAGTTTGAGCCCCCGGCTCCCCACCTGCAGGGAAGTAGCTTCACAGGCAGTGAAGCAGGTGTCTGTCTTTCTCTCCCCCTCTCTGTCTTCCCCTCCTCTTTCCATTTCTCTTTGTCCTATCTAACAACAATATCAGTGACAACAACAATAACTAAAACAACAATAAAAAAACAACAAGGGCAGCAAAAGGGAAAATAAGTAAATATATTTTTTAATTAGTCCAGAAGGTTACATACTATGATTCCCACTTATGTAATGTTTCTTGAAAAATTCTAGACTTAGTGATTGACAGATAAAGAAGAGGTATGACTATAAAGGGCAGGAGTTTACTTATTTAGTTATTTATTTTTATTATTTAATCATGAATGACAAATCCACTGGGTAAAAAAGGTACAATTCCATACAATTCCCACCACCAGAGTTCTGTATACCATCCTTCTTTCCTATTCTTTATTCCTCTGGGAGCATGGACCCTGAATCATTATGGGGTGCAGAAGGTGGAAGGTCTGGCTTCTGTAACTGCTTCTCTACTAGACATGGGCATTGGCAGGTCGATCCATATTCCCAACCTGTTTCTGTCTTTCCCTAGTGGGACAGGGCTCTGGAGATGTGGGGTTCCAGGACACAATAGTGAGGGTGTCTGCCTCCAGGGAAATTAGGTTGGCATCATGGTAACATCTCCAACTTGGTGGCTGAAAGGTGGTAAGATACAAAGCAGAACAAATTATTTAGTTACCGGAACATAACAATAAGTATATAGAAGATTGTTGTTTTCGACGGGCTATGTTGTTTTCGCTGGGCTGGCTTCACGGGCGGGTAACAGACGACCCGGGACTCATGGCAGTATCTCTTTATTCATGCAGGACGCAGCGCAATCTAAACCGAGCTAAGCAAAACTAAACTAAAGGTACCGTAAAACTCACAATGTTGTCTTTATATATACTTGCCAAGTAGGGTGGAAACAGGATGTGACATAGAGAGGGTGGAGAGAAAAGTGACTGGTGAAAATCAGAGTGTGACAAGGAGAGGATCAGGGTGTGACAAGGAGAGGGGGTGGAGCAGGCGAGAATTCTATCACTGAACCACTAATGCCCTGGAGGGAGGGTGGTGCTTGTTAACAGTGGTTATGTGAATAGAATGAAGTGGTTATGTAAATAGAATAGTGTTAAGCAGGGGGGATTTAAACCAAATGAAACAGAGGGGGTTTTTAAAAGCATACTAACAGAAGATAAGATATGAGAAAGTCTATTTTAGGTATATTTCAGTGGGTCCAGGACTTCACTAATTCTTGCTTGGGTACAACAGCTAACATGCAGGTGGGCTAAAGATATTGTCTGGGGAGATGGTGTCAGAGTTGGGAATAAGACTAGAAAGCTGGATAAGAGCAGAGAGTAGTTCCCAAATATGGGAAAAGTATATAAATACCATTAACTGTAAACCCCATTGGTCTGATCTGAGGCCCATATTCAGCACAAGAGCCTGTGTAACCTCTGTATCCCTCGAGGTCTGAGCTCATATTCTATGGTAATAGCTAGGGACATTCTAGGTTGCACTTATTATAGGGCCCATCTTCCTTGAGTGGCAAAGTATGTTGACTCAGCCTCCCTTCAGAGTGGGGCAGTCCCTACCATTGTTGTTCCACAGTGAAGGCAAGGTCCTATAGAGGCCCACAGGTGGGTCCATGATGCTGTTCTTGAAGGAGACGTCTAGCAAAGGTGGAGAGAGGGATCTGTTAGAGGTCTAGGCCCATCATATCGTTGTGGGGATCCCAGGATTACTTGAGTAGGGCCCCAGATGATGGGGTAACCAAAGGCAGAGGTTTATAAAGGTGAGTGGATCCTCTGGGGGTAAGTTGTTCTATAACTTGATTACTGATTCTGGTGGTGAAAATACACCCGAGTTTTTTGCACAGTGTCATTTTTACAGTAAACTGGGCATTATTTCTTATAACTGCATGAAATTTTACAGTTAACACAAAATAAAGTTTTAATTTAAAAAAAATACTAGAGGGGCCATGCAGTGGTGCACCTAACTGAGTGCACATGCTACAATGCTCAAGGACCTGGGTTCCAACCCATAGGTCCCCACCTGCAGGTGGAAAGCTTCACAAGTAGAGAAGCAGGTCAGTAGGTGTCTCCCTGTCTCTCTCCCTCTCTATCATCTCCTTCCCTCTTGATTTATAGCTGTCACTATCCAATAATAAAAAAAAAGATATGAGTATTAGGTAGGGGAGATATACAATGGTAGTGCACAAGACTTCCATGTAAAAAATCCCAGATTCTACCTCAGCACCACCAATAGCAGGAGTTGAGCTGCATCTACTTATATCTGTATCTATATCATCTATATCATAGATATTGTTTAACAAACTAAATGTTCCATAGCAGAAAGTCAGTGTTGGTATTCCTCATAGTGGTTTGGTCCCCTTCCCCCCATCTCTAGTTGATTGTGGTTTAGTCCTGCTAGTTTGGTGGGCCCGCTTGTCTCCGCCCCAGGAAGGAGCCCCGACAGAGTTCCAGAGTGACAGAGTTTGAGAGTTCTTGGCACCGCTGCGGGGGAAGGAGGCAGGAGAGTTCTGTTTGGTGATTAGTTTGGGTTAGTTTATGAATCGTTGTTCTTGAATAAAGAAATACAGCTTCCCTGCCCAGCCGTGTGTCTCTGGTCATCTCTGTTACCTGCCCGTGAAGCTAGCCCAGCCAGCTGGAGCCTCCGAAAATTAACAACAAGTCAGCCCTTCCATTACTGTACAGGTTGAAGGGATAGTCAGATTTCAATGTTTCTTGGAAAGTTAGGAATATAGATTGTATGTGAAAAATTTCAACACTGAAATGTTGACAACTGCTTAAAAGTGTTAAGAACCAAATAAAATAAAACTTGGGTCAACTTGAACTAAAATTTGTGAACTAGTGTCCCTGAAATGAATGATCAAGCTCCCCTGGCTCCCCTAGGGAAGCTTTGATTTTTGTTCTGGGAGGTTTGCTGTAACCCAGTCTTCTTACGCTTCCTTGGGTGTTTATCCCCCACCAGTGGGTCTTTTCTTGCTCACATAGTCACTTGGATAAAATCCCAGGTCTATGTTTCACCCTCTAGCCATTGGCTCTGGTTCCCATTTTCAACACCTGCAGGATTGCTCTACCCAGAAAACCCATAGACTCTTCAAACTCCATGCCAGTTGTCCACCACCTTCAGCCCCAACCCTTTGCCATGCCAATGACTACTTACAGTCAAAAATTCAATTCCCCCCTCCCCACCATCTTTCCATCAGGACTGGGGTGACTGTATCTTTGTATTATTCTAGTGACTATATTTCCAACAATTCACTGTAATCATCTTTGCGAGAGTCTTATTCATGGTGTACAGATCTTTAGTAAGCAGGAATTATATCTCATTAGTTCTTAATGTTGCTATATAATAGTAGGTTCCTAGTAATTGCTTTGCAATTTAAATGTACAAATAATGGAATATTATACAAAAACAATTTTTAAAAATTTTTATGTTTAGAGGACATGAAAATGTAGTGCTCTTTCACCACTAGAATTATTATTACTAGCTCTTTTACTAGCATTATTTTTTAATGGTGACTTTGGTATATAATTAGCATTATAGCTAAATAACATTTTAGTATTTTATCAAAAGGTTCTCCCTTATTGTTATTTTTTAAAGATTTTATTTATTTATAAGAAAGATAGGAGGAAAGAGAAAGGACCAGACATCACTCTGGCACATGTGCTGCCGGAGATCGAACTCAGGACCTCATGCTTGAGAGTCCAAAGTTTTACTGCTGTGTCACCTCCTGGACCACCCTTATTGTTATTTTTTAAAGATTTTATTTATTTATGAGAAAGATAGGAGGAGAGAGAAAGGACCAGACTGTTGGTCTAGCTTCACAGGCAGGAGGCAGATGACCAGGGACTCATGGCTGAGCTGTGCACAGTAACTCTTTATTCATGTAGAACACAGCACAATCTAAGTTAAGCTATCTTCACAATCCTATCCATATATATATATATATATATACTCACCAAGTAGGGTGGAAACAGGATGTGACATAGAGAGGGTGGAGTGAAAAGACAGTGGTGGAAATCAGGGTGACTACGAGACGGAGCAGAGCAAAAAGACATCGTGAACAAGTGGGGATTAAACCAATGCCCTAGGGGCAGGGAGGTGCTTAGTTAACAGTGGTTATGTAAATAGAATTCAGTGTTAAGCAGGGGGGATTAAACCAATGAAACGGAAGGGGTTTTAGAAGCATACCAACAATTCCCCCTTTCTTTTTAACTAATGGCCATAGTATCAGGAGTGTGGGATGAACAGAAACTTATATCTTACAGGCATTTTCAAAAGAACTGGCACAAGACATGGTGGAACAAAATAGGAGAGCAGCAAGAACCAGTGTGATGCCAAGGGGAGGCCTGGGGGTGGTGGCCGTTTCCTGAATCAAAGGGCAAGGCCTAGCAGGCAGAAGGGCATTTCTTGCCTCTGGGGGAATCTCTTGCCTCAAAGGGTGTTTCCTGCCTCTGTGGGTATCTCTTGCCTCTGGGGGCGTTTCATGCCTCAAAGGGCGTTTCCTGCCTCTGGGGGCATGACCTAGTAAGGAGGGGGAGTTTCCTGCCTCTGGGAGCAGGGCCTGAAAGTGAGGGGGTATGGCCTATAGAGTCCCAAGGCAGCTGAGTGCAGTCAGTCTTTGAGAAACCCAGCAACATAAAGGGAAACTGCTGTAAAGTTGTGTAAAATGTCTAAGAAGTGTACCAGTAAGTCCAATAGAAGTGTCAGTCCAAAGCAGATGACCACGGAAGAAATGCCAGGGGATGAAACATTGCACGTCTGTCTCAATGGGGAATGTCAGCCACCGGAATTCAGCTTTTCTGTAGAGAGTGAGCTTTGGAGTCTGTGAATCTGTTTCTTCAGGTCGTGCCAGGTCACATCATTGGTTTGGGGGCAGAGCTGCTGTAGTCGTGCCATCTTGTGGGTGATATCAGAGAACAGGGGTCCAAATGGATTTCTGGGGATTTCATTTGAGCAGATGCTTTTTCATGTGAAGACTTGACAGCTGAAATTCACTTACTTGTCAAACAAAACTTGTAGCAGATTAGAAGTTTACTATAATTGATAAATCCATTATAATTGGAAGTCCTTTCTAGTATGATTTTAAGGTTGTTTAAACAGTTTAAACTCAATAAAAGAACCATGGTTAGAAGCCTCAGGCATGAGAATCATTAACATAATCATTGCACTATCTGCCCCGCCCATAACTCATACAGTTTTCAGGATTAAACATTTCAGATTTATGCCAAGATGTAAAAAAAAAAAATCAAAGGTGGAAAAAACAATTTTTTGGATTGTTTCTGGATGTCATGCCTGGAAATCATGGCTGCGTCCAGCTTTTTTTTTTTTAAGTCAATGTCATACAAAAATTCAGTCATTCAAATCATTCTCTTATGAAATGCAACTGAAAGCAGACAGTAAACTTAAGATATTCAGAGAGAACAATGAGGGGGGAATCAAGAGAAAAGCGGTAGGCAGTTTTTGTTTCTTTCACCTTGAACCAGATTATCCAGATCTCACCATGTAGCATCATGAGTCCCTGGAGGGCGTCCTACTCCAAAAAGCTCTTCAAAATTCCATTTAGGGTGCTTCTGACTGTTCCTGCAGGATTGCAGGCATCTATTTTTAAAAGCGTCTTCCCATCGAAGAAAGAATTGAATCAGGAAGGTAGAACTAACCACGTTTCTCCATTCTTGGGGACTGCCAGGATACTGGAGAATGCTTTTCAAGTTACAGTAGTCCTTCTCCATGGAAAACATGCGACAGGAAGTCCAAAAAGTCCAAGGAGAAATTTTGCACATCTCCCAAGCTCTACGATCACAGTCATAAGAAACCAAAGTGTGGCCTGGAGCAAAATGTAGTCCTTCTCCTCGGAAAACATGGGAGAGGGAATCCAGAAAGTCCAAGGAGAAATCTCTGTGCATCTTGCAAGCTCTACGATCACAGTCATAAGGAGCCAAGGTTCCCAGTCAGGGAACCAAAGTGTGGCCCAGAGCAAAATGTTCCAGAGACAGAGAAACTGTCTCATGACGAAACATTAGAGGCTTTGGGAAACCTCTTCATAAGTAGAAAGGCAGGCCATGGAGGCTTTACTTATCTGGTCTTCTTTGGTCTGCTGCATGTGTGTGGATCTGAGATTTCTGTCCCTGTTTCAGGGAGCCATTATGCCAGGCTAGCTTCACAGGTGGGAGACAGACAACCAGAGACTCATGGCTGAGCTGTATGCAGTATCTCTTTATTCATGTGGAACGCAGCACAATCTAAGCTATCTAAACTAACTATAGTCACAGTCCTGTCCTTATATATATATATTCTCGCCAAGTAGGGTGGAAACAGGATGTGACATAGAAAGGGTGGTGGAAATTAGGGTGACTACGAGAGGGGGCGGAGCAAAAAGACATCGTGAACCAGTGGGGATTAAACCAATGCCCTGCAGGCAGGATGGGGCTTAGTTAACAGTGGTTATGTAAATAGAATACAGTGTTAAGCAGGGAGGATTAAACCAATGAAACAGAAGGGGTTTTAGAAGCATATCAACAGTGTTCTACATGAATAAAGAGATACTGCGTACAGCTCAGCCATGAGTCCCTGGTCATCTGTCTCCCACCCGCAAAGCTAGACCAACATAATGGCACTCTGAAACAGGGACAGGAATCTTGGATCCACAAACATGCAGCAGACCAAAGAAGACCAGATAAGTAAAGCTGCCATGGCCTACCTTTCTACTTATGAAGAGGTTTCCCAAAGCCTCTAATGTTTTGTCATGAGACAGTTTCTCTGTCTCTGGAACATTTTGCTTTGGGCCACACTTTGTTCCCTGACCAAGAACCTTGGCTCCTTATGACTGTGATCGTAGAGCTTGCAAGATGCACAGAGATTTCTCCTTGGACTTTCTGGATTCCCTCTCCCATGTTTCCCGAGGAGAAGGACTACATTTTGCTCCAGGCCACACTTTGGTTTCTTATGACTGTGATCGTAGAGCTTGGGAGATGTGCGAAATTTCTCCTTGGACTTTTTGGACTTCCTGTCGCATGTTTTCCATGGAGAAGGACTACTGTAACTTGAAAAGCATTCTCCAGTATCCTGGCAGTCCCCAAGAATGGAGAAACGTGGTTAGTTCTACCTTCCTAATTCAATTCTTTCTTCGATGGGAAGACGCTTTTAAAAATGGGTGCCTGCAGCAATCCTTCAGGAACCTTCAGAAGCATCCTAAATGGAATTTCGAGGAGCTTTTTGGAGTAGGACGCCCTCCGGGGGACTCTTGATGCTACATGGTGAGATCTGGATAATCTGGTTCAAGGTGAAAGAAGCAAAAACTGCCTAGCACTTTTCTCTCGATTTCCCCCCTCATTGTTCTCTCTGAATAATTGTTCTCTCATTGTTCTGTCTGCTTTCAGTTGTGTTTCATAAGAGAGTGATCTGAATGACTGAATTTTTATATGACATTGACTTTAAAAAAAAAAGCTGGACGCAGCCATGATTTCCAGGCATGACATCCAGAAACAATCCAAAAAATTGTTTTTTCCACCTTTGATTTTTTTTTTTTTACATCTTGGCATAAATCTGAAATGTTTAATCCTGAAAACTGTATGAGTTATGGGCGGGGCAGATAGTGCAATGATTATGTTAATGATTCTCATGCCTGAGGCTTCTAACCGTGGTTCTTCTGTTTACCTTTCCACATTTTATTGAATTTAAACTGTTTAAACAACCTTAAAATCATACTAGAAATGACTTCCAATTATAATGGATTTATCAATTATAGTAAACTTCTAATCTGCTACAAGTTTTGTTTGACAAGTAAGTGAATTTCAGCTGTCAAGTCTTCACATGAAAAAGCATCTGCTCAAATGAAATCCCCAGAAATCCATTTGGGCCCCTGTTCTCTGATATCACCCACAAGATGGCACGACTACAGCAGCTCCGCCCCCAAACCAATGATGTGACCTGGCACGACCTGAAGAAACAGATTCACAGACTCCAAAGCTCACTCTCTACAGAAAAGCTGAATTCCGGTGGCTGACATTCCCCATTGAGACAGACGTGCAGTGTTTCATCCCCTGGCATTTCTTCCGTGGTCATCTGCTTTGGACTGACACTTCTATTGGACTTACTGGTACACCTCTTGGACAGTTTAAACAACTTTGCAACAGCTTCCCTTTATGTTGCTGGGTTTCTCAAAGACTGACAGCAGCAGTGTATGGACTTTGCAGCCAGAGCATTGGGACTCTATAGGCCACGCACCCTCGCCTGCAGGCCCTGCTCCCAGAGTCAGGAAACTCCCCCTCTTTACTAGGTCATGCCCCCAGAGGCAGGAAACACCCTTTGAGGCAAGAGATGCCCCCAGAGGCAAGAAATACCCTTTGCCTGCTAGGCCTTGCCCTCTGAGGCAGGAAACGCCCCCCCCAGGCCTCCCCTTGGCATCACACTGGTTTTTGCTGCTCTCCTATTTTGTTCCTCCATATCTTGTGCCAGTTCTTTTGAAAATGCCTGTACAATATAGGTTTCTGTCCACCCCACACTCTTGATACTATGGCCATTAGTTAAAAAGAAAGGGGGAATTGTTGGTATGCTTCTGAAACCCCTTCTGTTTCATTGATTTAATCCCCCCTGCTTAACACTGTATTCTATTTACATAACCACTGTTAACTAAGCACCACCCTGCCTGCAGGACATTGGTTCAATCCCCACTTGTTCACGATGTCTTTTTGCTCCACCCCCTCTCGTAGTCACCCTGATTTCCACCACTGTCTTTTCACTCCACCCTCTCTATGTCACATCCAGTTTCCACCCTACTTGGCGAGTATATATATAAGGACAAGATTTTGAAGATAGCTTAGCTTAGATTGTGCTGTGTTCTGCCGGGCTAGCTTTGTGGGCGGGAGACAGTGTTAAGCAGGGGAGATTAAACGAATGAAATAGAAGGGGTCTTAGAAGCATACCAACACCAGACATCACTCTGGCACATGTGCTGTCGGGGACCTCATGCTTGAGAGTCCAAAGCTTTACTGCTATGTCACCTCCCAGACCACTGCTTATTGTTATTTTTAAGAACATTTGCTTGCATACCAAAATAAGAATGTGCTGAGTGCAGCAATAAAAATAGTTAAATGTAATAAATGGAAGCCAATAAATACAGGAGGATTTGCCAAATAAATACATCAGCAAGCATAACATACTGAGAACACAGTATATTTTATGTCCACTAAAAATTTACTGCCACACGGAAAGTGAAAATAAAAGCGCTTCTTGATCTTAAAATGTAGGATGAGTTAACAATGAAACAACAAAATGTCCTCTCAAGCAAATGTAGGAGGTAGTGATTCCAGCTTTCTAGAGGGACAGTAATTCCTCTCATGTATCTAATTTTGTGGTATATTTAAGAAGTCTATAAGATATATGTTGGATGGTGCATATGTGAATGGGCAGAGGTGAAATGTTGAATTAGTGTGTGATTTTTATCCCTGGCTTAATGCCCCAGACCCTCTGTCATTATGACTTGTAAATAGGACCTGTACCTCAATGTGGATCAACAAGGGTAGGGAGTGTGAAGGGAGGTTCGATAGCATAAGCATATTCTGCCTATCACCCAAGGATGATGGGTCCTGAAATTGGAGTAGCTTGGAATGTTCCTACTGTGACCATGGGATGTGAGCTCAGACTTACAGTGCTGCAGAGGTTACATAGGTGTCTGTGCTGAATATGGGCCCCAGATAAAATTGATGAGGTTTACTGTTAAAAGTATTGATATACTTTTCCTATATTTGGGAGCTACTCTCTTGCCTAATCCAGCTTTCTAGTCCTTTTTCCTACTATCTCACCATCTTCCCAGACAATAACTTAGATCACCTGCATATTAGATGTTCGGCACAGGCAAAAACTAGTAGGGTCATGGGCACCTTGGAATATACCTAAAATAGACCTACTAGCATTTTCCAAAACAGAGACCCCAATTTTTTTTCCTGCAATATTCCAGCCTTTAGGTTCATGACTATTCAACAATTTGTTCTGCTTTATATGTTAACTTTTTCAGCCACCAGTTTCCAGATTCTATCATGATGCCAACTTAACTTTGCTGGGTAGACAATCCCACCAATGCATCCTGGAGCCCCACCTCCCCAGATTCCTACCCCACTAGGGAAAGAGAGAGACAGGTTGGAGTATGGATTGATTTGTCAATGCCCATGTACATCAGGGATGCAATTACAGAAGACAGAACTCCCACCTTCTGCACCCGATAATGGCCCAGAGTCTATACTCCCAGAGGGATAAAGAATGGGAAACCTATCAAGGGAGGGCATGGGATATGGAGTTCTGGTGCTGGGAATTGTGTGGAATAGTGCCTCTCTTATCCTATGGTCTTATCAATATTTCCATTTTATAAATAAGTTGTTTTTTAAAATATTTATTTATTTTCCCTTTTGCTGCCCTTGTTTATCGTTGTTGTCGTTATTGCTGTCATGATAGGACAGAGAGAAATGGAGAGAGGAGGGGAAGACAGAGAGGGGGAGAGAAAGACACCTGCAGACCTGCTTCACCGCCTGTCAAGCGACTCTCCTGCAGGTGGGGAGGCAGGGCCTGGAACCAGGATCCTTAAGCCGGTCCTTGTGCTTTGCGCCACGTGCACTTAACCCACTGTACTACGCCTGACTCCCTAAATAAGTTTTAAAAAAAAGTTTAAAAAGAGAACTAAGGGAGCCAGGTGGTGGTGCACCTGGTTGGGCGCACATGTTACAGTGCACAAGGACCCAGGTTCGAGCCCCTGGTCTCCACCTGCAGGGGGAAAGCGTCACAAGTAGTGAAGCAGGGCTGCAGGTGTCTCTCTGTCTCTCCCCTTTGTCTCCCTCTTCCCTCTCAGTTTCTGGCTACCTCTAACCAATAAATAAAGATAATTTAAAAATTAAAAAAGAAAAAGAAAATTGAGGAAAAGTTCTTTTTATCACCAACAGGTGGCAGTATTGCTTTGGGGCAAACAAGAAGGTCATAGTAGAATGAGTCATTCTTTTTTTTTTTTTAATTTTTTATTTATAAAAAGGAAACATTGACAAAACCATAGGATAAAAGGGGTACAGCTTCATACAATTTCCACCACCAGACCTCCATATGCCATCCCCTCCACTGATAGTTTTCCTATTCTTTAACCCTCTGAGAGTATGGACCCAAGATCATTGTGGGATACAGAAAGTTGAAGGTCTGGCTTCTGTAATTGCTTCCCTGCTGAACTTGGGCATTGACAGGTTGATCCATACTCCCAGCCTGTCTCTCTCTTTCCCTAGTGGGGGAGGGCTCTGGGGAAGCGGAGCTCCAAGGCACATTGGTGGGGTTGTCTGTCCAGGGAAGTCTGGTCGGCATCCTGCTAGCATCTGGAACTTGGTGGTTGAAAAAAAGAGTTAACATACAAAGCCAAACAAATTGTTGAACAATCATGGACCTAAGGGCTGGAATAGTGCAGATGAAGAGTTGGGAGGGCCTCCATTTTGTAGATAGCTAGTAGGCATATTTTAATTATATTTCAAAAGACCTGTAGCTATACTAGTGTTTTGTGTTTTGTTATTTTTTTGCCTGAGCCTGAAATCTGATATGCAGGTGGATCCTAATTATTGTCTGGGGAAATGGCTGGGAAAAGGACCAGAAAGCTAGATCAAGGAAGAGAGTAGCACCTTAATATGGGAAAAGGGTATAAATGTTACTGTAAACCCCATCGATTTGATGTGATCTGGGGCCCATAATTAGCTTAGGAGCCTGTGTGACCTCTACATCCCTCTAGATCTGAGCTCATATTCTGTGGTCATGAGTAGGAACATTCCATGCTGTCCCAGTATCAACCCGTCTTCCTCAGGTGTAGCACAGAGTATGTTGTCCATCCTCCATTCGGAGGATGAAACATTTTCTACCATTGTTGATCCAAGTTGAGGACAAAAATGGGTCATTCTTTAAAGACTTTTAGTCTAGTCTCCAGAGTAAGCAATACAACAATGAAACAAGCAAATCAAAATAAAAAGAGTTCATAAATAGCATTCCTTTATTCAGAGTCTTGCCTAGATAAAATTACACTGATTTCTCCCCTCCCGTTAAAGCTTCCTCCTGGTCAAATAAACTTGAAGGCAGAAAAACAGTCTCTACGTTATAAGTAGTAAATTCACTTCTCTAAGAAGCTTCCCATAGAAACCAAATCACAGATAACAAACAAAAAACAAACTTCGCTATGAATATCTTATCTATTTAAGTCTGATTTTTAAAAAATATTTATTTACTTATTTATTTCCTTTCGTTGCCCTTGTTGTTTTATTGTTGTAGTTACTGATGTTGTTGTTGTTGGATAGAACAGAGAGAAATGGAGAGAGGAGGGGAAGACAGAGAGGGGGAGAGAAAGACACCTGCAGACCTGTTTCACCACCTGTGAAGTGATTCCCCTGCAGGTGGGGAGCCAGGGCCTCGAACCGGGATCCTTAGGCAGGTCCTTGCACTTCGCATCAAGTGTGCTTAACCTGCTGCGCTACCACCCAACTCCCTTAAGTCTGATTTTTCACACTGATTATGGGATACAACTCAGTTCAGATATACCAATCTGTTGATGTATTCTAAATTTTTAAAAACACATATGGATATAGTCACCCATGTCACTGTTAGAGTAAATAAAATACTGACTTACAGCATCTCAGAAGGTTTCCTATGGTCTCTTAAGTTGTTAAATCAGGATAGTATTTTTTTCTTAAATGGTATGTTTTAAACAAGAACATAACAATTGCAACAACAACAAATCCTCATAAAATTGAAGATGGAATAGGTGTAAGCAAAAATATATATATTATAGATATATACATGGTATTAACTAACATTTTACATTGATCCAAGTCTCTGCATAACCTTGAGTGGAAACCCTGTTAGATGCTTTTTGAACATACTCAACCCATGGGCAGAACAGGTAACTACTAAGTCACAGGGAGGATATAGAGAAACAAACTTTTCATCATAAATAGTAGGTGTGTAATATTGTTATTTGGGAAAGTTGTTTTTTTAGTATCTATATATACATATCCCATGGCCCAATAAGTCTACTTCTATCTACATACAAGCAAAATATGTAAATACATAAGGAAATATAGACTATATTTCTTTTCAAATTTTTATTTATTTATTATTGTATAGAGACAGAGAGTAATTGAGAGGGGAAGAGGAAATAGAGATAGACACAGAAAGACCTGCTGCCCAGTTTCACCACTCGTGAAGCTATCCCCCTAAAGGTGGGGACCAGGGGCTTAAACCTGGGTCCTTGTGCACTATAACATGAGCACTTAACCAGGTGTGCTACCACCTGGCCCCTATCTGTTATATTTCAATAAAAGTTTTTAAAAATTGAACCCAAGTGTAGAAAAAATAAATCACTCCTTCTTGGAATGACAACACACCTGAATGAAGAAAATCACTTTAAATTAGGATCTAAAAATGGACATGTCATCCTAGTAGAGTAATAGAATGGTCACTTTAGAAAAGGAATGGAAAAAAGGAATAGTATGGGGAGTCAGGAGGTAGCGCAGAGGGTTAAGCACAGGCGGCACAAAGCGCAAGGACCGGGTAAGAATCCCGGTTCGAGTCCCCGGTGCCCCACTTTTGGGGAGTAGCTTCACAAGCAGTGAAGCAGGTCTGTAGGTGTCTTTCTCTCCCCCTCTCTGTCTTCCCCTCCTCTCTCCACTTCTCTCCATCCTATCCAACAACGATGACATCATCAACAACAACAATAAAACAATAAGGGCAACAAAAGGGAATAAATAAATATTTTTAAAAAAACAAAAGGAATAGTATGAATAATAACATGGAGGTTAGAAAATAACAAAATTGGTCAAAGAATTAGGTTGCTTTAATAAAGAAGCAGAAGAAAAATTTCAAGATTTTTCATGTCAGGGCTGGTGGTGGTGCATCAAGTTGAGTGCACATATTACCATGAACAAGGACCCAGTTTGAGTCCCAAGTCCCCACCAGCAGAGGGGACACTTAATGAGAATGCAGGTCTCCTTGTCTCCTAGTGTCTATCTTTCTCCCTCCCTCTCTACCTCCCTTCTCAATTTCTCTCTGGCCTAAAAAAAAAAAAAAAATTAGACAAAGTCTAAAGAGTTGGAATTTATTCATTGGACAACAACACAGACCTGGGGCCAGGTGGTAGCAAGCCTGGTTGAGTGCACATGTTGCAATGTACAAGGTCCAGGGTTCAAGCCCCCAGCCCCTACCTGTAGGGGGAAAGCTTCACAAGTGGTGAAGCAGGTTTGCAGGTATCTCTCTGTCTCTCTTCCTCTCTATCTCTCCCTCCCACCTCAATATCTGACTTTCTCTATCAAATGAATAAAGATAATAACACTTTTTAAAAAGTTCAAAGTTCTTTTTCAAAAAAGAATGGGATGTGGACAACACAGACTTGTTGACATCTTTCTTTTTATTCTTTTTAAGTGAAAGCAAAATGAGATCTATACTTTGGGAAGATCCATGTGTGGGATGTAGTGGAAGAAGAGGCAAGGAGTTGGTGGTGGTGATACACAAGAACCTCTATGATCTGACCTCTGTCCACCTACCTCCTCAAGATTCACCAAAATGTTTGCCAGCCAGTGACTTGAAAATCCTCAACAAAGTTTCTCAGCTTTGCAGAGAGGGTTCCATTCCTTTGCTCAGTGAGAGAGAAGTCCCTTAGGCTCCTACTTCTTTGTTATATCAAACTATACTTAAAACTTGCTTTTTAGACTGGAAAAGAACCATCACCACCCCACCAGAAATACTACTAGGAGCTTTGCCTGAAAAGAAAGCATAATCTGCAAAGACAAAATCTGCCTTCAGGACAAAAGACCATGTATATAATCCAGTGAGGAATATAAGATGCAAATATTTTTTATTATCAAACTATGAACAAGTTCTGAAGGGGAAAATGTGCTATTGCTTTTAATATGTTAGTTAACAAACAAAGCTTCATTCAGTAGTTTCTTAGCACTCCTTAACCTCATCACATTCAGTAATTTAGCTAAATTCTAAACAAACAAACAAACAAAAAAAAAACCCACAGAAATTTATAGTGGCGTCTAGAGCAAAAAAAAAAAAATCACAGGAATCACCCTAGAAAACCAATACAGTTCAATTTTTGGTTCAGTGTATAACATGCTATGCCACCACTGCCCCTCATCTCACCATACTACCAACCAGAAAGATACTCTGAGTTAATGACAAGAAATAAGAAGTGACATATTGCATTACTGTGTTCACTTTTAGAAGCTCACATTGGTGAAAAGTATGAAGAAAACATAGTGAGAAGAAAATCATCTGGAGGTCTCCAAGATTTCAAAGGCAACAAAAAAGCTTAGATAATACACATCCTTTACACCTAAGATTTAAGTGCAACCCTCTACAAATGTAAATATTGACCAAGGCTATACACATGACTGGCAGTGGCAAATGAGAGGATCTAATATTTGCAGAGCAGCCTCAGCACCAGAACCTGACCCTAATGAAGAAAGGAAACCAGCTGATGTCTCTTGGAGGAGTTGTGGCCTAAGCAGCTAGCCAAGTGAGCCCAGAACCCCGGAGTTTACACATGAAGGAGCATGAAGGAAACTGTTTATCTGCAATCCTAGAAGACAAAAATCTTTGCTGGAAGATTGGTATTTTGAATTTTTAAAATACGGATGCTTAGTTTATATCCTCAGATTTAATTGGCTTAGCAAAGGACACAGGTGTAGGATTTTCCCAAGCTTTACACATGACTCTAAAATACCACTGTCAGGGGAAATAGGCAGAGGAGCAGGAACTGTGGGCCTCCACTGCTTGCTGTGTTTTCCTGCTGGTCCCAAACCAGTCAGACTCTTCTCCTTCCTGTCCCAGATTATATGGTTTCCTATTACCTGGAACTGAGGCTCCATCCTCCTTTCAGACTTGAATTCAGGCCTGGTGACAGCCCAATAAAACATCTCCCTCATCCCAAGTCCTCACAGAGCACAAAATATAATGAGAAAACAGAAGAAACTACCTACACTGGTAGATGGAGGGAAAAAAAAAAAAACCTATAAACCTATAAGGCAAGGGGTTGGTAGGGGGATATAACAGAACTATGTCAACTTCCTAAAGAAGACTTCAAAGCAATGGTCCTAAGGCTGCTCTCTGGAATGAAAAGATTAACGGGAGAAAGCATCACCGAAGTCAGAGAAGGTATGAAAAAAATTATAACGGAAATCAGGAACTAAACAATACAGTATCGGAGCATACATATTAGAGGAATACAATACCTGAAAGTAAACAAAGGTTGAATCTATGATCTGGAGGATAGGGTACAGGAAGCCATCATGAAAAGTCAGCAAAAAATATAAAAGAGAGGTCAGGTGGTGGCGTACCTGGATAAGCACGCATATTACAGTGTGCAAGGATACAGGTTCAAGCCCCTAGTCCCCACCTGCAGGGGGAAAGCTTCACAAGTGGTGAAGCAGAGCTGCAGGTGTTTCTCTCCATCTCTCTCACTATCTCCCCATCCTCTCTCAATTTCTCTCTGTCCCTATCCAATAAATAAATAAGTAAATAATTTTTTAAAAAGTTTAAAAAAATAATAGAAACTAAAACAAATGAAAGTGAGTGGGGTTAAATAGCATAATGGTTATACAAAGAGACTCTCATGCCTGAGGCTCCAAAGTCCCAGGTTCAATCCCTCGCACTAACATAAACCAGAGCTGAGTGCCAAAGGAGAGAATGGGAAAAAATTCACCCAAAATGTCCCCAAACCAAGAGAGGAGTAAGACACTCAGAAAAAGATACATACTTAGAAACATAATTAAAATTAAAAAGATCAGGGCTAGAAAGATAGCTAACCTAACAGGGTGTGTGCCCTGTGATGTGTGTGACCCAGGCTCAAACCCTGGCACCACATGGAAGGTGCTATGGCACCAGAGGAAGCTGCAGTGCTGTGGTATCTCTCCTTATCCTAATATCTGAATGAAAAAGAGCCCTAGGAGCAGTGATCATGCAAGAGGCCGTATAAATAAATATATCTATATTCTTTTTAAATGTTTTCAAATATATGAAAGATGCTTAAGTTTGTTGAAAAATACATTAGCAGTGAGGTAATAGTAAGTCAAATTAACATCATATGCTTTCTGATGAGCTACACTGAGAAGTGTGCCTACTATAACTTGAATCTAATCATGAAGAAACATCACACAAACTCAAACTGAGTGACATTCTACAAAAGAACTGAAGAGAAGTATTAAATGTCGGTATCACAAAATACAAAGACTAAAGGATTGGTACTCATTAAAGGAGTCAGAGTGACAGGACAACTGACTGCAACATGATCTTGGTAATTCTTTTTTTTAAAATTTTTATTTATAAAAAGGAAACACTGACAAAAAACGTAGGATAAGAAGGGTACAACTTCACAAAATTCCCAAAAAGAACTCTATATCCCACCCCCTGATAACTCCCCTGATAACTTTCCTATTCTGTATCCCTCTGGGAGTATGGACCCAGGATCATTAGGGGGTGCAGAAGATGGAAGGTCTGGCTTCTGTAATTGCTTCCCCACTGAACATGGGTGTTGACAGGTCAATCCATACTCCCAGCCTGCCTCTCTCTGGGTTCTGGGGAGCAGGGCTCTAGGGTAGTGGGGCTCCAGGACACATTGGTGGGGTTGTCTGCCCAGGGTAGTCCAGCTGGCATCATGTTAGCATCTGGAACCTGGTGGCTGAAAAAAAGAGTCAACATATAAAGCCAGACAATTGTTGATGATTCATGAAGCTAAAGGCTGGAATGGTTCAGATGATGAGTTTGGGGGTGGTGCCTCCGTTTTATAGAAAGTTAATAGGCCTATTTTAGTTATATTCCAAAGAGCCCATGACTATACTATTTTTTCTTGGAAATTATTTTACTAAAAAGAACATTGAAAAAACAATTGGCAGAATATGAACATATTGTATAATTAGGCAATAATATTGTAATTGTGAATTTCCTAATTTTGGTTTTTTTCAACTGTGTAAGAGAAAGTTTTTTGTTTCCTTTTTAAATTTTTTTTTTTAGTGATTTAATAATGATCAACAAGATTCTGGTATAATAGGGGTACAGTTCCATACAATTCCCACCACTAGAGCTTCATAGCCTGTTCCCTCTATTGGAAGCTTTCCTATCCTGTTCTTTATCCCTCTAGGAGTATGAACCAAAGATCTTTATGGAGTGCAGAAGGTGGGAGATCTGGCTTCTGTAATTGCTTCTCCACTGGATATGGGCATTGACAGGTCGATCCATACTCCCAAACTGTTCCTATCTTTCCCTAGTGGGGCAGGACTCTGAGGAAGTGGGGTTCCAGGACACACTGGTGAGGTCATCTGCCCAGGGAAGTCAGGTTGGCATCACAGTAGCATCTGCAACTCAGTGGCTGAAAAGCATTAAGCTATAAAGCTGAACAAATTGACTATTGTTTAATAATCAGGAAGCAGAACAAATTGTTTAGTAATCAGGAAGCTAATGACAAGAATATAACAGATAGGGTGTGGGGTCTTCATGTTGGAATAAGCTAGAAGGTCTATTTTAGGTATATTCCAAGGGACCCATGACTATACTCATTTTTGCCTGAGCCTGACAGCTAACATGCAGGTTGATACAGCCTTCCTTCAGAGTTTGGGGCAGTTTTTACCATTGTTGTTCAACATTGAGGGCAAGGATCTATAGAGGCCCACAAGAGAGTTTATGATGTTGTTCCTGATGGACATGACCAGTGATGGTGGAAAGAGGGATCTGTTAGAAGTTTAGGCCCATCATGTCTGTGTGGGAATCCCAGGATTCCGACTAGGGCCCTGGATGATGGGGTGGCCTAGTAGTGACCAAAGGGCAATCATCAAAAAGTGCCAGTTTCTTGCCCTTATCCAGCTTTTGTAGTCCTCACTTTATCTGACAGGGCTAAGCTTAGAGTGATTGAGGGAAGTGAAATAGGAAGTAGGTGGGGAGGGTATCTAGGTCTAAGTAGAAAATATTTGATTGAGTACTTTGTGGTGTCATTTTCAAATCTTTCTACTTACTTGCTTGCTGCACTTACTGAGTCACTGTAGACTATTGCACACTTTTACTTCAAGGTATATATTTCCCCCTAACTTATGCAAACATGTGCACTTGTGACCTATCTCATGTGCTCTGGTCTATATCTAGGTTCTATAACTCAGGTTATAGAAATGGAACTTAGGAGTTCTATCGACTAAGAAAGTTCTCAATTGAGTATTCAAGCTGGAGGGCTGACATCCTAGGCCTGGCGGTAAGAGACTTTAAAAAATTTTAAAATATTTATTTATTTATTTTCCATTTTGTTGCCCTTGTTTTTTATTGCTGTTGTAGATATTATTGTTGTTGTTATTGATGTCATCATTGTTGGATAGGGGAGAGAGAAATGGAGGGAGGAGGGGAAGACAGAGAGGGGGAGAGAAAGTTAGACCCCTGCAGACCTGCTTTACCGCTTGTGAAGCAACTCCCCTGCAGGTGGGGAGCCAGGGGCTAGAACCTGGATCCTTAGCCTATCCTTGTGCTTTGCGTCATGTGCGCTTAACCCTCTGTGCTACTGCCTGACTCCCAAGAGACTGTTTTTTTAAGAAAGATATACTGATGCAGTTGGAGGGTGGGACAGTGCAGAAGACTTTATTCTATGATATTTCAAATTTGGTCTCTGGCATTGAGTATACCAGACTGATATTCTGGATTCCTCTCTCTCTAGACCAAGGATAAAAAGAAGAACAAGGAGGAGTGTACATATATATGTGTGTGTGTGTATTCATATATCCATACCTAGCTGAAGAGAAAATAAAAAATTCACATATCACCATTACAGAAACATAGATTTTAATATATATGAAAATTCTTTGTACCATTCCTGCAGCCTTTCTACAAATCCAAAACCCTGCCTCCCAAAACTTTAAGAAATAATAGGCATTAGAAAGACTTCAAGGGGGGGCAGGTGGTGGCACACTTGGTTGGACGCACATGTTACAATGTGCAAGAACCTGGGTTTGAGCCCTCGATCCCCACCTGCAGGGGGAAAGCTTTGCAAGTGGTGAAGCAGTATTCCAGTTACCTCTCTTCCTCTCTCCCTCTCTATCACCCCCTTCCCTCTCGATTTCTGGCTGTCTCTATCCAATAAATAAATAAAAATAATTAAAAATTCAGATAAAAAATAGACTCCCTAAAAGTTGCATGTACGTGGACTGGTTAATAAATAGTAGGCTTTAACAGAGTATGTGCCGGCATGAAGCCAACTGTAACTATGGGAACCCTTATATGTCAGAATAAGGTGCCATTTACCCTGAGATTGGTTTCTCTGGTCAGCTGCCTTAGTTTTTTCTTGGCAGTTTCCTAAGCTTATTTAAACCCTCTAATTTCTGGCTTAGAGTAAATGTCTACTTACAAACATTTTCTGTCTAGTTTCTCAGTCCCATCTTCTATTGTATCCATTTTGTTAAAGTCCAGAGCCAATGTGGGGCTCTGACAGCCACAGTTCCATAGTCATTCTCAGCTATAGCTTCCTCTATTATACTTCATCAATCAACATTCACTCATCTGTTTTCCATCTTTGAGAAATAGCTTGAGATTCTCTTGTCTACCAAAGATCCAACCCATTCCTTACTTTGTATTTTTGTTTGTTTTCATTCTTTATATACTTTTATTCTTGAGTGAAGTGAAGCCTCTTAAAGGACAGTACTATCTAATATGACCCTGGGAAAGATGAGATAATCTGAGATTGATGAAATGAGTTGAGCATAACCATAAGTACTCTTCCAATAGTTAGTATGCTAAAACTTAATTTACAAAATAAAAGGATAGCTTTAGGGACATACATATGCACACATGCATCCATTCCAGCTGGTCTTGCCCTTTTAAAACAGTATAGTTAGGACCAACTATAGGCTTTTTTTTCTTTCTTTCCCAC
This sequence comes from Erinaceus europaeus, assembly GCF_950295315.1. Taxonomy (NCBI): domain Eukaryota; kingdom Metazoa; phylum Chordata; class Mammalia; order Eulipotyphla; family Erinaceidae; genus Erinaceus; species Erinaceus europaeus. The sequence continues at coordinate 48,331,540 of NC_080169.1, read as the reverse complement.
CAGGATTATCACTGAGGCTTGCTGCCTGCATGACGATTCCACAGGTCCTAGTAGCTGGTTTCCTCTCTCTCTCTCTCTGGAGATAGAAGCAGAGGGAGAGAGAGAAAGATATATTTGTAGCCTTGCTTCACTACTCATGAAACTTTCTTTGTTCAATTGATTGATTTTAACCTGGAGGTTATTAATTGAGGGAAACATTCTTGATGATTGCTCAACTTTTCAACATTCCAAATGCTTTCTGAAATCATCAGAGATCATACTGAATTTTTTATCTTGTTTGTCAAAAGATTCAGTTAATCACATAATCAATATATCATTTATCCTCCACCATCATGTTCCAGAACCTGAACCCCAGAGTCCTTCACTTTGGTGCAATACACCAACTCCAGTCCAGTCCTGCTTAGTGTTTTCCCTTCTGATCTTGCTTTTCAACTTCTATCAGTGGGATCATCCCATATTCATCCTTCTGTTTTTGACTTATCACATTTATCTCACATGATTCCTTCAAGCTCCATCCAAGATGGGGTAAAGAAGGTGAGAAGTATACCACTGTGTGCATAGGCCACAATTTACTCTGCTACTCATCTATTGTTTGACATTTGATTTGCTTCCAAGTTTTGGCTATTACAAATCGTGCTGTTATGAGCATAGGTATACACAAATCTCTTTGGATGGGAGTGTTGGGTTCCTTAGGATATATCCTTCCTTGAACAGTCTTTTTGTTGATAAAACTCAGACCGGAGGTGATATAACAATTGGCAAACTGCTGGACTGGTACCAGATGCTCCCAAATAGGTATGGGCTTTTAGCCCCAGGAATCTTTCCTTAAACCCCTCTCTGTTCATGAAATACATTGTTTGCACTCCCCCCTGACTTGGAGTATTTCTGAAGTAATCCTAGTCCTACCTTGTTGTGTCCTCGGGTGATCTTCTTTGCTATTCCTAATTGATCAGGAATAGCAAATAGCAGCTGCTGCTACTCCTTAACCACAGCTCCGGAAGTCCCATGTAGGTAGTAATTTTAATGAGGGGTGAGCATTGAAATTGCAGTCACATCAACTCAAAGGTTGAAGTTGTCATCTGAAAAATGAATAAGAAAATAAAATTAATCTTTAGAGAGGTAAAATATGGCACAAGTATGTAAAAGCTGAGATTACAACAAAAAAGAAAATTAATCTTGCTTCTGATTATCTTACTATAATTTGTGTAAGATCTACTTAACTGCATACAAGGATATAACAAATCTATATACTGAAATAAAATTTCCCTTCTAAACTAATTTGTGTGGATGTGTATATTTTGCAACCAAAAAAGTAACAAGCCCTTATTATTTTAATTTGATGCGTTTTGCTTATAATATATATGGAATTCCTTATGAACAAAACTATCAATAAAAATAAGATAATTAAGGAGGCCAGGTGGTGGCACACCTGATTGAGCGCACATGTTACAGTGCACAGGGCCCTGGGTTCAAGCCCCTGGTCCTCACCTGCAGGGGGAAAGCTTTATGAGTGGTGAAGCAGGGCTGCAGGTATCTCTCTGTCTCTCTCCCTCTCTATCACCCCCTTCCCTCTCTACTTCTGGTTCTCTATCCAATAAATATAATTTAAAAAATAAGATAATGTAACTGATGGTGGTCATGTTTAGTGAAGTAAAGAGGTGAAAGACAACTACTGGATGGTCTTACTTATCCACAGAATATAAAGAATTGAAGCACATGAACAGGAAGGAAGGGAGGAAGGGAGAAGAGAGAAAGGAAGGAAGAAAGAAAGGAAGAAGAGAAGCAGAGAGGAGAATAGAGGAGAGGAGAGGAGAGGAGAGGAGAGGAGAGGAGAGGAGAGGAGAGGAGAGGAGAGGAGAGGAGAGGAGAGGAGAGGAGAGGAGAGGAGAGGAGAAAAAAAAAAGTAGCCTAACAGCAAACTGTCTCTCAGGCTTTGCAAGAACTATTATGGTTGGGGGCTTTGTCAGAAAATTTTGGTAGTGGATGTGGTATGGAACTATATTCCTCTAATTTTATGATCTTGTAGACCACTATTAAATTACTAATAAATATCCTCTCATAGAATGTTCCTAGTCTTTTCTCACTAGTTCTTGACTCATTTTTGTCCATTTAATCTAATCCCACTACTAGAAAAAATTTTCTCTGAGAAAATTCAGTTTTGTTGTTTGAAGATTAGGCATGATTTTTCTTTTATAAAAATCTCTTGCTGACAGTTGATTAAGAAACCTAATGTTGGAGAATATAAAGGTCCAAAAAGGATGACAGACAACCTAGTGGGGGTTATATTGTTATATGGAAAACTGAGAAATGTTATGCATGTACAAACTATTGTATTTACTGTCAAATGTAAAACAATAATTCCCCAATAAAGAATTTTTTAAAAAATAAACCTAATGCTTCTTCTCCATTTTTTTCCTTTCTTCACCTTCTCCAGAAGCAGCTAAAAGATACCATGCTTTCAACATCTTTTCATATTTGCTATTGTGAAATTCCTTCCTTCCTCCTTCCTCTTCCTCTCTTTCTCTCCCTCTCTCTCTCACTTTAGATAACAAAAGGCAGAAAGAGAGTGAATAAGATTACAGTAACAAAACTTCCTTCAATGCAGTGGAGGTTAGGGTCAGACCTGAGTCATATGCATGGCAAAGCAGTACACTAGCCAAGTGAATTGTCTTGCCAGACCCCAAATTATTTCTTCCTACTGTACCATCTTTAATATGCATACTGACCTTTGAAGTTAGAGTTTCATTTCATCTTCCTATCAAATGTATCAGCAATATTGTGAGTCTTGGAATAAATATACCAAACTGTAAAGCATTTAACCAGAATAAAATTACTTAAAAACAAACAAATCCTAATATTGAAAGTTATTAAATAATCTTAAAATAACCCTTCAAAGTGAGTTCACGAATGCAAGATCCATACCACTGAATTCACTTCTACATTCCCTCCAGAAAGGCAAACTAGAAAAAAAAATAATAAATTCAGAACTATGTAACCTTTAGCTCTCTAATAAATATAGTTTAATTAAATGATTTCAATTACCAGAAGAAATTAAAGTCATATGCCAAGTTTCAAAATGAAAGTACATTTAAAGCAAAGTTAGGGAGTGACATTAAATTTTTTGAATTACAAAAGTCAATAATTCAATGTAATGTTCCAAAATAAGCACACTCCACCTCCAGTGAATAAGCAGTTTATTTTGGCTCTAGCAAAAGCTTGTCTTGGGTGAACTCAAAATAATTCATGCCATTAGTGTTCTCTTCCAAACCAGTTAAGAGATTGACTGTCTGACTACTAAAACTAAAACAAATCTTTCTTATCTTCAAACATCAACTTCTCCCTTCACATTCATAAATTAAAGTTTTGAAAAGTATGACAAAGTTAGAAAAAATAAATTATCCAGAGTTCTAGCATCCAAACAAACCCCTTTCCATCTATCCTTCCAATAATTTTCTTCATATAGGACTATATATGCACACATACATATTGCTTTTTACACAGGTTAATGAGCTAGTCTGTATGCAATGCTGAGTAATTTAGAGACCACATTATGATGTACCATTTGTCTATGAATTCTCCCAGAGTTACTTTTGTGCACTAAGTCTTTTGCATTCCATCTGCTCCACTGGAGAAAACACCTTTAGCCCATAATTACAGTGCGTTCAAATATGTGTATTGAAGGCTAAAGGGGAAGCACTCCAAAACAGTTCATTTCAGTTTATGCATAGGAAGCAGTCTGTACAGAAATTTCTGTCTCATGGACAAACCTATAGAAGAAAAACAACCCTAATATGGAAATTTAAAAAACTGAAGGGAGTAATGTTTGCTTTCACACATCTATTTACCATTTATTTATTGCTACATCATTGACCCATTTCTGGGAAAACATGGGACCAATTCTCACACCTGGAAGGTTTCCCAAAGTCTGAGGGTGGTGTAAGAATTTGTTTATTACAATACAAGTGAAAGCATTGAAACTATATTGAGTCTGTGCACAGGAAGCCTTGCACAGTTCACAAAATATCTATCTGTCTCTTCTTTGGCTGTAACATCTAGAATATCTGGGCATAGGGTTTCCTAGAACAAAGGTACATTGTTTACCAGCCTCTCATGCTACTGAATATGACCATTACCAACTCTAGCCAATGGAGTCTAAACAACTCTCTCTACATATGTCATATCTTAAAAATAATAATAAAATAAAGTCAAATTAATATATATTACTTCTTCAAGCCAGGTTAAGCTACAATTCAGATGCAGCTAAAATTTTAATTAAAAGTACACACTATTAAGGTTGTCACTAATGTTCTTTTTAAATATTTTTATTTATTTATTCTTGGATATAGACAGATATAAATTGAGAGGGATGGGGGAAATAGAGAAACAGAGAGTGACCTGCAGACTTTTTCCACCACTAGTGAAGCTAATCCCCTGCAGGTGAGGACCAGGGGTTTGAACCTGGGTTCTTGCACACTGTACTGTGTGCACTTAAATAGGCATGCCACCACCAGGCCCCTTCTCTCTCCCTCTCTATTTTCCCCTTCCCTTTCGATTTCTCTCTGTCTCCATACAATAAATAAATAAATCCAGAAGTTAAAGTGGTTGGTGATTGGGGTGATAGGGTATGTCTAAAATTCATATCCTAGAAGTGACTACTGTGTCTTTCTCTTAATAGCAGGACCAGCACCATACTCTGCTAATGTGTCAGGTAATTGTGAGGAGCATCACAAAGCACCCTGTATATTTCTGCCTCCAGGAGCCCGGCATTCCTTAATATATTAAGCCAGCTCCCCCTGCTCCACCCTGCATTCCTGATACTATGGCCTATCTACATAATCATTGTTTTGCCTGAAAGATCCCCACCTGTTGTCAGAGTTCGGGGTGCCAGTAGGCCGGGATAGCTTCGCGGCGGTAGACAGAGACTTGGGGACACACAGCTGAGCAGAGAAGCGGTATTTCTTTATTCAGGAACAACTATTCAAAAACTAGTCTAATCTAATCACCACACCATCACCACACCATGTCGTCCTCCATCTTTCTCCTCCGGTGGATGCTGCAGGAACTCAGGAAGTATGTAGGGTAGGGAGCAGGGAGAAGGGAGAAGCACGAAAACTAGCAAGGGCTAAACCAAATCTCCCAGCGGGGAAGAGTGAGACCAAACCAACATAACAGAAAAGATCATGTAAATAGACCACAATGTCAAGCAACATAACAGAAGCAGAACTAGATCCCAGAAGCAGAACTAGAAGCATACCAACAATTCCCCCTCTTCTTTTTAACTAATTGACCATAGTATCAGGAGTGTGGGGTGAACAGAAACCTATATCGTACAGGCATTTTCAAAAAAGAAACTGGCGCAAACATGGAGGAACAAGTAAGTGAGCAACAAGAACCAGTGTGCTGCCAAGGGAAGGCCTGAGGGGGGCGTTTTTTTGCCTCTGTGGACAAGGCTTTATCAAGTTAAAGGACCTTTCCTGCCTCTGGGATCTAACCTGCGCAACCCCCAGATAAGTGAATCCATTATGGGCTGCTTTTCTGACTGTGAAGAGGTTTCCAAAGGCCTCTGCCCTTTCTTCATGAGACTGTTTTTCTGTTTCTGGAACATTTCTCTCTGGGCCACACACTGCTTTCCGCCCGCTGCCCGCCCACATGAACCAGCTCGCCACCGCGTGGTGCAGGGCATTGGGCGCGGGCTCCCTCCACACTGCTTGGACACTGGGAGCAGGGCAGCAGACATGGCAGGCAGGGCTGCAGCCCATCCTGGCTGCCACCCCAGGGCACCTCGGCCCTTGCCTCTGCACTGCTGGCCTGCCCGCCCTCCTGCTATGAAGTCTGGGCAGATCCTGGACCACCTGGATACCGTGGGCTCCCTGCCGGGACTGGGCCCCCTGGCCGAGATCCCCAACTCGAAAAGCTAGAATACACAGAGATTCCTGCAGAGATCACTACCTACAATTCCTGGAGCTGAAGTTGTGCAAGAAGCCACTGCCAGACAATGCACCTGAACAACTAGACAGTACAGATCTAAATTCGTGTTTAAAATGGCATGTCTTCATAACAAAAGTTTTTCTCCTTGTGTATTTGAAAACCATGTTTATGTGTGTGTTCAAATATGGGCGGGGTAGATAGCAGAATGGTTATGCTAATGATTCTCATGCCTGAGGCTTTCTTTTTTTTTCCATGGTTCTCTGTTTACCTTTCCACATTTTATTGTTTAAACTTTAAACAACCTTAAAATCATACTAAAAAAGGCTTCCAATTGTAATAAAGTTATCAGTTGTGGTAAACTTCTAACCTGCTACAAGTTTTGTTTCATAGTAAGTTAATTGCAGCGGTCAAGTTCTCTACAGAAAAGTGGAGTTCCAGCAGCTGACCTTCCTCATACAATGTTCCACCCCCTGTCATTCTTCCATAGACATCTGCTTTGGACTGGCACTTCTATCGGACTTACTGGTACACAACCCTGCAGTAGCTTCCCTTTATGCTACTGGGTTTCTCAAAGACTGACTACAGCCAGCTGCCTTGGGACTCTAGGCCATATCCTCCCTCCATGCTAGGTAATGCCCACAGAGTAAAAAAAATGTCCGTCGAGGCAAGTAACACACCCCAGAGGCAAGAGAAGCCCCAGAGGCAGGAAAGGTCCTTTAACTTGATAAAGCCTTGTCCACAGAGGCAAAAAATGCCCCCCTCAGGCTTTCCCTTGGCAGCACACTGATTCTTGTTGCTCACTTACTTGTTCCTCCATGTTTGCGCCAGTTTCTTTTTTGAAAATGCCTGTACGATATAGGTTTCTGTTCACCCCACATTCCTGATACTATGGTCAATTAGTTAAAAAGAAAAGGGGGAATTGTTGGTATGCTTCTAGTTCTGCTTCTGGGATCTAGTTCTGCTTCTGTTATGTTGCTTGACATTGTGGTCTATTTACATGATCTTTTCTGTTACGTTGGTTTGGTCTCACTCTTCCCCGCTGGGAGATTTGGTTTAGCCCTTGCTAGTTTTCGTGCTTCTCCCTTCTCCCTGCTCCCTACCCTACATACTTCCTGAGTTCCTGCAGCAGCCGCCGGAGGAGATGGTGTGGTGATGGTGTAGTGATTAGATTAGACTAGCTTTTGAATCGTTGCTCCTGAATAAAGAAATACAGCTTCTCTGCTCAGCTGTGTGTTCCCAAGTCTCTGTCTACCGCCGCGAAGCTAGCCCAGCCTACTGGCACCCCGAACTCTGACCACCCATTCCATTCTTTTGATATATCTTCTTTCTACCCTCAAGACCATCCCTTTTCACAGGGTATTATTAATCCTACCAGTTAAACCCCTCACAACAGTTGCTAAGGAAGTTCCTAACTTCCCAGCCCTCTTTTGCCTTTCTCCACCCCTTTCCTACCATTTCCATTTCCAACTTGCCACTTCTGTGTCATCCCTTTAAAAGCCTTGGCTCTCTGATCAATAAAGAATTGCATTGCCCTGTCATGAGCTTGGTTCATGAATCATCTCCCTTGCATTGCTAAGTGAGTAGCAGCCCAGGCTGGCTCTGGTCGAGTTCTCTCCAACCCAGAGAGTCCATGCCCAGGAAGAAGCACCCCCATGCTATCCCAGCACTAATGTTCTTGTTGAATTCACAAATGAGGTTGTAAGGGTGACATTAGCAGTCTACTAACCTGTATAAAGACTGCCAGAAATGAACTAGCATAAAAGGTCATTGATATATCGGTTGGCTAAAATCTTTTGAAGATATTTCTTTCCTCTCTTTCTGTTTTGAAAGCAACAAGGAGATAGAGTGGCAGAGATAAAGTGAGAGAGTGGAAGAGGCCACAACCAAAACTTCCTTTAATGACTCCAAAGTTCCACACTGAATCTCCTGCATCATCATAAACCAGAACTGAACAGTGCTCATAAAACAAAAACAAACTATATATATAATTTCAATGGAAGAAAATTTCAACACTAGAGTATGAAAATATGAATGAAGTCATAACAGAAGTCAAAAAGAGAAAGAATGCTGTATTTAGCTTACAACATATATACATATTAAAAAGGACTATCTGAAGAAAGCCAAAAAGAAGCCTAAAGTCAGGCATATCTGTTAGAGCACACATGTTACAAAACACAAGAATGTGAGTTCATGGCCCCTAGGATCTTAATTTTGAATTCTTTATCAGGAGATTTTATATGACTTGGTTGTGCTTGAAATTTCCTTCAAGCTGCTTTTCTGTTCCAACATTGAAGATGAAATATATTGCCTTCCCATATATGTGATTCCATAGAGGCTGAGGCAATAGGTGTCAGGGACCTAACTTGAGCTTGATAGCAGCCACAGAGGCAGGGGGAGCATCACAAGTATGAATCTGTGCTGCAGGTCTCTCTCTCTCTCTCTCTCTCAGAAGAGTGATTTAAATTGTTTTATTTATTATTGGATAGATGAAAAAATTGAGAGGGAAGGGGGTTATTATAGAGAGCAAGTGAGACAGAAAGACACCTGAAGCCCTACTTTACCACTTGTGAAGCATTCCTTCTGCAGGTGAGGACCAGGGGCTTGAACTGGGTCTTTGCACACTGTAATGTGTGCACTTAATCAGGTGTGCCACTGCTTGACCCCTTCTCTATCCCTAGCTTCCCTTTCCCTTCCAATTTCTCTCTGTCTCCATATAAAATTTTAACAAATAGGCAAATGAAGCCAAAAGCCAAAGTGGTTATTTGGATGATAGAGTAGAGGTCATCTAAAAATAATAAATGAAAAAAGCTAAAGATAGTGATGGTCTAGCAGCCTGCTTACTCTTATCATCATCACCATAGTAAAAACTACATGTATGGAAAAGGGAGCTCACATGAACTAAAGACAGAAGAAAAAAGCTTTGAATGTGGGCAAGGATACAGAGATTCACAACTGAGGTTAATTTTTTCATTCTGCTCAGTTCTATATCACTGACCCAGGATGGGACCACTCTATCCATCTGCCCTACTGGGCTCTCATCACTGCTAGCTTTGTTTGCTTCAGTTCATCTGCTTCTACTAATGCTGTCTGTGTGGGCACCACCTCTGCCATAGTCACTCACTGTAGGTCAGCTGCATCTGTGGTAGCTACCAGGTTCAGCCTGCTCCAGGTTCAATCCATGCCAATTCAGCCCTGCAAGCTTCAGAAAACATGGTTCTGGGATGCCCCCTGCTGGGATCAGTCTATGCCTGGTGCAGTCCTTTCCTGGTACAGCTTGCCTAGTTCCAGCTAGGCCTGTGGGGAAAACCCTACTGTCTGGGAAATCCAGGCCATTATCTCCATGAGAGTCTGAGAGGGTAAACCCTGAGGTCCCTCCTCACAGGAGGGGCAGTAGGCTGGTCCCCACTTGACCCCATGACCTTAAGATGGATGGACTTTTCCAGACTGAGAACTTCCTTGCACATGCTTCCTCCTCATTCCCTTTGAACAAAGGCCATAACTTACCATACATGGTCAACTGAAACCCACCGCAAATATCCGATTTTGCTTAACTGGACCCTTCCCCCCCACCCTGAGGTGCTCAGGATTCACCTTTAAAGAGAAGCCTACCTATGCATAGTGAGTTTATGACCAGACATTATATGATAACTTCCCAGTAATGAACAAACACCTGCTTGGTCAAGACTTAACTATGTCTTGTGTTTGGCTCAATGATTACCTTACCCTTTTCCTAACCCTTGAGTATATCTACTTGCTTGTACCCCCATGTTGTATGCTTTACATTAGGTTGTTCTATCTCTCCCCCTGCCAAGAAAATTGGATCAGTCCTGCTAGTTTCGCGGGCCCGCTTGGCCCCGCCCCAAGGAACCCTGAGAGAGTTCCAGAGTTGCAGAGTTGGAGAGTGCTTGGCGCCGTCGCGGGGCAAAGAGGCAGCAGAGTTCTGTTTGGTGATTAGTTTGGGTTAGTTTATGAATCGTTGTTCCTGAATAAAGAAATATAGCTTCCCTGCCCAGCCGTATGTATCTGGTCGTCTCTGTTACCCGCCCGTGAAGCTAGCCCAGCCAGCTGGAGCCTCCGAATTTTAACAACAAATGGCACCCACGTGGACCTGACCTGCGCATCTCTCAGATAAGTGAAGACAATTTGGCTACCTATGTACTATGGCCTTCTCTTCTGCTTGTGAAGAGATCTCCAAAGGCCTCTGCTCTTTCTTCACCAGACTGTTTGCTGTTTCTGGAACATTTACCTCTTGACCACTCTGTGGTTTCCACTCACTTGGCTGAACTCAGAACAGCCAGCGGGAGGAGCCAGCGGGCAGGAGGCGAGGCGCGGAGCTGCTGTTTCCACCTGGTTAAACAGCCAGCCAGCCGGCTGCGCCCAGACAACCCCGTGCACCGCGCCCGCAGCCCCGCAGCCCGCAGGAGGCCGACTCCAGCACACAGGAGGCCGACGCCAGCACACGGGAGCCCGATGCCAGCACACAGGAGCCCGATGCCAACATGCTGGAGCCCGATGCCAACACGCTGGAGCCCGATGCCAAAACACTGGAGCCTGATGCCAACACGCAAGAGCCCGAGGCCAGCCCACAAGAGCCGGCTCTCCACTGCGTGGCTCGCTGCTCAGCCACTGCGAGCAGGGCAGCAGATATGACAGGGCCATGGGGCAGGGCTGTGGTGGCCTATCATGGCTGCCACCCCTGGGCACCTCGGCCCGCGCCTTCTACAAGGCTGGCCCACCCGCCCTTGTGCTATGAATTCTGGACAGATCCTGAACCTCCCGGGCTCCCTGCCGAAACTGGACATCCTGGAAGAGATCCTCAGCTCCAGTCTGAAGGCAGACAAGCTGGAGTACACAGAGATTTGTACAGAGATCGCAACCTGCAATTCCTAGAAGTGAAGCTGCCCAAGAGACCACCACTGGACAATGCACCCCCCAACAACTAAGACAGTACAGATTTAAATTCGTGTTTAAAATGACATGTCTTCGCAACAAAGGTTTCTCTCCTTGTGCATTAATGACCATGTTTATGTGTATGTTTAAAGTTTGGTAAACAGTAACTTTAAGGCTAAATTCTTACTAGTGAAAGTTAAATGAAAAAGGTTTTCAACGTAATTCTCATAAAGATAAAATTAACTTCCATTTAAAGTCTGAGGTAAAAATTAGTTAACAATCAATATATTTTAACTAAGTTGGTCTAAACAAAAGGTTAAATAGACTTGTTGATATGTAAAACTCTCGATTACCTTCTCTATTAGAAATGGTAGATTACACAATGGCTATGCTAATTATTCTCATGCCTGAGGTTTCCTTTCCTGCGCACAACTAGGATGTGTCTCCATCTTGAATGGGTGTAACAAAAGGTTAAAAGACATTATTGATATGTAAAAGTCTCAAATTCCTTCTCTATTAGAAACGTTAGATTGTGCTGTGGTTATGCTAATAATAAGTTTTGTTTCATAGTAAGTAAATTGCAGCCAGCTGCCTTTGGGACTCTAGGCCATTCCCCACCCCCATGAAAATGCCTGTCGAGGCAAGTACACCCCCCAGAGGCAAGAAATGTTTTTTTAAGCTGATAAAGTTTTGCCCACAGAGGCAAAAAAAAAAAAGGCCCCCTCAGGCCTTCCCTTGGCAGCACACTGGTTCCTGTTACTTGCTTACATGTTTCTCCATGTTTGTGCCAGTTTCTTTTTTAAAAATGCCTGTATATGTTTCTGTTCACCCCACACCCCTGATACTGTGGTCATTTAGTTAAAAAGAAAAGGGGAATTGTTGTATGCTTTACATTAGGTTGTTCTATCTCTCCCCCTGCCAAGAAAATTGGATCAGTCCTGCTAGTTTCACGGGCCCACTTGGCCCCGCCCCAAGGAACCCCGAGAGAGTTCCAGAGTTGCAGAGTTGGAGAGTGCTTGGCGCCGTTGCGGGGCAAAGAGGCAGCAGAGTTCTGTTTGGTGATTAGTTTGGGTTAGTTTATGAATCGTTGTTCCTGAATAAAGAAATATAGCTTCCCTGCCCAGCTGTATGTCTCTGGTCATCTCTGTTACCCGCCCGTGAAGCTAGCTCGGCCACCTGGAGCCTCTGAATTTTAACAACACCCCCAAATAAACTAGATGTCTCCCTGAAGCTTCTCCTAGAGTGGTGGTTTACTCTGCACGCTCACCCTCAACAGCAGTGTCCCCAAGACACCCAGGGTGGCCCATTTCTGCCCTCCTCTGCAGCTGCTGGTGCATGAGCAGAGGAGAACCAGCCCCCACAGGCCTCCTGCCTCTGTGACTGCTATCTGGTTCGTATTATGACCCTGCCATATACTGCCTCAGCTTCTATGGAATAACATATTGGAAGGCAATATAATCCATCTTCAATGTTGAAACAAAAATGCAGCTTGAAGAAAACAAACACAGCTGAGCCATATAATATCTCCTGACAAAGACTTCAATGTTAAGATCTTAGAGACTCTCACTGAATTAAAAGAATTATGTCAGGGGTGACTACAACAAACTCAGAGTAAATTTATAGCTATCTTCATAATAGTGATGAGAGTAATGAAAAGTGCAGAGACAAAAATCGAAAACACAGTAGGTAAGAGCACCTACAAGAAGACATCTATCTACCAGAGGCTGGATGGTGGCTTGTGTGCTAGAGCACTCACATTTCCATGCACAAGGATCTGGGTTCAAGTCCCAAACCCCAGCTGTATTTGAGGATTCTTCATTACTGATGAAGAGTGTCTTTCTCTCTCCTTCTTTATCTCTAACCTTCCCTCTCAATTTCTATCTATGAACAACTATATACCACCAAGGTAGAGAACTTCAAAGAAATGATTTCCTAGATACCTATGAACTTCCAAAATTATATGAAGAGGAACTAGATAATATGAACAGGCCCATGATAGCTAATGAGATTGGAACAGTTATCAAAAACACTCCCAGAAAAAAAGTTCTGAATCAGGTGGTTTTACAAATGAATTCTACAAAACTTTCAAAGAAGAACTAATACCTCTACTTTTAAAAGCCTTCCAGAAGATTGAAGACACTGTAATACTCCCTTACAGCTTCTATGAAGCCAACATCACTTTGATACCAAAAGCAGACAGGGACACAACCAAAAAAAGAAAACTATAAACCAGTATCTCTGATTAAAATAGATGCTAAAATATTGAACAAAAAAGAAACCACTACCCAAACTAAGAGACCCCTCACAGAATGGGAGAAGACCTTTACATGTCATATTATCACACAAGAGTTTATTAACCAAAATATATAAAGAGCTTGCCAAACTCAACAACAAGAAAACAAATAACCTCATCCAAAAATGGGGGAGGACATGGACAGAATATATACCACAGAAGAGATCCAAAAGGCTGAGAAACACATGAAAGAAAAAAATGCTCCTTGTCTTTGATTGTCAGAGAAATGCAAATAAAGACAACAATGAGATATCACTTCACTCCTGTGAGAATATCCTACATCATAAAAGGTAGCAGCAGGGGAGTCAGGCCGTAGCGCAGTGGGTTAAGCACTTGTGGCACAAAGCACAAGGACTGGCGTAAGGATCCCGGTTCGAGCCCCCGGCTCCCCACCTGGAAGGGATTCCTTTTACAAGTGGTGAAGCAGGTCTACAGGTGTCTATCTTTCTCTCCCCTCTCTGTCTTCCCCTCATCTCTCCATTTCTCTCTGTCCTATCCAACAACAGCCTCAATAACAGCAATAATAACTGTAACAATAAAAAAGGGCAAAAAAGAAAAGAAAAGGTAGCAGCAGCAAAAGCTGGAGATGTTGTACCGTCAAAGGAACCCTCCTGCACTGCTGGTTAGAATGTAAATTGGTCCAACCTCTGTGGAGAACAGTCTGGAGAACTCTCAGAAGGCTAGAAATGGGCCTACCTTATGATCCTGCAATTCCTCACCTGGGGATATATCCTAAGGAACACAACACACCCATCCAAAAATATCTGTGTACACAGATGTTCTTAGCAGCACAATTTGTAATAGCCAAAACCTGGAAGCAACCCAGGTGTCCAACAACAAACAGATGAGTAGCTGAGCAAGTTGTGGTATATATACACAATGGAATACTACTCAACTATTAAAAACGGTGACTTCACCATTTTCAGCTGATCTTGGATGGACCTTGAAAAAAATCTATTGTATTTACTATCAAATATAAAACATTGATTCCCCAAGAAATAAATAAAAATAAATAAATAAATAAAATGCAAACAAACCAGTGCTATATTTATAGCAATTTTATAGCTTCTCTAGGGCTATAGAATTTGAAATGTCATACCAACAATATGCTTATTTCCACATGCCAGATTGTATTTAGGTGGAAAGCAGTTTGAGAGGAAAAGAAGAACATGAGAACATTTATTCTACTTTTAATGTAGAGGTGGAGAGAAACTTAAGGAAAGAACAAAGAGAAGTGACAGGGCTGAAAAACATTCTAACTGGCCAAATTAATCAAGGTATTTGTAGTCTTGAAATTTTTCTCTTTGAAAACAAAAAGAAAATCAAACTCTATGAAGGACCAGAAAAATAATGTAGTTGTAGCACACCACATTTGCATACCTGAAGCTCCAGAGGTCCTAGATTCAGTCCCAGTCACCACCAAGGTTCAAAGTCGAGGAAGCTCTGAACTTTCTCATAAAAACCACAACAACAAAATAGTAAAAACAAATAAAAAGTTGACACAAATGCAGAGGATAAGATACAGAAAGAAAAGAAAAAGTGTACAACTGGTTATATTTGATCTTGAACAACTGTTCATTTCCTTTTTTTAAAATTTGTTTTCTGTGTCTGTTCTGTTCTGGAGGTATCCTTGGGTTACAAGTCTGTGTTACTGAAGTACCATTTCTAAGATCTTGATAATGCATTACCCATACCATGCTCACCACCCGACTATCAATCTCTTTGCCAAAGTACATTAGACATCTAGTGCTCTTGCAACCTACTCCCCTTTAACTCCCTCCAATAACCACTTTTCCACAATCTAACACCAAAGGTTTCTCTTTGTTTGACTTTGCTTGTTCCCTTGCTTTGATCCTTTATTTCCTTCATATGACAGAGAGAGAACATTTAGTACTGTTCTCTGAAATAAATGACAATAGTATTTCTTATAGGGCTACTTTAGTGTTAGTGAATTGCTTTCACAGTAGTTTTTCTGAAAAAAAACTCTTATCACTCCTTTAAAACTGATTGATAACCTCACTGGAGAGTATATTCTTTGCATATATCTTGCAAGTATTTTCTTTTTATTTTCTTTTATTATTTTTTTTTTATTTAAGAAAGGATAAATTAACAAAACCATAGGGTAGGAGGGGTACAACTCCACACAATTCCCACCACCCAATCTCCATATCCCACCCCCTCCCCTGATAGCTTTCCCATTCTCTATCCCTCTGGGAGCATGGACCCTGGGTCATTGTGGGTTGTAGAAGGTGGAAGGTCTGGCTTCTGTAATTGGTTCCCCGCTGAACATGGGCATTGACTGGTCGGTCCATATTCCCAGTCTGCCTCTCTCTTTCCCTAGTAGGGTGGGTCTCTGGGGAAGCAGAGCTCCAGGAAACATTTGTGGGGTCTTCAGTCCAGGGAAGCCTGCCCAGCATCCGGATGGCATCTGGAACCTGGTGACTGAAAAAAGAGTTAACATACAAAGCCAAACAAATTGTTGAGCAATCATGGACCCAAAGCTTTGAATAGTGGAGAGGAAGTGTTAGGGGGATACTCACTGCAAACTCTAGTGCGCTTCTGCTTTCAGGTATATATTTTGCAGTAGTTTATGGATATGTGTGAACATATGCTCTCTATCACAGAAACTGGTGTATATCTAGGTTTTGGGACTTTGTTAGAAAGTGAACCACCTGGGATGGAATTAGAGAATACTATGAAAGGAAAGGTCTCACCCGAGTAATGAAGCTAAAGGGTTGTCATTCCACACGTGAAGTCTCTGGACACAATCTGAGCTGAAGCATGTTGAGGTGGCAATCGTTGTGTTGATTAGGTTGCGATCAGCAGATGCAATATTAATTGATATGGATTGGGAGAGGCATATGGGAAAGAGGGCCCTATCCAAAGGTTCCAGGACTGGGGGAAGTAGAAGCTCTATAGTGGGGATGTGAGGTTCCTGCTGTCTTAGGGTTCAAAAAGACAATGAATAGTTAATGTTATCATCACATTATTTGGTAATGTTATCATCACATTATTTGGGTTAACTTTGAAAAGTCTTTTTGTTAGGGTTTGCTGTATAGTACCCAATATCTTGTAGATAGCTGTGCCACTGGTTGCCTTTGATCTACTTGGTCTAGAGTTTTGAGAGAGTCTGCCTATCAAATACACAGCCTATATATTAAAAAACTCAGTCTGTGTTTTTAAAACTTCGAGACATACAATTAATTTTCCCCCTCTCATATTCATTAACTAGTCATTTATGACTACATTTTATTAGGAGAATACATAAACACCATTCCCACCACCAAAAGACTGTGACCCATCCTTCCCACTCACTCCCAACCCCCACTGTCCCAGGAAGCTGCATGTCTACCCCTCACCACTGGGTTTTTACTTTGATACCCTACTTACAATTTGGTCAGGTCCTGCTTTTAGTTTCCCTTTCAGATCTTCTTACCTAACATCTGTTGATGAGTGGGTTCATCCCATACTCATCTTTATCTTTCTGACTTAGCTCACTTAACATAATTCCTTCTAGCTCTGTACAAGATGGGTCAGAGAAGGTGGGTTCATTGTTCTTGATAGCTGTATAGTATTACATTGTTTATGTATACCACAGCTTTCTCAGCCACTCATCTGTTGTTGGGCACCTGGGTTGCTTCCAGGTTTTAGCTATTATGAATCGTGCTACTATGAACATAGGAGTACACACATCTTTTTGGTTGGGTGTTATGGAGTCCTTGGGGTATAATCCCAGGAAATGGATTACTGGATCATATGGTAGGTCCATGTCTAGCCTTCTGAGAGTTTTCCAGACTGCTCTCCACAGAGGCTGGACCAATTTACATTCCCACCAGCAATGCAAAAGGGTTCCTCTGCCCCAACAGCATATCCAGCATTTGTTGCCGCTGTTCTTTTTGATGTATGCCATTCTTACAGGAGTGAGGTGGTAGCTTAGTGTTGTCTTAATTTACATTTCTCTGACAATCAGTGACCTAGAGCAGTTTTTCATATGTTTGTTAGCCTTTTGGATCTCCTCTGAGGTGAATGTTTTGTTCATATCCTCTGCCCATTTATGGATGGGGTCATTTGCTTTTTTTGGTGCTAAGTTTGCTGAGATCTCTATATATTTTGGTGATTAGTTTCTTGCCTGATGTATGTCATGTGAAGATCTTCTCCCATTCTATGAGGCATCTCTTTGTTTGTTTAATAGTTTTTTTGGATGTGCAGAAGCTTTTCAATTTGATGTAGTCCCATTGATTTGTTTCTGCTTAAGTCTTCCTTGCAATTGGGTTTGATTTATCAAAGATGTCCTTGAGGTGTAGTTGGGAAACTCTTTTGCCAATGTTTTCCTCTAAGTATTTGATTCTTTCTGGTCTGACATCCAGGTCTTTGATCCATTTGGAGTTGATTTTTTGTTTCTGGTGAGATAAAGTGGTTCACTTTCATTCTTCTGCATGTTACAACCCAGTTTTCCCAGCACCATTTATTAACGAGAGCCTCCTTCTTCCATTTAATCCTTTGGGCCCCCTTATCAAAGATTATATGCCCATAGGTGTGGGGATTTATTTCTGGGCTTTCGATTCTGTTCCACTGGTCTGTGTGTCTATTTTTGTTACAGTAGCATGCTGTATTGATGATGATGGCTTTATAATAGTTTAAGGTCTGGGAGTGTGATGCCTCCATTTCTGTTTCTTTTCCTTAAGAAGGTTTTGGCAATTCTAGGTGTTTTCAGGTTCCAGATAAATGATTGTAGTGTTTGTTCTATTCTCTTAAAGAAGCTTGGGGAGCTACGAGCAGCAGATCGCTTTCTCTCCTCTCTGCTCCTCCTCTCCCAGATCAAGTAGTAATACCAAAGGAGACCACCCGGGACTGAAACAAGACAGGACTAGAATGACCACAGGAACCCAGTAAATCACCCGTGAGTACAAACACATGTGGCTGGTGACAGAGAGGAGAGAGGAGCCTAAGGAGAGATTAAGTGACTGCTAACAGTTCAGCAGTTTATCAGTTGAGACACCACCACCAGTCTGCTCCACCAACAAGGGAACAGCTTAAGGGAGGAGAGGACTCCCCAGAAACTCACCAAGTGCAACTCTGAGTCTCTATTGCTACTACCCTCAGAATCTGGAGCAGTGGCAGGGAGGGACACCAGGGGACAGAGATCTAACCGGGAAACTCAGGAGAAGACCTATACCTCGGTGGCATAGTTGAGGGGCTGTGAAAGTCTCTTTGCATAACCACTGGATTGTCTCTGCCACACCCTGCTTATCTCTTGGTCGGGAGTCAGTGATTAAGCTAAGAAGCCTATTGATAGTTTAAAAGCCCTCAGGCTCCCATTGCCTACAGGGAAGAAACAAAAAAGAGGCTTTTAAACCAATGAGCTCCAACTCAGGGATTGAAAAAACTGTTAACTTCCACCACTGTAAACCCTTTAATTAACTTACTTAGACACAAGTCAATCCAGGCAATAGTGATCAATAATTTGAAAAGTACTGATAAAGGGAACTCATAACAAAATATATAAAATGGTTAAAACAACAATAAAAAATACTGGAGACTCGAACCAGGACAAGAGTCCAGCTAAAAGTCTTCCAGAGGGTGAAGCACAAAACAACGAGTTCAACATCCAAACATTAGCTAAGGAAATAATAACAGGAGTGAGTAAAAAATTTGAAAAAATTGTAATCAGAAATGCAGGAACAACAAATGAGAATATGGAAGAAGATTCTAATTATCTCATGGTTATTAGAGAGCTGAAAGCTGAAATCGCTGAGGTAAAAATGCAACTAGCTGAACAAGGTAAAATAGTATCAGAGCAGGGCAACAAAATAGATGAACTCCAGAAAGCAGTAGAGGGCAGAGAGAATAGAATCTATGAGGCTGAAGACAGAATTAGCAAGATTAAGGATGAATTAGAGACAACTAAAAAAGAAGTAAGAGATCTCAAAAAGAGATTAAGAGATCTGAAAACAACAACAGAGTCCTATGGGATGACTTCAAAAGAAACAATATACGTATTATTGGCTTACCAGAGGAAGAAAGAGAAGGGGAGGAAGAAAGCGTTCTCCAGGCCATAATAGCTGAAAATTTCTCTACTCTAGACAATATCAAAGACATAAAGATTCAAGAAGCCCAGAGCGTCCCAAACAAAATTAACCCAGACCTAAAGACACTAAGACATGTCATACTTAGAATGGAAAGGAATAAGAATAAAGAAAGAATTCTCAAGGCTTCAAGAGAAAAACAGAGAGTCACCTACAAAGGAAAACCCATAAGATTAGCAGCAGACTTCTCCATACAAACACTACAGGCCAGAAGAGAATTCCAAGATACCTATCGAGTGCTCAATGAGAAAGGCTTTCAGCCAAGAATATTATATCCTGCTAGACAGTCATTCAGACTAGATGGAGGCATCAAAACCTTCTCAGACAAGGAACAGTTGAAGGAAGCAACCATCACCAAGCCTTCCCTGAAAGAAGTTCTGAAAGGTCTCCTATAAACAACCAGACCACCACAAATAGGACAAATATCAAAACACTCTAAAACTCTACAAGAATGGCATTAAAATATTTTCAATCTTTGATATCAATAAATGTCAATGGCCATAATTCACCTATTAAAAGACACAGAGTAGGAAGATGGATCAGAAAACACAACCTAACAATATGTTGTCTACAGGAAACTCACCTAACTCAACAAGACAAACAGAGACTTAAAGTGAAAGGGTGGAAAACTATCATACATGCCAATGGCACACAAAAAAGGGCAGGAACACCTATTCTCATATCTGACATGATAGACTTTAAAATAGATAAGATTAAAAAATATAGGAATGGACAGTACTTAATGCTCAGAGGATCAGTCAATCAAGAGGACTTAACAATTATTAACATCTATGCACCCAATGAGAAGCCATCTAAATACATCAAACTTCTACTGAAAGAGCTACAGCAATATATTAACAGTAACACAATCATAGTAGGGGACTTCAACACCCCACTCTCTCAACTTGACAGATCATCCAGGAAGAAAATCAGTAAAGATATAAGGGAGCTAAATGAAGAGATAGATAAAATAGAACTATTGGACATTTTCAGAGTCATTCATCCCAAGAAAATGGAATACACATTTTACTCAAATCCACATGTGTCATTCTCAATGATAGACCATATGTTAGGCCACAAAGACAGCATAAGCCAATTCAAGAGCACTGAAATCATCCCAAGCATCTTCTCAGACCACAGTGGAATTAAACTAACACTTAACAATCAACAAAAGATTAGTAACAGTCTCAAAATGTGGAAGCTCAACAGTACACTTCTTAACAACTTCTGGGTCAAAGAGGAAATCAAGGAAGAAATCAAAATGTTTTGAGAGTTCAATGAAAATGAAGACATAAGCTATCAAAATATTTGGGACACAGCTACAGCAGTCCTAAGAGGGAAGTTCATAGCTATACAAGCACACATTAGGAAACAAGAAAAAGTACAAATAAACAGCCTGATCGCACATCTTAAATACCTAGAAGAAGAACAACAAAGGAATCCTAAAGCAACCAGACGGACAGAAATCACTAAAGTTAGGGCAGAAATAAATAACATTGAGAATAGGAAAACCATACAAAAGATCAATGAAAGTAAATGTTGGTTCTTCGAAAGAGTAAACAAAATCGACAAACCTTTAGCCAGACTCACAAAACGAAAAAGGGAGAAGACCCAAATAAATCGGATAGTAAATGAAAGAGGAGATATCACAACAGATACCAAAGAATTTCGACATATCATACAAGGCTTCTATGAACAACTATATGCCACCAAGCTAGAGAACCTGGAAGAAATGGAAGATTTCCTAGATACCTACCAACTTCCAAAACTATGTAAAGAGGAAGTGGATAACATGAACAGGCCCATCACAGCTAATGAAATTGAAACAGTTATCAAAAATCTTCCCAAAAATATGGACCAGATGGTTTTACAAATGAATTCTACAAAACCTTCAAAGAAGAACTAATACCTCTACTTTTAAAAGTCTTCCAGAAGACTGAAGACACTGGAATACTCCCTGCCAGCTTCTATGAAGCCAACATCACCCTGATACCAAAAGCAGACAAGGACACAACCAAAAAATAAAACTACAGACCAATATCTCTGATGAACATAGATGTGAAAATATTGAACAAAATTCTAGCCAACTGGATACAGCAGTAAATCAAAAAGATTGTTCATCATGACCAAGTGGGGTTTACCGCAGGCATGCAAGGTTGGTTTAATATATGTAAATCAATCAATGTGATCCACCACGTCAACAAAAGCAAGACCAAAAACCACATGGTCATATCAATAGATGCAGAGAAAGCCTTTGACAAAATACAACATCCCTTTATGATCAAAACACTACAAAAAATGGGAATAGATGGAAAATTCCTGGAGATAGTGGAGTCTATATATAGAAAACCTACAGTGGTGAAAAACTGGAAGCATTTCCACTCAGATCAGGTACTAGACAGGGCTGCCCACTATCACCATTACTATCCAACATAGTGTTGGAAGTTCTTCCCATAGCAATCAGGAATAGCAAGGAATTAAAGGCATACAGATTGGAAGAGAAGAAGTCAAACTGTCCTTATTTGCAGATGACATGATAGTATACACAGCAAAACCTAGGGAATCCAGCAAGAAGCTTTTGGAAATCATCAGGCAATACAGTAATGTGTCAGGCTATAAAATTAACATTCAAAAGTCAGTGGCATTCCTCTATGCAAACAGTAAGTTAGAAGAAATTGAAATCCAGAAATCAGTTCCTTTTACTATAGCAACAAAAACAATAAAATATCTAGGAGTAAACCTAACCAAAGAAGTGAAAGACTTGTATACTGAAAATTATGAGTCACTACTCAAAGAAATTGAAAAAGACACAAAGAAGTGGAAAGATATTCCATGTTCATGAGTTGGAAGAATTAACATCATCAAAATGAATATATTACCCAGTGTCATCTACAAATTTAATACTATCCCCATCCGGATCCCAAGTGCATTTTTTAGGAGAATAGAAAAAATGCTAAAATGTTTATCTGGAACCAGAAAAGACCTAGAATTGCCAAAACAATCTTGAGAAAAAAGAACAGAACCAGAGGCATCACACTCCCAGATCCCAAACTGTATTATAGGGCCATTGTCATCAAAACTGTTTGGTACTAGAACATGAACAGACAAACTGACCAGTGGAATAGAATTGAGAGCTCAGAAATGAGGCCCCACACCTATGGACATCTAATATTTGACAAAGGGGCCCAAACTATTACCTGGGGAAAGCAGAGTCTCTTCAACAAATGATATTGGAAACAATGGGTTGAAACATGCAGAAGAATGAAACTGAATCACTGTATTTTACCAAATACAAAAGTAAATTCCAAGTGGATCAAGGACTTGGATGTTAGACCACAAACTATCAGATACTTAGAAGAAAATATTGGCAGAACTCTTTTCCGCATATATTTAAAAGACATCTTCAATGAAACGAATCGAATTACAAAGAAGACTAAGGCAAGTATAAACCTCTGGGACTACATCAAATTGAAAAGCTTCTTCACATCAAAAGAAACCACTACCCAAACCAAGAGACCCCTCACAGAATGGGAGAAGATCTTTACATGCCATACATCAGATAAGAGTTTAATAACCAACATATATAAAGAGCTTTCCAGACTCAACAACAAGACAACAAATAACCCCATCCAAAAATGGGGGGAGGGCATGGACAGAATATTCACCATAGAAGAGATCCAAAAGGCTGAGAAACACATGAAAAAATGTTCCAAGTCTCTGATTGTCAGAGAAATGCAAATCAAGACAACAATGAGATATCATTTCACTCCTGTGAGAATGTCATACATCAGAAAAGGTAACAGCAGAAAATGCTGGAGAGGGTGTGGGGTCAAAGGCACCCTCCTGCACTGCTGGTGGGAATGTCAATTGGTCCAACCTCTGTGGAGAACAGTCTGGAGAACTCTCACAAGGCTAGAAATGGACCTACCCTATGACCCTGCAATTCCTCTCCTGGGGATATATCCTAAGGAACCCAACACATCCATCCAAAAAGATCTGTGTACACATATGTTCTTGGCAGCACAATTTGTAATAGCCAAAACCTGGAAGCAACCCAGGTGTCCAACAACAGATGAGTGGCTGAAAAAGTTGTGGTCTATATACACAATGGAATACTACTCAGCTATAAAAAATGGTGACTTCGCCGGTTTCACCTGATCTTGTATGGACCTTGAAAAATTCATATCAAGTGAAATAAGTCAGAAACAGATGCATGAATATGGGATGATCTCACTCTCAGGCAGAAGTTGAAAAACAAGATCAGAAGAGAAAACAGAAGTATAACTTGAACTGTAAATGGTGTATTGCACCAAAGTAAAAGACTCTGGGGTGTGTGGGTGGGAAGAATACAGGTCCATGAAAGATGATGAATGACATAGTGGGGGTTGTATTGTTAAATGGGAATCTGGGGAATGTTATGCATGTACAAACTATTGTATTTACTGTTGAATGTAAAACATTAATTCCCCAATAAAGAAATAAATTATAAAAAAAAAGAAGCTTCATGGAACTTTGATGGGTATTGCATTAAATTTGTATATGGCTCTAGGGAGAATATTCATTTTGACGATATTTATTCTTCCAATCCATGAGCATGGGATATCTTTCCATTTCTTGGTATCAGTTTCTATTTCCTTGCGTAGCGACTCATAGTTTTCAGTATACAAGTCTTTCACTTCTTTGGTCAATCTTATTCCTAGGTATTTGATTGATTTTGCTGAAACAGTAAATGGGAGTGATATCTGTATGTCTTCTTCTTCTTCAGATTTAGTGTTTGCATAAAGAAATGCCACTGATTTTTGTACACTGATTTTGTAGCCTGATACCTTGCTATATTGTCTAATAACTTCCAGTAGTTTTCTCCTGGATTCTTTAGGTTTTTCTATGTATACTATCATATCATCTGCAAATAGTGAGAGCTTGACTTCTTCCCTTCCAATCTGTATTCCTTTGATTTCTTTCTCTTGCCTGATTACTATGGCAAGAACTTCCAATACTATGTTGAAGAGTAATGGTGACAGTGGACAGCCCTGTCTAGTCCCTGATTTGAGGGAGAAATCTTTCAGCTCTGTCCATTGATTATGATGTTGCCTGTAGGTTTGCTATATATAGACTCCACTATCTTGAGGAATTTCACATCTATTCCCATTTTTTTGTAGAGTTTTGAGCATGAACGGGTGTTGGATTTTGTCAAAGGCTTTCTCTGCATCTATTGAGATAATCATGTGGTTTTGGCTTTGCTTTTACTGATGTGGTAAATGACATTTATTGACTTACAGATGTTGAACCAGCCTTGCATTCCTGGGATGAATCCCACTTGGTCGTGATGAACAATCTTTTTGATATGCTGCTGTATCCCGTTGGCCAAGATCTTGTTTAATATTTTGGCATCTATGTTCATCAGTGATATTGGTCTGTAGTTTTCCTTTTTTGTTGTGTCCCTATCAGCTTTTGGTATCAGGGTGATGTTGGCTTCATAGAAGGTGGAAGGGAGTATTCCTGTTTCTTCAATCTTATGGAAAAGCTTAAGAAGTATGGGTACTAAGTGTTTCCTGAAAGTTTTGTAGAATTCGTTTATGAAGCCATCTGGTCCAGGACTTTTGTTGTTGGGAATATTCTTAATAACGGTTTCAATTTCTTTAAAAAGAGAGAGAGAGAGAAACAAGAGAGAGAAAAGAGAAAAGATAAGAAAAAGAGTTGTAATTAAAGAGCAGTTGAAGGAAAGTTTTTTTAATTGATTATTTTTTATTTTATTTATTTATTTTTTTAATTAGCTAGGAGGAGGAAGAAGGGGAGAATCTGTAGAGGAGGTAGGAGTAACGAGACAAGTTCCTCTCATAATATATAAGATGCACACTACCCCAGCAATGAAAGATACCCTAAGAGTTAATTCTGATTAACCTAAAGGGTGGAGGAAGATATATGCCTTTATATAATATTAATAATAAAATAGAGCAGGGTAAAAATACCTTGTCCGAGATTGCCTCAAGCCTCCTGAGCAGAGGCAGCTGATTTTTAAGAAAGAAAAAAAAAACCCCTCAGGACTAGACAAGGATAGAAGGAATAGACAGTTATGCAAATCTACTATCCACTGTATATTCTAGGTTGTATCTAAAGGAGGAAGGGAAGTTGAGCAGAGATACATGCAAAGAGAGTCCACTCTGAGCCAGATTTCTTCCCCAAAATAATTCATAAATGTTTATCAGAGAATTCATAAAGCTGAAGGATTAAGGAAGAAAGGATGACAAGAATGAGAAAAAAAGAAAAAAAAAGAGAGAGAGAGAAAAAAAAGAAAAAGATAAGAAAAAGAACAGTAATAAAAGAGCGGTGAAAGGAAAGAGTTTTTTTTATTTTTTATTATTTAATTAGGTATGGGGGGGAAGGGAGGGGAGCTGCCTGAACAGAGGCAGCTGGTTGGCTACTTAGAAAGAAAAAAGGCCAAAGGTTTCAGAAGGGAATAGACTTAGAATGAATGATACCCCCTGGTGGGACAGGAATCTTGGTAAAGAAAGAAGCTCAGCAGGGGAGCCTGCTAGGAGCTGTTCCCCAGGGACTGGTTATGGGGGGGGAAGGGTGTGTGCTTTGGGAATAATAATTACAAATTTTTTCCCCTTTCTTTTTACTCTCTTTTTTAACCCAAATTAAGTTATAGTCACTTCCTTGGTGTCACTGCTAGGACCCCTTATTGACTGGCCTACTAAAGGCAGAAAATCCTACCGTTTCCAGTTGATGTGGTCAGAGCTCAAGCCACTAGCAGCTTCTCAGTCCGCCATCTTCAAGGAACCTGTCTTGCAAGTATTTTCAAGCTTTTAGAGCTTCTGTAGCAAAATCAGCTGATTGTTTTAAGAGAGTTCCCTTGTAGATGACTGACTCTTTTCTTTTGCTGTTTTTGATATCCTCTCTTTATCTTTAATCTTTGCCAAATACATGATATGCCTAAGTGATTTTAGGCTTGCATTTATTTTTCTTGGAGTTCTTAATGTTCCCTGAATCTGAGGGTCTATCTCCTTCAATTTGGGAAAAATTCTTAGCTACAATTTCTTCAAGTAATAATTATGCCAATTTCTCTCTCTCTTATGTAAGTCTCACTTGTTTTAACCCTTTTTTGTAGCTTTAAAAATAAAAATGATTTTTATAAAATTATCAGTAGTGATTTAATATTGATTTACAAAATTATGTGATAACAGAGATATAATTCTACACTGTGTGTTTTAGGTAGATTATCTGCACTGGGTCTGAAGTTATCAATGGAAGTTCTTTTTTAAAGCATTTACCTCAGATTAAATTAGCAATAAGAAAGTATTTTCTTTTCATAGTTTTCTTGTAATTATGTAATAAGACTTCATAAATATGTGGCTAGTCACTAAAGTACTGGCACCAAACTTCAGCAGGAATTTGTATCCTCTAAATAATTATCCTGCTCTGTAGCATATCTGTCTCACATTGTAGGATATGCATGACTTATCTTTAAATATTTGCTCTGATAAAGCCTTATGATTATATTTTGACAAGACTGAAATCAACTCTTTAATCTTGAGAACGACAAGAACTTTGTCACTGTGATAAGAAAAGTTCTTGTATTTGGCTCTAGAAGCCAACTGAACACAGGGTACTTTAAGACTTCATACAATGAAGGCCTTGGTTTTGCCTGGGCAGGGTACTTAAGTTCTGCTAACACTTGAGTTTGCCCAATAGTTACCTCTCATAATTGCTTATTTTTAGCTTGGTCTAGGAAAGAGATGTGGCTATGTGGAGCCAATCTGTACTGGTTCATTCTGCAGACAGGGAATTGTATTCAATTTTATTCTGTTATCATTATTACTATGCATGTCTCAATTCCCCCCTCTCCAACTTTAGCAAAAGTAGCCATTGCTGCTTTTTACGTTGATAGGTGATTGGGTGTACTACACATTCTGGGAAAGACACCCCCCCATTTCTTTTTCTTTCCTTAAATCTGATCTGAAAAATTTCTTTCCTTTCACTGCTTTTTTCTTTTCTCTCTTTTTTACTCACTGCCACTGGTTTGTGAATTATCTTGTAGAAGAATTCTGACTGCGAGTAGATTCCTTTTTTCACTCTCTCTCTCCCACTGTGTCTCTCTCCTCTCCTCTTTCCTTCTATCTCTCTTCCCACTATCTCTAGAATTTATAGTTGACAGCTAATTTTTGTATTTGTCTATTCTCAATTTTCCTTCCTCCTTTTCTTTCTTTCTTTCTTTTTTTTTTTTCTTTTTCCTTTTCCTTTTTCTTTTCCCTTTGTATTGTCGGTTTTTATTTTTAGAGTGGAGGTGTCTTGAATAATCTGGTTTTGGTTGAACTGCATTAGTCTTTGCTTCAGCTGCTAGTGTACTTTCTGAGGTTTGTAACTTCATCTGAGCAAAGACTATTTGGGGCTCTCTGTTTTGGAAATAGCTAATAGGCCTATTTCAGGTATATTCCAAAGGGCCCATGACTTTATTAGTTTTTGCCTGAGCCTGATATCTGATATGCAGGTGGACCCAAGCTATTGTCTGGAGAGATGATGTCATGGCTGGAAAAAGGGCCAGAAAGCTGGATCAGGGAAGAAAGCAGCTCCCCAAAATGGAAAAAGTGTATAAATATTGTTGACTATAAACCCATCAATTTTACCTGATCTGGGGCCCATATTCAGCATAGAAGCCAATGCAACCTCTACCTCCCTGTAGGTCCAAACTTGCATTCTGTGGTCATGAGTAGGAACATTCTGAGTTGCACCAATTTTAGGACCCATCTTCTTCAGGTGGTAGATAGAGTATGTTATCCAACCCCTCTTTGGAGTATGAAACATTCTTTGTCATTGTTGATCCACATTGAGGGCAAGGTCCTATAGGGCTCCCAAAGGGGTCTATTATGTTGTTTCTGATAGAGATGACCAGTGATAATGGAGAGAGGAATTAACAGCAGTTTTAAAGGAGTATTACCTTTTTGTCAGGATGAATTCTATTAGGTACATGCAAAAGGCAGGTGTATTCTCCTTTTTTGGAAACCTTACTTTACTTATGGTGAGAAAAATGAATTATGGGACATGAACATAATTAGCATTTGGCTGATGTCAGGCTGATGGTTAGAGAATACAAGAGACAAGAGACCAATGTAAACTCACAAGTGTAGGGAAATTGGTGGGATGTGGTGGAGCCTGGCAGGGCTTGACCTGAGAGGTGAGTCTGTCCTGTTAATCTCTTTCTCTACAGAGAGGTTTATCAAAAGGGTGGGGGACACAAGAACCTCAAAAGGTTGCCTGCCATATCAGACTTCCCTGCCTCACAAAACACCCTGCATTTTTCTGCCTCCAGCAGCCTGGCATTCCTTAAAACATTTAGCCTGCTCCACCCTGCATTCCTTGGTACTATGACCTGACCTTTTATTATCTACATATCAATCTTCTGCTTTGTCTTACAAATGACTAAAGGTCTCCTTCCTAATTCCCTGCAGAGTTTTGCTAATCCTACCAGTTGAACCCCTAGCAACAGTTGCTGGGGAGGTCCATATCATTTCCAGCCCCTTCCACCTTTATCTGCCCCTTTCCTAACCATGTATGGTATTGTCAAGACACTTCCGTTTCTGTCTTGTCTCTTCACTGTTCTGACCTGGAAGAGCGTGAGCATGCAGACCGAGAGGCTGACTCTGGCCATTGCGGTTTTGCACCACGTGGCTTAACCAGGTGTGCTACCACACAACTCTGGGGAATAAAGATTTGTATTGCCTTGCCACCATGAGCTTGGTTCCTGGGTTATCTCTCTTTCTAGTGTTGCTAGCCCTACATCTGGTGCCCAAATGTAGGGCACCCCCCTTGGCTCCACACAAGTGGCAGATGTATGAAGGTGCCCCAGCCCCAGGTAAGTACATGGCCAATTGGCTCTCTGTATCCTTGTGTTTACAAAGGCACTGTGGTTCTTTTTTCTCTCTCTTATTATTCTCCTGAGACCCCTCTGTCATGGACAACCTTCTTTTTTATCAAGAGGATCCCCAATTCCTCTACTCCTTTTTCACTGGATGGGTGCTTTGTCTCTGGGATATTTTGCTCTGGGCCACACCTTGGTTGCTCTTGACCATGATCGTAGCTCTTGGGAGATGCACAGGGCCCCCTCCCAAGAAGACTGAGGAGATTTACCCTGGTACTTCCTCTGCTCCCCCTCCCATGTCTCCCGTGGAAAGTGGCAACTCTAACTTAGAAAATGGCCCCAGGCAGGCCAGCCTTGAGGCTGTGATCCATGATTTAAAGAGACTTTGCCAAGTGGTTAAAGAGGATGGGATTCATGCTCCGTGGACCAGATCTATTTTGCAGAGCCTTCTCCAGAACATTGGCACTCCCCAAGACTGGAGAGACATGGTTTGTTCTATTCTCCCAAGTACACTCTTCCTTCAATGGGAAGCCATTTTCGGGGATGGGTGCCTGCAGCAATCCTGCAGGAAAGGTCAGAACCAGCCTAACTGGGATTTTGAGGCCCTTTTTGGAGTGGCATGCTGGGAGACAGGTCTCCAGTGGTCTATGATGAGATATTCCTCCCTGCAATTTTGATCAGGTATGCCTCTGTGCATTACAAGCGTGGGAGTGGTTAACATCCCCCCCACAAGAGCGGCCTCAGCCCCCACACCTCTTTTCATTAAACACCCCACCCACTCCCCACAGTATAAAGAACTTTATACTGTCCTTCTAGCTTTGAAGGCTATACCTGGATCCTTTCATTTATTTTTCTGATAGTACCTACATTGTTAACCTCCGCCTTTGATCCTGCTGACTTTCATTCTCTGACCCATGTCAACCTTAAGGGTCTCAGGGCCCAATTCCCTAATGCCTCCCTATCACAACTAAAGCACATTGTTGTCACTTGCTCTACCTGTGCTGGCCTAATCAAGACATCTGCTGTTCAAACTCTTGGGGTTAACTCCCATGGCTTAAAAGCCAATGCTCTTTGGCAAATTGACGTTACCTACTTATCCAACTTTGGCAAACAGAAATATGTTTTTGTCTCAGTTGATACCTTCTCTAATTTATGTAGACTACAGCCCAGACTGGAAAAAAGATTGTCAGGCTACGTTTCATAGAAACAGTACTTGTCTGATGCTTTTACTGCAAGTGGAACAACTCTCAGCCCCACGTGCTGAGACATCTCAGACATAGTGCTTACTGATTTATGGGCCACTCCTGTCTTAAGGACAAGGCACTGTTGAGAAGGTCTATCAAACCCTTAAGGCTCAATAAATACAAAAAAAGTAAAAGGGGGAATATACCCCCCCAAATCCAGCTGGCAAAAGCTTTAACTACATTAAACCTCTTTAATATTTCCAAAAATTCAAAGCCTTAACTACATTAAACCTCTTTAATATTTACAACAATTCGAACCAACCTCCTATTATTCTCCACTGACAAACACCATCCACACTTCCAGCTATTCAGGTTAAACGGAAAGACCCCCTCCATAAAATTTGGAAATGGCCTAACCCCCTATTGGCCATGGGAAAGGGTTTTTGCATAAGTGTTTCCACAGGATTACTCAAAACCTGTCTGCCTTCCTGCCTGCCATGTCCGGCAATTCCTGCAAGATGGTGCAGCTATCTCTGAAGAACAAGAAACACCACAAGAGGCTTAGGTACAGGACGCCCTCCAGGACCCATAATGTGATATGGCGGGACCTGAAAAAGCTAGTTCACAGAGCCCAAAAACAAAACCTCCCTACCACTTCTCCCATAAGATAAACAATTATCAGCTCTGGTAAAGGTTGCTCATGGCTGTAGAGGGGTCTAAAAGCTTACCGGCTAGCAGAGTCACATGTGTTTAGTTCCCAGGAGACGTAGCCATGGCAGAACCCAGTACACCTCCACCAAAATGCTTCTGCCCAGGAGAAGCAACAGCAGCTAAAGAGGAAGAGATCAACTTCTGGCTGGCTGTACTGTTAAATCTATTCAGCCTACCCACAATGCTTTGTACACCAGCACAGACTGGATTCACCCACAATCCACCATGCGCCTGCGCAGATCACTGCATACTCTGTCTCCAAGGCTGATGTCAGCACTGTGTCAGGACTTCCATCCACAGTCACTAGTATACTGCATCAGCACATTAATGTTCTTGTGGCCTACCCAGTGGCATAGTAGTCAGATTACTGGAATTGTAAGCATGAGGTGCCAATTTTTATCAATAGCATTGCACATGTCACAGTGATGCTCTGGTTCTCCCACCCAAGTAAATAAGTAAGTAAATCTTCAAAAATTGTATTTAATATTCATAGTAGCTTTGAAAATAGGAGTGCTAAGATGCCAGAATACTTCTAATAAAATTCACTTGTACATCCATGGATCCTCCAGATGTATAACAATTATCAGAATTTTCACAAATCAGAGTCTGAAAGCAAATTTACATGAGATTATAGGTTTAAGCAATCTTCAACAATATTGATTCAAGTCACATAGATAACAGAGCTAAGTATACATAAAGTATTTCAAATTCTCAGTGGCTTACCACATTAAATATGGTTTGTTATTTTTTTCCCTCATTCATTTCACAGACCAGTGTGGATCATATGGTATAGTTTATAGGATATATCATCTGAAATAAATAGGACCACTAGCAGGGAGGAAAGAATAGAGAAGACACACTGGCATTTAATCCCCTCAGTCCAGATGAGACACATGCCACTTCTGCCCATGAGTGACTGGCAGAATAAGTCATATGTTTCCAATCTAACTGGATGTGGAACTGAGTAATTTTGGAAAATAGCTGGAATATTTGAAATAATCCTTCTCTTTTCTCTTAAACTCCACAGGGAGTTAATTATATAAAATACACTAAACACAAAAGTGAGATGTTTACTAGATGATAAATCTACTGACAAGCTGATCTTAGTAATCTTAATGATTGGGACACACTCTCTCTCACCTTCCTATTTATTTAAAAATTATTATAGCATGACTTGACAGTTAAAATTTAGTGTTGTTTCTAAATTGTCCATTACTTGTAGGAGTGTCCAAAGGAGTATCTCACATGTGATTCCAGCAGCATATCAAGTTATTCTAAATATAAAAGAGAAAGAAAATTTATCAGAGGCACCTTGGAAGGGGAAAACACCAATGAAAGTTCCAAAACTTAGAGGAGACACAAAAAATATTGAGAAGAAAGTTTCAAAAGAGGATGGGAATGACATACAGTTGGCAGCTGGAGCTGGCAGGAGCCTGAAGGAAAGAATGACTAGTGACATTGATCTCTAATATTCAAGTATAAATCCTTCTCAGTTCCTTGCTGAGGCCGTCAGATTCTAGTTAAGCAAGTCTAAAGTCTGCTCTCCAAGGGAAGGGACCTGATTTAGCATTAAGGAGGACTGAATTATCTGTAGAAACCTTTGTCCTATATTTCCTGGGCCATGGCCACAATCTGGCCCCATATTCTATAAAAATCCATTTCTCAGACCTTGAGTCTGTCTTCATTTTTTTTCAAAATAAATTATTGTCACTGAAAATAATTCTTGTGAGAAAATGGAAGAGAAAGAATTTCTCAAACCTAGAGAGAACTCAGAAAGCAGACAGCAGAGAAGATTCAAGTATGGGTCAAGGCAACATATTCTAAGAACTTTTTCCAGCAATGTTTGTGAGGGAAAGGGGGGGATCCTATGTTTTTATTGTACTATATTTATATAAATAATCCTAAATGAATACCCAAGCTAAAAAAATCATAAAAAGTAGGAAACTATTACTATGCATTACAAAATCCAAGTTGCCATTCTTTACAGCCATGACTGAAATAATAGGGAGCCTGAGAGCCTCTCTATCTCTCTGTGTCTTCACTCCCTCACTCACTCAGTGATCTAGACATCATTACTTTATCCTCTTAATTCTCTAATTTCTCTCACATTTTTCATAAAGTCTAACATTATTCTCCCCTCCAACCCTCTTTCCCAGATAACTCTGGGACTTCAAGGAGACCAGACACCAAGAAAACAAGAGAAGAATCTGCAAAGTGTCTTCAGGTCTATGTCAGCAAATCATGCCACTTCATTTTTACCATCTCAGTTTAGTCAAAGCAAACAGAGTTAGCCTAACATCAAGATATAGGAGGTAGACTGTTAATGAAAAAAAACTCATACTTCAAGAGGGCAAGTAGAATGGGAAAGGCTAGTTGGTATCTAGCAAGTAGCATGATTTACCCCAGTGGGAAAGAGCTAGTTTGGGAGATCTACAAGGTTGGCTACAGATTCTTATTCCAGCACACACTGAAGTTTTTCTTATAAATTTAGGGTATTAGATTGATGACCCACTATTTGGACTATCTTTGCAATTTTGGGGCACTACCCTTGAGATTACTCTTTACTGATGTCTTTACTGATCCAGTACTAGATTTGAAAACCTTAAAGAAAAATTCTATGGGAATAATCCCTCTACATTCAGAATTTAGCAAGATACTTGG
Source organism: Erinaceus europaeus (assembly GCF_950295315.1). Taxonomy (NCBI): domain Eukaryota; kingdom Metazoa; phylum Chordata; class Mammalia; order Eulipotyphla; family Erinaceidae; genus Erinaceus; species Erinaceus europaeus. Next base: position 48,297,928 of record NC_080169.1, on the reverse strand, counting down.
TACTTATTAAGAGATAAGAATAGCAATAGTATAATTATTGAGTAATGGCACCCACTAATTAGGTATATTAGGCTAACAACTGACAATATTGACTATTTACTGTGAAAATTATATATATCAAGAAGTGTTCTGCACACTTAAAATAAGTTGATAATTTGGCTACATATTATAGCTGTATGAAGTAGGCACTATTATCCCCCAGTTTTAGGTTAGAAATCTGTATCAGAAAAGGCTAAATATTTTTCCCAGTATTACACAACAATAGTGTAGAAGCCCTATATTGCACCAAGGTAAAAGACTGGGGGGGGGGGGGAGCGCGAGAATACAGATCCAAGAATGACAGAGGACCTAGTGGGAGTTGTATTGTTATATGGAAAACTGGGAAATGTTATGCATGTACAAACTATTGTATTTACTGTTGAATGTAAAACATTAATTCCCCAATAAAGAAACAATAAATAAATAAATAAATAAAATTAAAAAATAAAAGAAGCCCTAGATTTGGTCCACTTGATTTGACTCCAGCTTTACTGCCCAAGTGTAAACAAGTGCAGTAAAGACATCATTGAAAACAAAAGGAATAATAAACCTGAAAAAGGCAGCCTTGGAATGATATGGTTGTTTGAGACATGAATCTGTCATCTTCCCAGGTTTGACTAACACCTAACTAAAATCTGTTTTCCTCACACCAACCTCTGTCTCACAGTTAATTATCTTTCTGAACGGCAATCAATGGAAACCTTTAGTTCAGTAACAATATCAATCTCAAAGCACTATTAGGAGACTCAAGTGAAAGAGCAGGTACAGTGCTTATCTTAGTATCCATATGAAATAATGAATATGGGGCCAGACAGTGGTGCACCTGGTTAAGCAAACACCCTACAGTATGGAGGGAACTAGGTTCAAACCCCTGGTCCCTACCTGCAGGGGGAGAGCTTCATGAGTTGTAAAGTAGAGCTGCAGGTGTCTCTCTATCTCTCTCCCTGTCTCCCTCCTCTTCCCTTCTCAGTTTCACTCTGTTTCTATCCAATAATAAATAAATAAATAATAAAAAATAATGAATAATTATCATTTAACATATAGATAAGAAATAAGAAAATAATACAGCAAGTCAGTGCTTAAAAAGAAAATAAAGGGAGTCGGGTGGTAGAGCAGCAGGTTAAGTGCAGGTGGCACAAAGCACAAGGACCGATGTAAGGATTCTGATTCGAGTCCCTGGTTCCCCACCTGCAAGGGATTCGCTTCACAAGTGGTGAAACAAGTATGCAGTTGTCTATCTTTCTCTCCTCCTCTCTGTCTTCCCCTCCTCTCTCCATTTCTCTCTGTCCTATTCAACAACAATGACATCAGTAACAACAACAACAACAGTAAAACAACAAGGGCAACAAAAGGGAATAAATAAATATTTTTAAAAGGAAAAAAATAGCAGTTCAAGAGGTGGAATAGTAAGTAGAGTACTTGACTTGTAAGCATTAAATATGCCAGAGTAATACTCTGGTTCCCTCTGTGATTTTTCTCTCTGCATCCCCCTCCTTAATTGATGTACATCCTGGAGTAGTGAAGCATTAGGGATGACAGAACTTAAAAAAAAAAAAAAGGTGAAGAAGAAGTTTAAGACCAGATGCAAGCACACATATAATATACAAAATTCCCAGAATAGAGATTCTTATAAACCTTCTTTAAAAAGAAAGAAAGAGACCTAAGGAACTGCAAAAGGAGAAAAACAGTTTTTCATCAGAAAGCAAAGGAAATTTGAATGCTAACAATGTCATATGAGCATTAAAAATAGTCATCTTTCACTAAGAATACTGCCTTGACCTTTTGTAAGAGGTAGATTATATTAAAAAGAAAAGTTTTTCGGGGGCGGAGCCAAGAAGGCAACTTGGAGACAACACCTGCTGTGAGCTCCAGAAAGAAGCAGTTTACAACCTGGTATTGATTCTCTGGAGAGGTTAGGCTCTGGGTCTTCAGTGAGACGGGTGAATAAGGGGTGGTCAGGAGGACACCAAAAAAAAAAAAGTCCTATAACCCACCCTTGGGATGGCAAAGAGAGGCCAAAAGGACAAAGAAAGGAAAATCTTTGGCTTGACTATTTCTGAACTCACCCTCTCCTCCCCCAGAACCAGCCCCCAGGGGATGCCCAGCCACTTCTAGCAGGCTTCCTGTGGAGCTATTTTCTTTACCAAGATTCCTGGCTCAGCAGTGGTGTCATTCCAAGCCTTTTTCTTTTTCTTTTTGAAGGGGACTGGAGCTCTATTTGAATGACAGGATACCTGACCAATCAGGGCCTCAGCCCTGACTGGGAAAGACTAGCTTGAGTTTTGTTGTTGTTGTTGTTTTGATATTTCTTATACTTGGTTGTCTTTTTTGGTTTAGAAAGGGGATCAGGCTGCGTGCAGCCAATCTGAAGTGGTCCAAGCTAAAGACTGACTGTTAGGGTTTTTTACTCTGTTTTATTTTATTATTACTGTTATTATATGTGTGTGTCCTTTTTTCCTCCTCTTCAGGTTGTCCAAAATTAACGTTATTGCTTTTTCCATTGGAAGGTGACTGGGTGTCTTATCCATTGTGAGAGGAACTTATTTCTCTCTCCCTCTCTCCCTTCCTTTTACTCTCCTCCTAGCTAATAAAAAAAAACTAATAAATCCTCTTTGCTTTCACTGCTCCTTTTTAAAATCTTTTAATTTTCTTCCTTCTTTTGCTTTCTGAATTCATTGTAATTTGTTTGTGAATGATATTGTGAATGAAATCTGATTTGTAGTGGACTATCTCTCTTTCTCTGTGTGTGTGTGTGTAGCTCTCTTTTATACTTTCCTTTCTCCTCTTTCTATCCCTAGAAATTACAGTGAACAGTAGATTTGCATAATTGTCTATTTTTGCTTTCCCTTTTTTCCTTTCTTTTTCTTTTGGTTTTGTTTGCTTTTTCTTATTGATATGGAGGTGATGTTTGGCTAACTGATATTGGTTGAACTGCATCAGTCCTTGCTTCAGTTGCTATTGTTGTAATTTCTGAGGTTTGTGACTGCATTTGTGAAAAGTCTCCAGTATAGCATTCCTGTACTAAAAACACAGTAACTGAAGAATGACAGAACAGAAGAATACAAACCACATCAATTAAAAAAAAAAAGGTTAAGTCAAGAGCAAATAAAACTGCTACCATAATGAATCAGGAAAGGAGTCCTGAAGAAACTCCAAATTAGTCAGAAGTAACCATAGATAAGGAAACTATGCAAGCAATAATAATCCTAATAATCACAGAAATGAAGATAACTATGGAGAAAAGGGCTATCAGAATTAAGGAAACAAAATATGAGACCCTCAAGGAAAATACTAATTACCTCCAGGTGATTAGAGAACTGAAAGCTGAAATAGCTGAGCTAAAAAGCCAATTAGCAGAACAAGCTAATACTATAACTGAACTGAAGAAGGAAGCTGAGGGAAGGGAAAGCAGATTAGCAGAAGCAGAAAATAGAATTAGTCAGACAGAGGATAAGCCAGAGAAAACAAAGAAAGAAGTAAAAGAGTTCAAAAAGAGATTGAGAGACACTGAAAACAACAACAGAGACCTATGGGATGATCTCAAAAGTCCATTCATATAATTGGACTACCAGAGAAATAAAGAGAGGAAGGGGAAGGAAACATCCTAGAGGAAATAACAGAAGAAAACTTCCCAGACCTAAAAAACAGAGAGGACTTTCAGATTCAAGAGTCCCAGAGAGTCCCAAACAGAATCAACCCAGACCTGAAGACACCAAGACACATCATAGTTACAATGAAAAGAAGCAAGGATAAAGAAAGGATCTTAAAGGCTGCAAGAAAAAAAAAAAGTCATATACAGGGGTAAACCCATAAGACTATCAGAAGAATTCTCTGCTCAAACTCTAGAAGACAGAAGAGAATGGCAAGACATCTATAGAGCCCTCAATGAAAAAGGGTTTCAACAAAGGATAATATATTCTGCTAGACATTCACTCAAACTAGATGGAGGGATGAAAATCTTCTTAGACAGGCAACAGTTAAAGGAGGCAACCATCACCAAGCCTACCCTGAAAGAGGTTCTAAAAGATCTCTTATAAACAAGAACATAACCATTACACTTATGATATATCAGAGCAAATTAAAAGAATTTTGAATACCTATAGATCCGAACTCACTTCCTATGGTCATGAGTAGGAACATTCCAATCTGCCATAATATCAGGACCTGTCTTCTTCAGGTGTAGCATAGAGTATGTTGTCCAACCTCCCTTTAGAGGATGGAACATTTTCTACCATTGTTGATACAAGTGGAGGGCAAGGTTGTATGGATGTCCACAAAGGGGTCTGTTTTGTTGTTCCTAATATAGAAGACTGGTAACAATGGAGAGAGGGATTTATTTGAGGTCTAGACCATGGAATATGAGGTCGAATCTACAGGGATTCAGAGGTCCCATAGGCTCTTAAGCTAAATATGGGCCCCAGATCACATCAAATCAATGGGGTTTACAGTCAACAATATTTATACCCCTTTCCCATATTTGGAAGTTACTCTCTTCCAAGATCCTGCTTTCTGGTCCTTTTTCCAACAATGACATCATCTCCCCAGACAATAACTTGGATATACCTGCATATCAGACTTCAGGCTCAGGGGGAGTAAAAGAACTAGTATATCCACAGGCCCTTTGGAATATAACTAAAATATGCCTACTAGCTATCTACAGAACAGGGACCCCCCAACTCTCCATCTACACTACTCCAGCCTTTAGGCTCATTAGTCAACAAATTGGTTGGTTTTATATGTTAACTCTCTTTTCAGTCACCAGGTTCCAGATGCTACCATGATGCCAGCCAGACATCCCTAGACAGACGACCCCACCAATGTGTCCTGGTGATCCGATTCCCCAGAACCCCACCTCACTAGGAAAGAGAAAGGCAGGCTGGGAGAATGGATCGACCTGTCAATGCCCATGTTCAGCGAAGAAGCAATTACAGAAGCCAGACCTTGCACTTTCTGCATCCCACAATAATCATGGGTCCATACTCCCAGAAGGTTAAAGAATAAGAAAGCTATCAAGAGAGGGGATGGGATATGTAGTTCTGGTGGTGGGAACTGTGTGGAGTTGTACCCCTCTTATCCTATGGTTTTGTCAGTGTTTCCTTTTTATTAAAAAAAAAGTTGAATAATGGCACTGTAATATCTTAAATCCATAATACATATAAATGTCAATGGCTTAAACTCACCTATTAAAAGGCACAGAGGAGGAGTATGGGTCATAAAATACAACCCAACCATATGCTGCTTGAAAAAAATCCCATCTGACCCAACAAGGCAAACACAGGGTTAAAGTGAAAGGATATAAAACTGTCATACAGGTTAATAGACCACAAAAAAGGCAGGAACAGCCATTTTAATATCTGAAACCATAGAATTTAAATTAAATAAAGTAATAAAAGATAGGCAAGGCCATTACATAATGATTAGAGGATCAATCAACCAAGATTTAACAGTTATTAACATCTAAGCACTCAATGAGATACCATCTAAATACATCAAACACCTACTGAAAGAATGCAATGATCTTCTCAGACCACAGCGGAGTAAAGCTAACATTCAACAACAAACAGAAAAATATTAAAAGTCACAAAACTTGGAAAGTCAACAACATACAGCTTAATAACCGCTGGTCAAAGAGGCACTCAAGCAAGAAATTCAGATGTTCCTGGAAACAAATGAACATGAAGACACAACCTATCAAAATACTTGGGGGCAAAGCCAAAGCAGTACTGAGAGGGAAATTCATAGCCATACAATCACACATTAGAGAACAAGAAAAAGCTCTAATAAATTACCTTACTTCACACCTTAAGGACATAGAGGAAGAGGAACAAAGGAGCCCTAAAGCATCCAGAAGGACTGAAATCACAATAGAGGAGTGATTGCAAATGAAATCAAAGAAATCCAGAAAATTGTGCAAAACTTTTCAAAGAACTATATGCCACCAAGCTAGAGAATCTGGAAGAAATGGAAGAATTCCTAAAAACATACTCTTCCAAAACTGAAAAAGGAAGAAATAAAGAACCTAGAAGCACCAATCACAGACAAAGAAATCAAAACAGTTATGAAGAATCTTCCCAATAACACAGTTCCTGGATTAGATGGCTTTACAAATGAATTCTACAAAATCTTCAGGAAACAGTTAGTACCTATACTTCTAAAGCTCTTCCAAAAGATTGAAGAAAGAGGAATACTACCTTCTACCTTCTATGAAGCCAACATCACTCTGATACCAAAAGCAGATAGAGATACAACAAAAAAGGAAAACTACAGACCAATATTCTGATAAACATAGAAGCCAAAATATTGAATGAGATCCTAGCCCAGTAGATACATCAGTATATCAAAAATATTGGTCACCATGATCAAGTGGGGTTTATTCCAGGAATGCAAGGCTGGTTTAATATACATAAATCAATGTCATTCACCACATCAATAAAAGCAAAACCAAAAACCACATGATTATCTCAATAGATGCAGAGAAAGCCTTTAACAAAATCCAACGCCCATTCATGCTCAAAACACTACAGAAAATGAGAATAGATGGGAAATTCCTCAAGATAGTGGAGTCTATATATAGCAAACCTACAGCCAACATCATACTCAACAAACAGAAGTTGAAAGCATTCCCCCTCAGATCTGGGACTAGACAGGACTGTCCATTATCACTAGTACCCTTCAAAATAGCATTGGAAGTTCTTGCCATAGCAATCAGGCAAAAGAAAGGAATGAATGGAATACAGATTGGAAGGGAAGAATGTCAGTCAGAGCTCAGGGAGCCAGTATGCCGGGCTAGCTTCACGGCAGGAGACAGACGACCAGGGGCACATGGCTGAACGGAGAAGCATGCTCTTTATTCATGAGCAAACGATTCAGAAACCTAATCTAATCTAATCACAACCCAATTCTCTCTTGCCTCTCTATCCTCCAGCAGAAGAGTCAGGAACCACGGAAGTAAGTAGGATAGGGGGCGGGGAAAAGCAAGAAGTGTTAAAAGGCAAGGACTAAACCAAAATCTCCTGGAGGCAGGGAGAGTGAGACCAAACTAATGTAACAGAATGACCATGTAAATAGACCACAACGTCAAGCAATGTAACAGAAGGGATACCAGAAGCAGAACTAGAAGCATACCAACAGAAGAAGTCAAACTCATTATTTGTAGATGATATGACCATATACATAGAAAAACCTAAGGAATCCAGCAGAAAGCTACTGGAAGTTATTAGGCAATATAGCAAGGTGTCAGGCTACAAAATCAATATACAAAAATGAGTGGCATTTCTTTATGCAAACTCTAAATCCAAAGAAGAGGATATCCAGAAATCACTCCCATTCACTGTTGCAACAAAATCAATAAAATACATAGGAGTAAAAATGACCAAAGAAGTGAAAGACTTGTATCCTGAAAACTATGAGTCACTATTCAAGGAAATAGAAAATGATACCAAGAAATGGAAAGACATCCCATGCTCATGGATTGAAAGAATTAATATCATCAAAATGAGTATTTTCCCCAGGGTCATATACAAATTTGATGTGATACACATCAAAGCTCCACCAAGTTTCTTTAAGAGAATAGAATAAAAACTACAGTCATTTATCTGGAGCCAGAAAACACCTAGAATCACCAAAACTATCTTGAGGAAAAGAAACATAAATGGAGCCATCACACTTGCAGATATTAAACTATATTATAAGACCATCATCATCAAAGCAGTCTGGTACTGGAACAAAAATAGACACACAGACAAGTGGAACAGAATTGAAATCCCAGAAATAAATCCCCCCACCCATGGACATCTAGTCTTTGATAAGGGAGCCCAAAGTATTAAATGGAGGAAGGAGGCTCTCTTTAATGAATGGTGCTGGGAAAACTGGGTTGAAACATGCAGAAGAATGAAACTGAACCATTTTATCTCACCAGAAACAAAAGTCAACTCCAAATGGATCAAGGACCTGGATGTTAGACAAGAAACTATCAAATACTTAGAGGAAAACATTGGTGGAACACTTTCCCACCTAAACCTCACAGATATCTTTGATGATTGAAACCCAATAGCAAAGAAGACTAAAACAAAAACAAATCAATGGTCCTACATCAAGTTGAAAAGCCTCTGCACAGCCGAAGAAATCATCAAACCTACAAAGAGACACCTCACAGAGTGGAAGAAGATCTTTACATGCCATACATCAGACAAGAGTTTAATAACCAAAATAGGGAGTCGGGCTGTAGCGCAGTGGGTTAAGCGCAGGTGGCGCAAAGCACAAGGACCGGCAGAAGGATCCCTGTTTGAACCCCAGCTCCCCACCTGCAGGGGAGTCGCTTCACAGGCAGTGAAGCAGGTCTGCAGGTGTCTATCTTTCTCTCCTCCTCTCTGTCTTCCCCTCCTCTCTCCATTTCTCTCTGTCCTATCCAACAACAATGACAACAACAATAATAACTACAACAATAAAACAACAAGGGCAATAAAAGGGAATAAATAAATAAAATAAAATATTTTTTAAAATAACCAAAATATACAAAGATTTCAGCAAAAAAAAAGCAAATGACCTCATCCAAAATTGAGCAGAGGATATAAACAGAACATTTACTACAGAGGAGATCCAAAAGGCTAACAAATACATGAAAAATTGCTCCAGGTCATTGTCAGAGAAATGCAAATAAAGACAATATTGAGATACCACCTCAACCTCATGAGAATAGCATACATCATAAGGACAGCAGCAACAAATGGTGGAGGTGTTGTGGGGACAAAGGAACTCTTCTGCACTACTGGTGGGAATGAAAATTGGTTCAACCTCTGTGGAGAGCAGTTTGTAGAACTCTCACAAGGCTAGACATGGACCTTTCATGTGACCCAGTAATTTTCTCTCCTAGGGATATACCCCAAAGACTCCATAACACCCAACCAATAAGATATGTGTACACCTATGTTTATAGCAGCACAATTCGTGATAACTAAACCTGGAAGCAGCCCAGGTGCTCAACAACAGCTGAATGGATGAGAAAGCTGTGGTATATATACACAATGGAATACTACACAGCTAGTAAGAACAATAAACCCACCTTCTCTGACCCGTATTGGATGGAGCTAGAATGAATTATATTGAGTGAGATAAGTCAGAAAGACAATGACGAGTACAGGATGATCCCACTCATAAACAGAAGTTGAGAAAGAACAGAAAAGGAAACCTAAAGCAAGATTTGACTAAGTTTGGAGTAGGCCACCAAAGTAAAAATCTCTGGGTTTAGGGTGAGGGTGGATGTTCAGCTTCACTGGGGTGGGGTGGGGGTAGTGGGGAGGATGGGATGGGACAGAGTCTTTTGGGGGTGGGAATGGTGTTTTATGTATACTCCTATTAACTTCTAGTCATATAAGTCACTACTTAATCAATATGAGAGGGGAAAAATTGACTGAAAATCTCAAACTTTCTAATGCACATAGGTGGAGTCTTTGAAATGTTGACTCTCTTAAAAGCTTAGACCAGGGAGAACAGAAGCAACCAGTGGCATTACTCTATAAGACATGGCTATATACAAATAATGTCAAAGGACATAAATTATGGTAATGTTGTGTATGGTACAGCAAATCCTAACAATGGGATTTTCAAAGTTAACCCAATTGCCAAATAATTTGATTACAGCAATAACTATCTATTGCTTTCTTAAGCCCTAAGAACCTCCTGCTTTCTCTATAGAGCACAAATTTCCCCCAGTCCTAGAACCTCTATGGTGGGGCTCACTTTCCTTCATGCTTCTCTCAATTCATACCAAATGATGTTGCATCTGTTGATCCCAATCTAATCAATGCAATGAGTACCACTCAGCATGTTTCACTTCAGACTGTGTCTAGAGACAATCAGGTGTGGAATGTCAACCCTTCAGTCTCATTATTGAGTGAGACCTTTCCTTTCATAGGATTCTCTAATTCCATTCCAGGCAGTTCACTTTCTAACAAAGTTCCAAAACCTAGATATAGACCAGGTCCCATGAGATAGGGCATATGTTTACATGTATCCATAAATTAGGGCAAAATATACACCTGAAAGTAAAAGTACACAATAGTCTTCAGTGAGTCAGTATATGCAGCAAGTAAGTAGAAAGACCTAAAAAGACACCATAAAGTTCCTAATGAAATAGTGTCTACTTAGACTTAGATATCCTCCTCACCTACTTCTTATTATACTTTCCTCATTCACTCCAAAGCTAACCTTATCAAAGTAAGGACTGTAAAAGCTGAATAAGGGCAAGAGGCTGACACATTTTAATGATGACTCTTTAGGCCACCCAATCAGCTGGGGCACTATTTGGGGAGTCCTGAGATTCCCAAACAGACATGATGGGACTAAACCTCGAATAAATCCCTCTCTCCAGTGTTACCAGTCATTTCTATCAGGAAAAACACATTAGACCCCTTTGTGGGTCCCCATAGAACTTGCCCTCAATGTGGATCAACAACGAAAGAGAATGCTCCATCCTCCCTTTGGAGGATGGACAACATACTATATGTTCCACCTGAGGAAGAAGGGTCCTGAAACTGAGATAGCTTGGAACATTCCTACTCATGACCACAGAATGTGAGCTCAGATCTACAGGGATGCAGAGGTCACATAGGCTCCTAAGCTGAATATGGGCCCCAGATCACATCAGATTGATGGAGTTTACAGTCAACAACATTTATGAACTTTCCCATATTTAGAAGTTACTTTCTTCCCTGATCCAGCTTTCTGGTCCTTTTTCCAGCCATGAAATCATCTCCCCAGACAATAGCTTGGCTCCACCTGTATATCAGTTGTCAGACTCAGAAAAAAAAAACAAAAAACTAATGAAGTCATGGGCTCTTTGGAATATAACTAAAATAGGCCTAATAACTACCTACAAAACGATGACCACCCCCCCCCAAACTCATCATCTGCACTATTCCAGCCTTTAGGTTCATGATTAGTCTACAATTTTATTCACTTTATTTGTTAACTCTTTTTCAGCCATCACGTTCCAGATGCTCACATGATGCCAAGTGGACTTCCCTCTACAGATAGCCTCACCAATGTGTCCTGGAGCCCCGCTTCCCCAGAGCCCTGCCCCACTAGGGAAAGAGAGAGACAGGCTGGGAGAATGGATTGACCTGTCAATGCCCTGCCAATGCAGCAATTACAGAAGCCAGACCTTCTACCTTTTGCACCCCATAATGACCCTGGGTCCATACTCCCAGAGGGATGAAGAATAGGAAAGCTATCACGGGAGAGGATGGGATACGGAGATCTGTTGTGTTGGGTTGTACCCCTCTTATCCTATATCCTGTGGTTTTTTTGGTCTGTGTTTTCTTTTTATAAATAAAAATAAAACACACACACACACAAAAGAAAAGTTTTTCAAGGGATACTATAAGATGAATAAAAAAAAAAAGTAGGTAAAATAGTCAAGGATTCTAAATCTCAAGAGTTAAGAAGACTATCCAAGGAACAAAACACAGAAAATGATTGATTCTTTTATGAAAGGAAAAGAAAGAAGTCAATAAGATAAAAATCTAAATTCATGCCAGTTCTGATTAAGATTCAACAATACTGTAAAGAATATCAATATGCCAACACCATCTGATGAATGGTTTAAAAACTACTGGCACAGGCTTATTATCAGAAAATCATGCCAGCTAAGTTAAATGAACCTGTGATAAATAGCTGATGAAAGAGAAGTCACAAACATGGTCATCAGGGTTGCCTAAATACCATTTTTTCATTTATCAATGAAGCCTTTAATAGAAAATTAGCAAACAACTACTTCAGAACTAGAAAATAATGCAGTTGAAGTTTCACTGACAAAAATGACAGTGGAGAGAATTCTGCTGTAATCTTTCCTCAACCTGCAATGTCCTACCTTTTATCCCTGCTTACCATTCTCATCTACCCCAGGTCAGAGAAGAAGCCTTAGAGTAACGTCACTACTGCTGGGGACAGGAGGAGGGAATGGAAGGTATGTATATATATGATTATCATTAGTCTTTGCCACCAGGGTTATCACTTGGGCTCAGTTTCTACATGATGATTCCACCATTCCCTGTAGCCATTGTTCTTCCTTTTTATTTGATAGAGGTTATGAGACAGAGAGAGAGGGTAGAGAGAGATAGTGAAGGAGAGAAGAGAAGAGATAGAGAAAGAGAGACACCTGCAGCACTGCTCATGAAGCATAATCCCTAAAGGTGGAGATCAGGGGCTTGAACCTGGGTCTTCATACAGCTTTTTTTTAAATGTAGAAACACAATAATTTATTTTAATTTTTAAATTATCTTTATTTGTTCATTGGATAGAGACAACCAGAAATTGTGAGGGAAGGGGAAGATAGAAAGGGAGAGAGACAGAGAGATACCTGCAACACTGATTCACCACTTGCAGAGGTTTCCCTCTGCAGGTGGGGACTGGAGGGCTTGAACCTCTGTCCTTTTGCATTATAGCATGTGCACTCAACCAAGTGTTCCATCACCCCAGCCATTAATTCTTTTTGATTCAAATTAGAAATAAAAATTGATGCAGAAGCTTATAACTCTACAGAGATCGCTCCTAAGATGATTTTTATAATACACTAAGCTTTATAATGCTCTGGAAGAATAGAAACTTTATAAGGAGTCAAGTGTTCCTTTTTCACTTCATATGTTCACTAAGCAACTCTAAAGACTCTAAATAATGTAGCAGTGTGAGCAGTTTTTGAAAGAGACAGAGAAGGCAATGTTTGCTTTAGGTATAAGAGGTATAAGGGTCTTATAAAAAATAATACAATCTACTTAACTTTAACTAGGACAATGTGATTCATTTATTCCACAAATGTTTGTAAAATATATAATATGTACCAGGCACATTTCTAGACACTGGAGAGACTGTGAGAAACAAAACAAGGACCTCACTCTCTAGTGCCTTGCATTCTAATGAAGAAAACATAATAAAGAGACACAGAGAAAAAGTGAGTGCATCCTATCTATAAATAGAATTCAGGGAGGGTCTATAGAAGAGGGCATTTTTTGTACAGGAAAGGTCTTTTAATAAGAAAATGTTTGAACAGAGCCAGTGATCAATGCGTATGGAGGAAAGGGGTCACAAAGAACTCAATAAAAGAGATAAAAAAAGGAGGATCCAGATAGAGAAGGACCTGCTGCACTGTGTCACAGAAAATCAAAACACTTCCACTGGCTTCTGTAAGAAGGCAAAAATGTTATTTTTAATTACTGTTAAACTCATAATGGGAAGGGGCTGGGTGGTGGCACACCTGACTGAGCGCACATGTTACAGTGCACAAGGACCCAGGTTCGAGCCCCTGGCCCCAACCTTCAGGGGGAATGCTTTTCAAGAGGTGAAGCAGTGTTGCAGGTGTCTCTCAGTCTCTCCTTCTCTATCACCCTCTTCCCTCTCGATTTCCATCTGTCTCTATACAGTAAATAAAAATTAAAAATTAAAAAAAAACTCATAATGGGAAGCCCAGCAGTAGCACACTTGGTTAAGTGCACATCGGGGTTCCAGTCCTCTCACCCGACCCCCAGCTACAGGGAAGACACTTCATGAGTGGTTAAGCAGGTCTGCAGGTGTCTTTCTCTCTCCCTCTCAATTTTTCTCTGCCCTGTCTAATAAAGATAAAATAGAAAGAAAAAAAATGGCTGCTGGGAGCCGTGGATTCTGTGTCTGCACTGAGCACCAGCAATAACCCCACTGGCAATAAAAATGAATGAATGAATAAATGAATAAATAAATAATAAATCACTCATAATGGAGTCAGTAGTTATTACTCAAATAATTGTCCCCACCTTCCCACCCCCAACAAGAGAGTGGGCATTTATACAGGTTGAAGGGGTTGGGGTTGGGGTGATGGGAAAACCAGGAACATGATTCAGAGGCAATTGGGGAAGTATTTGGGGGTGGGAGGGGGATCCTTAGTCTTGGTAAGTACACCTGAACTTCCTCTTAGAACTCAGCTATTAAAAATGATGAATTCACCTTCACCTCATCTTGGATAGAGCTTGAAGGAATCATGTTAAGTGAGATAAGTCAGAAAGAGAAGAATGAACATGGGATGATCCCATTAAAGGACAGAAGTTGAGAAATAAGAACAGAAGGGGTAACAAAAAATAGCATTTGGATTGGATTTGGTGTATTGCACCAAAATAAAGTACTCCAGGTGGGGAATAGGGGTGGAGGTTGGTGTGGAGGGGGGTGGAGTCTTTCAGGTCCTGGTCCGCAATGGTGGAGAAGGACCTAGGCAAGGAGTTAGAGTGTTTTGCAAAAAACTGAGAAATTTTACAAATCTACTAACAGCTGTATTTAATGTTGACCGAAAAACCCCCAATAAAAAGCAATTATTAGTTAATGTCATAAGAGGCAAAACCAGCAAGAACAGAATAGATAAAAAAAAAGATAAAAAAGAACAGAGTAGATAAAATCCTGGATTGCTGTCTTTTTATGTTCTAAATACAGATTTAGTGTATTAACTATTCCTTTGTGAAAGAGTTCCTATAAGCAGAGTGCTAATTATTATTTACCTGATGTTAACCCAGCATAGTTTCAAAATGTCACTGGATAATAATGATAATGAACAATACAATGAGTTTTCAGGTTATCACTTGAGAAGATACTGCTCATAAGATATGTGGCCTAATATACAGACTGCTGATTTCAGATCCACAAATTCCTTGGCTTTCATTATAAATTATAATGGTGTTGATACAATCCTGTATTCGGTATCAAATACTTGAAGCACTATCCCCCTGCTGTTTCACTTTGTATTTTGGACTCATTACCCATTTCCATAAGCTGTTCTGACAACCATTTGCAAACACTAGGCAATGTTTATCTATCTTCATTAAAAAGTTTTTCCTTTCTTTTCTTTTTCTCCAATGTCTTACTTGATTGTCACCTCGTATTGGGAACATTTTAGTCTCATCTCTTAAAACCAGCAGTGAATTTGAACTCTGGCTAAGCTAATATTATTTGAGAAGATCATTTGCTTAAAAATGTCAAAACATTTAAATACCATGTGGGTTCACAACATAATCCAAAATAGCCTTAGTAAAATTACAGTTAATTCTATCACCAAAGTGAGTAGGACAGTTTATTGACTTTCTTCACTGAGCCTGCTCTTTACAGATGATCATTCAAGATCAGCTAGAAAGCTAACCACATACCACTGAATGCCGCTATTTGATTTGAACATCTTTCTCAACTTTATGGTCAAAATTATAAGCAATCTCACTTTTAATCTCAGCAAGATCCAGTTAGAGTATATCATACTGGTTCTCAAGGGTGGGAAGAGAATTGTCTAGTAGTCCCAAGTGTCACAGACAACTACCTTTCCAGTTTTTTGACCTTAGAGATTAGTTGTTAGTGCAGGTGAGTTGAGCAATGCTCTGTCTGGGACCCATGTCTTAGTTAACTACTACTCTCAAAAGAAGTTTATATTCTATTCTGATTTAAATAGGAATTAAAGAACCTTTTAGATTCCTTACCACTCTACTCCTGGGAATCCACTTAAGAGTCTCAAGTTATAATTGCAGGGTATGTGTTAAAAGATTAAGGAGGGGGAGCTGTCCCCATTCTGAGAGTTTGCCATGTCTTATCATGATAAGAGAGCATGATTATTCAGGTAAATTGAAGTTTTATTGAAAATAAAACATGTTAGAGAAAGAGAGAGAAAGAAAGAGAGAAGAGGATTCACAAGCTTTATGGTCACGTGGTGGTCTGTTTAAAGCTGAAGGTCCCACCTACACCTGCAACCATCCCATTTCTGGGTGGTGCCTTCTCTCCCTCCACAGATGGAAAAACAGCTAAAGTGTAAAACTGTTGTTTTGCAGTGTCCTAGTTCAACCCCTAGTACTGCATGTACCAGAGTGGTGTCCTGGCTTCTTTCTTTCTCTCATGTGAACTTTTATCTCATATAAGATAAATCATAGGGGGCCAGGTGGTGGTGCACCCAATTAAATGCAGATAGTACTAAGTACAAGGACCCATGCAAGGTTCCCAGTCTGAGTCACAGTAGCTACTTATCTGCGGGGCGGTGGGAGTGGAGGAGCTGCTTCAGAAGCATTGAAGCAGGTCTTCAGGTGTCTCTATCTCCCCTTTCCCTCTATATTTCTCTCTGTTCTATCCAACAAAAAAGAAAAAATGGCCACCAGGAGCAGTGGATTCATACAGAGTGTAGGCACGGAACCCCAGCAATAACCCTGGAGGCAAAAAAAAAAAGGTAAATCTAAAAAACAAAATAAACAAAGTTATAATTGTAGATTCTCCTCTAATCACTTTAAGCATGATTTTTTAAAAATATTTTATTTATTTATGAGAAAGATAGGAGGAGAGGGAAAGAACCAGACATCACTCTGGCACATGTGCTGCCAGGTATCGAACTTGGGACCTCATGCCTGAGAGTCCAAAGCTTTATCATTGTGCCACCTCCTGGACCACTCAGCATAATTTTTTATTCGTGATTTAATATTGATTTACAAAAGCATAATATAACAGGGGTATACTTCCACACTGTTCACCACCAGAGTTCGGTGTCTCCATTCCCTTCATTGGAAACTTGCAGTAGTTCTCCCAAGGTCACAGATATGGGTTGATTATTATTTCTTTTTATTTTTATTATTAATTAATTAATTTATTATTGGACAGAGCTAGAGACAAATTGAGAGGGAAAAGGGAGATATAGAGGGAGGGAGACAGAGAGACACCACTGCAGGTCAGGTCCAGGGGCTTCAACCTGGGTCCTTGTGCACAGTAATGTGTGTGCTTAACCTAAAGGTGCACCACTGCCTGGCCCCAGACTACTGTTTCTATAACTATGGAGCTAGAACTAGAAATAAAATTATATATATGTATATCTCTTGGCTAATTATATACAATGTTTCATCTAAAGATTATCAAGGAGAGACAGTAATGCTGATGCAGTCAGAAGAAATTAGAAGATATCGGGAGTCGGGCTGTAGTGCAGCAGGTTAAGCGCAGGTGGCGCAAAGCACAAGGACTGGCATAAGGATACCGGTTCGAATCGAACCCCAGTTCCCCACCTGCAGGGGAGTCGCTTCACAGGCGGTGAAGCAGATCTGCAGGTGTCTATCTTTCTCTCCTCCTCTCTCCATTTCTCTCTGTCCTATCCAACAATGACGACAACAACAATAATAACTACAACAATAAAACAACAAGGGCAACAAAAGGGAATAAATAAAAAAAGAGAGAGAAAAAAAGAAATTAGAAGATATCTCTTACTTTCTTTTGTGTAGTTAATTGAGTAGATAGAGTGATTGAGGGAAATGAGTAGGAGGTAGGAGAGGAGGGTGTCTAGGCCTAAGTAGTAAATATTTGATTAGACAATTTATGGTGTCTTCTTTAGGCCATTCTACTAGATTATTATTATTAGACTTAGACCTATGAGCTTACTAGGACTATTAAGCACTTTCACTTTGAAGTATATAGTTGCCCTTAACTTATTGATACATGTACCCAGTTCCCTAAGCCCTAGTTTATATCTAGAATCTGTAGCTTTGTTAGAGAGCACACCAACTGAAATGGAACTAATTAATCCCATGTGTTAGGAAAGATCTTGCCAGATTATTAGAGTTGAAAGGTTGGCATCTCAGGTTTGGCCTCTCTGGATATATTTGAAAGCAAAAAAGCAATGCCAGCATAACATGGTATGTTGTCACTGGTTGCAGTGATTTACTGCAGGTCAGAAGAGATAACAGGCTAAGGGATCAAGAGGAGAGGTATCAAGAAATACAAGCAAAGTTCCAGAGGTTCCAGGACTGGAAGAAAAATGGATTTTAAAGAAAGTGGGGTAGGTTCCTTATGGTCTTAAAGTTTTAAAAGGCAACAAATAATTATTATGATAACCAAGTTACATGGGAACTTGTTTTTCTCTGAAAAGTCCATAATTAGGATTTACTGTACTATACTTGACCTCACCATCAGCATGATTTTTATTTATCTCCTTGAGTATTTGAATTAACTCTCTTGAAAATAAATTTCAATGCATTGTATGCTTGCCATTGAGAGTTTTTCATAAGAAGTTATTTTATTAAGGTATTTGAATTTTATTAAATACTTTTAAATATGTAAATGGTTACCATCATATAGTATATACAAATATACTCTGCTCTGTTCAACAAAGTCCCAAGAAAATGTCAGGGACAATAATAAGAACTTTCTTCATTCAACTGACTTTGAGTAATACTTATCCATTGAAGCTTCTCTATTTTGTTTCTAGCAGAGTTACAACTTCAACTGCCTACTTGATATCTTTAACTGCATCTCAACATGCCCTAAAACAAACATCTAATCTTCTCCCAAACATGTTCTTGTTTACAAACAAAATTTCATCTCTCTAGTTATTTAGGTCAAAAGATGTAGAAAATCTGATGTCTCTTGCTCTCACATGCTACATGCAGCATTTCAGCAAACATTAAGACTTCTGCCTTAAAAGTGTATCCAGAACCTGATGAGTTCAAAAATTCCCTTACAATCATCCCAATCCAGGTCATTTTATCTTTTGCCACAGTCCCTCAGCAGATCTCCCTTTGCAAACAGAGCTAGATTGTGTCACTTCTCTGCCCCAAATTCTTTAATGGCTCTTACATATTTTGGATTTGCTCATGACACTAGCCAAGGACTTTGCATTATAAATGAAGGAATTTTGGGCCTCCCCCATTAAAAGGTCTAACTCCAGGTCAAGATTCTAGGGTGTAGTTAAGTAATCGATAAAAATGTTGCTGACCCCCACACCTATGGACATCTAATCTTTGATAAGGGGGCCCAAAGTATTAAATGGAAGAAGGAGGCTCTCTTCAATAAATGGTGCTGGGGAAACTGGGTTATAACATGCAGAAGGATGAAACTGAACCACCTTATCTCACCAGAAACAAAAATCAACTCCAAATGGATCACAGACCTGGATGTCAGACCAGAAACAGTCAAATACTTAGAGGAAAACATTGGTAAACACACTTTCCCACCTAAACCTCAAGGACATCTTTGATGAAACAAACCCAATTGCAAGGAAGACTAAAGCAGAAACAAACCAATGGGACTACATCAAATTGAAAAGCTTCTGCACATCCAAAGAAACTATCATACAAACAAAGAGACCCCTCACAGAATGGGAGAAGATCTTCACATGCCATACATCAGACAAGAGACTAATCACCAAAATATGCAGAGAACTCAGAAAACTTAGCACCAAAAAAGCAAATGACCCCATCCAAAAATGGGCAGAGGATATGAACAAGACACTCACTTCAGAGGAGATCCAAAAGGCTAACATATCATATGATAGGCTAACATATGAAAAAGGCTAACATATGAAAAACTGTTCCAGGTCGCTGATTGTCAGAGAGATGCAAATAAAGACAACATTGCAATACCACCTCACTCCTGTGAGAATGGTATACATCAAAAAGGACAGCAGCAACAAATGCTGGAGAGGCTGTGGGGACAGAGGAACCCTTCTACACTGCTAGTGGGAATGTAACTTGGTCCAGCCTCTCTGGACAGCAGTCTGGAGAACTCTTACAAGACTAGACATAGACCTTCCATATGACCCAGTAATTCCTCTCCTGGGGATATACCCCAAGGATTCCATAATGCCCAACCAAAAAGATGTGTGTACATCTATGTTCATAGCAGCACAATTCATAATAGCCAAAACCTGGAAGGAACCCAGGTGCCCAACAACAGATGAGTGGCTGAGAAAGCTGTGGTATATATATACAATGGAATACTATGCAGCTATTAAGAACAATGAGCCCACCTTATCTGACCCATCTAGGACAGAGCTAGAAGGAATTATGTTAAGTCAGCTAAGTCAGAAAGATAAAGATGAGTATGGGATGTCCCCACTCATCAACAGAAGTTGAGAAAGAAGAACAGAAAGGGAAACTAAAAGCAGGATCTGATTAAATCGAGAGCAGGGCACCAAAAAAACACTGTGGTGAAGGGGAGGGTAACCATTGGGTTTCCCGGCACGGTGGAGGGTGTGGGGGGGTGGGTGGTGAGGATGGGCATACACAGTCTTTTGGTGGTGGGAGTGGTGTTTATGTATAATCCTATTAAAGTGTAAACATTATATAAACCACTATTTAATTAATATGAGAGGCGAAAAACTGATGATATGTCTAGAACTTCTTAAAACACAGACTAAGTCTTTTTAATACATAGGCTGTGTTTGATGTTCTCTCCCAAAAGCCTAGACCAGGGAGAACAGAAGCAACAGACAGCACAGCTATCTACAAGATGCTGGGTACTATACCCCAAACCCTATCAAAGGGACTTTCCATAGTTAACCCTATCACCAAATAATGTGATGATAACAATAACTATCCATTGTCTTCTTGAACCCTAAGACAACAGGAACCTCACATTTCCGCTACAGAACCTATATTTCCCCCAGTCCTGGAACCTTAGGGTGGGGCCCACTTTTCTTCATGCTACTACCAATTCAAATCAAATAATATTGCATCCGCGGATTGCAACCTAATCAACACAACGAGTGCCACCGCAGCATGCTTCATTTCAGACTGTGACCAGAGACTTCAGGTGTGGAATGACAACCCTTCAGCTTCATCACCCGGTTGAGACCTTTCCTTTCATAGTATTCTCTAATTCCATTCCAGGTGTTCCACTCCCCAATAAAGTCTCCAAACCTAGATATAGTCCAGGTCCCCTGAGATAGAGCATAGGTTCACCCGTGCCCATAAACTAGGGGAAAAATATATACCTGAAAGCAGAAGTACACAAGAGCATGCAGGGAATACCCCCAACACTTCATCTGCACTATTCCAGTCTTTAGGTCCATGATTGTTCAACGATTTGTTTGGCTTTGTATGTTAACTCTCTTTTCAGCCACCAGGTTCCGGATGCTGACCAGACTTCCCTGGACAGATGACCCCATCAATGTGTACTGGAGCGCCACTTCCTCAGAGCCCCACCCTACTAAGGAAAGAGAGAGACAGACTGGGAGTATGGATCGACCAATCAACGCCCATGTTCAGCAGGGAAGCAATTAGAGAAGCCAGACCTTCCACCCTCTGCAACCCACAACAACCCTGGATCCGTACTCCCAGAAAGATAGAGTATGGGAAGGCTATCAGGGATGTAGAGATCGGGTTATGGGAACTGTGAGGAATTGTGCCCCTCTTATTCTATGGTTTTGTTAATGTCTCCTTTCTTAAATAAATAAAAAGTTAAAAAAGGAAAAAAAAAATGTTGCTGAATGACTATCAGAAGTCTCCAGTGTGCTTGCAAACTAAAGTGTAACAGACCACAAGTGCCAGAAAAATTAAAAATCCTACAAAGAAAACATAAGCCTTCTGGGGTCCTTCTCACATGTTATCTGCCTGATAAGTACAATTTTCTACATTTATTATGTGACCACAGGAACACAGCTCCACACCTGACTTTAATTTGGAGCAGGAAGCAATGTTCACACACAGAGAAGTTATTTTCATTGTCCATAATTTCTGACACTTCATGGGTCTTACACTAATCCCCAGGATACCAAACACCAGCCCCACCTTTAGACTTTTGGGTACAAAAGGTCTCCTGTTTTTCTAGAAACCCTACACTACCTTTGAAAAGAGCTTAGAATCTGGAAAAGCAGGTTTAATGGCAGTGGAAGTTAAAGTGACCAAGAATTTAGAAAATTTGAAGGACAAAGATATCTTTTTTTTTTTCTCTAAAGATTTGTGTATTTGGTTTGGAAACAGGGAGATAGTACACCTAATAAAATGCATGCTTCCTTTGTTTGAATAGATAAAAAAAGAGCATCTATCTTCTCTGCCCCCCCCCAACCCCCTTTTAAGCTTTTTCTTAAATGGAAATAATGGCTTGCAGAAGGAGAAAAAGAAAAAGAAAATGCATGCTTTAGTGGGCTAGGGAGATATGGTTATGCAAAGAGCCTTTCATGCCTGAGGCACCAAATGTCCCAGGTTTAATCTCTGGTATCACCTTAAGCCAGTGCCCTGGTAAAATAAATTTAAAAAAATGAAAATAAATATTTAAGAAAAATGTATGCGTTAGTATGCAAAGTTGGCGGGGGGAGGACTGAGGTCTATTCCTTGATCCCCCCATAGGAGCATCACACACAGCACCAGGGTAGCTCCGTGAGCATCACACACAGCACCAGGGTAGCTCCGTGAATGGTAGAGCAGTGTATTGCCTGGCTTCTCTCTTTCTAAAGTTAAAAAGAAAATAAAAAGTTCATCAGGAGTAGTGGAATTGTGTGCATGCAAGCCCCTGGTGGTAGTGGTGGGGTCTGAGAGACTTATTTGTTACTGAAAGATTAAAAAACAAAAAGAAAGAGAATCAATGTATCAGTCTGGTATAGACAGTGTTGGGGATTGAGCCTATAGGATCTTATGCAAGCAAGGTTTGTGCTTTACCCACCACATTACCTTTTCAGCAAAAGATCTACTTCTGAACTCTTCCAACACTGTTGTTTAAATACTTACTCTTCCTCCCCTAGAGCCATTAGCACCTGCCTTCTTCAGGGGGCCATTGTCTAACTTTATCTGAATTTGGGGGGAATTACAAATTAAACTGACTATTGGCTTAATAGACCAGGTGCTTTAGACTAATATGTGAGTTTCTTGAAATGTATCTTGTGTTAGTTGAAAACTACAAGATAAATGGAGCTTTACAACTTAAAGATTCAATAATTGTTTTTTCCTCAAAAACAGAAGCAAACAGTTTCCTAGAATGTGAGAACTATGGTGGCTATCTTTGGGAGGTGGGAGGGTGAGGACACAGAACTTTGGTGGTAACTGTGGTATGGAACTATACCTGGTAATCTTACAGTCTTATAATTTCAAATGAATTTTAAAAAAGATGGGTGGGAGGTAGGTACCATAATGGTTATGCAAAGAGATTCTCATGCCTGAGGCTCCAAAGTCCCAGGTTTAATCTCCTGTATCAATATAAATCAGAGCTGAGAAGTACTCTAATAAAATAAAATTAAAAAATAAAAAGATAAAAAGTTTTTTATTTGTTTGCTTGTTTTAGAGTCACACAGGCAAGGGAAATTTCTTAGCTCTGGGCCAACTTATCTAGATAGGGAACAAGCCACACACAGACAAAAAGGCTGATTAGCAATCTGTGATTAGCTATATAAAAGTTATCTCTGAAAGTAACTAGTGAAATAGCTTCTACTTAGACCTAGATACCCTTCTCACCTACTTCTTATTACACTTCCCTCAGTCACTTCAAAGCTAACCTTGTCAAAGCAAGGACTACAAAAGCTGAATAAGGGCAAAAGACTGGCATACTTTAATGATGACCCTTTAGTCATTATCAGGCCACCCCATCATCTGGGGCCCTAGTTGGGGAGTCCTTCTTCTTCTAGCATTTGCCCTTCTTCCGTAGCCAGTCAACAGCGTCAGGTTGAGTCTGATGTAAAGTTTCGAGACCTCCTTTGAATCTGGAGAGGTGGCAGTCGTTGACTATGTGGGTCATAGTCTGTCTGTAGCCGCAGGGGCAGTTCGGGTCGTCTCTGGCTCCCCAGTGATGGAACATAGCAGTGCACCGGCCATGGCCTGTTCGATAGCTATTGAGGAGGGCCCAATCATAACATGCTAGGTCAAAGCCGCTTGCAGGGGTCTGTGATGAGGTGTTTGTTCTTTACCTCAGCTGACTGCCAACTCTGTTTCCAAGAGTCTGGAACAGAGAAGTTCAGTGTAGGTGTAGGGGACCAGATTGGGTGACGAGACGTCAAGTGTTGGACAGGGTGGGTGAAGATATCCGCATATATTGGCAGGTCCGGTCGAGCGTAGACGTGGGAAATGAACTTAGATGATGCCGCATCCCGACGAATATCTGGCGGGGCAATGTTGCTAAGAACTGGCAGCCATGGAACCGGGGTGGAACAGATGGTTCCAGAAATTATCCTCATGGAGGAATATAATTTGGAATCGACCAAGTGGACATGGGGGCTACGGAACCATACTGGGGCACAGTATTCTGCAGTGGAATAGCATAATGCCAGAGATGATGATCGTAGTGTGGAAGCGCTCACGCCCCATGAGGAGCTGGCCAGTCTTGCAATGATGTTATTCCTCGCGCCCACCTTTGCTGAAGTTTTTATAAGATGATCGTGAAATGATAGGGTGCGATCGAGAGTAACGCCAAGATAGACTGACTGGGCTTCATGCCGGATTCTCGTATCGTCAAGCTGCACATTAAGTTCACACGAGGCCGAGGCATGGTGTAGATGGAAAACAGATGATACCGTTTTTGCAGTGCTAGGGATTAGTCGCCATTTTTTACAGTAATCAGATATCAGAGACATGTCTTTCGTGAGTGTTTCCTCGAGGATGTCGAACTTGGATGCCTGAGTTGCACAGCAGATGTCATCGGCGTAGATGAACTTCCTTGAAGAAGTTTCTGGGAGGTCATTGATGTAAATATTAAATAGCGTAGGAGCCAGAACAGAGCCCTGGGGGAGGCCACTTGAGACAAGTCTCCATCTGCTAGACTTGTCACCCAGATGCACCCGGAATCTTCTGTTTTGGAGAAGAAATGATATAGTGTTGGCCACCCATGGAGGCAGGCATCTTGAGATCTTGACTAGGAGACCACGGTGCCAGACCATGTCATAGGCTTCTGTGAGATCAACAAAGACAGCACCCATCTTTAAATTCTTCTGGAATCCATTTTCAATGTAAGTTGAGAGGGCCAGGGCTTGTTCGCAGGTAGATCTTCCTGGGCGGAAACCAGATTGGGCGGGTGATAGGAATTTCTCTGTAAGAGGAGAAATACGTGACAGAAGCAGCCTCTCAAGGAGTTTGTAACACACCGAGAGGAGAGAAATTGGTCTATAGCTGGTGGCCAGTGTTGGGTCTTTCTTTGGTTTCAAAACTGCTATTATCTTCGCACGACGCCAAATTTTGGGCATAGATTCGGATTCCAGGATGTGGGACAGGAATGAAGCGAGCTACTTCTTTGCTGCGGGGCCCAAGTTAAGAATGAGTTCTGGGGTGATGTTATCATAGCCAGCAGCCGTTCCCGGTTTAACCCTCTTCAAAGCGTCTTCCAGTTCAGACAGTGTAAAGGGAGAGAGTTTTGGAGATTGACAAGATAAATGGAAGTGGGATGACCACTCATGGGATTCCCATACAGACCTCAAATAAATTCCTCCCTCAATTATCACTGGTAATCTCCATCAGGAACAACATAATGGACAAGATAAACGGAAGTGGGATGACCACTCATGGGATTCCCATACAGACCTCAAATAAATTCCTCCCTCAATTATCACTGGTAATCTCCATCAGGAACAACATAATGGACCCCTTTTGGGGCTCCCATAGGACCTTGCCCTCAATGCGGATCAATGGTAGAGAAAGTTCCATCCTCCGAAGGAAGAAGATGGGTCCTGAAATTGGTGCAACTCAGAATGTTCCTACTGATGACCACAGAATGCAAGTTTGGACCTGCAGGATGTAGAGGTTACATAGGCTCCTATGCTGAATATGGGTCCCAGATCATATCGATGGGTTTATAGTCAACAGTATTTATACACTTTGCCTGTATTTGGGAGCTACTTTCTTCCCTGATCCAGCTTTCTGGCCCTATTTCCAGCCATGACATGATCTCCGCAGACAATAACTTGGGTACACATGCATATCAGATGTCAGGCACAGGCAAAAACTAATAAAGTCACAGGTCCTTTGAAATATAACTAAAATAGGCATACTATCTATTTCCAAAACAGAGACCCCCAAATCTTCATCTGCAATATTCCAGCCTTTAGATTCATGATTAGTCAACAATTTATATGGCTTTATATGTTAACTCTTTTTCAGCCACCAGGTTCCAGATGCTAACATGATGTCAACTGGTCTTCCCTGGACAGATGACCCACCAATGTGTCCTGAAGCTCTGCTTCTCCAGAGCCTTGCCTGACTAGGGAAAGAGAGATAGGCTGGGAGTATGGATCAACTTGCCAATGCCCATGTTCAGTGGGGAAGCAATTACAGAAGCCAGACCTTCCACCTTCTTCACCCCATAATGACCTTGTGTCCTTACTCCCATAGGGTAAAAAAATGGGAAAGCTATCAGGGGAGGGGATCAGGATCTTGTCAGTGTATTATAAATAAATAAATTTTAAAAAAGATTATTTCTGCTTTTTAAACATGAAACATGGCAGTAAAACAAATTTGAAATCACTGTTACACAACTTTTAAATTTCATAAGGGAAGAAATAGTAATAGTAAAAGAAAGATCTGGTGTAAATTTGAACTGATGCAAATTTAAATAAAATACAGAGGAGGTGACATAATTCAGTGGTATAGAACATGCTTAGAATGCATGAACACTAATTATAAATATATATAATATGCATATAAATGACACACACATATACACATGCACACACAAAATATAGATGGAAACTATGCAAGTTCAACATTGAAATGTCTCGCTGGACCTTCTTAACTAGATTTAAATGGAGAATATAAATTAGTGACACAAAATACTAGACAAAAGTTACACTGTTTATATATAACACTGAAGGAACTGAATTCATGCAATACTCAGTAAAATCAAATATAAGGTAAGAATTAAAACTTTTTTATTTCTGGGGTTGGGTAGTGGCACACCTGGTTGAGCACACATGTTACAGTGCACAAGGACCCAGGTTTGAACCCCTCGCCCCCACCTGCAGGGGAAAGCTTTGCAAATGGTGAAACAGTGTTGCAGGTGTCTCCCCCTCTATCACCTCCTTCCCTCTTGATTTCTGTCTCTATCCAAGAAATAAATAAAGATAATTAAAAAAAATGTAAAGTCTTTTTCTAGTGTCCCAGGAAGCTGGACAGTGGGTACAGTGCAGGACTTGCATGCATGAGGTTCTGATTCCTGGCATGACACATGCCAGAGAGAGATGTTCTGGTTCTCTTTCTTCCTTCTAATGAACAAATAAATCTCTTGGGAAGAAAAATCTATTTCTAACTATGCAAACTATATTTTAAAGCTTTTTTTGTGATTTAGGACTGTGCTTTTCTTAGGAATGAAAGATGAGAATGATATATTTAGTGAAAAAAAAAGAAAACAATATGAACATCAGACTCTAGGTTTTCTTCCCCCCCCTTTTGTTGCCCTTGTTTTTGTAGCCTTGTTGTGGTTATTATTATTATTGTTGATAGTGTTTGTTGTTGGATAGGACAGAGATGGAGAGAGGAGGAGAAGACAGAGAAGGGCAGAGAAAGACAGACACCTGCAGACCTGCTTCACTGCCTTTGAAGCGACTCCCCTGCAGGTGGGGATCCAGGGGCTTGCACCGGAATCCTTATGCCAGAAAATTTCTTTGAAGTATGAATTTTTCTATTTGTTTTGTTCTATTGCTTTTATGTTCATCTTCCAATTGAAAACACACTTACAGTGGATCTTCATTTTTCTCTCTTCTTTCATTTCCCTGTTGAATCCTCTTGTCCTTTATCTTTTCTTTTTTTTCCCTTTATCTTTTCATTAGTGCTCTCTCTTCTTTTCCCCTTATAAGCTACATTTCCTCAGGTTTTGTTACAATGGTAAATTATATTGCTTCAGAACAATATGAAGGTACATGAAGAATCAGTCCTCTGTCAGGCAATGAAGATCTATGGGGGCCTAATCTAGAAGACAAAAGTATTTCAGAGAGCTGAATCTAGTCTATGGCATCGTCTTTACTCTTAAGGCATTTTTCCATTTGAGAATTATGCTGAATAGAGAAATATGACTGAAAAGGTAAGATTTTGAGCCAAACATCTGTCAGACTTGAGGAATCTAAGGAAATCTGTAGTTCAGAGACATGCAGGGAAAAGAGGTTCTATGAATTTTAAGTCAGATAAAAAAGAGACTAAAGAGGGGCCACGCAGTGGCGCATCTGGTTAAGCGTACACAATACAATGCACAAGGTCCCAGGTTCAAGCCCCTGGTCCTTCCTGTAGGGGGAAAGCTTCACAAGTGGTGAAGCAGGGCTGCACGTGTCTCTCTGTCTTCCTCTCCCTCTCTATTTCCCCCACTTCTTTCAATTTCTCTCTGTCTCTATCCAATAATAAATAAATTAATTAATTAATTAATTAAATAAGATAAAAAAGACTATAGAATAGGAAAGCTATCAGGTGAGGGGATGGATACAGAGTTCTGGTGGTGGGAATTGTGTGGAAATGTACCCCTCATATCCTATGGTCTTATCAGCGTTTCCATTTTATAAGTAAAAATTTAAAAATAAATAAATTTTTTTTTAAAAAAGAGTTATTTATTGTAAGAGGAAGAGTTAACTAGAAATAAGCCATTTCCTATAATGAGTTAAGTCCAGTTCTGAATCATATCACTTTCCAATAGATGTATGTTCAATCTCACTTTTTATTTTAAATTCTCTTAATTTTGATGAGAGAAACCAAAGCACCATTCAGCTCTGACATTTGCAGTATTGGAGCTTGTCCCTGAGACTCATACAGGCTAATATGTATTCTGCTGTTGAGCTTTCTCATTTCTGAGTTTTCTAGTTCTAAATCATCATAATCATCATCATCTTCTTCTTCTTCTTCTTCTCCTTCTCCTTCTCCTTCTCCTTCTCCTTCTCCTTCTCCTTCTCCTTCTCCTTCTCCTTCTCCTTCTCCTCCTCCTCCTCCTCCTTCTGCTCCTCCTTCTCCTCCTCCTCCTCCTCCTCCTGCTCCTCCTCCTCCTCCTCTTCCTCATTCTTCAAGTTTTTGGTACTTCCTTAAGTTCTTTTAGACAATTTAATCACTTGGTGTTTTTTTTTTTCCCCACTCTAGGATTCTTGCTGGGGCTTAGTGTTTGCACTGACAATCCATAGCTCCTGGTGGCCTTTTTTTTTATTTTTTCCTCTCTCTCTTTTTAAAATTTTATTGTATAGGACAGAGAGAAATTGAAAGACGAGGGGAAGATGGGGGAGGGGGACATAGACATCTGCAGATCTGCTTCACTGCTTGTGAAGCGATGCCCCTGCAGGTAGGGAGCCAGGGGCTCGAACCAGGATCCTTGAGCTTCATCCTATGTGCGCTTAACCCAGTGCACTACCACCGGCTCCTTTCATTTAATGTTATTTAATTGCTTTTTAACCATATATTTTCTGGTATACATGTTAATTAAATAATTATGCATGTTTTTTAAATTTTGTCATTTTCTTTCTTTTTTATAGTAGTATATTTGGAGTTTGACAATATCCTTTCCTATTCTTCATGGATAAACAAATCAAATATTTTGTGCTTCTAGAGAGGACTGGAATAACTGCTTTCCTAACTTTACTGCTTGGAACCCCCTCTTCTATTATTAAAAAATAGATAAAGTAGAAGATAGACAAACAGACAAGCAAGTACTTATACAGAGAGAAAGCTCTGCGTAGTCACATCACTTTTTGAGATATGCTTTCTCTTCCTATATTTCCCCTACTGCTGGATTCTTTTCTTGGTCTTGCCACTGCAATTTCTTTCCTACTGAATTTGAATTCTCCTTTCATCTGAAGTCCCCTCTGAAAAGGAACTTTATTATACATTTTGGCATTGACCACATGAGCCACCTGCAGTACCTTCTGGTCCTTCCACTGCCTTTCAATGGTTAGCTGTGTTCTCTTTATTCTACTCACCCATAATCGGAACCGGGAACCATCTCCTTTTCACTGTTAGTCTAACAATATTCACTTGGTGAAAATTTCATTTGAGGACAGGCCTTCTCTGTTTTTTCAGTGCTTGCTGGGAATCTCTACACTGCAGTGTTTGCTGAAACAATAAAACTTTCCCACTTCTCTCTCCAACAACCACATAACTGCTAAACATAAGTATGTCTTACATGGGTCCTGCATTGCCTGTAGTTTGGGTAAAGCAAATCCCACTGGTTTTCTCTGGCTCATAGAGATGCTTTCTCAATTGATTTTCTGGAGGTTGTCGAAAATAGACTTCCTCTTTTGCCATTTTAACTTTTATGTTTTTTAGCATGGGATTAGAGAATTCTTCTGTAGGGTTCATTTTCAAATCATGAACCTGTCAATCAGGGCAACATAGTCTATGCACCATTCCATTATCTTGACTGACTTCTAAGATTATAGTTACTTCCAGATAGTTTCTGTGTAACTTAGGAAAATATTTAATAGTTTTCCTAAAAATATACTTTTGAAGCAAAATCAAGTTTCTTTTTACCACAGCATTGCTGAGCTGTGGTTTATGATGGTACAGGAGATTGAACCTGAGATTTTGGAGACTCAGGCATGAGTCTCTTTGCATAACCATTATGATATCTACCCCTGTCCTATTCAACAACGACGACATCAATAACAACAACAGTAATCACTATGACAACAAGGGCAACAAAAGGGAAAATAAATTTTAAAAAAGTTTAGTCTCAGGGGCTGGGCAGTAGCACAGCGGGTTAAGTGCACATGGCATGAAGCACAAGGACCACCTTAAGGATTGGTTCGAGCCCTCGGAGCCCCACCTGAAGGCGGTGAAGAAAGTCTGTAGGTGTCAATCTTTCTCTCCCCCTCTCTGTCTTCCCCTCCTTTTTCTGTCCTATCCAACTGCACTAACAACAATAATAACAATAACAACAAGGGCAACAAAATGGAAAAATGGCCCAGAGGAGCAGTGGATTCATAGTGCAGGTACTGTGCCCCAGTGATAACCCTGAAGGAAAAAATAAATAAATAAATAAATAGGAAAACATGATTTTATTTAAAAAAAAATAGTTTAGTCTCTGAGGGATCATCTCCAGAAAGATGGGGGTTAAAATTCTCATTCATTTTTCACTAGCAGATAACTTGAGTTATTTAATCTCAATGAACCTATAAATTCTACATATGTATTATATCTACAGAATATACTCTTACAGAACAGTAGTGAAAGTTTATATATACAACTATTATATAATTATATATATTTGCATTTGTGTACATATACAAATAATAAATATGCACTGGATCAGGCCCCTATAAATTTTCATTGCCTGACAAGTGTATTACTATATATATCTTACACTATCTGTATCACTGAGGAATCATATCTATCTTTATGGTTATATGGTAGGGAGTGTTCAATAAATGCTTTTTTTAGATAATGTAATTGTCTTTTTATAATTTTATAGCATCTTTACCTCTTCAATCACACAAAATGGCTGTTAATCAGTCTACCAATTTTCTTAACTAAATGAGTTAATGTGAATTTTAAGAATATTTTAATCTAACAAGCCCACCCTACCCCATAGCAAAATGTATGGCAGTTGTCATTTGTGAAATGTATTGAGACAAGAAGCAGGGTTCTTGATCTGAGGTCATAAACTCTGATGGGATTCAGGGAGTTTTTGAACCTTCTGAAATTGACTTTTGGAAAAATGCTTTTTTGGGGAGGGGGGAGTGAAGTCATCATTATCACTTCACACTGATGCTTTCAGATATAGAGTCAGAGAGAAACTCCATAGCATCAAGGCTTACTTCAGTGTGGTGGGAGCTGAGCTTGAATCTGGGCCATGCCCATGACAGAACAGTTGTTATTACACAAGTGAACTCTCTTTTTGGCCTGCTAATTCAATCTATTATCATTTTTTAAAGTTTATTTTACTATTATGTTTTAAAATATCTTATTTATCAATTTTATTTATTGGATAGAGAGACAAAAATAAAGAGGGGAAGAGAGTGCAAGAGACACCTGTAGCACTGCTTCACTATTTGTGAAGCTTTCCCCTTTCAGGTGGGGACTGGGAATTGAACCTGGGTCTTTGTACATTGTAACATGCGTACTCTACTAGGTGCAGCATGGCCTGGACCACCTGCTATTAAAATTGTAATAGTACTGAGAAACAAACAACAACAAAAGAAAAAAATCTGAGGAACTATGAAGGTATTATAAAATCACAGCTGAGTCTCATAACATATTATATACTTTGGGAAGTCAGATACTAATTGATACTATAATTTCCTTTTCATAATACTTAGGACAGACTCAGGATGAGTAAAGCACTAAAAAAGAAAAAAAGAAAAGAAAAAAAGGTTGGTGAGGGAGATAGAATAATAGTTATACAGAGACTCTGATGTCTGAAGCTTCAAAACTCCCAGGTTTAATCCCCAACCACTATAAGCCAGAGATGAAGAGTGCTCTGCTTTATAAAAAGAATTGTAGCCCAGAAAGATGGTGTAGTGGTAGTTTTGGACTTCTACTTGCTCTGGTCTCCTCTCCTCATCACTCTCACAAAATAAATAAACAAAAACAAGGAAAGTAATAATGACATTCCTTTCTTTACTAGGAGAGACATATATGTAAATTTCAAGCCTCACCTTCCTGCTCAGCCTCCATCTTCACCTCCCAATACCTAGCTCCTGCCATTTTCCCAATCAGTTATATTCCTGACAAAAGTCTGATTAAAAGGAGATAGGTAGGGGGCCGGGTGGTGGTGTACCTGGTTGAGTGTACATGCTACAATGTGCAAGGATCCACATTCAAGCCTCCGGTCCCCATCTGCTGAGGGAAAGCTTTGCAAGTGGTGAAGCAGTGTTGCAGGTCTCTCTCTCTCTATCACCTCCTTTTCTCTTGATTTCTGGCTGTCTCTATCACATAAATAAAGATTAAAAAAAAAAGGAGATAGGTAATGTTACCTTGATTGACAATATTAGCACATAAGTTAAATAGTTTAAGTACAGGAGATTTAGGTAAAATGCCTTTTTTCTTCCCTTTACTGCTCAGTTCTGGCTTCTGGTGGTAGTACAGAATTTAACCTAGGTCTTCAGTGCCTTAGGCATGAAAGTCTCTTGGCATAACCATTATGCTATTTCTCCCTCAGAGCCTTAAAATGCTATTCATATATATATATATATATATATATATATATATATATATATATGAATTAAAAAAGGAATAAAAATTATATATATATAAATTTTTTTTCCTTTTTGTTGCCCTTGTTTTTTTTAATTGTTGCTGTAGTTATTATTATTGTTGTTGTTACTGATGTCATCATTGTTGGATAGGACAGAGAGAAATGGAGGAGGGGACTTGTGAAGCGACTCCCCTGTAGGTGGGGAGCCGGGAGCTCAAACTGGGATCCTCATGCTGGTCCTTGTGTTTTGTGCCACATGCGCTCAACCCACTGGACTTCCTAAAATGCTATTCTTATCTTTACCACAAAGGTGGTCTGATGCTTGTTTTCAACAGGAAAGGGGTGAAGAGACCGATAAGTAGGAGAGGAAAATACAGTTTTGTGTTTCTGCTAGACTAAACCACTCAGTAAAAAAGAACAAAAGTCAGGCTCAAAGTAGAGGGAAAGCTTGACTATAAATTGGTTTTAGAAGATGAACATGTAATACACTTCACTCTAGAGACAAAAGATGAATTAGAGGGCAACGCTCAAGGACATGTCCAAAGACGTGATATAGTTGCAGAATGTATGCAAGAACCCAGCCTCAAGAACTAAAATTAATACCCTAGTACTAAATTAATAGGCAACAGAGGGCCAATTGCCTCTGCAATAATAATCAGCAGAAGTAATTACTACTGAAAGAAAAAATAGTGACTCATGATATATAATCAATTTAAATAGGTTTAAACAATGAAAGCTAGGGCAAAATAATGGACAATAACTTCCATTTTTACAATTGTTACTGACTACATCTGCACTGACAGATATTTTTTACAAACAATGCTACAAAAGATTGAGGATTCAAATTATTTGCAAGTAAACTATTAATCAAAAGCACTCAGAACTATAACTGTTGACACATTCTCCACAGGGAATCAAATTCCCAGAAACAGTTACTTCTATTTTTGGAGTGTTATCCTAATCCCTACATAGGTTTATGAAGTTTTAATCATGGAGGGGGAAAAAACAAAAAATTAGTCTGGAGGCCTGGTGGTGATGCACTCTGTTGACACACACATTACCATCTCATCTCATCTTTTCTTTCCTTTTCTTCTCTTCTTTTTTCTTTTCTTTCTCTCCTCTTCTCTTTTCTTTTTTTTTTTTTCCCTCCAGGGTCATCACTGGGGCTCGGCAGCTGCAATATGTATCCATTGCTCCTGGTGGCCATTTTTCCCATTTTATTGGATAGGACAGAAAAAAGTTAAGAGAGGAGGAGGAGGAGATAGAAAGAGAGAAAGAGAGATACCTACAGCGCTCCTTTACCACTTGTGAAGTGACACTACTGAAGGTGGGGAGAGGGAGGGGGCTCAAACTGTGATCTTTATTTATTTTTTAAATAACAATCCTAAATTTACAATTATTATGTGATCCATTAAATGCATTAGTTCATTTCAAAGGCATTCAAAATTGGAGAGGAGAAGATCCTGGCTAAGAGTATTAAGATGGTTTCTATCAACCAATGCATTAGATCAGTCTATTAAAGATTAATTATTTAATATTCCAACAACTACAGGGAAATTCTTAGTGCCATATATGCTAATATTTTTACTTTAATTTTTGTTCCATCTTTTTTTAAATTTCTTTATTGGGGAATTAATGTTTTACATTCAATAGTAAATACAATAGTTTGTACATGCATAACATTTCCCAGTTTTCCATATAAAAATACAACCCCCACTAAGTCCTCTGTCATCCTTTTTGGACCTGTATTCCTGCCCCCCCCCCCCCGGCCAGTCTTTTACTTTGGTGCAATATGCCAATTCCAGTTCAGGTTCTACTTGTGTCAAACTGTGATCTTTAGGCAGGTCCTTGTACTATGTGCACTCAATCTGGTTTACCACCACCCAGCCTATCCCCTCTCAATTTCTCTCTGTTCTATCAAATAAAATGGAAAGATGCAAAAAAGCAAAAGGCAGCTGTTAAGTGGTGGGTTTATAGTGCACGCATCTAGCTGCAGTGATCATCCTGGTAGTAATAAAAAATTAAAAAAAAAACAACCTTAGTCTAACATCTTTACTTCCGAGATAATTTCCCCTTTAATGAAAATCATTTATGTATATTTAGTTCACTGTCTGTATCTTTGTTAATTTTTTTTTTTTGGTTAGACATGGACCTTTCATATGACCTAGTAATTCCTCTCCTAGGGATATACCCCAAGGACTCCATAACACCCAACCATAAAGATATTTGTACACCTATGTTCATAGCAGCACAATTCATAATAGCTAAAACCTGGAACCAATAACAGATAAGTGGCTGAGAAAGCTGTGGTATATATACACAATGGAATACTATGCAGCTATTAAGAACAATGAACCCACCTTCTCTGACCCATCTTGGATGGAGCTAGAAGGAATTATGTTAAGTGACCTAAGTCAGAAAGATAAAGGTGAGTATGGGATGATCCCACTCATCAACAGAAGTTGAGAAAGAAGAACAGAAAGGGAACAGAAAGGGAAACTAAAAGCAGGATTTGACTAAATCTGGAGTAGGGCACCAAAATCTTTGTTAATTATTAATGATACTGATATATGATTTTAAAATGAGACGATTAATTGAAATATTAAAAATACTTTCTTAAAATTTTTGATCAATTCACTTCCTATAATTATTATGCTTATTTACTATACATAGTGGAGTCAGGAGGTAGCCAGCAGGTTAAGCACACGTGGAGCAAAGTGCAAGGACCAGGTTAAGGATCTCGGTTTGAGTCCCCGCCTCCCCACCTGCCAGGGAGTTGTTTCACAAGTGGTGAATCAGGTCTACAGGTGTCTGTCTTTTTCTCCCCCTCTCTGTCTTCCCCTCCTCTCTCAATTTCTCTCTGTCCTATCCAACAATGACACAACGATGACATCAATAACAATAATAAGGACAATCAATAAAAAAAGGGCAACAAAAGGGAATGAATAAATGTTAAACAAATATTAAAAAATATATATATATATACACACATATATATAATTACAAGTACATGTACTGAGTACTTGTAATTGGTTATTATGTGTGGGACTTGGGCCAGAGTCTTCCATGTAAAAATTGTCTTAGAGTAGTTTATCTAAGTTGTAGTTATTATACTCTTCAGCTCCAAAATATATCTCATACTTTTAAAAAATAATTCCTGTTTATTGATATTCTCATTTTCACTTATTTCCTTTTTCATCCATATTTTCCATTTGCCCTTTGCACATATTTCAGTTGTTTTAAAAATATTTGTCCAGTGAGTGATACATAGTAACAATAGAGATGTATTAATCATTATAAATTTTTCAAAAATCACAGCGCTAGCAGTAAATTCAGCATCATACTCAGGGTCAGTCTTTTTATTTCAACATCAGAAATAAACCTTTTGGTTTGATTATGATGATCATTCTACTAAGAGATACACCCTTCAAAGTCTGGTCTTCAATCCAGGTCATTAAAAGTTTCTTCCTCTGCCCCACTCTCCAAAGGTGGACTGGGTGGGCTTACTTACTCTGCCACTCTAGGAAGACTAGTCCTGAAATGAGTGCAGCCTAAAATGCTCCTAGCTGTGACTATCAACTGTGAGCTCAGACTGACAGGGACTCAGGGGTTACATGGGTTACTGTGCTTAATATGAATAGCTATGACCCTTAGGTCAGATCGATAGGATTAACAGTAAATGGTACTTACATAGTCTCCTCATACTTGGGAGCTACTCTCTGCCCTAATCCAGCTTTCCAGTTTTATTTATTTATTTATTTATATTATTGGATAGAGAGAGAAATTGAGAGGGGAGGGGAAATAGAGAGGGAGAGAGACAGAAAGACACCTGAAGCACTGTTTCACCACTTGTGAAGCTTTCCCCTGCAGGTGGGGACCAGGGGCTTGAACCCGAACCCTTACACACTGTGATGTGTGCGCTTAACCAGGTACACCACTACCTGGCCCCCAGCTTTCTAGTTTTATTGTCAACTTTGACACCATCTTTCCAGACAATATGTTTAGCCCATCTGCATGTTAGCTATAAGTCTCAGGTAAAAATTACTACAGTCATGGGCCACATAGACCATACCTAAAATAGACTTTCTAGCTTCTTTCCACACAAAAATCCCTAGTTTCATGTGCTCTATTCCTACCTTTAGGTTCCTGTTTATTGAACAATTTGCTTTATATTTTACCACCTTTCAGCCACCAAGTTGCAGATGCTACCATGACACTATCCTGACTTCCCTGGGCAGACTACCTCTCCAATGTGTCCTGGAACCCCCACCTCTCCAGAGCCCTACCACACTAGGGAAAGATAGAAACAGGCTGGGTGTATGGATCGACTTGCCAATGCCCACATCCAGCAGAGAAGAAATTACAGAAGCCAGACATTTCACCTTCTGCACCCCATAAAGAATTTTGGTCCATACTCCCAGAGAGAGAGATAGAGATAAAGAATAAGGAAGCTTCCAATGGAAGGGATAGGACATGGAACTCTGGTTGGTGGTGGGAACAGTGTGGAATTGTATCTCTGTTATCTCATAATCTTGTTAATCATTACTAAATTACTAATACATTTTTTTAAAAAAGTTTCTCCTTATTTGATATAGGTCCTTCTCAGATTTTTGTCAAATATATAATATAATATAATATAATATAATATAATATAATATACAAGACCCAGAGACATAGAGGAAATACCAGAACACTTTGCAGCTTTGGCTTATGATATTGCCAAGGACTGAATCTGCAAACTCTGGAACCTCAGGCACAAAAATCTGGTGAACTACCACCTCACCATCTTCCCAGCTCCAGTTTTACCGGTTTCAATGAAGTAGGTCTTTTAACAGCTTCCATCACTTTGGTCAAGTTCTTTAAGATAATAGTTACAATGAAACAGGACATACCTGAATAGCCATTGCTGATTTTCTACTTTCACAATCCTTATAACACTTTAAATCTGAAATATATCCTTTTACAGGTGACATTAACAATGGTGACATTAACAATGTATGTTTTGGGACCACCATGAACAAAAAACATAAGATCAAATTAAGCACAAGGGAAATAATGCTATCAAGAGATATGAAGGAAATTTGTGACCATTGTCTTACAGTCTTTGAGCCAATGATAATGTAATCATCCCAGTATCAGAACTTCCTCAGAGATAGTCTCTGTCAATTATTTCATTCTTTTGAAATAAAATATAATAATAAAATAATACATAATACAATATATAATAAAGCATTATATATAATATATATTATATATGGTAAAATATAATAAAAATAAGATATATATTACTTTATCATTTGCTTAATGAAAATTGGATATTTGACCATTTTAGTGTGGTAATCAGAAGTCATATTCTCCAACATTCACAGGCCTTATCTTTTAGTTGTGAAGGCTATAGCAATCAGTTTTCCCAAACTATGATTGCAAAGACTATATTCTTTGTCGGTGAGGTCATTATGGTTTCAGCTTCCTCCTGTGTGTTTAGTAAATATTTTGATAGGAATTTCTTTGAATGCTAGGAACCTCCCAGTCTTTGAAAATTGGTTCTCAAGGCTCTCCTTCAACTGGAAAGACCTGTGTTGCATCAGGGAATCAGCCAAGTATGATAATTTCACCTTTTCATGTTTTCTGAACATGTATCTTGCCCCTGTATACATGGTTGCTTTTGAATGTTCTGATTTCCCAAAGATACTTTCTTCTGCCTTGGACAATTGGCAGTAAGATTTGACTATAATCTCTGCCCCATGTATCTGAGGGTTTTCAGTGTTTTAGGTTTTTTTTTTTTTCTTCTGGGTTCTAAGCAGAACAAAATATTTTGCAATGGTCCATTAGGTTGCTCCCAGTTTTTGTCTGCTTGGGATGTCAGAACAAAATGCCCTAGTCTGGATGGTTTTGACAACATCAGTTTATTTCTCACAGTCAAGGGTTCAACCAATTCAGTTTCTGGTGAGGGTTCTCTTCCTAGTTTGTAAACATCAGCCTTCCCATTTTGTCCTCACATGATGGACAGAAATCTTTGATAACTCTTCTTATTTTAAGAACACCAGATCCATGGGATGAAAGTCTACCCTTAGGACCTCATTAAACCTTCATCACCTGTTCATAAGACCAGGGGTTAGGAAGCCTTCAACATATGGTTTTGGGGGGGACACACACACACACACACACAATTCAATACATAATACCTCCAGAGAGATTGGAACAAATATGACAATGATCTATGAATGCAGTCAGCTTTTTTCCCACAGGAAAACAGTTCCATACTGAGAACAAAGGCTACTGCCAGTTTAAAACTGCTATTACTTTAAGGCTATTACCTTTCTGACTGCAGCTTCTATGTGACTACTGCTGCTTCAGACCACTGTCACTTTAAGACAAATGATATTTTAAGACTGTTCCCATGCAGGAGACAAGGCTGGCAAAGGACAGGTATAACTATCATAATACCTTCCTATTCATTTGAAGTGTCTTTTTCTTGACTCAATACTTATCTGGTTGTTGTAAACTTTTAGCAGTTTTCTAGAATTCTCACAGAATTGCTTCTGACAGTTTCTGCTTGTTTTTCCATATTTCTATAGGAGAACAAAAGCTTAGAGCTTCCTACTTTGCCTTTTGATCTCTTTATTCAAAACTGAAAATTCTGTATGCTTTTCAATGTCTTATGATATTCCTCAGAACAAAGCTTACACAATGCTTTTTACTTCTTCTAAATGAAAAAGAACTATTGTGATCTTTTTAAATGAAGTGACTAACTGTATTTTAAAGAACGGAAAAATTACCCATTCAAATTAACTTAAGAAAAAAATAAAAGCTTGTGATTTAATATAAGAACACAGTATAGGGATAGACCAGGTAGACTTTTTGTGGAAACAGGACACAAGAATCTAGAAAGCTCTACAAAGTCAGCCTCCTCCTCCTCCTCCTTCTTTCTTCTTCTCCTTCTTTCTTCTCCTCCTCCTCCTCCTCCTCCTCCTCCTCCTCCTCCTCCTCCTCCTCTTCTTCTTCTTCTTCTTCTTCTTCTTCTTCTTCTTCTTCTTCTTCTTTTCTCTCTCTCTCTCTCTCTCTCTCTCTCTCTCTCTCTCTCTCTCTCTCCCTGTCACAGGTTAGGGCCATTACTTTTTATTCTCATACAGGCTGCTTTATTTCTTTCTCACCCTGCAGAACAGTTTCCACTTAACTTGGGTTTATTTGGATTATAGTTTCAGTGGTCAACAGAAAATAAATCATCCCTCTTTCTGCCAACTCTAAACTTCTAAAAGAGAGAAGCATTGATGAAGCTTCCTTCAAATATCAAATGCTCTCCAGTTTATTACATTTATGGAGGAGGAAGAGGGGTCATTTCATATACACATGGATGTAAAAATCCAATCTGTAGATGAAAATTAGGGGAAAAGGAACAAAGGGGATGGTTCTCAATGCAAGTTGAACAGAAACCCAACAAAGCATCTACCAGAAACCCTGTTTAGGCTTGAGTGTAGTTAAATCCAATTTAACATGAAGAAATATATAAATATATATGTAGCATACACATTCATAATTTTTTTATCATTTGATTTGAGAGTTAATATTTTTATAATACAGTCATTTATACTTGGGTAAATTTTCTCATCTCACTGTAAAAATCTCCTTTCAACTTAAGTCCTTTTCTACCATCATGCACCAGGATTTAACCACCTCCCCTCACCCCCATCCCCTGTTGCCACACACCCTTCCACCCCAGGTCCCTGTTCTTACCCCAGAGTCTTTGCTTTGGTGCAATACACCAAACCCAGTTAAAGTTTTAACTTTCTCTCTCCCTCTCCCTATATATACATTTTAAATATAATTTTTATTTATAAAAAGGAAACACTGACAAAAACCATAGGATAAGAGGGGTACAACTCCACAGAATTCCCACCACCAGAACTCTGTATCCCATCCCCTCCCTTGATAGCATTCCTATTCTTTAACCCTCTGGGAGTATGGACCCAGGGTCATTATGGGTCATTATGGGGTGCAGAAGGTGGAAGGGCTGGCTTTTGTAATTGCTTCCCCACTGAACATGGGCATTGACAGTTTGATCCATACTCCCAGCCTCTCTCTCTCTTTCCCTGGTGGGGCAGGGCTCTGGGAAAGGGACTCCAGGACACATTGGTGGGGTCGTCTGCCCAGGGAGGTCTGGATGGAATCAACGGTAGCATCTGGAACCTGGCGGCTGAAAGAAGAGTTAATATATAAAGCCAAACAAATTGTTTACTAATTATAAACCTAAAGGCAGGAATAGTGCAGATGAAGATTTGGGGGTCCAGAGTACTGTTCAGTTCTGGTTTATGATGGTGCAGGGGACTTTGGAGTCTCAGGCATGAGAGTCTCTTGCATAACCATTATTGTTATCTAGCTCCACCCCCATATTTAATCACGTGTAGATTTCAAACTGAGTCTCATCTATCCCACTTATGAGAAAAGTTTTTGTTTGTTTGTCTTTTTACTTTTGTTGAGTCACAGGGGAAGCAATTAAAGAATATTCTGATTCTTATTCCAGCAAACCAGAGATATACAAAATAACCCTACAGAGCCCAACCTTGTAAGATGAGAATATTTCTCTGGATGATGTAAGTTCCTCAGTGCACATGTGGCAGTCTTTTCAAGCTAATAAACTGTGAGTCATGCTGAGTCCTCTCCCCTTGAGGTTAAAAGTATTTCCAAGACCTTTTCCTTTTCCCCTTTATCTCCTTCTCTTCAGTTTTCTACATATAACCCCTTCATGTGTAAGACAATTTAGAAAACAGCACTAACTTCCCCAACAGTCTGAAAATCTCCGTAGTTTTTGTGAAGATATATCTTCAAGGAATAAAAAACTATTTTGAAAATGCTCTTTTCATTTCCATGTGGTGAAAACACTTTCTTCTGATAGATACTTTTAATATGAAATGGAAATGCTCTCTTGAAAAGCATACTATCACAAGGAAATGAAGAATTATCTTTTTTATTTCCTTACTCCTAGCATTCCTCTTCCTACTCAGATTATTAAAGTGGTAGGTGGCAGGCATTTTCTACAACCACAAATAAATCTAATGTTTTTTTTTTTTTACTTTACTTTATTTATTTTCCCTCTTGCTGCCCTTGTTTTTTTATTGTTGTTGTTATTGATGTCATCATTGTTAGGACAGAGAGGGGGAGAGAAAGATAAGACACCTGCAGACTTGCTTCACAGCCTGTGAAGTGACTCCCCTGAGGTGAAGAGCCGGGGGCTCAAAACAGGATCCTTACACTGGTCCTTAGGCTTTGTGTCACGTGCTCTTAACCCGCTGCACTACCGCCAGACTCCCAAATCTAATGTTTAATTGATTCAGTAGGTTCAACTGATAGGAAGTCAAAGCTGAGTAACAATACAACAAAACCAGCAAGATTAGAAAATCTATTGACTACATAACCAGGACTCAACCTTTACACTAATTCTCACATTATTTATTTCCAGATTTAGCATCTTGGCAGTGGAATGTCACTAATGTTGTGTTACACTGATACTCCAGTCTATAGTCTTTCTCTGTGTGTCCAAAACAACTCCTGAGAAATAGAAAAGGCATGTACTTAACTATTTGCTTTCTTGCTTTTGGATGCAGTTTTGCTTTTGGTTAAAGTGTTAAGACCAAATTATTGGTTCTATATGTTTTATTACTAAGCATGCTTAACTACCAATGTTAATATAAAGAGAGGTAGACACCTAACCACAATTACAGTCTAGTTAATAAAAAGAAAAAGGGTCTAGCCATAATTAAGTATTAATTTTAAAGTGTAATAAATTTTGAAAGGCTTATAAAAATGAGATCTGACATATGATGACCTAGCATCCTGTAATACTCTTAAATCCTAATTGCTCACTATTAATGTTACTAACATTTTACAAAGGTACACAATGCAATTGGTGAATAAAATATCATTTCTTGAAAGAAAAGTCTTAATGGGGAGAGAGCATAGTGGTTATGCAGAAAGGCCTTAATGCCTGACACCAAAGGTTCAAACCCCAGTATTGCCAGAATTCAGCTGAGCAAAGCTCTGATTTAAAAAAAAAAAAAAGAAAGAAAAGTCTTCATGATGTACACATCTAAAATACCTAATGCTTATTTAAAAATAGAATCATATTGACCTCATGAGTTTAATGTAACTCAAAGAATATTAATATTTTAAAATCATATAGCCATATGATTTCACTGATTGCCTTTGAAGTCATTTTTGGATTATTATCCCCAATTGATCACAAGGGGAGTTGAGATTTAAAAGATTTAGGTAATTTGTTATGGTATGTTCACCTAGTCAGTGGTGATACTGGGAACATTACTCAAGTCTCAACTAATCCATTGCTCTTCTCATTATATGAACTATTAATGTTCAGATATCAGCAAGAGTCACAACTCAAAAGGAAACATTTTTATGCAGATTTATTTTTTCCTTGTTGCCAAAATTTCACTAAAGCTTCATGCTTATTCCCACTGCTCAAGACAAACTTCTTTGCTCTTCTTTTCTTTTTCTTTCTTTTTTCTTCCTTTCTCTCTTCTTTCCCTTTCTTTCTTCCTCTCTCTCTCTCTTTCTTTATTCCTTTTTTACTTTCTTTTTTTCCAGATAGAGGTTAAAGAGCAGAAAGGAAGACAAAAAGGAAAGACATCATAGCAGTTTCACCACTTGTGAAGTTTTCCCCTTGTATGATACTCCCATGTGGTGGCCTGGGATTCAAGTCCAGGTCCTCTAGCATAGCAAAGAATACAGTCCACTAGCAGAGCTATTTCCCAGTCTCCAAGAAAATGCGTACATAATAAAAGCATCAGGGATCAAAGTCAGTACTAGTATTGTATGTTACCCTTTAAATTGACAAAAAGATAAATTCTATTTCATTCAATCATTCATTCATTTCTTCATTAAAACAAATAATTATATGCCTACATTGTGCTAGTTATCTTTGGTGTATAATTAACTATCCCCAAAACTTAGTGGTTTACAACAACAAGCATTTATTACTTCACAGTTCCGGTGGAACAGGAACTCAGAAGCTGCTCAGGTTCATTTATCATCTCTCCTGAGATT
Organism: Erinaceus europaeus; assembly: GCF_950295315.1. Lineage (NCBI taxonomy): Eukaryota > Metazoa > Chordata > Mammalia > Eulipotyphla > Erinaceidae > Erinaceus > Erinaceus europaeus. The sequence continues at coordinate 48,254,026 of NC_080169.1, read as the reverse complement.
CAGCAAAGATGGACAACGATGTATCTGAAAGTTTGAGTGTGGCAAGAGGATTTGCTCTAAGTCAATTCAATGGACTGTTGTCACCTGAGTACTTAGTCCCTTATTGGTTGTTGGCTAGAAGTCTAATTACTTTTGTGGGACCCTTTATAAATTGCCTGAGAATTCTTATGAACGACAACTATCTTTCCCCAGCAAGTAAGCCCCAACAGAAACCAAGAAAATGACATATGCTTTATAATAATCTCCTCTAAGAAATTGCACCACATAACTTCTACATCCCATTTGTAAGAACATGTAATTAAATACAGTTCAAAATCAAGGTGAGAGATGGAAAGACAATATAATTATGCAAAATGATTTTCAAGCTTGAGACTCTGAGTTCTTAAGCTCAGTCTCCAGAACAACCATAAGCCAGAGCTGAGCAGTTCTCTGGTAAAAATAAATAAACAAATAAAATAAGTTAATTAAAGAAAAAACCAAGATGAGGGCTGTTAAGCTCTACTTTTTGAAGGAAGAAATACTATAAATTTATGGACATACTTTAAAACAACTATACAGGTCAATCAGTACAAGTGAATTCATCAAATTCAATTGTAATAAAATGATTCGTTCACCTAATTGTAATATTTGGACATTTTAAAAGAAACCAGATCTATTATAGATCTATGTATCCTGTTGGGAGTACTGCTGCTTGTTTGCTTCCATTTTCATTTCACTGTCTTACTAAAAAATTCTGCATATCATGCTAAATAAATGGCTTGTTCTATCAGATCAATTAGGAGTCAAATTCAGTGCTTCTAAAAGAAAGCCAAGAAACATAACCTTAAATAGGAGGGATTTATTTCCCCCTCACATAACAACAAATCCATACACTATTAGTAATGTAGGAAGTCAGAGATGCTGGAATATATACATATTACTAATAGGTTTCTATTACTATGGTTGAAATAATGCAGTTACACATCCAGCATCATGTTACTCCTCAAAGTAAGAAAAGGAGTGACGACTAGAATTCCTTCCATAGAGCTATGATTCCCTTTCATTTAATAAAAGATCACAAGGCCTATAGGAGGCTAGGGAAGAAATATTTTAAACTGGAAACAGTCACCCTGAAAAAAAAAAAACCTGAGTTCTGCTAGTAAAGAAGAAAGAATATTGGTTTAAATGGTCAGGAGAGTATATCACTCAGCTCCAAGTAGCCTTCAATTATTACATTATTCTGCTCCAAGCCTTGATGCACATTTAAACACCTCACCAGACAATATGAGGTATATGTGTTTTAAGTGGAAAAAAAGCGGTCATTTTAAGCTTCACATATAAGGTATTATCTTATAAAACAACCACAACTTTCTTTTTTCTAGAGTATGAAAGAACTGGCTGATAGTAATGTTACTTCTTGCTTAAGGAGATAACTACACTGTGCAAAAAGTACAGATATAAGGAAATTCATCAAAGAGTTGCTTATAATCACAAAATGGGGGGTGTATATAAAAATAATGCTGGTAAAATGATGGCACATACATTTAATTAATGGACACTGAACTTTAAAAAATATTATTTATAACATGTTCAGTGACATAATAAGATGAAGTACACAAAATAACATATCTTTATGTGGTTTTTAGTCTTAGAGATGTTTGGAAGGATGTAGCAAACTTTTGAAAATGGTTCTTTCTGGAATAAGGAGTTTGGACAATTCCTTTTGTATTTATTTGAATAAATATTCATCTATTCATAAAAAAGTAGGTATTAAAAAATGGGTACCAGTCCCAGTTTGCAGAGGAAGTGCTATAGCATCAGGTGAAGTTTTGGTGCTGTGATAACTCTTTTTCTATCTCTGCCTCTCTCACACTCTATAATCTTCAAAAATCACTTGAGCTTTAAAAGTGCATAGGTGTAAAGCTCAGGGACACAGAAAAACAAACAAAACCACCAAAGGCTAGTGGAAGTTGCTTTGATCAGGTTTTGCTCATAAACACATTCTTATTGGCAATTTTCTTAGGCATGCTGTGGCTAAATTTACCCTTGGAAAGAATTCTTCTCTTTATTCATGAGGAAAATGTTATTCCTTATAACTTTAAAAAAATAAATAAAAACCCCAGATTTATCTATTTGGCCCAGGAGGTGGCACAGTGGTAAAATTCTGTACTTATAGGGACAATGTCTCCAGTTTGATCCCTGGCATCAAGTGTGCCAGATTGAAATGCTGGTGTTTTCTCTCTTTCTGTATATCTCTTTTGTAAATGAAATACACAAATATTTTAAAATATGTTGTTATTCACTTATTTTTTATTTCTTTATTGGGGAATTAATGGTTTACGGTCGACAGTAAAATACAATAGTTTGTACATGTGTAACATTTCTAAGTTTTCCACATAAGAATTCAACCTCCACTAGGTCCTCCTCTGCCATCATGTTTCAGGACCTGAACCCTCCCCCCTACCCCACCCCAGAGTCCTTTACTTTGGTGCAGTTCACCAACTCCAGTCCAAGTTCTGCTTAGTGTTTTCCCTTCTGATCTTGTTTTTCAACTTTTTAAAAAATTTTTTTACATTTATTTATTTATTTTCCCTTTTGTTGCCCTTGTTGTTTATCGTTGTTGTTATTGCTGTCATTGTTGTTGGATAGGACAGAGAGAAATGGAGAGAGGAGGGGAAGACAGAGAGGGGGAGAGAAAGATAGACACCTGCAGACCTGCTTCACCACCTGTGAAGCAACTCCCCTGCAGGTGGGGAGCCGGGGGCTCGAACCAGGATCCTTATGCCGATCTTTGTGCTTTGCGCCACCTGCGCTTAACCCGCTGAGCTACGCCCGACTCCCGTTTTTCAACTTCTATGGGTGAACTCATCCCATATTCATCCGTTTATTTCTGACTTATTTCACTTAACATAATTCCTTCAAGCTCCATCCAAGATGGGGTGAAGAAAGTGAATTCACCATTTTTAATAGCTGAGTAGTAATTTATTCACTTATTAATGAGAGAGAGAGACACAAAGAAAGAACCAGAGCTGTTGGCATGTGCAATGCCAGGGTCAAACTCAAGACCTCATGGTTACAAGTTGGGTACTCGATCCGCAGTGCACTACCTGGGTCATATTTATCATAACTTTTAATAAAATTTAAAAAAGATAAGGCTTTCTGAGAACTATTTGGCTAAGATTTGTTTTCAATTTGGAACACTATGGTTTCCAGAAGGGCCTTTTTTTTTTCTCTATTACAGTAGCTGTAGAAGGATAGGAAGGCCTATGGTTTTGTTAATGTCTCCTTTCTTAAATAAAAAAATAAAATAACATAAAATAAGGATAGGAAGGCAGACCCAGAAATAACTTGAGTATTGTTAGGAGAGGAAGAAGAGAGAAGAAGGTGAAGATATAAAAGCGAGAAGTTAACAGGCAAGGGTAAGGGAAAGAACACTAACCTGGACACTTCCACTTTTCTAGCATGACCTATCAGTTTATCTTTCTGACTTTAGTTATCTCCTCTGAGAAACAAGTGGCTTGAATACGGATCAATAATTTTTAAAATTTACACATTTTTACTGAAAGTTATCACAAGGGTACGATTTCACATAATACAGGTTTTAAAATTCTTTTGGGTCTATTAATGGCAAAATATGCTACAGCTGAATAAGAACAATTTATGGGAAAAATAATAATAATGACTTGCATACGTTACTATTACTTCCAGTCATGTGGTTAAGCAGTTTGTCATGACAATACAACTAATAGGTAGAAGAACCACAATTTCGGCCCCAAAGCCTACACTCCGAGGAACTATGCTGAAAGGCACTAAAGAACTGCTCGAGGTGGGCATTTTAGAAGAAGCCAGGGCAGTTTTCTCAGTCTTGTTAGTAATGATTAATAAGAAAGCCAAAACCTGACCCCGTTCTCCAGACTGTTGTGGACTCGCAGTTTTATCACTAGACTGTTTACTGATTCAAGGTCATTTTGTCAACTCCAGTGAGAGAGAACTTTACAAAGCGTTGGGTAAGCTCTCAAAGTCAAGACGGACCCAAAGACCATACGTAGTTACAAAAAAACTTTGTGATTACCGGGGTCTTCTGCCCTCCAGCCTCCCACATTTAGCTACCTAGCACCCCTCATTATACCTCAAGTCGCCAAACTTTTTTCACCAAAGTCGGAGGGGAGAAATGTGATGGAGCTGGGGGGCGGGATGTGGGAAAGAGCACGAGTTAGAGGCCCAAAGACTCCTGCAGGGTTAGAGCCTGTCTCTCAGACAAATGCTCTGTTTTATCACTACTTCAGTGCTTCCCGTGGTCCAGAATCTAGTGCAAGATCCCATAGCAAGACCACGAAAGCGGAGCCCGCCAATGAAGAACTTCTTCTTCTAGCGTTTGCCAATGAAGAACTATAACTCGGCTGCGACCCTGGGTCACAGACCCGCCTTCCCAGACCCCTTCGCAGAGGGGCGGGGCTTGAGCTTCACAACCAATCACCGTGCCCTCACGTCGTCATAGCCCCGCCCCTCACGCCCTGCTCCCCCTTCGCTCCGCCCTCCCCCGGGGCTGGTGCGACCGCGGCCGACGTCAGCGCTGGAGACCCCTTGGGTGGCGGCTGCGCTGTTGGCGGGCCTCGGCCTGGACGCGCTGCGGGGAGGGAGGGGCGAGCGGGCGGGAGCGCGCCTGGGGCCGCTTCGGCTGCCGCCGCCGCCGCCGCTGCCCGGGAATCTGGGCGGCAGCGGGAGGCTCCGGCTAGCGGCCAAGAGCCACTTCTGCCGCAGCCGAGGGACGCGAAGTTGGTTGGTTCCTGTCGTCCCCTCTCCGACCCCCGGGAGGGGCGAAAAGGAGCCAGCAGCTGATGTCAGGTACGGCGGGCGAAGGCGCCCTCCGGCTGTGGCTCCAAGGTCTCCCCTTCCCTGGCCCTCCCCCCAGCTGGAGTGGGGAGGGGGCGGACCGTGGGGGAGGGACCCAATCGCGGACGCAGCCAAACAGGTGTCTGGGGTCGCCTCCGGGACCGCGGCGTGCGGGCCACTTTCTGCCGGCAGCGACGCCGAGGCGCGGGGCTGTGGTGGCCGCTATTCTGGAGCCGCGTCCTCTTGCCACCGGCTCTTCCCCTTTGCCCTCGCCTGCCGCTTGCCTTCCTTGCACGCTGCCGGCCGTCGGGCGGCGACAGTGAGGCGTGAGCTTGAGCTTGGACTCCGGGGCTGGCCGGGCAGCCTAGCGGTTCCTGCCCCGCCGGACCCTCCCCGCCTCCTCGGCCCCGGGAGCCGGGCGGGCGCGCGGGCTAGACTGGGCGCTCAGGTGCGGACACCTTCCGAGAGCCGCCGGGCTGCCGCCCCGCGAGCGCCCGCAGAGCCAGCAGCACCTTGCTCCAGAGGCAGGGGCTTTTAACGCCGCACTCTGGGATCATCAGGTTTGTCCGTGGCTCGTTTACTTTTTAAAAAAAATCTCCCTGCCTCTGGCAGAATCAGCTGGCGAGGCGGATTTGGGCACTGGGTGCGTGCAGCGGGAGGAGGAGGACGACGGAAGTTTTCTGCCCGCTTCCTCTTCCCCCAGTGTTGCTGGGGGTGGGTGGTAAGTAGGTGCTGACATGTTGGTCATACAGTTTTGAATTTGGATCGTCTACTCTTAAAAATTTGAAAGTGATTATCTAGGGGTGTAGGGGTGGTTCATTCTTCCCTAACGAATATACCCTCTGTCTTTGGTTTTTTTACTAACAATATTTATCTATCCTTCACGTTCTGGAAAAGTTGACTAGATTTACACCCTAGTTCTCTAAATTTGTTACAGATGTTGTGTGTCTCCTCGTAATGTACAGGAAACTACCATGCCTGCCATGAATTGATTTCTTGATGACTGTATGAGTTAGTTATAAAGTGAGAACTTTAAAATGCATTAGAGTGAATAATTAGGCCAATGCGTAAGGGATGGAAATATATTCACTTACTAAAAGTTGGGGATAGAACATAGATCTCTCTGCCTGGATGCCAGGAAAACGTTTTAGGCATACTTTCAAGTTGTTTAATGCTGGTATATATTTAGACTATGGGAATGTTAAGTTTCTAGGCAGTAGATGACAACTTTCCATGCTCTTCGCAGATAAATGTCAAATGAACCTTACGCAGTTGGTTTTTGTGTTCTAAGTATTTTATATAGTAGACTGTATTCATTTTATGTTCTGCCAGTCTCACTGTGTATTGATAAGCAGTTTAAATGAACATAAAGTTTCAAGTTACCGAACAGTTTGCTCTTTTTACCATATGCTAAATAATACTATGATTTAGTAAGGAAAGTTTGACTCATTTGCGGTTCTTCACAGAAAGAATATGCTTTTCCAGTACTCGTGAAGAACTATGTAATATTATTTTTAAGTTTGCTTGAAATATTTGTTATCTGTATGTTTTATTTATGATTCAGCATTTTAAAACTATTTGATGGTTACTACCCATTTAAAGACAGATAACTGTTTTCATGAAGTGCTTTTTGGGGGGTGGGTGGGATATGCACTAAAATAGCTATTTTTGAGTGAATTTCATATTCTGAAATCTTCAGAAATGTTAACACAGACTTATTTAGGAGTGTATACAATGAATTAAGCTTTGTCTAGCCATGGAAATGCAAGTGTTTCATTAGGTATGCACCTGCTATTTACTATTTGTGTATAACTTTGTACTAAAGTAAATAATTAATTATGCAGTTTTTAAACTTTGTAAACCATGCTAATCTAAAAGTATCTGTGTGAGCATGAAACAGTTGGAACTCTTGTGGGTGAGGTGGTGGCGTACCTAGTTAAGGACACACATTATGGTTCACAAGGAACCAGGTTCAAGTAGGTCCTCACCTACAGGGAGGAGGACACTTTACCAGTGGAGTAGGGCTGCAGGTGTCTCTCTCCCTCTCTATGAGGGATCCTCTCAATTTCTCTCTGCCTTTATTCAGTAAGTAAATATAAACAATTGGAATTCTTGTGACAGTGCAGTGTAAACAAATACTAAATAAGAAGTGGATTACTTGGTGCTGAAGTTCAGTTTTGATTCACTTAAACTTTTTAAGCTTCACAGTATAAGCTTGTTACTTTTAGAAGATTTGGTGAAAATTATAAAGATACTCTTGTACAAACTAGAGCAATGTAGCAAGAAAAGTATGACACAATTCTTTCACACAAAATTAGATGGGATTAAGAACCATTGTATCTGTGAAAAGGAGGGAGAAAAAAGCCAATGGAGAAATGTTTCTTAGAGAAGTTAGGATATTTCTTAAAATCTAGAAGTGTATGTATTTAATTGAAATCTTTAAGTTCTCACTTGAGCTAATTCAAATGTTAAATGGGAAAATACATGCCAGATTCTGTAATGTGTGAAAATTGGTGACCCTTGCAGACGAAAATGAGATATAGCGAGAGTAGATAGCAAAATGGTTATGCTAAGACTCTCCAAAGTCCCAGGTTCTACCCCCACACCACTATAAGACAGAGCTGAGCAGTGCTCTGTTAAAAAAAAGAAAAACAGAGAAGAAATAAAAATGTGGAAGGTTGTATTTGTGAAATAAAAAAGCCTATAAAGAGGTAGGAGAAACCAAAAGTGAAAACTTGAATACATTAGTTAGAACCTGTAGTATGAGTTGCCTTTCATAATGAAGGGACATACTGAGGATAGGAAGAATCAATATTAAATTGAAGAGCTCCTGAAACAGGAAACCTATTACAATGAAAGCTGTATGTTAGTGTGATTACAGTGAAAACTATGTTAGTGTGGCTTTAAATTGATAGAAGTTGGATAACAGGTTAAATAATGTCACATTTTAAGTACTAGGGTTGATGCAGTAGTTGAAAATTAGAAGAGTGAAATGGGTGATTTGAACCTAGGGTGGAAGAGGTGGAAAGATTAGCATATAAAGTATGAAGGAGGGCAGGGTAGATTGCATAATGGTTATGCAAACAGATTCTTATGCCCGAGGCTCCAAAGTCTCAGGTTCAGTTCCCTGCATCTCCCTAAACCTGAGCTGAGCAGTGCTCTGTAAAAAAACAAACAAATATTTCTAGAGGTGGCAACACAGAGTAGTAGCACACCCAATTGGGTTTAGGAGTTACCATGCCTAAGAATCTGGGCTCAATATCTACCTGTAGGGGCCAGGAAGCAGTGTTGCTGGTGTCACTTTCTCTCCCTCTCTAACTCCCCCTCACCTCTCAATTTTTCTGTCTTATTAAAAGGAAAAAAAAGGGGGGGATGGCAGCTAGGATGGGTGGATTCATTATGAAGGTGACAATCACACACACGCGCACACACACCCCTTTGTATACACACACACACACACACACCTTTGTGTCCAAAACCCCTTTCCCCCACCCCCATCCCACCCCACACAGATTTTTCCCTCTCAGCTTCCCTCTCTCCCACAAAATAAAGACTCTAAATAAGTAAATAAATAAATAAAAGCTAATGAAAATCAAGCTTTTTTCACCTGCTTCTATAGTTACTTTGCTTATCCAGTTTCCTTCCTCAAAAGCAGTAGTGTTAAAAGTAGTCATTATAGTCTTCCTGAAATGTATGTGTTTATAGTAAACAAAATTTTAACAGGTTTGTAGAATAATCCTTAAGCTGATTTTGTTCTGTGGAGGACAGTGGCAATGCCCCGAGATTTTTTTGCCTGTGACAACTTGAGGGAGTGCTGATGGCATTTAGTGACTAGAAGGCAAGAATACTGCTAAACATTTTAGAGCTAACTAGTGAGTCCCAAAGCAGATTATTACTAGCTTGAGATAATTTAATGGGATTTACAGACCTTGGGTCAAAGATGATGGAGCTAAGAGAGTGTTGTGTAGATAGAAAAGACAGGAATAGAAAATCCAACTGCATTGAGATGTTTGGCAAACTAAGTTGTCAGTATTGCTACAGCATGAAATTTAAAGCATGAAGTATTAATACACAAGGGTAGGAACTATAGAATCTAGATCAAGGAGAGGCTTTATATGTCATGTTAACTAACAGCGTAGATCTTCTTGTGTCGGTAGGTAATGGAGGATTCACAGAGTGACATGGTCAGCTTTTCATTTTAGCTAGGTCATTCTGTTGGCAGAATAAGGATTAGTTGAGAAATTGTACTTGAGTCAGGGACATGAGTTAGATATTGCAGTAGTTTGAGGGGACAAAAGGGGCTTAAATAGAACAAATAGTAGGATTTGAGAAGAGAGTGCATTAGAACAATGTTTAGGAAATGAAATTGGCAAGATTGGGTAATTGGTTGAGGGGTGGAGGTAATGGCATGTGGTAAGGATATCTTCATAAATATAATGAAACAAAACAAATAAATTTACCCTTAGTCTCTATTTACAGTGTTGGCTACCATAGGGGAGGGTGTAACAGGTAGAAGGCATCTTGGATCGTGTTGGGTGGTGAATGGATGTGGACTTTGAGTGAGATGGACAGTTCCTGAGATGAGAAAGCTGTATACCTGAAATCTACGCAGTGATATAAAGTATAATTCCTCAGTAATTAAATAAAGAGAATGCATCCCTAATTCCTAATTTATATCCTGCCAGGAAAGCAGGAACCAATTGGTGAATAAATAGGTAGCTACAAACAAGTTGAAGTTAATGAGTCACTTTTGAATATGTTACATTTAACGGAAATGGAGGTGCAAGGTGGAAATGTTTATTGTGTAATTTGAATCTGAAACTTGGTGAGGTCTATAAAAGATTGAGATCCAGGGAGTCAGGCGGTAGCATAGTGGGTTAAGTACACGTGGTGCTAAGTACAAGGATGGGCATAAGGATCCTGGTTCGAGCCCCTGGCTCCCCACCTGCAGGGGAGTCACTTCACAGGAGGTTAAGCAGGTCTGCAGGTGTCTTTCTCTTCCCCTCCTCTCTCCTTTTCTCTGTCATATCTAACAACAACATCAACATCAACAATAATAATTACAACAACAATAAAAAACAAGGGCAACAAAAGGGCAAAAGGGCAAATAAATAAAAAATAAGATTGAGTTCCATTTGTGTAAAATGTGTGGAGCAATTATTGCACTTTGGTTTTTCTTACATTTCTCATTCTGTAGATAAATTAGCTAGCCTATGTTTGCTTAATTTTTTATGAAAGTAATAGGCGTGCACTTGATTTAAAAAGTTGAAACATCAGGACCTGGGTTCAAGCCCCCTATTGCCTCATTTGAGGGGAAGCTTCATGATCCATGAAGCAATGTGGGTGGTCTCCCTCCTCCCCATTCTCTCTTTCCTTTCTCTTCTTACTTTCTCTGTCATTATAAGGGAGGGGAAGAAAAGTAACAACAAAAATAAACATCAAAAAGGGCCACCCAGTATTGACATAGATATGTATTTTCACAATAAATATTTACTGTGTTTTGAACAGTAAATAATGTCTCAGTGAGTCTTAGTTCTCGGAGGTAGCCCTTGTTAAACATCTTTTGTATTTCCAGATTTTTAATATATGCAGACATATTTTTAAAAGTCAACTATGGGGCCTAGGAGGCAACTCTGGCATTGTAAGTCCTTTGTTTCATTCCCCGGCACTGCATAAAATATTAAAAGACAAATAAATCCTATTGTATAAACTGTGATACTTTGACTTAACCTTTTATCACATAGTTATTAAAATATCAGTCATATATTGTAGAAGAAGGGGTAGAGACTAGTGGCTTTGGCACCATCTCTGATGTAAATTAAATGCACTGCACCACCTCCCAGGCCTCTGATGTAAATGATATGTATTATATATTTGCATATTATTGTGCATATACATATATGCTGATGTAGGTATTATTTATGTTTTTATTGCCAAATGCACCAGAAGCAGTATGACTTTTTTTTAAAGAAAATATTTTATTTACTTATTAATGAGAGGGATAGGAAGAGAAGAAAGAACCAGACATCACTCTGGTACATGTGCTGCTGAGGATTGAACTCTCAACCTCATAGCTTGAGAATTCAACACTTTATCCACTGTGCCACCTCCCGGACCACAGAAGCAGTACGACTTTAGGCGACTACTTCAAGTAACAGTTGGAAAGAAACATACTGTTCTCTGTGTCTATGTGTATATATATATATATATATATATATATATATATATATATATATATAAATAGATATTGTTTCAATTTGGGCTTATTTTGTTTTCTTGACATTTGTCTTATTTATTTTTATTTTTTATTAAACCAAAGCACTGCTCAGCTCTGGCTGATGGTGGTGTTCAATCTTCATTGAACCTGGGACTTTGGAGCCTCAGGCATGAAAGTCTCAGTATAACCATTGTGCTATCTACCCCCACCCCATTTCTCTGACTTAAAAAGTAGCTACTACATCTTGCTAACAAAAAGCCATTATAGCCAGAGTGTAAAGATTTTCCTTATTAATGTGAATAGATCTTTGCTTTTAAAAAACTGCAAAGATGTTCATAGGCTGTCAAGAACATTTTTCTAGACTTTTATGTTGTTTTTGCTGTCCTTGTTGTTGGATAGGACAGAGAGAAATGGATAGAGGGAGGGGAAGACAGGGGGAGAGAAAGATAGACACCTGTAGACCTGTTTCACCACTTATAAAGTGACCCCCTGCAGGTGGGGAGCTAGGGACTCAAACCAGGATCCTTACACCAGTCCTTGCGCTTTGTACCATGTGCACTTAACCTGCTGCGCTACCACCAGCCCACTTTCTAGACTTTATGTATGTAATCATAAGATGAAGTGAGGTGATGGGTCAAAGAATATTTGTTTAAAAAATGTTAAAGGTATTGCCATATTGTCCTTCTAAAAGATAGTGCATGTATTGTGAGAAAGGATAAGTGCCAGTTTTCTCTCATAGCTGTATAAACACTGGGTGTTACTAAATGAAAAATCTTGCCATTACAGTTGGTTAAAAGTTGTATATTTTTATTTGATTTACCTTTATTTAATTTGAGTAAAGCTTGAACATCATTGACCATTGTATTTTTCTGAGAATCTTACTTATCTTTATGCTTTAAATTGACCCTTTGTCTTATTTCTTTAACACTTCGTGATGTCTTTTACTGTATAGGTTTTTTAGCTTTTTATGTAAAAAACACTTTTGAAACTGTTATTTCACTACTAGAAATTTAATCCAATGAAAAACTGTTTTCTCATAGTCAGCCCAAGTTTAAAGATATAAACATGTGAAAAGATATTTTTTTTCTAGTTTCATCTTAATTTCATTAAAAAAAAAATACTAAAATTGTAGAGACATTTCGAATTTGACACTTAAACGACTGCAGTGGGTTGCTTTTTATCCTTTCCCTAAAAAGATTACTATTGTTTCTTGAATAAATAAGCTTTCTCCTCATTTGAAATACTGTGTATGCTGGATTTACTTATATGCTTCTCTTTTTTATAGACAGTTTATTTTGATCTGATAAAGGTCACCAGGAATATACAAAGTTAGATTAAATTATCTTGCTGCTCTAAGGGAGTCCACATACCAGAGGAGCTGCTACTGTTTTATTGAATGAAGAGCCAAGTTTTTGTAGTATTTTGAAAAAGGTGGAAGTTTAGAAAAAAGTTAAATGGAGTAATATATGATATATTTAAAACACAGCAAGACAAGTCAAGAGGGTTAATTAACATCAGGCTTAGACTGTGAGGCCTACAGTCTTTTTTCTTTACATATTATAAAGTTAAGATAAATGTAGAATACTGTGCCTGGGAAACCCTTTAATGAAGTTCAGAGCTGTTTCATTTATGAACAATCATTCATGCAAGAGTGGCTATTCCAGTCTCATTGATAAACTTTCAAATGTCAGCTTTTTGACAGTCTGGTTGTAGAGGAAAAAATATTCTCAGCTCTGTCTTCACAATTAGCAAAAAACATTTTAAAATTCTTTATAGATTCATTGATACTTCTGTTTTGTATTTTAATTTCTATTTCACTTATTTATTGCATATGCATTTTTTTATTGAGAGAGAAAGAGAGAGAGTGAGTGTTTGTATGGCCCAGGACTTTATGTAAATATGATTTCTCTATTCCTGGACCAGTTTTTCCATCAGGATAAAGACACACACAGAAGACAACACAGTACTGAGCTGTAAATCAAAAACAGTGAGACATCACCTCACACTTGAAATAATTACTGTTATCCAAAAGAAAAAAACCTCAAGTACTACAAAAGTTATAGGGCACAAAGAGTTCTTCTACACTGTTGATGGAGATGTAAATTAACACAGCTGTTATGAAAAGAAGCATGAAGATTCTTCAAAAAATTAAAACAAATTTCATCTGATCCAGTTACCCTATCTAGGTCTTTACCTAAAAATACAAAATCTCTAATTTGAGAAGATATTTGTTAACCCCCCCCCCCCCCGTTATATTGTATATACATATAGGAAATGCATGAAAGGCAGTGAAATAAAAGGTCACATAAAATTGTTTTTTACAGGGGAGTCGGGCTGTAGTGCAGCGGGTTAAGCGCAGGTGGCGCAAAGCACAAGGACCGGCATAAGGATCCCGGTTCGAACCCCGGCTCCCCACCTGCAGGGGAGTCGCTTCACAGGCGGTGAAGCAGGTCTGCAGGTGTCTATCTTTCTCTCCTCCTCTCTGTCTTCCCCTCCTCTCTCCATTTCTCTCTGTCCTATCCAACAACGACGACAACAACAATAATAACTACAACAATAAAACAACAAGGGCAACAAAAGGGAATAAATAAATAAAATAAAATATTTTTAAAAAATTGTTTTTTACATAAACTTTTTATTAAATTAACTGTCGCTTGCAGTGGCGGCAGGACACAGAAAAAGATGTGACTGCATCTGCACAATTTCCCAGCATCTCCCCCTTTCCTTATATCTAATGGCCACAGTATAGGAAATTTAGAGTGGAGCAGGCTTAAATGTTTTTAAGGAATGCCATGCTCAGGTGGGAAGATGTAGGATTTTTGTGGGGGAGGGAAGACTTACATGGCCGCCAACCCTGTGAGATTTATGTGTCCCCCCTGTGCTCAACCCCTCTGTAGAGAGAGAGAGAGACTTACCTGGAGGGACTCATCTCATAGGTTAAGCTCTGCCAGGCTTCACCATCTCCTCACATCTTTCCCTATCTTTCTATCTGGTCATCGCATTAGGATGGGTCAATGTCTGTAAGACTCCATCTGTGACAGAGGAATAGTAGTGTAGGGGTGAGCAGAAACCTTTTGGGCATAAACCTGAATGATATAACAAAATAGGAATTGACAATGCCCTGGGGGCACAACATGGCTGAACAGGTGCTCTGAGAATGTCCCAACTCTCGCGGGAACTATCAGTAGCCTGAGGGGACAACATGGCAGATGTGACTGCATCTGCACAATTTCCCAGCAACTGTTAATATAGAAAAGCTTACAGAAACAAATAATAGAGTCTGATGGCTACCACTGCTCACTTTTCTGACTTTAACATAACATCTGTATATGGGAGTTCATATTTCCCAGATTTCTACCTTTACTATACATACTTATTATTTTCTAATGTAAGTGATAATTTGGGTAATTTAAGAAATATAATAAAAAGAGAACTAACTTTGTTTTGATGCCAGAGATTGAACCCAGGGCCTTATAAATGCAAAGCCTACACTCTTAACTTTGAGCTCTACTCCTCCTACCACCACCACCCACCTGTGCATGTTAGTTAGGCTCACAAAACAAAAAAGGGAGAAGACTCAAATAAATAGGGTTGTAAATGATAGAGGAGCTATCACAACAGACACTACAGAAATCCCACGTATCATGCAAGGCTTCTATGAACAACTATAGCCACCAAGCTAGAGAACCTTGAAGAAATGAATGATTTCCTAGATACCTATAAACTTCCAAAATTAAATAAAGAGGATGTATAAAATATTAACAGGTCAATCACAGCCAAAAAAATTGAAACAGTTATCAAAAGCCTTCCCAAGAATAAAAGTCCTGGACCAGATGGTTTTACAAATGAATTTTACAAAACCTTCAAGGAAGAGTTAATACCTCTACTTTTAAAACTCTTTCAAAAGATTGAAGACACAGGACTACTCCCTTCCAGCTTGTAAGAAGCTAGCATCACTCTTGCAGGGAGGTTGTGGGGATGTGGTGGAGCCTGGCAGGGATAGGGATACAACCAAAAAAGAAAGCTACAGACCAAATATCTCTGATGAACATAGATGCTAAAATATTGAACAAAATTCTAGCCAACCAGGTATAGCAGTATATTAAAAAGGTTGTTCTTCAGCCCCACCAATGTGTCCTGGAGCTCCAATTCCCCAGAGCCCCACCCTCCTAGGGAACGAGAGAGGCAGGCTGAGAGTATGGATAGACCTGTCAACACCCATGTTCAGCGGGGAAGCAATTACAGAAGCCAGACCTTCCACCTTCTGCATGCCACAGTGACCTTGGATTCATACTCCCAGAGGGTTAAAGAATAGGAAAGCTATTGGGAGGGGATGGGATACGGAGATCTGTTGGTGGGAATTGTGTGGAGTTGTACCCCTCTTATCCTATGGTTTTGTCAGTGCTTCCTTTTTATAAAGAAAAAAAGAAAAAAAAAGATTTGTTCTTCATGACCAAGTTGGTTTATCCCACGGATGAAAGGTTGGTTTAATATATGTAAATCAATCGACATGATTCACCACATCAATAAAAGCAAGACCAAAAACTACATGGTTATATCAGTAGATGCACAGAAAGCCATTGACAAAATCCAACATCCTTTTATGATCAAAACACTAAAAAAGTGAAAATAGTTGGAAAATTCCTCAAGATAGTGGAGCCCATATATAGCAGACCTATAGCCAACATCATACTCAATGCTGAAAAACTGGAAGCATTCCCCCTTAGACAGGGATGCCCACTGTCACTATTACTATACAACATAGTGTTGGAAATTCTTGCCGTAGCAATCAGGCAGGAGCAAGGAATTAAAGGCATACAGACTGGAAGAGAAGAAGTCAAACTCTACCTTTTTGCTGATGACATGATAGTATATATAGAAAAACCTAAAGGATCCATCAGGAAGCTTTTGGAAATTACCAGGCAATATAGTCAGGTGTCAGGCTATAAAATTAACATTCAAAAGCCAGTGGCATTCCTGTGTGCAAACACTAAGTGAGAAGAAAATGAAATCCAGAAATCAATTCCTTTTACTATAGCAACAAAAACACTAAAATATCTAGGAATAAACCTAACAAAAGAAGTGAAAGACTTATATACTTAAAATTATGAGTCACTATTCATGGAAATAGAAGACACAAGAAGTGGAAAGATATTCCATGTTCATGGGTTGGAAGGTTTAACATCATCAAAATGAATACTACCCAGAGCCATATACAAATTGAATGCAATCCCCATCAAGATTCTATCCAGTTCATTTAGGAGAATAGAAAAAAAGCTACAAATGTTTATCTGGAACCAGAAAAGACCTAGAATTGCCAAAACAATCTTGAGAAGAAGGAACAGAACTCTCAGGTCTCAAATTGAATTATAGGGCCATTATAATCAAAACTGCTTGGTACTGGAACATAAATATATACACTGATCAGTAGAATAGAATTGAGAGCCCAGAAGGAAGCCCCCACATCTTTGGACATCTAATCTTTGACAAAGGTGGCCAGACTATTAAATGGGGAAAGTAGAGTCTCTTCAGCCATCCAAGACCTTACTATGATTTCTCTCATTTAATGCTACCTAAATATATATACTGACACCAGTTGCATCTGGTCTCCCTGGTCTAAGATTATAGGTGATTTAATATTTTTTAATAGTCATTATTAGAAGTACATTAACAATTTAACTCCAGTGCTAAAATTCGATCAGGTTACTAATTTGAAACCTTAACCTAAAGTTACTAATTTGAAACCTTAATATATACTCAGAACTGAGGTCTATGCACTAAACAGTTCAAAATATTCAATCTATTTTCCCCTCTCATATTGAGTAGTGATTTTTAAGACTACAAGTTAATAGGCATATATATTGACACCATTCCCACCATCAAAGGTCAGCGTATAAGGGAGCTGAAAATCTACCCAGTTTTTTTTTTCTTTTTCTCTCTCTTTTTTTTTTTTTGCTTTGGTGCAATACTCCAAATTCAGTCAATTTCTGCTTTGTGTTTCCCTTTGTGTTCTTCTTTCTCAACTTATGCTTATGAGTGGGATCGTCCCATAATCTTCTTTCTCTTTCTGACCTGCCTCACTTAACATAATTCCTTCTAGCTCCATCCAAAATGTGTTGGAGAAGGTGGGTTCGTTATTCTTAGTAGCTGAGTGTATACACAATGGGAGGGTGTTATGTAGTCCTTAGGATATATCCCTAGGAGAGTAATTACTGGGTCATATGGAAGGTCCATTTCTAGCCTTGTGAGGGTTCTCCAGACTGATGTATGACATTCTCACAGGAGTGAGGTAGTATCTCATTGTCTTTATTTGCATTTCTCTGACAGTGACCTGGAGCAGTTTTTCATGTTTGTTGGCCTTTTTTTTTTTTTAATCTCGGTAAATATTCTGCTTATATCCTCTCCCCACTTTTGAATTTGATCATTTGCTTTCTTGTTGCTGAGTTTAGTGAGCTCTTTATGTATTCTGGTTATTAACCACTTGTCTGATGTATGGCACGTAAAGATCTCCCATTCTGTGAGAAGTCTCTGTTTGGGTGGTGGTTTCTTTGCTATGTAGAAGCTTTTCAATTTGTTGTAGTCCCATTGGTTTGTTTTTTGAACTTCCTTGTAATTGGTTTGTATCACCAAAGATATTCTTAATATTTACATGGGAAAGTGTTCCTCCAATATCTTCCTCTAAGTATTTGATAGTTTCTGATCTAACATATCCAAGTCTTTGATCCATTTGAAGTTTACTTTTGTTTATAGTGATATAAAGTGGTTTAGTGTCGGGCTGCGCCACAGAGGAGAGAGAGGAGATCCGAGCAGAGCGGGAACACAAATCTTTATTCAAGTGGGCACCTCAGAGTTGGGTGAGAATGCAGCAGTTCGGGCCACATGGACCTAGCAATATGGCAGCCTCCCGCTATGCGCAACAACCCTTCCCTGCGTCAGGTCACCGAGATGAAAAGCGGGCAAGAGAGAGAGAGAGGTGGAAGTAGGAGGGCTTTATATGGCAAAAACTGGAAGTGGCGAGTCGGGACAGGATTGGTTGGGAAAGGTACTCCGGGAATATTGTTTCAACTCTCATGGGAATTGACAATACCCTGAGGGGACAACATGGTGGAACAAGGCACTCCAGGAATATCGTTTCAACTCTCAGCGGGAATTGACAATACACTGAGGGGACAACATGGTGGATGTGACTGCATCTACACAATTTCCCAACAGTTTAGTTTTATTCTTCTGCATGTTTCAACCCAGTTTTTCCAACATCATTTATTGAAGAGATCATCCTTTCTCCATTTAATAGTTTGGGCCTCCTTATCAAAAATTAAATTCCATAGGTATAGAGTTTATTTCTGGACTTTCAATGCTGTGTATTGATAAGTGGTCTGTGTACCCATTTTTGTTCTAGTACCAGGCAGTTTTGATTATGATGGCTTTATAATATAGGTAGAGATCTAGGAGTGTGATGTCTCCATTTCTGTTTCATTTTCTCAAGATTTTCTTGGTGATTCTAGGTGTTTTCTGCTTCCAGATAAATATTTGTAATTTTTGTTCTGTTTTCCTTTAAATTTTTTTTATTATCTTTATTTATTTATTGGATAGAGACAGTCAGAAATCAAGAGGGAAGGGACGGATAGAGAGGGTGAGAAACAGAGAGACACCAGCAGCACTGCTTCACCACTTGTGAAGCTTTCCCCCTCTTTTATTTTGTGTTTTCCCTTCCTGTCCTTGTTTCTTCTTATTTGTTTTTATTATATTTATTTATTTATTTATTGGATAGAGACACCCAGAAATTGACAAGGAGGAAGTGATAGAGAGGTAGACAGACACCTGCAGCCCTGTTTCACCAGTTGAAAAGCTTTTGCCCTGCAGGTGGGGACTAGAGGCTCGAACTTAGGTCCTTGCACATTGTAATGTGCGCTCAACCAGGTGCGCCATCACCTGGCCCCTGTTCTGATTTCCTAAAGAAAATTTGTGAGACCTTCGTGGGTACTACATTAAATTTGTATATGACTGTGTAGAATATTCATTTTGATTATCTTAATTCTTCTAATCCATGAGTATGGGATATCTTTCCTTTTTCTTGTATCATTTTCTATTTCCTTGAGTAGCAAAAAGTCAGGTATTCTTAAAAATGTTCTCTTATGTGGAGGAAATTAACTTTTTCATGTAGAACGCTTTACAATATTGCTAAAATTAACAATTTTTGTTGTTGGTATGTATGTAATATTGTCTTATAATTTATGACATCATGTGCTTCTTTTTTCTTACAGAAATACACTTTCGGGAAATGGCCTCTAAATCCTGGCTGAATTTTTTAACTTTCCTCTGTGGATCTGCAATTGGATTTGTTTTATGTTCTCAACTATTTAGCTTCATGTTGGGAGAACAGGATAACACCCAACCTAATATTCTTCATAATGATCCCCATGCTAAACATTCAGATGATAATGGACAGAATCATCTAGAAGGACAGATGAACTTCAATGCAGATGCTAGCCAACATAAAGGTATAGTTTATTAAAGAGTTAAACCAAGCATTTTCCAGTGTATGTATGTGTTGGGAATTTTTTAAAAACTTATTTGTATGAATTTTGATGTATCAGTGTGTTTTTATATGAAAAGGAGCTCAATTTTAGATATCAAATGACATTTTTTGGTTTGCCTCAAGAGGAAGAAATTGAAAATCCCAGATTTATTTATAGGGAGCAAGGTATTGATTCTGAATTTATGTTTCAGCAAGGACAGTTCAGAAACTGCAATTTAGGCAAAGGCAGACTTTTCAGATTAGATTTGTTTCTGAAATTTTTTCAAGTTTAATTTTATAATTATGATGTATATTGATGTTTCTGTTATCTTGCATTGATCATAGTTTTTACTTAGTCTTGTTTTCCTAGAGAAGTTCAAGAAGAGTATATATAAATACTAATGAACATATTTATTAATCTTTTGAGAGGCATGTAATGGATTGTTGAAAAAGCCATGACACATTTTTGCATAGGAAAATACATCATGACTTTGCTGACAACCCAGTAGAACCAGGAATACATTATAATAAATTTCATTTTTTCCTGCCCTTTTATATCTTAACTAGATTTTTTTTTAATTGAGTCCTTTCTGTGGCCCCTAAATGTTCATTTCCCCAAAGGTTCTGTTTTTTTGACTCTTGTTTATGTGATGTTGTCCCTCCCCCCCCTCCAGAAATCACTCTAGGTCTTCAAATAATCAGTTGGAGCAAGGCTTCTATACTACTAGTAGGCTCTTTTAGGTCAACCTCATTACAAACAAATAATATTTTTTTATAAATAAAGTATATATATATATATATATATATATATATATATATATATAGTTTTAGACCTTATTTACTTATGAGAAAGATAGGAGAAGAGAAATAACCAGATATCACTCTGGCACATGTGCTGCCGGGGATCGAACTCGGGACCTCATGCTTGAGAGTCCAGAGCTTTACCACTGCGCCACCTCCCAGAACACACAAACACATAAATTAAGCACCTGCTTGTATTGTTCAAAAGTTCATAAGGTATGGGATCTTCAGATAATAAGTATTCCTCTCAGATGTAATGTGTAAATCAAACTCCTTTTTCTGTTCCTTTCTACTACTAAAATCTTTCTTCTTTCTATATTCCTATTTTCTGCCTAAGCCATAGACTTTGAAATAATGGTAGATACTTTCCTTCACTTACTAGTAATCTCATATGTCACTAAATTCTAACAATTCCACTACTTCACAATTTTTAAGATTTCCTTTTTCAATCCATAGTGCATTTGCTGTTACAAACCATGTACTTGAACACAACCAAAGTTAATGTTTTTTGTCCTATCAGCGGGTAAGCTGCTCTCATTTAAACATATACTTTCTTCATCAACTCCTGTACTTCTTAATATTGCTTTATCTTTTCTTTTGCTGTGTTGTATGCAAGATCCCATCTCATTGCTCTGTAGGATTTATCAGCCTTTGCTATCTTGTCCCATAACACTTTGATACTTTTGTACATACCTCTATTATAGCACATCTTAGTTTGTAGCAGGTGTTGGTTTGTGTACTGAGCTTCCCTGCTAAACTGTATCTTACTTATCTTTTTCATTTCCTGTATCAGCATATGATGACTACAAAGGAGTTAATGAAGTAATTGTTGAAAAAAAAATAAGAAAGACTACTATACCCCAGGACTAGGAAGAAACTTGTCTTACTCTGAGGAATACAAATCAGGTATTCCTTCACTCACCAGTTTTTCTTTACTTTTTAATATTTTATTTTTTAATTTTTTAAAATTTATCTTTATTTATTTATTGGATAGAGAAGCCAGAATTGGAGAAGGAAGGGGGAAATAGAGAGAGAAACAGACACCTGCAGCCCCGCTTCACCACTCACAAAGCTTTCACCCTGCAGGTGTAGTACTCTGGTCCTTGCACATTGTAACAGGTGCACTCAACCAGGTACATCACCCAGCCCCTCATGTTTTTTTGTTTGTTTGTCTTGTTTTCATTTATTTATTTGATAGAAACAGAAACTGAAAAGAGAGGGGGAGATAGAGAGGGAAAGAGACACCTGCAGCCTTGCTTTGCCACTTGTGAAGCTTTCCCCCTGCGAGTGGGGACCAGGGACTTGAACCCAGGTCCTTGTGCACTGTGATGCGAGCATTTAGCCAGATGTGCCACTGCCTGACCCCCATCCACCAGTTTTTCTGTCCACCTATATTTGATGTATCTATGTGACTAAGAGATTAGATTTGAATGTATTGACTGCATGCTCATTAATTGACATTAGGGGCAGCTGGGCGGAAGCACAGCGAGTTAAGCACACGTAGTGCAAAGTGCTAGGACCGGCAAAGGATTCTGGTGCGAGCCCCTGACCCCCCAGATGCAGGGGAGTCGCTTCACAGGCGGTGAAGCCGGTCTGCAGGTATCTTTCTCTCCCCCTCTTTCTTCCTCTCCTCTCTCCATTTCTCTCTGTCCTATCTAGCAACAATGATGATAACAATAATAGTAACAACAACACCAATAAACAACAAGGGCAACAGAGGGGGGAAAAATGGCCTCGAGGAGCAGTGGATTCATAGTGTAGGCACCGAGCCCCAGCAATAACCCTGGAGGGAAAAAAAAAAAAAGGAAAAAATTTGACATTTGTATGGTTTTGTTTGTTTTGAAATTGTGGATGCTTGGTATTCAGACCGGTTATGAGACTACTTTTGTACCTGGCCCAACTTTTCCTTTTTAATCAGTTTACTTTTAATTTAGTTAATTTTTTCTTCATAAGATTGAGCTTCAGTAATTTGCTAGTTGACATTAACTTCAACAATATGCTTTCTCAGGGATTCTATGTAGGTCATTGTTGTATATAGTATGTACTTTTGTAGACTCATTCTGGTCCACAAATAATAATTGAAACAAGCATTAAACAGATTTTTGTAATAATGTTTAAATTAAAAAAATAAAGATTTAGAATTTGTGAGTAGATTTTGTCCCCTTTTTTGTGTGTTAATGTGGCATAGGGGATGAATATGAGAGCCTAGTGCATGTACAATACTATCAAGAAGCCTCCCAGGTCTATTTTTTAATTATTATATACCTGTGGGAGAGGCACGAAAGCACCACCCCACCACCCATGGTATTTTCTTTGGTACTGTCTATAATACTCTGATGTGGTACTGGGGATTGAATCCAGGGCTTCATGCATGTGTAAGATGTGTGCTCTATCCTCTGTGCTATCTCCAAAGCCCAATCACTTTTTTTTTTTTAAAACAAGAACACTGCTGGGCTCTGGTTTATGGCAGTGCAGGGGATTTTGGAGCCTCAGGCATGAGAATCCCTTTGCATGACCATTATGCTATCTACCCCCACTTTTATCAGCATGGGAGAGAGAAAGAACTAGTTAGTACATCACTCTGGCATATGCAATGACAGGGATCAAATTCAAGGCATCATGCATGTTAAGTTCAGCACTCTACCTATTGCATTACTTCCTTGGCTACATAAACTTCGTTTTTCTAGCAATTGATTATACATATACATATACATATACATATACGAAGTAGATACAGAAAAGGCAGAGAGTGAAATTGACCATACCATCAAAATTGCCTTCAGTGTTGTAGGGAGGTCTGCCCCACATACATTACAAAGCAGCACACTATCCAAGGGAGCTGTTTCACCAGACCTTCTAGCATTTGTGTGTGTGTGTAATAGTAGGTTACAAGATTGTAAGATTATGTGTATAGTTCCAGACCACACCCACCACTAGTTCTGTATCCACACCCTCCTACCTCCCAAAGAGAACCACTATAGTTCTCACAAGCCTTAGAAACAGTTTGTTGCTTCAGTTTGGTTTCGTGTTGTTTGCTTTTTTGTTTGTTTGTTTGTTTTTAAGTTGTATCAGTTCTCTAGATTCCACATATAAATAAAACCATCTGGTAGTTGTCTTCATCTCTTTACTTACTACGCTGAACATAATCACCTCCAGTTCCATCCATTTTTTCCCTACAGGACACAATATCATCTTTTTTGATCACAGAGTAGTATTCCATGGAATATATATATCTTATAACTTCTTTAGCCTGCCATCTGTCAATGGGCATTTAAGTTGCTTCCACTCTTTGGCTATTGTGAAGAGTGAATGTAGAGGGTGCCTATGTCCCTTTGAATTGGTGTTTCAGTATCTTTTAGATAAATGCCTAAGAGTAGTATCACAGCATCATAAGGTAACTCCATCTGTATTTAAGGACTCTCCATAGAGTCTTCCAAAGGGGCTGTAACAGTTTGTATTCCAACAGTAAAGCAGAGTTTCCTTTTCTCCACAACCTCTCCAACACCTGTCATTTCCTTTGTTGATGTAAGCCATTCTCTCAGGTGTGAGATGGTGTTTCAGTGCACTTTTAATTTCTCTAATGATAAGTGAAATGGAGCATTTCTTCATGTGCCTGTGGGCCATGTGTATCTCTCCTTTAGGAAACTGTCTGTTTAGTTCTTTGGTCTACTTTTTTACTAGGTTATTTTTGCTTCCTTTATAGATCTGTGCCAATTTTGTAGATATTTGATTATAATCACTTGTTTGATGTGTGATGCGCAAGTATCTTCTCCCACTTACTCAGTTGCCCAGTTATCTTTGTGTAGTTTGTTTTTGATGTATGAGAGTTTTTTAGTTTCATACAATCCCATTTTTTTATTCTTATTTTCATTTCCCATGCCCAGGGAGTTGAGTCTCCAAATACATCTTTGATGTGAAGGTCCTGCAAAGTTTCACTGACATTTTCTTCGATAAATTTGATTTGAACTTGGCATGTAGTGTTAAGTGGTGATTCAGTTTGACTTTTCTACATGTGGCTGTCCAGTTTTCCCAGCACCATTTGCTGAAGAAACCTTCTTAACCCCATTGAATGGTTTTGACTCTTTTGACATATATTAAATGGCTCTATATGTGTGGGCTCATTTCTGGACTCTCAGTTCTGTTCCATTGATCCAACTATCCATTTTTTATGTCAGTATCATGCTATTTTGATTACTATTGCTTTATAGTATAAGCTAAAGTTGGGGATCATATGTCCATATTTTTCCTTTTTTCTTGGGAGTACTTTAGCAATTTGTGGCCTTTTGTGGTTCCACACAAATTTTTAGGCAAGTTGTTTAATTTGCTTGAAAAAAATGCCATTTGGGTCTTGATAGGGATAGCATTGAAATTGTAGATTGCTATTGGTAGGATGACCATTTTAATAATGTCTATTTTCCAATCTAGGAACAATGAATCTTCTACTTTTGTGTGTCCTTCTCTATTTCTTTAAACAATGTCTTATAGTTTTCATTATAAAGGTCCTTTGCCTCCTTCATGAAACTTACCCCGAGGTATTTTATCTTTTTGAGTTCAGTTATAAATGGGATTGAGTCTTTTACTTCCCTTTCCTCTGGCACGTTTGTTTACAGAAACACCACAGATTTATATGTACTGATTTTGTATTCTTCTCTTCTGAATTTATTATTTCCAGTAGTTTCATTGGGGAGTCTTTGGGTCTCTGCAGTTCACTTTTAATATATTTGCAAACATACAGGTCTCTATCAGAAATAAAAATCAGTGCCTCAATTAGCACTAATCTAAAATATGCATGTATATATGTTGTGTATAGCCAGTGCCTTGCACGTGCGCAATTTTCACTCTCTGGACCACTTTCCTATTCAGATATACATGTACGCATATGCCCTCCAAGACTCTGGAACTTCTTCCATTATTATAGTACGTCCCATCTGTTTATGGGACTTAAGCCTGGACCACATGCAAGGCAATGCAGGGATCCTACATGGTGAGTTATCTAGATTTAATATATAATTCAGTTATACAGAGAAGGAGAAAACAAGCATATCACCCTGACACATGTGATGCTAGGGATTGAACTCAGGACTTCGCACTTTTAGGTCCAAAACTCTAGCCATAATGCCACCTTCTCAGCCACATTTTTTTTTTTTTTAAAGATTTATTGTTTTGTAATAGGGGCCAAGTTTCACATGAGAGAGAAGAGAAATTAGAGCACATTATTCTGGTAGATGAGGTGATATGTGTGGTGCTAGGGATTGAGCCAGGAGTCTCAACCATTCATGTCATGGGCTCCACCAGTTGAGCTATTTCCTTATCTGTCCAAGAGTCCTTTTTTCTTTTTCCCCTCCTAAAGAGAGAAAAGGAGACTCCACCATATACAGTGCTGTAGGTGAAACTCAGGGCCTCATAAATGCACTCTGCTTAATCTAGAATCTAAAAAGTTGATTTCCTCTAGACTAATGTTACTGAAGTGTACTCTTGGCAAGATAGCTCCCATAGAGAATGTACCTGCTTTGTCATGCACAAAACCCAGCTTTAAGCTCAGCTCCCACTGCACTGAAGGAAACTTCAGTACTGTCATACCTTTTTCTTCTCTCCTTTTATCTCTGCATGTCTATCCTCTACTTGAAAACTGTTGACTTAGAACTGACAGAAACAAACAAACAAATAAAAGTGCTCCTGGCCACTTGTATGCCAGTCTGTCTGCACCTAGATAAGGAGCTTGCACCAGAATTTAAATCAATTTAGCTAACATTGCTCAATTAGTGAACTTTTTTGTGAGGTAGAAAGACTGCTTCTATGAAGGAAGTATAAGGTTGTTGGAAAAGTCATGATGTATTTTTGCATAGAAAAATACTTTATGACTTTTCCTTACTTTGGTCATTGCGCTTTGTGCCACGTGAGCTCAACCCACTGTGCTGACTTTTCCAACAAGCCACTATTATCCTACTTTTTATTCTGGTGAGTGTTAGCTTCTTTTTTCCTTATTTCTTTTTTCAAATCAGTACTTTGAAAAAATACTATCCTGGACAATATTGGAAATACTTCCTCTACTTGTTCATCTGTTTAGTTTCTGACTGGTGGATCTGCATTTTGGAATGAAGTGTATTACTGGTAATCTCAGCTTTGCTTTACCTCCTCTTGTTTCAAACTAGGATAGCCATGAAAACTTTCTTTAAGCCACCTCAAGGTACTTAGTGAAATTCACAACAGTCTGCTCTTGTCAGCTCCAAATGAGCTGCCACTTCAACAGGCAGCATGCCTTTTCTGCCTCTCAGAAACTTATTAAGAACAGTGAGAAATTCTTGTCTGTTGAGAACCAGCTGAAGCTTTCTTTGTAGAAGGAAATGAAAAGCAGAGACTATTTTATGCAGTGCCTAATATGCATACAAATCACCAGGAGAACTGGCTAAAATGCAGATTCTGATTCAATTGGTCTGGGGTGGGGCTGAGATGCTTTTTTTTTAATATTTATTTACTTATTTCCTTTTGTTGCCCTTGTTTTATTGTTGTAGTTATTATTGTTGTCCTTAGATAGGACAGAGAGAAATGGAGAGAGTAGGGGAAGACAGAGAGGGGGGAAAGACAGACACCTGCAGACCTGCTTCACCACCTGTGAAGCGACTCCCCTGCAGGTGGGGAGCCGGGGGCTTGAACCGGGATCCTTCAGCCGGTCCTTGCGCTTTGTGCCATGTGTGCTTAACCTGCTGCGCTACCGCCAGACTCCCTGAGATGCTTTTTAAAATAAACTGCCAGGTGATGCTGATCCTGTTGGATCAGTGAACCACACTTCACAGAACTTAGAACAGGTGACAGTTCCTGTTAGCTCCAGTGGTATTCTGGGTAAGATCGACATAAAACCAGTAAATCATAATGTCCATTCTCATTAGGTTGAGTTTTGCTTTCCTTCACCTAAATCTTTTGATAGAGATGAATAAAGAGGGGGTGGGGAGGCCTTTGAGGTAATTTTTACATGCCCTTTTTATATAGTTTATTTGGATTTTATGTCTTTGTAAATATGACTTCAAAACATTTTTGTTTAATAGATGAAAACACACACATCGCTGAACGCCTCTATCAAAAGGTTAGAATCCTTTGCTGGGTTATGACTGGTCCTCAGAACTTAGAGAAAAAGGCCAAACACGTCAAAGCAACATGGGCCCAGCGTTGTAATAAAGTTTTGTTTATGAGTTCTGAAGAAAATAAAGACTTCCCTGCTGTGGGATTAAAAACAAGAGAAGGCAGAGACCAACTATACTGGAAAACAATCAAAGCATTTCAGTATGTTTATGATCATTATTTAGAAGATGCTGACTGGTTTATGAAAGCAGATGATGATACGTATGTCATACTGGACAATTTGAGATGGCTTCTCTCAAAATATAACCCTGAACAACCCATTTACTTTGGGAGAAGATTTAAACCCTATGTAAAGCAGGGGTACATGAGTGGAGGAGCAGGATACGTATTGAGCAAAGAAGCCTTGAAGAGATTTGTTGAAGCATTCAAAACAGATAAATGTACACATAGTTCCTCCATTGAAGATTTAGCATTGGGGAGATGCATGGAAGTCATACATGTGGAAGCAGGAGATTCCAGAGATAACACAGGGAAAGAAACTTTTCATCCTTTTGTACCAGAACATCACTTAATCAAGGGGTTTCTACCTAGAACCTTTTGGTATTGGAATTATAATTATTATCCTCCTATAGAGGTAAGTTTAAATTTTTTCTTCCTTTCTATTTAGACATTTCTGTGAAAGGACTTTATAAGCGATACTCTGATTTCATGTGTGTCTGTGTTCCTGAGAATTTAACTTACAGTCTATTACTTATTAAATATTACAGGTATATAGACAAATATTTGAGAATATCTTATACCCACCAACCAACTTCACTAAATATTAACCTTTTGTTACATTTCCTTCAGATATTTTTAAGAAAAAAGGTATATAGTTGAGGCCCATGTCCCTCCAGTTTGGTCTCTTTACCTCTTTCTTCAGAGCCTCTTATCATTAATTTTATATTTAGTAATCTGATGTATGTTTTTATATTTCTGTATTTTTTATTAGTAGTTATATAGGACTGTCTTATGTTTTTTTTTTCTTTATTGAAGGATTAGTGGTCTACAACTGACAGTAAAATACAGTAGTAGCATAACACTTCTCAATTTTCCGCATAACACTCAACAGCCCAAACCCTTGCCCCAGAGTCCATTACTTTGGTGCAGTAAACCAATTTATTATTTTCTTTTTTAAGTTGTATTTGCTTTATGTGTTAAAGGAAAGAGTACTGCTCTGCTCTGGAATATAAGGTTCCTGGAACAGAATCTGGGACCTCATGAAGGGAAATCTTGCATTTTTCCTGCTGCAGCACCTCCCAGGCCTCATATTTTGCAGGTTTTTAAGTAAATGAAATCATTGACTTTTTCACACGTTATAAATTAATCAGCCTTAATGTATGCATTTACATGAACTATTCTGTGACTAATTTGTCCAGTTTTCTGCTGATATGCATTTAGTAGGTTGTTTCTAGTTTTTCACTATTAGCACTGTAGTAGTGAATCACTAAATGAGACCAGAAATCTTGAAATTTACCTTTTAGACATGGTTCTGATATGAATTAGTAATGCTTTTAGGGAAGCCACAAATACCTATGCCTTCTTTACTTTGCATTGAGGTACAAATAATTCTTTTTTTCTCAAGCCTTTTTTTTTTTTTAATTATCATCAAGAGCAGTGATTCTCACCAAGTGTAGTTCTCGCCTCATAAGGAACATCTGGTAGAATTTGGACATGTTTTCAGTTGTTGCAACAGGGAAGTTGCTGTTGATCTAATGGGTAAAAACCCATGAGATTATAAACCCACTTAGATGTAAAAACAAACAAACAAAAAACTCTATAGTATGTCTATAGTATGTCACCTGGGTAATGGGACAGCTCATAAGACATTGAATTCTCATGTGCGAGGTCCCAGGTTTGATCTCTATCATTACATGTGTCAGAATAATGCTGTAATGTTCTCTCTCTCTAAAATAAATAAGAAAATTTTGATGGGGAGGGACAGAAAGTATACTAGTCACATTTTTTTTTTAATTCTACAATGCATATAACTGCTGCCTACCACTATTAACAAAGAATTATCTAGCCCCAGATGTTAGTGTACTTGGGTTAAGAAACTCTGGGTGTGGACTGTGCAGTGACACACTGAGTTGAGCATTTGTATTGCAATACACAAGGACCTGGTTTGATGCCCCAGATTCCCATGGGGTGGGGTGGGGTGGAGAGACACGCTTCATGACCAGTGAAGCAGCACTGTAGGGATCTCCTTTTGTCTCTCCCCTTTCTTTCTCAATTTCTCTCTTGATTATTAAGTACATAAATTTTTTTTAAATCTTTTAAAAAATGAAAAAGAAACTGGGCTGCTCTAACATCTGACGTATGCTTTAAGTAATCAGCTTTAAAAGAGAACTTACTGGGAATCGGGCGGTAGCGCAGCAGGTTAAGCACATGTGGCGCAACGTGCTAGGACCGGCGTAAGGGTCCCAGTTCTAGTCCCGGGCTCCCCACCTGCAGGGGAGTCACTACACAGGCGGTGAAGCAGGTCTGTAGGTGTCTTTCTCTCCCTCTCTCTGTCTTCCCCTCCTCTCTCCATTTCTCTCTGTCCTATCCAATAATGTGACATCAGTAACAATAATAACTACAACAACAATGAAAAACAAGGGCAACAAAAGGGAAAATAAATAAATAAATATAATTTTTTTTAAAAAAAGAGAACTTATTAACCAGCAGTGTGCTCTTTATTTATACATACACAATATCTGATTCTTATGCTAATTCTGCTTTTAATAGATAAGAAAATAGAGGCTCAGCAAAGTCAAAAGTTCCCATCCTAATAAGTGATTTTTGTAGTTTTGCAAATCACCCTTCTTCTTCTTCTTCTCCTCCTCCTCCCACTCCTCCTTTTTCTTCTTCTTTATTTTACCTTATTTTATTTTATTTTTTCCAGAGCACTGCTCAGCTCTGGCTTAGAGTGGTGCAGAGGATTCAGTCTAGAACTTTGGGGCCTCAGGCATGAAAGGCTTTTGCATAGCCATTATGCTATCTCCCCATTAATCACTTTTCAGAAAATTACTGTTATTTTCATCATAAGCTCCTCCACCATGATCGTTAGACTTTGTGCTTCAAAAACAGGGGATAGGGAAATAAGTTAGAATATTCTCTTGTTGACATGAAAATCTACTTTAATAAACATTTTAAACTTTAGTTTTCTATAATAGGCTGTTTGAAACCTTATGCTAGCATATTATTAACTGTTCTGAATGCAACAACTTCCTAGACTATAAAAATAATGGGCACATTCCACATATATATAACAAATACCCTAAATCCATTTAAGAGTTTACTAGGAGTACCTGATAAGTACACATGTAGTAAATATCAAAGGGACATTATTGGTGTCTTTTTGTAACTATTAAAATATCTTTTTTTTCCTTTAAGATTACTGCCCACAGTTTTCTCTTTTTCTTAACAGTATGTTTTATAATAAGATTTATAAGATTATAAAATACACTTGGTTATATCAAAATTGACTTATCTAATACTGCCTGTTCTCTATGAGAAAGATTAGTATAAACATGGTAAAAAGAAGATTCCAGCTATGTTGTTTTCGCCGGGCTGGCTTCATGGGCGGGTAACAGACGACCCGGGACTCATGGCTGGGTTGTATGCAGTATCTCTTTATTCATGCAGGACGCAGCGCAATCTATACTAAGCTAAGCTAAACTCAACTAAAAACTACAATCTTGTCCTTATAAATATACTAACCCAGTAGGGTGGGAACAGGATGCGAAGCAGAGAGGGTGGAGAGAAAAGTGACTGGTGAAAATCAGGGTATGAGAAGGAGAGGGGGCGGAGCAGGTGAGAATTCTACCACTAAACCACCAATGCCTGGAGGGAAGGTGGTGCTTGTTAACAGAGGTTATGTAAATAGAATAGTGTTAAGCATGGGGGATTAAACTAATGAAACAGAAGGGGTTTTTAGAAGCATACCAACATCCAGTTTTCTCTTTTTCTTAACAGTATGTTTTATAATAAGATTTATAAGATTATAAAATACACTTGGTTATATCAAAATTGACTTATCTAATACTGCTTGTTCTCTATGAGGAAGATTAGTATAAACATGGTAAAAAGAAGATTCCAGCTACCACACTTTGATCATTTAATAAATTTTCTTCTCCCTGAATTACTGTTCTCCTGTGCACCCTGTGTCATACACATACTTTCTCTGTAATAATCACTAAAAAATACAGTAAAGAATTTTTTAAAAAATTATTGAAATATTTCATTTATTATTTATTGGGTAGAGACAGAAACCGAGAAAGAAGGAGGAGAGCAGTAAAGAATTTTTTTAAAATTTTTTATATTTATTTATTTTCCCTTTTGTTGCCCTTTTTTTATTGTGGTTGTAGTTATTACTGTTGTTGTTACTGATATCATCTCTGTTAGATAGAATAGAGAGAAATAGAGGAGGGGAAGACAGCAAGGGGAAGAGAAAGAGAGACACCTACAGACCTGCTTCACCACCTGTGAAGTGACTCCCTTGCAGCTGGGGAGCCAGGAGCTCAAACTGGTCTTTGCCCTTCGTGTCACGTGCACTTAACCTGCTACACTACTGCCCGATTCCCTACAAAGAATTTTTTTATCTAGCAAAACAAAATGTGAGATATTCTAGTTAAGGAGTTATGTTTTCTTTTTTGGGGGAGTGGGAGGCACCTAGGTTTCACTGCTCTAGGCCTATATTTTTTATACAGAACAGAGAAAGAGAAGGGGAAAACACCATAGCACCACAGCTTCCCCTAGTACAGTGTAGGGTGTAGGGCTCAAACTTGAGTAGCACACATGGCAAAGAAGGTACGTTCCTGAGTCAACTGTTTCATCAAGCCTAGGAATTCTGAAGTTGCTTGTTCAGAACTAACTGTTGGTGTCGTCCACTTCTCACACTACTTTCTCACTTCCTTAGCCTAGAAGTAAAGGCTGTCCTCTAGAAATAAATTTTGTGGTAGTGGTTTACAAGATTATAGGATATAATTCCACACCACATCCTCCACCATAGTTCTGTGCCCTCCTCCCTCCCTAAGGTAACCATCATAGTTCTCACAAAAATCTTAGACATAGTTTGTTTACTTCTGGTTTGTTTCTTTGTTTTTAGGTCCTTGTGTATCAGTTTTCTAGATTCCATGTATAGTATATTTCATATACTAGTTGGCTTTCACATCTTTATTTCACTAAGCATAATCACCTCCAGTTCTATTTTTTTTCCCCCAAAGACACATTACCATCTTTTTGATTGCAGAGTACTACCCCATGGAGAATATTTTCATAACTTCTTTATTTAGTCATTTGTCAATGGGTATGTAGACTACTTTCACTTTTGACTATTGTAAATCATGCAACTGTAAATATGGGGTGCATATTTCCCTTCAAATTAGTGTTTTCATGTCCTTTGGATAAATGCCTAAGAATGGTATGGCTGGAAGAAGTTGGTTTAAAAAAAGGAATTGCTGTCAATCTTAATATAGTAGATATGTTTATAACTTACAGTATAATTATCATATCTTGGAAGTCGTTCGGTAGCACAGCAAGTTAAGTGCATGTGGCGTAAAATGCAGGGACTGGTGTAAGGATCCCGGTTCAAGCCCCCCAGCTCCCCACCTGCAGGGGAGTCGCTTCACAAGCGGTGAAGCAGGTCTGCAGGTGTCTATCTTTCTCTCACCCTCTCTGTTTTCCCTTCCTCTCTCCATTTCTCTCTGTCCTATCCAACAACAACATCAATAATAACTACAACAATAAAAAAACAAGGATGACAAAAGGGAATAAATAAATATTTAAAAAATATTGTATTTTAATTTCTCGAGTACCAAGAATACTCAAATATGATTTATTCTCCACAGTTTTATTCACATTAACTGTAATCTGTTCAGTACTACCTATTTTCCCAGGAATTTTTAAGTTGTATTTTATACCCTTAGTAAAGTTTTAGTTTTCTCCATATAGATTTTCATTTCATTTTAAGTACCTTCATAAGTATTTAATTCTTTAGTTGGTGTTCTGCTTAACCTCTTTATTAAACAAACTTTCTTTTTATTCTTGTATAGATAAAAGTTGTTATTTTTTTAAATCATTTTTTTAATTGACTTCTTGGATTCTTTTTTTAATTTATTTTATTTATTTATTTATTTATTGGATAGAGACAGCTAGAAATGGAGAGGGAAGGGGGATGTAGAGAGGGAGAGAGACAGAGAGATACCTGCAGCACTGCTTTACCACTCCCAAAGCTTTCCCCCTGTAGGTGGGGTCTCGGGGCTTGAACCTGGGTCCTTGCACTGTGATGTGAGTGCTTAACTGGGTGCAACACCACCCAGCCCCTGGATTCTTTCTAATGATTTTTCAGTTGACAATTAAGAGTTTTTTTGGGAAGCATATCCTGTACAAAAAATATATTGTTTCTAATAATTACAGCTGTTCTTTATTATCTCTTGTGGTATAATAATAATAATAATAACAACAATAATATCCTGGCCATGAACATAGTGTAATAAATTATTTCAAAGCCATAAAAATTGCTTCTTGAAAGGATGAGTAGTTTGTAGTTAATTACTTTTGTCCTATTATTACAATTGAATATGCACTTGTAACTATAGTAGCCACTCACCTTATACAACTATTAATTAGTATTTGAAATATGGCAAGTTCAAATTGATATATGTCATATATATATATACATATATATATATATATCATGTTCATCATCAAGGATAAGTTAAAATAATCATTTTATTAGTAATGTTTAAAACATTGCATTTTTAAAATAATAAAATTTCTTCAGTTACATATATTCAAATTAATTTCATCTGTTTTTAATTTTTAAATGTATCATCTAGGAAATTTTTCACCTCATTATGTGACTCACATGCATTTTTGGATGGAACTGGTTTAGATAATCACTACTTGTTTTTGTACTTATTTTGCATATTTGTTCCTTTAACTATATTCCCTAAACATGTAAAAAGTAAGCATTAAATGATTTACGTACTGTACCTAAATGGCCTTTTAAGACATAAAAGACACATATCCAGTGTTTGTTTCAAAGGAACATTCAAAGAGAGAAAATACAGTGAACAAATCCTTTTCTTCTTCTTTTTTTTTTTTCCCTTTCTTTTTTGTCATTGAGGTTAACTTATTCATATAGAGAAAGACACAGGGAGGGAAAGATGCCACCACACCAAAATGTCCTCCACTGCAGTGGGGGCCAGCCAACTCAAGTCAGGTTCACATTCATGGCAAAGCAGGTGGACTATTAAGTGAGCTATTTTGCCATCCCCATGATAATTTTTATTATAGTTAGCTACACACTTCCAAGTAAGTAGTAGGTGATAAATATGGAGAACTTGCTAGACTGTACTACTCCCTGGGTCCATGCAAAGACATTACACTATGAAGATTTCTGCCTGAAACTCTATCTAGATACCAAAATATCATTTTCTTTTTTTAAAAAAAAATTGTTAGTGACTTAGCATTGATTTGCAAATTTATGATATAACAAGGGTATAATTAATTCCTCACTATTCATACCACCAGAGCTCCATGTCCCCATTCCCTCCATTGGAAACTACAGTAGTTCTCCCAAGGCCACAGACAGGGGTTGACTATTGTTTCTATAACTATATTTATATATATTTGCCTATTTTTTCTATGGTCCCACCTTCTCTTCCTTTCTAAGTCATACCTACACCTGTTACTGCTTCTGAGTCTTCTTCCTTTTTTTTCCTCTTCTCTCTCCAGCTCCTGATGGAATTGGAGTTCAGAGCACTCCAGTGGTCATTTCCCCCTAACATTTCTCCCCCTCTGGGAGTATGGAACAAAATTCTTTATAGGGTGCAGAAGGTGGAAGGTCTGGCTTTGATGATTGCTTCTCCCCTGGACATGGCTGTTGACATGTCGATCCATACCCCCAGTCTGTTTCTATCTCCCTAGTAGGTGGGAGTAGAGCTCTGGAGAGGTGAAGTTCTGGGACACATTGGTGAGGTAATCTGCCCAGGGAGTTCAGGATAGAATCATAGTAGCATCTGCAACTTGGTGGTTGATATTTAATAAACAGGACCAAAAAGTAGGAATAGAGTAGAAGAGAATAGGGATTTCAGGGTCGGTAGAAGCTAGGAAGTATATTTTAGGTTGCTAGGGGCTCATGACTTTAGTAATTTTTGCTTGAGCTTGCTAGCTGACATGCAGATAAATTAAAAATATTGTCTGGGAAGATGGTGTTAAAGTTGAGAATAGGGCAAGAAAGCTGGATTAGGGCAGAGAGTAGCACCCAAAAATATATAAATACAATTAACTGTTTACCCCATCAGTCTGACCCAGGACCCATATATATTCATATCAAAACATTTTTGTTGTTTCTATTTGATTTTTGTTGCTAAGTTTGTTTTTACTTTAAACCTGTATATATGTGTGTATATATATATATATAATCTGTTAAGAATCTGGTGAGTTATGTAGCTGGCCCAAGGTTTAACTTTGACCTACTGATTCAGACTGTCATCTGAATGTGATTGTTCTGTCAAAGTAACTAATAACATTGAGTATTTTCTGTAGACAAAACATGATCCTAAGTATCTTATACACTCTGTTCCTTTAAGTTACCACCTTCTGAAGTTGAGGAAGTTTATACTTACAAAGATTACGTAATTTTCCCAAGGTTATATACTAGTTGAAAAGTTTGGATTCAAATCTTGGTTTCACTCAGCACTTCCTTTCTTAAATACTGTGCTGCGTAGATTGATGTACAAACTATTAGGTTGCAGACACAAATGGGAAAGACTTTGTAGTCACTCACTGCCCTAGCAATATGTTTCTGAGGCTCAGTCAAGTAAAATTCTATGAAGAGAAAGCAAAAGTTGGAGACAAAAATTAAGTAGCTTCCTTGATAATTTGAAGAATTCTCAAGACTTTGCTCAAACACTATAACATGTAAATGTTACTTAAGCTAGAAATTCTTTGGCAGGACTGGCAGAATAGCTCATTTGAATAGTATGCTTATTTTGTCATGTACAGAACCCAGGTTTGAGCAGGCTCCCATCTTTCCCTCTGTCTCTATCTATATTTATTGGACAGCCAGAAATCGAGAGGATGGGGGAAATAGAGAGGTAGAGAGAAAGAGAGACACCTGAAGCACTGCTTCACCACTTGCAGAGCTTTCCCCCTGCAGGTGGGGACCAGGGACTCAAACCTAGGTCCTTGTACATTGTAACATGTGCACTTAACCAGGTGAGCCACCCCCCCTTCTGTATCTCTATCACTACCTGTCTGAAAAAGTCAAGCTGAAATAGTGAAGTCCCAGTGAGGGGGAAAAAAAATAAGTTAAAAAAAATACTTTGGCAATTCATGCTGGTTTTAAATTATTAGGAACTCTACAATAGACTGGATATTTTATTTTATAGGTCTAAGAAATTAAGTACCTACTTTACCTTACAATTTTTTAGAAATATATTTTACTCACCTTTTAGAATATTTATTGTGTATTATAAAAAGGGGGAAAGAGAGAGAGAGAGAATGAGAGAATGAACAAGAACTGTGCAGCTTTGGCATAAATTGGTGCCAGGGATTAAACCTGTAACCTCTAAAGCCTCAGGCACGCAATTTTGTGAGCTATCTCCCTAGCCTTATCTTGTCACTTTTAATGCATGAGTCTTGTTTAAATTATTACTATTTTTTATAATACGTGAAGACTATGCTGTTTATTAATGTCTGATTCTGTTGCTTTTTAGGGTCCTGGCTGCTGTTCTGATCTTGCAGTTTCTTTTCATTATGTTGATCCTACAACTATGTATGAGTTAGAATACCTCATTTATCATCTTCGTCCATATGGTTATTTATACAGGTATCAACCTGCTTTACCTGCGAATAATCTTAAGGAACTCAGTCAGGCCTACAAAAGTGAAGATTCAAAAGTAAAATCGGAAACCCTTGAAAGAAAAACTTAAACGAAGAGAGGGGTAAAATGTTTAGCATTGCACTGAAGAACTTCTCCTTTTCTGATATAGAACACTGGAACCCCAGTGAGAAATTCTTTCTGAGTGAACATTCCATATTAGAAATCTGCATATTAATATCTGTAAAATGAAGCTTTAAGTAAACTGTGAAGTATGTTAGAATGTGTTTTCTTACCATTATATGTATATATGAAAACTTTATGTTTTTAAAGTGGGGGCCAGGCAAGTAATTAGGAAAGATGTGCTGCCTACTTTTGACCACATGTATTATTTTCACTGATAACTGAAACACTTAAATTTGCTGAAACTACAAAGCATCGTGTTAGTAACACATATGATGCTGAACAGATCTGCCTTAAAGAAACATTTAGAAGGAATTATTGTTCAGTGTTGTGTTGTTTGTAAACTTAAGAATTTCTATTTCATTGTGATAGAAATGAATGATACACCTACATATAGTTTTTATTGAGTGAAAGTTTTGCTATTTATAATTGGCAGTATTTCTTCTAAAAGAAGGTAGACTGAGAATGGCACTTTTCTAAAGTGCATTAATAAAACCACATTTTGAAGTTATCATTGGCCTTGACTGTATTATATATTTGATTCTAGTTATTTCTTAATCTTTTACCAAGTTCCTGTTACCTCTTCTGTGTTCAACCACTCTCAGCTGTTAATATTTATTTACTAAAATTATTAAAAATATTTTAACTTATTTTCTTTTATTTTGCCACCAGGGCTATTTCTGGGGCTTGGTGCTGGCACTTCGAATTCACTGCTTCCGGCAGCCATTTTTTCTTCTTTTTTTTTTCTTTCTAACTTTTATTAGGTAGGACAGAAAGAAATCGAGAAAGGACAGGGAGATAGAAAGAGGGAGAATGAGAATGATAGACACCTGCAAACCTGCTTCACCACTTATGAAGCGACCCCTGCAGGTAAGGAACAGGGGCTTGAATATATAGGCTTAACCAGGATGCCAACACCTGCACCCACCACCACCGCCACCGCCACCCCCCGTAATTAATAAATAGTAAATTTAATGTTACTTGAGATTGCTTTTTTCTTTTTACATCTTTGCCACTCAGAAGTTAAGTGGCATTTTGATTATTTAAAACTCTTTCCAGTTACATAATTGTTCCTTTCATTCTCACCCATCCTGATAGATTACAATTTGTACCTTTCATAACTTTAAATTATGTCCTGAAATTCATTTTTTAGGATCTGAGGTGGCTACTGATTACATTGGCAAAGGAATTTGTATTTAGGATTTTGTCCAGAGTTAATTAAAAACATAAAATAGCCTAAACTTTTATGCTGAATTGCTACTTGAAGGTGACTGTTTTGCCAGTAAATTATTCTGATGGAACACTATTCCAAATTGTTATCAAACACCTTGCTTGGTAAATGTTTTGTTCTAAATTTGTGATCCTTTGTTCAAAAATTTTCTGGAAAGAGAAAAAATTGTTTTCATTGTATCAGCAATATTATCTGAATGTATTATAACAGTATTTTAGACTTTCTGTAAGTTTAACTGTTACAGATTATTTTCTCTTAAAACTGATTTTACTTTACTGTCAGATTATTTGACTTTTCTCATAAGTTAATATCTATTGTGCCAAAATATGTCATAATCACAACTCTGTCTAGATGTATGTTTGAGAAGATGCCAATTTTAGTGACTAATTATGGATTGATTGCTCTGCCCACATGCTGAAAACTCACATCATTTTTACTTGTTAAATTAGCCTTTGTTATTTTCATGGTGCTTTCTGTCAATTTTTAAAGGTGTTAATATTAGCTATTCTTTGAAAAGCTCTTCATCTCAGTGTGGACATGAATTTGTTTGCAGTTCATATATGCTGCTCTTCTGTATTATTTAGAATTACCGATGGCTTATCATAAATATCCCCGGACTTTTAAATTTATTCATAGGAAGTTAACATCGTGATAAGTCTTGTACTCTGGTGTAAGACTTCCTAGGTTTAAATTCTTGCTCCATCACTTAACTAGTTGTATAACCTTTACCAATCTGTTTAATTTCTCCGTGGTTTAATTTCCCCATCTGTAAATTAGAGATGATAATACTACCTACCTCACAGGATATTTATGAGGATTAAATGAGTGAGTATGTATACAACTTAGAATACTGTCTACACCAGAGTATTAGTGCAATTAGTATAGTTTTTTGTGACTTTGGAGTGTGAACACTTGATTTAAGTGAATAAAAAATCTACTGTACTCAAATCTGATATTGAAGGAAATAGTTCTTAGAATAAGTAATAGCTGTTTTTTATCTAGTGCCTACCATGTTCGAGGTACCATGGGTAGATACTCTGGGCAGACTAGATTTAATCCTCCCGAATTGAGTATTACCATGTATAGATGAGAAAACTGAAGCACAGAGAATTAAAGCAACTTATTCTTTGTGATAAAGCTGGTAGGTAACATAGCTATTATTTACATTCAAAAAAGCCTGGAACAACTTATTTGTACCGTGTAAGTTTTGAGAGCAGTCACTTAGCTTCTATTCATGCTTTGGTGATACATGGCATCTATTAAACTGGCTATTACTAATCAAGTTAACTAAATTGCCAAGTGGTTCTCAAACTGGTTTTTACATGCTTGCCTGGTCACTTGTTAAAGTACAGATTTATAGAGACTCCAATTTCAGAAATTCTGATTGTACAATAGTGTGTGGCCAAAGAGTATGTGTTCTTAGGCGATACCCTAGGGCAATGGATCTCGAAGTGTGGTTGCAAAATTATCAGCAACACCTAAGAACTTGACGGACCTCTTCTGGTCCCATTCTTTGCCTATTGTATCCGAAACTCTAATTTTGAATGCTAACACTTATGCTTAAACAAGCCTTTCAGGTGAGCCTTAACTCATGCTAGTTTGAGAACAGTTGCTCTAAAACCCAAGTGATTGTGTTGCAAATGGTCATTGGAACTTACTGAGGTATATCTCTTAAACGAGGGTTATCTCTCAAGATTTAGACAAGATATTTAAGATATAAGCCCCATTTTTTTAAATTGTCACCAGGGATAACCCCTCCCCCCCTTTTTTTAATGGCCACCAGATAACCCTGCCTGCAGAATGAATTCACTGATCCTGCCTGCCATTTTTCCCCTCTCCCCTTCCTTTATTTGATAAGACAGAAATTGACAAACTTCAAACAGTTTGTGAAATTTCCCCCTGCAGGTGTGGAGCAGGGGCTCAAACCTGTGTCCTTGCACGTGGTGATGTCCGCATTTAACCAGGTGCACCACTGCCTGGTCCTCAAGCATAGTTTCAGTTTTTGTATTGGGTGATCACACTACATTAAATGTAAAAGACTTTAAAGATAAAAAGTCACTGAATTACTCCGTTTTTTAAAATCTTTAATTCTTTGGCTATAGAGTGACTAGGCCTCACAACAAAATCTGTATTTCTCCATGGGGTCAGGAGTTTCATTAAATTTTAGTAATACAATTTTTTTAAAAAACACACTTAAAGGTCATAAAAATTGTCCACAGATGTTAATAAAAATTTTTAGGTAGAGGTAGCATATGTGTTTATAATACACAAAATGTTTTCTGCTAGTGCATACTATTGAGATTTCTTCATTTCCCAAGAATCAGTTGACTGTACTCTATGCTAATAAAGCAAAAAAAAATCTCTATTTAATAAAGCATATAAAAGCAGAATTCATGATGTTAATGACTTACCATCTTCTAAAATAAAATATTTGTCATCAGGATAAATAATTTTAATGTCTCAATACTAAAACATTTTTCTATTTATCCTATAACAATATACTATATTTTCTTGTGGGAAGTTCATAGATGATACAAAGCAATTTTGTTTTTTAGTCCCAGAATTCAGTTGTTTTTAATAACTTAAATTTCAGAGGTGAGGTGTTTTTTTTTCTATTAGGTGATTTGCAAATAAATCACCACCAGCTTTAAATATTTTTGAAATATGGTAATTAAATTTGAGCATTAAGTGTATGTACTATTTTTAACTTCCTTAATTCTATCAAACTATAATTCCTACTAGGCTGACACCTAAATAGTTTCTCACATGATTATATCAAATCTTCCTAAAATTTCTGTTTTAATATTCTGACAATTTCAGCTTCTTAATACCATTCATAAATAGTCTCCACTTTTTTTTTTTTTTTTTTGCCAGAGCACTGCTCAGCTCTGGTTTATGGCAGTGTGGGAGATTGAACCTGGGACTTCAGAGCTTCAGGCATGAAAGTCTCTTTGCATAACCATTATGCTATTCCCCCATCCTAGTATCCACTTTTTTTTTTTTTAATATTCCCCTTTTTTGCCTTTCTTATTTTATTGTTGTTACTGATGTTGTTGCTGGATAGGACATAGAGAAATGGAGAGAGCAGGGGAAGACAGAGAGGGGGAGAGAAAGAGAGACACCTGTAGACCGGCTTTACAGCCTGTGAAGTGACTCCCCTACAGGTGGGGAGCTGGGGCCTCAAACTGGGATCCTTACGCCCATCCTTGCTTAACACCACATGAGTTTTACCCGCTGTGCTACCGCCTGACTCCCTTATAGTATCCACTTTCTAACTACTCTTCTTCCAGTCTTCATGAAGTTAATTTGGCTGTTACTAACAATTGGAATTTGAATTACTTAATGATAATTTTATACCTGTTAACTTTAGGTTTCCCTATGAGACTGGAAACAAAAGTTTGTCCAAGAGTAATGCCTGCTGGCTCTTAGGATATTAGCCCTACTTAAAAATCCACACGTTTAAACTAAGTCTAAATATATAGTTATTAAAGGAAGTGAAGTCACTTGGATTTCACCATTTCTACCACGCATAGCTGCTCTCTTCTCGCTCTCTTTTTTTTTTTTTCCACTTGGCTTGCTTCTCTACTTCCTCAAAGTGGGCCTGACAGAAATATACTTAAGAAATTTGAGAATAACCTGTGGTTTGTTTTATGCTAAATGTAAACTATTTTTTAACATTACATGTTTATATATCAGAGATGAAAGTGAAATTTTAATACATTCTAGAAAAGTAAAATTTACAAGGTCTCTTTAGAGAAACCTACTCTAGTTTTAAGGTTGGATAGTGATCTATTTCAACATCTTTACCTCTTTAGTTTTCAGTTTATATTAAGTTTAAATAACTTTTCAGGACCCTGAAAATAAATAATCCATGTAAAGCATACTATTAAAGGGAAACTAATCTTACTGCTAAGCAGTGTATTATATTACTCAGTGAATGTTTGTGTTTGGAAACTTAAATTTTATGTAAGGTAATATGGTCATGAATGGTTTAAAAATGTCTGGTGACTTGCTTACTTTAAGTGATCACCAATCCAATAAGTCAGAAAAATTGTATTTTTCAATATGTTTTTTAAAGTGCCTTTTTAAACATTTTTAAATAATGGATTTTGAACAACTGCATAAAATAAATTCCCATGTTTAAAGTTGTTTTATCTGATTATTTTTAACGGATGTAAAAGCTGTGGGGAAAACACTGCTATTTATATGTAGTGGTGGTTTTATCAAAAATACTTAAGTTTTTATCTATGTATACACACATGAATTTACATATATACTTTATTTTAAATCAACAAAATATTTCATCTCTAATTTTGAATAGTGTTCCTTAGAAAAATTAGAAATATTCTGTAGTGTGTGTGTATAGACAGTGAAAAGCTTTTTTTTTTTTAGTTCCTGGTATATTTTCTGCTGTTATACACACTGAGAAATTCACTTATTCAACAAATTGTGCTAAGTATATACTAGAAATGTGAGCAAGACATACAGGGTCCCTGTTTTCATGGAGCCTTAATTCTGCAGGCAACTCACTAATTAGTAGATGAATTGATAAGAATGAAGAATGTCAGAAAAATAAAGCTGATATGATTGAGCAAGTTATTAATTGTTGCACTGTGTAAAAATAGTTTCTGATTTTGCTTGCTGTATCATGCTTTAGTCATATAGGAAGGTTCATTGAAACATCTGTAAATCAAAAATATCTTCAGGCATTTTTAACGATTTTTATTATCTTTACTTATTATTGGATACAGACAGCTAGAAATTGATAGGGAAGGGGTGATAGGGGGAGAGACAGACACCTGCAGCACTGCTTCATCACCAGTTGCAAAGCTTTCCCTCTGCAGGTGGGAGCTGGGGACTTGAACCTGGATCCTTGTGCATTGTAACATGTGCACTCAACCATGTGTGCCACCACCCAATCCCCTTCAGGCATATTTATCCTGAGTTTAGATCTGTTGTATTTCCTTTTCTGCTCTTCTTTCTCTGGATCCTAAGGAATTGGGTTTCAGACCCTTTAGTCATCTTCCCTTAACATTTCTCCCCCTCTGGGAAAATGAACCAAAAATTTTGGGGGTTGCAGAAGTTAAGAGGTCTGGCTTCTGTAATTGTTTCTCTGCAGTTCTCCCTGTTTGCTAAGTTCCCCACCTAAGAGTGAGATTATTTGGTAGTGGCCCTTACATTCTTGGCTTATCACACTAAATATGATAACCTTCACGTTCTGACCAAGACATAGCAAAGGAGGTGATGTCATCATTTTTAGCAGCTGCACAGTATTCCACTGTGTATATATGTACCACAACTTAGCCACTCATCTGCCTGTAGTACATCTCTGTTGCTTCTAAATTTGAGCGATTATAAACTGTGCTGCTATCAGCATAGGTGTACATCGTCTCTTCAGATAGGTGACTTTGTTTTCCTTTGGTATATCCTCAGGAGAGGGATTG
Organism: Erinaceus europaeus; assembly: GCF_950295315.1. Classification (NCBI taxonomy): domain Eukaryota; kingdom Metazoa; phylum Chordata; class Mammalia; order Eulipotyphla; family Erinaceidae; genus Erinaceus; species Erinaceus europaeus. The sequence continues at coordinate 48,209,890 of NC_080169.1, read as the reverse complement.
TCAGGTCTAGATTCATTTCTGGTGTTCTGATGAATCTCCAGACTGTTTTCCATAGGGGTTGGGCAACTTTATACTTCTGCCAGCAATGTAGGAGAGTCCCTTCCCAGCCCACTCCCACCAACAGCTTCTCCAACAGTTGGTGTTTCTGTCTTCTAATGTATAATATTCTCACAGATGTAAAATTGCTATCTTGTTTTTATTTGCATTTCCCTGATCATCATTGACATTGAGTATTTTCTCAGACATCTGTTAGCCCTTTGGATCTCTTTGGAAAAAAATCTACTATGTCCTCTCATTTTTTCAATTATCTTTCCTTTTTATTGTTTGGTATGGTGAGTTCTTTTGAGTATTTTGATTATTAGCCATCTGTCTGATTTATGACATATAAAGATTTTCTCCCACTCTGCATGGATTCTCTGTTTTGGCGGTGATTCCTTTTGCCTTGCAGAAACTTTTCAGTTTGATATAGTCCCATTGATTTGTTTTTTTTCCTTGCAATTGGATTTCAATCACTGAAGATTTTTCTAAAACTTATATTGAAGAGATTTCTTCCAATGGTTTCCTCTTAAGTATTCGATGACTTTTAGCCTAATATTCAAATATTTGACTCATTTGGAGTTTACTTTTGTATGTAGTGAAATGTGGTCTAGATTCATTCTTCTGCACATTCCAACCCAGTTTTAAACAACAGCACTTAAATATACTATCCTTCTTGGTTTGATGTTTTTGGCTCTCTTGTAAAAAAGTTAGCTGTCTGTAGGTTCAGGGGTACACGGTCAAATTTATTAAGTAATATTAGGAAAGCTGTGAAGTCAAATGCCACTTCAAATATTCCTTTAGTAGCAGTTATATGATTTTTTTAAAGCACATTCAGATATCATCATGCTTTCCAAATTCCTCGGATTTTGTGAGTTTCAACAGCCTCACCCTAGTGTTTATTCTCTTTCTATTAATTGCTATTTCTATACCAGGTATTTTGAGTGTCTGCTACAAGTAATATACTAAGCTAGATAATAAAGTGGTAAGTCATACTTGTTACTCTTAAGGAATTCATCTTTCATCAGGAGAAAAATGGTGGGTGTGTATAGTAATAAAGTGGTGTTTATCCCATCTAATCCCATAGGGGGTGGGAGGAGACTGCCTCAAGTACCACTGACTAGGGCCTACAAAGTAGATTTGAAAATAAGACAGGGAGTCGGGTGGTAGCACAGCCAGCTGTGGGGAAAACAATGTTATTTATATGTAGTGGTGGTTTTACCAGAAATATTCACTTAGGTTTTTATCTATGTATACACACATGAATTTACATATATACTTTATTTTAAGTCAACAAAATATTTTGATGTTTTGTTGTTCTGGATATAGATGACTGGTAACAATGGAGAGAGGGATTTATTCAAGGTCTAAGCCCATCATATCTGTTTGGGAATCTCAGGACTTCCTGACTAGGGCCCAGCTGATGGGGTGGCTGATAGTGACTAAAGAGTCATCGTTAAAGTATGCCAGTCTCTTGTCCTTATTCAGCTTTTGCAGTCCTTGCTTTGATGAGGTTAGCTTTGGGGCGAGTGAGAGAACCTATAATAGGAAGTAGGTGAGGAGGGTCTAAGTAGACACTATTTCATTTATACTGATTCACTACAGACTATTGTGTATTTTTGCTTTCAGGTATATATTTTACCCTAATTTATGGATACATGTGAACATATGCTGTATCTTACAGAACCTGGTCTATATGTAGGTTTTGGGATTTTGTTAGGAAGTGAACCTCCTGGAATGGAATTTGAGAATACTATAAAAGGAAAGGTCTCACCTGAGTAATGAGGGTGATAGTTGACATTCCATGCTTGAGGTCTCTGGACACAGTCTGAAGTGAAGCATGCTGAGGTGGTACTCGTTGCATTGATTAGGTAGGAATCGCCGGATAGAATATCATTTGGTGTGAATTGAGAGAAGCATGCAGGAAAGTGAGCCCCACCCTAGAGGTTCCAGGACTGGGGGAAATATAGGCTCTAAAGCAGAAGAGGGAGGATCCTGCTGTCTTAGGGTTTAAGAAGACAATAGATACTTATTACTATAATCAAATTATTTGGCAAATGGGTTAACTTTGAAATATCCCTTTGTTAGGATTTGCTGTATCATACACAACATCACCATAATTTATGTCCTTTGACATTATTTGCATATAGCTGTGTCACTGGTTGCTTCTGTTCTGCCTGGTCTAAGCTTCTTTTTTTTTTTTAATTTCCTTATTGGGGAATTAATGTTTTACATTCAACAGTAAATACAATAGTTTGTACATGCATAATATTCCCCAGTTCCCCATATAACAATACAACCCCCACTAGGTCCTCTGTTATCCTTCATGAACCTGTATTCTCCCCACCCACCCCAGAGTCTTTTACTTTGTTGTGATAAGCGGTCTAAGCTTTTAAGAGAGTCAACATACCAAAGACTCAGTCTATGTATTAAAAAGAGTCAGTCTTCAGATCTGGGTTGATTCTGTTTGGGACTCTGAGCCTCTTAGATCTTAATGTCCTTTCTGTTGTTCGGGTCTGGGAAGTTTTCTTCTATAATTTCTTCTAAAATGTTTACTTCTTCTTCCTCTCTTTCTTCCTCTGGGCAGCCAATTATACGAATGTTACTTCTTTTGAGATCATCTCATATGTCTCTGTTGTTTTCTTCAGTGTCTCAATCTCTTTTTGGGCTCATTTCTTCTTTCTTTGTTTTCTCTAGCTCATCCTCTGTCTGGCTAATTCTGTCTTCTGCTTCTGTTAGCCTGCTTTCCCTTCCCTCAGTTTCTTTCTTCAGTTCAGTTATAGTATTATCTTGTTCTGCTAACTGACCTTTTAGTTCAGCTATTTAAGCTTTCAGTTCTCTAATTACCTCAAAGTAGCTTGTGTTTTCCTTGAGGGTCTCATCTGTTGTTTCCCTAGTTCTAATAGCCCTTTTCTCCATAGTTGTCTTCATTTCTGTGATTATTAGGTTTATTATTGCTTACATACTTTTCTTATCTATGGTTACTTCTGACTGATTTAGAGTTTCTTCTGGGCTCCTGTTTTGATTCATTGTGGTAGCAGTTTTATTTGCTCTTGATTTAACCATTTTCTTTTTATTGTTGTGTTTTTTAATTTTTCTGTTCTGTCGTTCTTCATTTGTTGTGTTTTGAGTACAACCTATGCTATATTAAATGCCTTTATGACAAATGTAGTCACCCAACCTCAGAAATTACAACTATACTAACTGAAGCAAGGATTGATGTAGTTCAACCAATACGAGTTCACCAAACAACACCTCCAGTCCAAGAAAAACTAGCAGCCAAATCCAAAGGAAGAAGAAAGAGAAAGGAAAAAATGGAAAGCAAGAATAGACAAATTATGCAAATCTACTGTCCACTGTAAATTCTAGGGATAGCAAGAGGAGAAAGGGAAGTAGCGAAGAGAGAGACACACACACAGAGTCCACTCTGAGTCAGATTTCTTCCCCAGAATAATTTACAAATGAGTATCAGCGAATTCAGAAATCAAAAGAAGGAAGAAGACAACAACTAAAAAAAAAAAAAAGTGAAAGGAAAGAGCTTTTTTTTTTTTTTTTTAATTAGCTAGGAGGAGGGAGAAAAGAGAGTGGAGGGAAGAGGTAGAGAGAAATAAATTCCTCTCACACCCAAACACCTAGCCTAGCAATGGAGAAAACAACAACAGTTAATTTTGGTCAACCTGAAAAAGGAGGGACCAAAGGGACACACATATATATATAATAGAATATAGAGTAAAAAACCCTAACAGTTAGTCTGCAGCTCGGACAGCTCCAAATTGTCTGCAGGCAGCCTGAAAAGACAGCCAATTGTAAGAAGTATCCATAAAAAAAAAAAAAAAATCTCTAGGTAGTCTTTCCCAGGCAGAGATGGGGTGAGGCTCTGATTGGTCAGGTATTTTGTCACTCAAATAGAGCTCCAGCCACTTAGAAAAAAATGAGAAGGAAAACAAAAAGGAAAAGCACCCCTGGTGAGCCAGGAATCTTGGTAAAGAAAATAGCTCAGCGGGGAGCCTGCTAGGAGTGGCTGTCCAGTCCCTGGTGTCTGGTTCTGGGGTGGGAGGAGGGGTGAGCTTCAGAAAAAATTTCTTTTCTCTTTTCCTCTGGCCTCCGTTTTCTAACCTAAGAGTGGTATCACCCTTAGGGCCCCTTATTCACCCTCCTCCTGACCTTCCAGTATCCTACCTTATCCAGAGAATCCCTGGTCACAAGCTGTTGTTTGTTGGATCTCATGCTAGCAGCTACTTGCAAATCGTTATCTTGGCTATGCCTTTTATTTAAGACTTTATTCTGATTACTTTCTTCGGGATTTTAGATTAAGTTTGCTGAACTAGTTTGCAATGAAAGAAGTATTCGCTAGGATGAATGGTAGGTAATTGACCCATAAGATGATCCACAGCCTTATCTGGATGCATCTTAGCATCCTTTTATCTCCTCCAACATCAAAGTGTACTCAGAAATTATACTTCTATACTTGGATTAAAGGATCTCTGTGTCTTTCTTAAATCACATCTGCTGGGGCCTGCTTGTGAGTGCTATCTTTCATGGACATGGAAAATTCCATTCCCATATAAAAAAGCAAGACTATTTCTATAACTTAGATTTTATTTTAAATAAGTGAGGCCCTACTTTAAATATCTGGAAATAGATCTGGAACTATTAGAAAAAATTCTACCTAAGTGGCATAGTTAATTTTCAAATATATTCTAGATATAATAGTAACAGTTGCTAGGCACTATCTGTAGGTTCTATACTTGAGTTTTCTCTAGTTACAAAAGAGTTACAATATAGGAATTAGTTGACTTTATTTTACAAATAAAGGGAAGCTTAAAAAAGGTTAAGTTGCACAGGCCTGTATGGGTAAAACAGTGTCTCCACTCAAAACCTCACAACATAGATATTTGAAAACAGTACACTTCTGATGTCTTGTAGGTTCAGTTTCACACCAACCACATATAATGACTATCACAATAAAAGAAGTCACAAGAATTTGCTTTCCTAGTGTATATAAAAGATGTAATATGTTTCCAGTAAACTATAGTATATAAAGTATCCAGTAGCATCTTGTAGGGGGAAAAAAATCATGCCTTAATTACTTGTGAGGCAAAATGACCTATGCTATTGGCGGTTTTCTTTTTTCTTTTTCTTTTTTCTTTTTTTTTTTTATGAGAGTATTGCTCAGCTCTGGCTTATGGTGGTCCTGGGGATTGAACCTGAGACCTTTGGTACCTCAGGTGCTGCTTTGTTACCTCCCCAGCCCTTAAAAAAAATTAGCTTTTTATTTTTATTTGATAGAGAAATGAGAGGGAAGAGAGACACCTGCAACATCACTAGTGAATCTTCCCCACTGCAGGTGGGGGAAGGGGACTTGAAACTTAGTCCTTGTGCATTGTAATGTGGCACTCAACCACCTGACCCCAAGCTGTGCTATTAGAAAATGACACCCATAGACTTGCCCCATACAAGTGAATTAGTCATTTTTAATAGCTGAATAGTATTCCGTTGTATATACATGCCACAACTTAGCCACTCAACTGTTGTTGGACACCTAGGTTGCTTCCAGGTTTTGAGCAACTTCCTTTTATTAGTAGGATATTAGGGTTACTTCTCAATAACCAAATTAATCCTAAGGTTGCCCTGAGGGCCTAAACAACTACATTTGAGTAGGATATTACTACATCATTTGGAAATTAATTTTTTTTCTGTTTTTGGTGCTTTTTAATATGAAAATCATGGTAAAACAATTAATAGTATGAAATTAAAAGCTTTATTTTTTTCTCAAACTGCCCCTGTCCTATAACCCCTTTATCCAAATATAACCAGAAGTTCTTATATGTCTTCTGGAGCGCAAGAGGGCTGTTCATACTTTTGAAATTCCAAATTATGGGGGTCAGGTGGTGCCTCACCTGGTAGGGTGCACACATTACCATGCTTAAGTACCAGGGTTCAAGTCTCTGGTTCCCCACCTGTAGTGGGAAGCCTCAGAAGTGGTGGAACAGTACTGCATGTGTCCCTCTTTCTCTCTCACCCTCTATGAAAACAAAAAAAAAATCCAATTTATATTCATCATTCTTCCTCTTGCCTTAAGATTATACTTTTTTAGTGTTCTACATAAATCTCTATATGAATGTCATAATTTAACCATTCCTTTATTTATAGATAATTGAATTTGGATACAGAACTTTAATACAAACACTGATTCATCAAGTATATTTATGTGGGTATAGCCATAGGCTAAGGATAAGTTTTTAGCTGTAACTGCCAAATTAAATATTAGTAGACTGTCAAATAGCTGTCTAAAATATGTGTGCCATCTTAAACTGTTCTGCATTTATAAGAGTATATTCCCATCTGTTTTACTGAGGATTGTGATTACCAAATTTCCCAATTATTATCAGTTTGTAATGCTTATGTGTTAACATCTAATAATTATGTTGATTTGTATTTTTTAATTTGTTGAGTGTATAAATTTTTGATGCATTGGCACCTAGCACTTCATTTTCCATTAGTTTTATTTTTGCCTGCTCTTTTGCATTATTCGTTATTCCTTTCTAAAATTCTGTAATGTGGTCCGTTTTCTTTTTTTTATAATATATTTTTAAAATATTTTATTTTTGAGAGAGATGCAGAGAGAGAGACAGAGACAGAGAAACACCAGGGCACTGCTCAGCTCTGGCTTATGTTGGTGTGGGGGATTGAACCTGGGACTTTGGAGCCTCAGGCATGAGAGTCTGTATGCATAACCATTATGGTATCTCTCCCACCCATGTGGTCTATTTTATATCAGATATATCACAAATTATGATTTTTTTTCTCTGCACAGAAGCTTTTGTTTTTTTTATATATAGGCAAACTTATGGGAATAAATTCCATAGGGCTTTGCCTCTGAATTTTATGCTACCTTCATAAAGAGACATGATGGGCCTGGACCTCAGATAAATAAATCCCTCTCTTCATTGTTACCAGTCATCTCTATCAGGAACAACAAAATAGACCCCATAGGACCTTTCCCTCAACTTGGATCAGCAACGGCAGAGAATGTTCCATCCTCCTAAGGGAGGCTAGACAACATACTCTATGTCCCACCTGAGGAAGATGGGTCAATATTGGGGCAGCCTGGAATGTTCCTACTCATGACCACAGAATGTGAGCTTGGATCTACAGGAATGCAGAGGTCACATAGGCTCCTAAGCTGAATATGGGCCCCAGATCACATCAGATTGATGGGGTTTACAGTCAACAATATTTATACACCTTTCCCATATTTGGGGGCTACTCTCTTCCCTGATCCAGCTTTCTGGTCCTTTTTCCAGCCATGACATCATCTCCCCAGACAATAACTTGGATCCACCGGCATATCAGATTTCAGGCTAAAATAGTATAGCCACAGGCCCTCTGTAATATAACTAAAATATGCCTACTAGCTTTCTACAAAATGGAGGACCCCCCAACTCTTCATCTGCATTATTCTAGCCTTTAGGTCCATGATTGGTCAACAATGTTTTTGGCTTTATATGTTAACTCTCTTTTCAGCCACCAGGTTCCAGATGCTAGCATGATGCCAACCAGACATCCCTGTACAGACACCCCCACCAATGTGTCCTGGAGCTCCACTTCCCCAAAGCCCACCCCACTAGAGAAAGAGAGAGGCAGGCTGGGAGTATGGATTGACCTGTCAGTACCCATGTTCAGCAGGGAAGCAAATAAAGAAGCAAGACCTTCCACTTTCTGCATCCCATAATGACCTTGAGTCCATACTCTCAGAGGGTTAAAGAATAGGAAAGCTATCAGGGGAGGGGATAGGATACATTCTTCTTATGGTGGGAATTGTGTGGAGTTGTACCCCTCTTATCCTATGGTTTAGTCAATGTTTTCTTTTTATAAATTAAAAAAAATTAAATTTAAAAAAAAAAGGAGAAAGCAAAAGAATACACATTCCAAACACCAAGTTGTAGATGCTACCATGATGTCAACCTGACTCGCCTGGACAGAGGACTTCACCAATGTACTCTGGAACCCCACCTCTCCAGAGCCCTGCCAGGGACAGGCTGGGATATGGATCAACCTGTCAATGCCCATATCCATCGGAGAAGCAATTACAGAAACCAGGCCTCCCACCTTCTGTACCCCATAATGACCCTGGTCCATGCTCCCAGAGAGAGAAAGATTAGGAAAGATTCCAATGGAGGGGATGGGATATGGAACTCTGGTGGTGGGAAATGTGTGGAATTTCACCCCTCTTAATCTATGGTTCTGTTGATATTTTCTGTTTTACAAATAAACTAAAAAAAGAAGGAAAAATGTTTATCAGTGATTTAATGTTGATTTGTTTACAAGGTTTTAAGATAATAGGAGTATAATTCCATACATTTCCCACCATCAGAGTTCTGTGTCCCACCCCTCCATTGGAAGTTTCACTATTGTTTGCCCCTCTGGGAGTATGGACCAAATTTCTCCCTGGGGTGAAAAAGGTGGGAGTTCCAGCTTCTGTAATTGTTTCTCTGCTGGACATGGGTGTTGGCAGGTTGAGCCATATACCCAACCTGTTTCTGTCTTTCCCTAGTCAGGTAGGGCTCTGGAGTGGTAAGGTTACAGGACACATTGGTGAGATCATTGCCTAGGGAGTTCAGGATGAAATCATAGTAGCACCTACAACTTGGTGGCTAAAATTCAGAAAGATGTAAAGCAGAACAAAATGTTTAATGAACTGGAACCATAAGTAGGAATAGAGCAGATAAAAGTAGGCACTTTAGGGTGGAAGGAAAGTAGGAAGTCCATTTTAGGAATGTTCCTAGACACCTATGTCTTAGTAATCTTTGCTTGAGCTTGATAGCTAACATGGGAGTAAATTAGAAATATTGTCTGGGAAGCTCATGTCAGAGTTCAGAGTATAACTAGGAAGCAGGATTATGGTAGCAAGTTACTCCCAAAATTGAAAATATATAAACACAGTTAACTGCTTACCACAATGATCTAACCTGGGGCTCATATCTATTCATATTTAGCACTGCAACCCATATAACCTCCAAATTCCTGTCAGACTGAATTCATAGTCCATGGTCACAACTGGAAACATTCTAGGCTTCACTCACTTCAGAACCAGTCTTCCTTGAGTGACAGAGTAGGATGACCCAGCCTCCCTACCAATGCTAGTTCATAGTGAGGGTGTCCTGTAGAAATCCAGGCCACTTTTTCATTTAGAGACAGAGCAAGCACAAGAGAGGCAGAGGTGGCACTTATTTTAACATATGTTTTAGTACTGAGTTTATGTCTGGACTCTACTCTGGTTTGTTCACCTGCTTATTTTTTTCCCAGTACCACATTTTAAAATTGTATTAGATTCATAATAATAATTTGCTAAGGTGAAGTCTGTGAGTATGTATGTAATTTCACATATGCAATTTCACCACTCCTAGCCTGGCTTTTTTTTTTTTTCTTTTTCACTCAGAGAGGGAGAAAGGGCTGTGGTACTCCTGTGTGGTGTCAGAGTTCAAACCTGGGCCACGTACGCACTAAGCTTGTAGCTTACCCAGTGAGAGATCTACCTACACATTTTGTACAGACAATATAATTGTCTCTACTACACATTAGGACATTACATTGTGAACTCTTTTCAGCATTAATTCCAGAAACAGCCACCTGAAAATGTTATCCAGGTATTCCTGAGAAGTCCCCAGGGTAGTCTTATTCACTGTTCCTCAGTGACCCAAACTCCAGGTTAACCCTCCACGGCCTTTTGACTCTTGGAACCAAGCTGCTCCACTGAGCATACCTACTTCTGCACAGACTTTCTCCTGCTTTTGTGTTTGACCTGGGAGAAGGCCCTGCTCTTTCTCTTATCCCCCACAACATAGCAGGGACTAAGTGTTTCTGAATCAGAAAAAGGAAAAAAAAAAGTCACCTAGAGTCAGTGGAATCTTGTCATCCTTTCTGCCACCTGTTTCCGAAGCACCAAAGGTACCTGAGTTATTCCTGTTAGAAACATTCATCTACTACCATGTCATTGCAGTTTGAACCAACTAGTCATCTACCCCAAGGAAAATAAAAGCAATCCTTCACACTATTCTATACTCTTCTCATGTCCTGCTGCAGAACTGACCCTTCTCTTAGGAAAATGACATTTCAGAGGAAATGTTACCTCTCACTAGAGCAGTGTGGTCTAGATTTGTGACCTAAGAGAGAAAGCTGTTTAGTAATCTGATATTATTGTATCTCACAAAATCTGTATTATTTTTTGTTAAAATAAAGCGCAAGTGGAGTAGCAACAACCAAACCTTGGTGAAGGAGTCCAGGCCCAATCCTGTATCTGCAGCCTTTATTTATTAATTGACTTTTTTTACTTTTATTTATTTATTATTGGATAGAGACAGAAACTGATAAGGGAGGAAGAGATAAGGAAAGAGGCAGACAACTGCAGCCCTACTTCACCATTTGTGAAGCTTTCCCTCCTGCAAGTGGGGATCAGGGACTTGAACCTGGATCCTTGTGCACTGTAATATGTGCTCTTAAGTAGGTGCATCACCACGCCTACCCCTAGGAGTCCTGTATCTGTTATCTCACTGTATTAGAGGTTCTAAACGAGCCTTAGCATTCAACCTCACTATAATGTCAATTGGCCTTGAAATTTAACAGAATGTAACTTAAAAAAAATATTTGAAGTGAAGCATGTTGAGGTGGCAATCGTTGTGTTGGTTAGGTTGTGATCGGCAGATGCAATATTATTTGATATGGATTGGGAGAGGCATACGGGAAAGTGGGCCCTATCCAAGGGTTCCAGGACTGGGGGAAGTAGAGGCTCTATAGTGGAGATGTGAGATTCCTGCTGTCATAGGGTTCAAAAAGACAATCGATAGTTAATGTTATCATCACATTGTTTGGTAATTGGGTTAACTTTGAAAAGTCCTTTTGTTAGGGTTTGCTGTACAGTACCCAGTATCTTGTATATAGCTGTGCTATTGGTTGCTTCTGATCTACTTGGTCTAGGCTTTTGAGAGAGTCTGCATATCAATTACACAGCCTATATATTGAAAAGACTTCACGTGTGGAATGACAACGCTTCAACTTCATTACTCGGGTGAGACCTTTCCTTTCATAGTATACTCTAATTCCATCTCAGGTGGTTCACTTTCTAACAAAGTCCCAAAACCTAGATATACACCAGTTTCTGTGAGAGAGAGCTTATGTTTACACGTATCCATAAACTACTGCAAAATATATGCCTGAAAGCAGAAGTACACTAGAGTTTGCAGTGAGTACCCCCCTAACATTTCCTCTCCACTATTCCAAGCATTGGGTCCATGATTGCTCAACAATTTGTTTGGCTTCGTATGTTAACTCTCTTTTCAGTCACCAGATGTCATCAGAATGCCGGCCAGGCTTCCCTAGACTGAAGACCCCACCAATGTGTTCTGGAGCTCCGCTTCCCCAGAGACCCACCCTACTAGGGAAAGAGAGAGGCAGCCTGGGAGTATGGACCGACCAGTCAACGCCCATGTTCAGCGGGGAAGCAATTACAGAAGCCAGACCTTCTACCTTCTGCAACCCACAATGACCCTGGGTCCATGCTCCCAGAGGGATAGAGAATGGGAAAGCTATCAGGGGAGGGGATGGGAAATGGAGATTGGGTGGTGGGAATTGTATGGAATTGTACCCCTCCTACCCTATGGTTTTGTTAATCCTTTCTTAAATAAAAAATACTTGATTTATTTATTTTGGATAAAAACAGAAGTTGAGAGGGAAGGGAGAGATAGAGAAGAAAACACCTGCAGTACTGTTTCACCATCTGTGGATCTTCCCCTGTGCATGTGGGGACTAGGGGCTAGAACCCAGGTCCTTGCGCATTTTGATATATGTGCTCAACCAGGTGCACTACTACCCAGCCCTAGAATGTTACTTTATTATTTCATTCATGTCATGTTTTCTTTAAACTACCTATTTCCAAGCCAATCTTCATTCTCTTTAAAATATCAAAGTTTTGGATGTTAAAAAAAAAGTCAGGAAATAATAAGTAAGTCTCCCTTATTTTAGAAGTCACCCTAAATTAGACATGTGGCCAGATATTTCTGAGATCCTTGCCATGGTTATTTGGTGATTTTTTTCCATCAAAAATTCTAATAATCTGTATGACTGTCCATGTGGTCTTGGTCTTTGATACTCCTAAATTACTTGGAAAAAATTTCAGAGGAATTTATGAAATGCAAAGCCTGTGTTCAGAGATCCAAAGACTTTGAACAAGTTAGGAAGAACTGAGTGGTGAAAATCAAACTGAGTCTGGAATTTTAAAACAAGCTAAGATCTAGTCTTCTTTAGAAGATACCTGTAGTAATAAAAGAGATGAAAAACTGCTGTGAGCGCTGACATTTTTAGCTTAAAATTATGATTAACTTCATGTAGAGCTAATCAGTTACTTTACAAAAAATGAAAATGTCAAATTCAGTATAGACTTTTTGTTAAAATGGAATTCTTGCTATAAGCAAAAAGCAGAATTCTATCAATTTGGCCTCTTATTCAATAGTCTGCAAATCCCAAGCTTACTCAATGTTTTTTTTATTTTTATTTATTTTTTTTATTTAAGAAAGGATTAATTAACAAAACCATAGGGTAGGAGGGGTACAACTCCACACAATTCCCACCACCCAATCTCCATAACCCACCCCCTCCCCTGATAGCTTTCCCATTCTCTTATCTCTCTGGGAGCATGGACCCATGGTCAAGCAGAAGGTAGAAGGTCTGGCTTCTGTAATTGCTTCCCCGCTGAACATGGGCGTTGACTGGTCAGCCCATACTCCCAGTCTGCCTCTCTCTTTCCCTAGTAGGGTGTGTCTCTGGGGAAGCTGAGCTCCAGGACACATTGGTGGGGTCTTCAATCCAGGGAAGCCTGGCCAGCATCCTGGTGGCATCTGGAACCTGGTGACTGAAAAGAGAGTTAACATACGAAGCCAAACAAATTGTTGAGCAGTCATGGACCCAAAGCTTGGAATAGTGGAGAGAAAGTGTTAGGGAGGTACTCACTGCAAACTATAGTGTACTTCTGCTTTCAGGTATATATTTTGCAGTAGTTTATGGATACGTGTGAGCATAAGCTCTCTCTCACAGAAACTGGTGTATATCTAGGTTTTGGGACTTTGTTAGAAAGTGAACCACCTGAGATGAAATTAGAGTGTACTATAAAAGGAAAGGTCTCACCCGAGTAATGAAGCTGAAGGGTTGTCATTCCACACGTGAAGTCTCTGGACACAGTCTGAGGTGAAGCATGTTGAGGTGGCAATCGTTGCGTTGGTTAGGTTGTGATCGGCGGATGCAATGTTTTTTAAATTTACTATTTCACAGATCTAGATCACTAAATAAAATTACTTGAAGTTCATTTGTAAAGATTCCTCTTAAAGAATTTTCTTGTCTTCACTTTTGAATACAAAACTTTCATTGTGGAATTAGCCAAAATTCCCGTTACTACCGAAACTTGAGCAGTGAATTTAAAGAAATAGAAACTGAAAGCATGAAGCAGTAGCTTTATAGGCAGCAGTGAGGTATTTTATTTTTTGTTTGTTTGCTTGTTTTTTTATTGTTGTAGTTATTGTTGTTATTGATGTCATCGTTGTTAGACAGGACAGAGAGAAATGGAGAGAGGAGGGGAAGACAGAGAGGGGGAGAGATAGACACCTACAGACCTGCTTTACCGCCTGTGAAGTGACTCCTAAGCAGGTGGGGAGCCAGGCACTTGAACTGGGAGCCTTATGCCCTTCCTTAGACTTTGCATCACGTGCGCTTAACCCACTGTGCTACCACCCAACTCCCTGAATGCTTGTTTTTTTAAATGTCATTTAAAAAAGTAGATTGGTTTCCCCTGAACAGGCACCATTTTCTTCCAGACACCCTCTTATGTGATGGGAAGGTAGTGGTTTCTTATGATAATTGTACTTCTCATACTCAAGAATTTAAAATCAATTTCACTCTATGGCATGAGCAGTAAAATTATCATTTGTCATAGGTACATCTTCTTTACTTTTCCCTCAGTTCTTTCAAGGGTTCCTTTTAAGCTATTCTAAACACACAAGGTCAGCAAACATTTAATCTGTTTAGTTAGCTTTAATGTATGCCAAAATCACACCCAGGATTCAAGGGCGTGGTTTAAATACTTTAAACCGTCAGTTCACTCTCTTCTGTTTAAGAAAGAATCACAATCTCACAAGTATAATCTAGCTGCTAAAGCTAAAGATAATTGCAGTTAAGTCTTGAGCACCAATGGCATTTAAAACTCTCTTTTAGGCCTATTTGCTCTTCTGCATTAAAAAGACAAGAAACCCAACTCATAAATTTTCATTTACTTCATGAGTTTGAGTTAGAAAGAGAGGTATATCTCAAAGTCTAGTACCTGGTACAACTGACAAGTACCCCATTTTCCACTTCAGGCACTGCACTCGGAATAAACTCAGAAACTTGATTCATTCTTTTGTTTGGTGGTTTGTTTTGTTTGTCTTTTTTCTGACTTAGTATTTTAGTCTTGAATTAAAATAACTAAAGAGGAACTTAACAATGGAGGGGATGGGACACAGAACTCTGGTGGTGGGAACTGTGTGGAATTGTACCCCTGTTATCTTACAATTTTGTTAATCATTGTTAAATCACTATTAAATAGAAATAACAAAACATTATATTAAAATACAAAAATAAATCCATTTATCCTCAAATAAAAAAGAGTAACTAATTTCACTGTGATCACCACAATCCTTCTCACTGGATATAATTTAATTTTATGTTTAAACATTTGCGATGGGAGAAACATTACAAGTAGAGAAATAGGAGGGAAAAGATTCCTTCTCCGTAACTACTAGTTAGGACTTTGATGAAATATTCTAGTTATTACACTTGCAGGAAATAAAGCAATCTTTCAATATCCAGAGAAGGCTCACTCCTACCTATCATTTTGAAGGAAGGACTGATCAGATTGAGGGCAGTTATGAGAAGCTAGAAATTTACCTATATTCCCCCCCCCCCCGGGTCTTTCTCATTAATTATTTCTTCACTTTTCTTCTAATCCTAAATCCACTTCTTGTACTCATATGAAAAACTATTTAGTTGCCAGTTATTTTGCTGACTCTGATTTATAAAGAAGAAAATATTAGGAGCCAGGCAGTGGCACAGCAGGTTAAGGCATGGCGTGAAGCACAAGGACCTGGGTAAGGATTCCAGTTCGAGCAGTTGGCTCCCCACCTGCAGGGGATTCGCTTCACAAATGGTGAAGCACGTCTGCAGGTGTCTATCTTTCTCTCCCCTCTCTGTCTTCCCCTCCTCTTCTGATTTCTCTCTGTCCTATCCAACAACGACAGCAACAACAACAACGATAAACAACAAGGGCAACAAAAGGGATAAAAAAGTTTCTTAAAAAAAAAAAAAAAGAAAGAAGAAAATATTGTCTTGCGACCAACAGCCCAAAGTCCAGAAAAGCCTTTTTTAACATTATTGTAACAGAGTTCATGAACCCTTCAAATATGTCAAGCCAAAATAAACAGTTAAAGCAGAGGACTTAGAAGAACAAAACTCAAAGACAACAAATGCCTTTTCACAGAACATAAAGACTTGTCAGGTGAGCTGCCAAGGACAAAAGAGTTTACCTTTCAAGACTAAGCTCTCTGTGATATCAGAGTTTGAGGGAAGTCACATAAGTATTTCTGTAATAATTTTATTGGTAGTAATTATACACTATTAAGTATACCAATTGAGTTCTTGGTTTCATTTATCAGATACTTCATTTATTTTTTATTTTTAGATACACAGAGAGAGCCCACAGCATGAGGTTTTCTTCAGTGTAGTGGAAGTTAGGCTTAAACTTGGGTCACACATGACAAAGCAGCACACTAAGTGAGCTATTTTGCCTGCCACTATCAGATATTTGAAATCTATAATTCTCATTTGTTTATTTTTTCATTACTTTCTAACTCTGCCAGATTCCTTAAACATATTAAGCATAGTCATCACAGATTCCATGTCTGTTAATTCCATTAACTGAAGACAGAAAAAAAGAAAAAAAAAAAAACTCTACAGACTGGGTGGGTACACATATGATCAGGTTCAAGTCTCCTCTCCCTGCCTGCAGGGGAAGAAGCTTCACAAGCGATAAAGTTGTATTGTCTCTTTTTCTCTCTATCTCCCCTTTCCATCTCAACTTCTTTCTGTTCTAACAATAAAATAATAAATAGAAAGAAAAAAGCAGCCTATATTTTTCTTATTTTTCTTTTTTCTTTTATTCTGATAATGACAGAGAGAAATAGAGAGGTAGAAGGAGAGAGACAGTTACCTGAAGAACTATTCTACCTTTGTTCTTGTGAAAGATGCATATTCATTGGTTCTTGTGAAAGATGCATATTCATTTTATGCGGTGAGTTACCACTTGGTCCCTCCAACCTGATTTTTATGATGTGCACACTGTACTGGATAATATTGAATCTACTTAATTTTTTCCTTTTTGGACAACAAAGAAGGGGCAAACTTTTCTGATAAGGGAGATGATTCAGTGGTGGTGGAAGGACTTTGTGAAGTCCCTAGCTCAGTTCCCAGGAATACATATACTGGAGTGATGCTCTCTCTAAATAAATAAATAAACTTTTAAAAAAAGATTTAAGATATGGGCATATTTATATGACCTTAGGGGGGAATAATGCCTTGGCGGCTACACTGCAATGGAAATCTATAAACTAAGATTTAGGAAACAATTACTTGGGCGGGGGGAGGTGAGCTTGAATTTCTTTGGCATTGTTACATCTTAGAAGCAAGCTATTTACTGAAACCTTAAATGACCTAATTAAACCATTAATTAAAATCCACATTTGGGAGAAATATCTAGAGACCTTCATCTTGATAATAAGGAGTAAAGTTTGAGTCCTGTGCCTTTCTGAACAGGTACTGCCTCAGTCTGTTAAACATATTCTCAGGGGGTGGCATGTTCTCAGATTTTAAAGGTAAGTGTTAAAATACAGTATAGACTCCAGGTTATGGACCATTCTTGCTGTAATTAAAACCATAAGAGTGCACATTTAAGAATTCCCTGAGCCAATTCATGGACTGGGATAGTTTCACACCAACAAATCAGTAATAGTGTGTCATGCTGCATTCAGAGTGTAAGTATTAATACCGCACTATAAGAAACATGTTGTATATATGCTAATTTTGAGTCTGTATATTTAAGTCTGAAGTGATTCCAGGTTAGATAGCACAAGAAATTGGAATTATTCCTATTTAACAATTCACCTTCTACTACCTTGGTATTTTGATTAGTGGGGAGATAAGTGGAAGAAAAAAAATGGTTAGTTGGAATTTTATGAGAATAGTATTAAATTAGTTAGCAAAGATAATCTTACACAAAGACATGTAGGCATAAAAATATAGGATTGGAAAAAAAGGTTGCATTATATATTTAATTGAAATTAGATGACATTTTAAGTTCATAGCAAGAATTATGTCTCATTCATCATTACACCTGCCACAGATGTTTGCAGAGAATAGGTCATCCATAAATATTTGTTCAACTAAATGAGTCTCAGAATGATTTCATTACTTAAACCTTATGTTGTAACATATCTGTGTTCTTTGGATACAATCCATGAAGTTTGAGCTAGATTTAGCTTTGAAGATCTTCTAGCCCTAATTATAGTCAGAATATTTGACCAAGTAGAGTTGAAATGGGATCAAGGGACTTGAATTTTTTAAACACTTTTTAAACTTGAATTTTTTAAAACTTTTTTAAAAAGTGTTTAAAAAGGTGATTCCAATGCAGGCAATATGGAAACTCACTTTAGAGCACTGAATTATGCTTGTAGGTCTTGTGTGCATGAGGTTCCATACTAGATTCCAAGTATCATGATACTCTGACCTCTCTCTCCCTCTCTCTCTCTCCTCTCTATGTAAGCCTTTTAAAAATATTAGGAATAGGAAGAGAAAAAGTAGGAGAAGGGTGGGAGGGTGGGGAGAATAGGTAGAGGATGTGGAGGAGAATGATCAGACTGATAGTCTTAGAGTGTGCCATAGGGAATAGGTGATGGTTGGTGCACCTGGTAGAGCACATAAGCTACACTGCACAAGGACCAGGGTTCAAGGGGTGGGTGGGACTTCACCAGTGGCAAAGCAGTACTGTGGGTATCTCTTTTCCCTTTCTATCTTCTTGCCTTTAATTTCTCTCTGTATAAAAAAGAAAGAAAAAGAATAAAAAAAGAAAGAGGAAAGGGAGAAAAAGAGTCCCAGTTATAACTCTGATGGAAATAAAACTTTATAAATGAATAAAAAAGAAAGGGTGCTTTAACGGTGAGACTTAACGGTGAGACTTTAGTGGGAGCTCCATAAAATTGAATCTCTTGTTTCTGGTGTTTCATTAAAAAGTATCAATTTGTAGATGTTTATAACACTAGAGAATGTAGCTTTCATGAGTGATAAAGCAGAGCTGCAGGTGTCTCTATGTCTCTCTCCCCTCCCCTCTCAATTTCTCTCTGTCTCTGTTCAAAATAAATAAAGATTTTTTTTTAAAAAAGAGAATGTAGCTTTAACCTAAAATGATTTCTTCTCTCTGTATAGTTTTCATCAAAACATTTTTGAAGCCAAAAATTTTATTCAAGATAAATATCATAAGAAAAGAGAGCACTCATTCTTTAAGAGTAACTTACATTCTAACTCTTCAAGATTAGCTTAAGAAATATGTTTTTCAAGCCATCCTAACTTGCTACAAAAATGAAGAGTATCAGAAAACATGAAAATATCTATACAATTATATACTTTGAGGCTCAAAGTGGCAATTTCTTATGAATTACACATATGGCATTATATCCAGAACTGGTTTTTTTCCTTGTCTATTCTTAGATTCTATCTATTTCCTCTCAGTAAGTTTAGTATCAATATATCAACTACATTCAACATCCAAACTTTCAGGGTCAGATGGTGGCACCTGTAGAGTGCACATCTTATAATGAGCAATGACCTGGGTTCAAGCTTTTGGCCCTCACCTGCAGGGTGGAAGGTGAATTGGTGAAGCAGTGCTGCAGGTGTTTCTTTTTCTATCTCCCCTTCTCTCTTATTTCTCTTTGTCTCTGTCCAATAAATAAATAATATTAAAAACAAAAAACTATCCAAACTAGAAGGCAGTTAGCCAGGACTCTTGCTGCTCTAAGGCATGGTATTTCCATCAGAGCTGCCCAGTCAGACCATGTTCCCACCTGCTCTTGCGGAACACACTTTAAAAAAATGAATAGATGAATTTTTAGGTAATAACTTCCTTGAGACTTTTATTTTCAAAAGGTAGTGGTAGGGGTTGGGCAGTAGCACAGCGGGTTAAATGCACATGGCGTGAAGCGCAAGAACCATTGTAAGGCTCCATGTTTGAACCCCTGATTCTTCACCTGCAGGGGGTTCACTTCACAAGCGGTGATGCAGGTCTGCAGGTGTCTATCTTTCTCTCCCCCTCTCTGTCTTCCCTTCCTCTTTCCATTTCTCTCTGTCCTATCCAACAACACTGACATCAATAAGAGCAACAATAATAATAATCACAACAACCATAAAACAACAAGAACAACAAAAGGGGGGGAAATGGCTTCCAGGAGCATTGAATTTGTGGTGCAGACACTGAGCCCCAGCAATAACCCTGGAGGCAAAAAAAAAGGTGTTGGAACATTAACAAAAGACGAATTTATTTTTGAGATGAGAGAACCAGAGCACCAATCTGGTATATGTGGTGCCAAAGATCAAAGGATAAACTTCATAAGTTTTAGACCAGTGCTCTAACCACTGCACCATTTCCTGGGCTACAGTGGAAGCTCCTTAAATGCTGTTGATTTGAACTTTGACATCACTATTATT
The DNA here is from genome assembly GCF_950295315.1 of Erinaceus europaeus. Taxonomy (NCBI): domain Eukaryota; kingdom Metazoa; phylum Chordata; class Mammalia; order Eulipotyphla; family Erinaceidae; genus Erinaceus; species Erinaceus europaeus. The sequence continues at coordinate 48,190,024 of NC_080169.1, read as the reverse complement.
CTGTAACATACATATCCTGAGTAGCTTATTATGGCTCACAAAATAGTCTAAACTGCCATGATCTAGTGGATCATGAAAGAAATGAATTTAATTTAATTAACATTTTTCCTTATATTTTCTTTTCCATTGTTAGTTCTAAGAACTTTCTCTCCCTCCTTTCTTTCCTTTCTTCCGTTTTCCCTCCTTCCCTCCCCTTTCTTTTAATTTTTTAAAAATTTATTTATTGATTTATTCCCTTTTGTTGCCCTTGTTGTTTTTTATTGTTGTAGTTATTATTGATGTTGTTGTTGTTGGATAGGACAGAGAAAAATGGAGAGAGGAGGGGAAGACAGAGAGGGAGAGAGAAAGATAGATACCTGCAGACCTGCTTCACTGCCTGTGAAGCAACTCCCCTGCTGGTGGGGAGCTGGGGTCTGGAACTGGGATCCTTAAGCCAGTCCTTGTGCTTTGCGCCACTTGCGCTTAACCCTCTGCTTCCCCTCTTTCTTTCCCCCTCCCTCCCTCCCTCCCTCCCTCCCTTCCTTCCATCCTTCTTTCCTTCCTTCCTTCCTTCCTTCGTTCCTTCCTTCCTTCCTTCCTTCCTTCCTTCCTTTCTTCCTTCCTTCCTTCCTTCCTTCCTTCCTTCCTTCCCTCCCTCCTTTCTTCTTTCCTTTCTTCCTTCTGTTAAGAGTTTGCTTAGAGACTCTCCAGAGGAAGGACAATAGCAACCCCCCTGCACCCTGCAGGTAGTGAGGAAGAGGGGCCAGATGCACCAATGTATCTGCATCCTGCACCAGCACCTCCCTTTTTAAAATTTTTTTTTATTTGTATTTCTTTATTAGGTGATTAATGGTTTACAGTTGACAGTAAAACAGAATAGTGTGTACATGCGTAACATTTCCCAGTTTTCCATTTAACAATTCAACTTCCACTAGGTCCTCCTCTGCCATCATGTTCCAGGACCTGAACCCTCCCCATTGCCATCCCAGAGTCTTTTACTTTGAGGCAATACACTATATTCACTATTTAATATCGATAGCTAGCAACATTCTGCATTATTGTTTCAGTTTTATTCTTTTTTTTAAGAATTTTTTTTAATTGGGGAATTAATGTTTTACATTCAACAGTAAGTACAATAGTTTATACATGCATAACATTCCCCAGTTTCCCATATAACAATACAACCCCCAATAGGTCCTCTGAATCTTTCCTGGACCTGTATTCTCCCTATCCACCCACCCCAGAGTCTTTTACTTTGGTGCGATATGACAATTCCATTTCAGGTTCTACTTGTGTTTTCTTTTCTGATCTTGTTTTTCAACTTCTGCCTGAGAGTGAGATCATCCCATATTCATCCTTGTGTTTCTGACTTATTTCACTCAACATCATTTTTTCAAGGTCCATCCAAGATTGGCTAAAAACGGTGAAGTCACCATTTTTTAAAGCTGAGTAGTATTCCATTGTGTATATATACCACAACTTGCTTAGCCACTCATCTGTTGTTGGACACCTGGGTTGCTTCCAGGTTTTGGCTATTACAAATTGTGCTGTCAAGAAGATATGTGTACACAGATCTTTTTGGATGGATATGTTGGGTTCCTTAGGATATATCCCCAGGAGAGGAATTGCAGGATCCAATTAGTTAGGTCCAATTCTAGCCTTCTGAGAGTTCTCCAGACTGTTCTCCACAGAGGCTGGACCAATTTACATTCCCACCAGCAGTATAGGAGGGTTCCTTTGACCCCAAACCATCTCCAGCATTTGCTGCTGTTACCTTTTCTGATGTGTGACATTCTCACAGGAGTGAAGTGGTGTCTTGTTGTTGTCTTTATTTGCATTTCTCTGACAATCAGAAACTTGGAGCATTTTTTCATGTGTTTCTTGGCCTTTTGGATCTCTTCTGTGGTGAATATTCTGTCCATGTCCTCCCCCCATTTTTGGATGGGGTTATTTGTTGTCTTGAAGGCAGTACTGAGAGGGAAGTTCATAGCTATACAAGCACACATTAGGAAACAAGAAAAAGCACAAATAAACAGCCTAATTGCACATCTTAAAGACCTCGAAGTAGAAGAACAAAGGAACCCTAAAGCAACCAGAAGGATGGAAATCACTAAAGTTAGGGGAGAAATAAATAACATTGAGAATAGGAAAACCATACAAAAGATCAACGAAAGTAAATGTTGGTTCTTCGAAAGAGTAAACAAAATAGACAAACCTTTAGCCAGACTCACAAAACAAAAAAGGGAGAAGACCCAAATAAATCGGATAGTAAATGAAAGAGGAGATATCACAACAGATACCAAAGAATTTCAACATATCATGCAAGGCTTCTATGAACGACTATATGCCACCAAGCTAGAGAACCTGGAAGAAATAGAAGATTTCCTAGATACCTACCAACTTCCAAAACTATGTAAAGAGGAAGTGGATAACATGAACAGGCCCATCACAGCTAATGAAATTGAAACAGTTATCAAAAATCTCCCCAAAAATAAAAGTCCTGGACGAGATGGTTTTACAAATGAATTCTACAAAACCTTCAAAGAAGAACAAATACCTCTACTTTTAAAAGTCTAACAGAAGATTGAAGACACTGGAATACTCCCTGCCAGCTTCTATGAAGCTAACATCACTCTGGTACCAAAAGCAGAGAGGGACACAACCAAAAAAGAAAACTACAGACCAATATCTCTGATGAACATAGATGATAAAATACTGAACAAAATTCTAGCCAACCGGATACAGCAGTATATTAAAAAGATTGTTCATCATGACCAAGTGGGGTTTATCCCAGGCATGCAAGGTTGGTTTAATATACGTAATTCAATCAATGTGATCCACCACATGAACAAAAGCAAGACCAAAAACCACATGGTCATATCAATAGATGCAGAGAAAGCCTTTGACAAAATACAACATCCCTTTATGATCAAAACACTACAAAAAATGGGAATAGATGGAAAATTCCTGAAGATTGTGGAGTCTATCTATAGCAAACCTACAGTCAACATCATACTCAATGGTGAAAAACTGGAAGCATTTCCACTCAGATCAGGTACTAGACAGGGCTGCCCACTATCACCATTACTATTCAACATAGTGTTGGAAGTTCTTGCCATAGCAATCAGGCAGGAGCAAGGAATCAAAGGGATACAGATTGGAAGAAAAGAAGTCAAACTCTCCCTATTTGCAGATGACATGATAGTATACACAGCAAAACCTAGTGAATCCAGCAAGAAGCTTTTGGAAATCATCAGGCAATACAGTAAGGTGTCAGGCTACAAAATTAACATTCAAAAGTCAGTGGCATTCCTCTATGCAAACACTAAGCTAGAAGAAATTGAAATCCAGAAATCAATTCCTTTTACTATAGCAACAAAAACAATAAAATATCTAGGAGTAAACTTAACCAAAGAAGTGAAAGACTTGTATACTGAAAATTATGAGTCACTACTCAAGGAAATTGAAAAAGACACAAAGAAGTGGAAAGATATTCCATGTTCATGGGCTGGTAGAATTAACATCATCAAAATGAATATACTACCCAGAGCCATCTACAACTTTAACGCTATCCCCATCAAGATCCCAAGCACATTTTTTAGGATAATAGAAAAAATGCTACAAATGTTTATCTGGAATCAGAAAAGACCTAGAATTGCCAAAACAATCTTGAGAAGAAAGAATAGAACTGGAGGTATCACACTCCCAGATTTCAAATTGTATTATAGGGCCATTGTCATCAAAACTGCTTGGTACTGGAACATGAATAGACACACTGACCAGTGGAATAGAATTGAGAGCCCAGAAGTGAGCCCCCACACCTATGGACATCTAATCTTTGACAAAGGGGCTCAGACTATTAAATGAGGAAAACAGAGTCTCTTCAACAAATGGTGTTGGAAACAATGGGTTGAAGCATGCAGAAGAATGAAACTGAACCACTGTATTTCACCAAGTACAAAAGTAAATTCCAAGTGGATCAAGGACTTGGATGTTAGACCACAAACTATCAGATACTTAGAAGAAAATATTGGCAGAACTCTTTTCCGCATAAATTTTAAAGACATCTTCAATGAAACAAATCCAATTACAAAGAAGACTAAGGCAAGTATAAACCTCTGGGACTACATCAAATTAAAAAGCTTCTTCACAGCAAAAAAAACCACTACCCAAACCAAGAGACCCCTCACAGAATGGGAGAAGATCTTTACATGCCATACATCAGACAAGAGTTTAATAACCAATATATATAAAGAGCTTGCCAAACTCAACAACAAGACAACAAATAACCCCATCCAAAAATGGAGGGAGGACATGGACAGAATATTCAGTACCCCCTTTTCTACCTGACTGCTAAATCCATACAATGTAGATGGATTCAGATGTGAACACCTGGAGTCAAAGGCTGAAGTAAATCCCCTCAAAATCCCACACATTTCCTAGTTAGAAGACCAGGTAACTTGGGACCTTCTACAGTCTATCTACCTATTTTTCTATCTCTATTTCTCTTTCTCTCTTCTGTACACCTCTTTTCTGTCTCTGCTTTTTCTCAATAAATGCTCATCTCCATGAAACATGGTTGTTTCTCTTTTCCATGTAGATGAGATCTCTGCACTCTCAACCCTGTTCCCCTTTGCTCCCCTGCTATACCTTATTCCTTCCTTTCTCCCTTCTTTCCTTCTTTCTCTTTCTTTCTTTCTTTCTTTCTTTCTTTCTTTCTTTCTTTCTTTCTTTCTTTCCTCTTCTAGTTACCATGACTTCACTTGATCCTGGTCTCCTTTGAAAGAGAACTTTTGCCCAATACAGAAAACAAATTGTACTTTCATGAACCTACAATTAAAAACATAACCTGACCTTTTTTTAATGACAATCCTCAATACACTAAAAGAATGGATATTAAAAATATATCATTGAAATCTGCCTCTCATATCAATCTGGCTGAAGAGTAGACTGAGCTCCAAAATTTACTATACACCTGTATGTGCTGGCTTGAGTTTCAACTCTATCAACATGTTCCCTTCTAACACCTATCCAATGTGGAAAATGCTACTATTATCTTAATATTATCTTCCATGAACTGCTAATTGGTGTTCAGAGAAACTAAGAGATTGATCTAGTGACTTTTTTTTTTATCTTAACTGATTCAGACTTTTTTTTTAGTTTTATTTTTTTATTAATTGGGGAATTAATGTTTTACATTCAACAGTAAGTACAATAGTTTGTACATGATCTAGTGACTTTTAATCCAAGCTACTCTCCAGTAACCTCTATGAACTTCCTGTTTCCTTCAAGGACATCACTGAAGAGTACCACTGATCAGTTTGAGATCCCACCTGTTTTAGAGCAAAAGGATTCCCAAGTCAAAAAACTACTATGATCTCACAGATCACATTCAAGAGATCTGAAACCAATCAATTCCATTCATATTTTAGGGATCTCATTTGATGATATAATTATGAGTTCAGATAATAAAATTACCTTACAAACACACATACTCTCTCTCTCTCAGAGATAGATAGATAGATAGATAGATAGATAGATAGATAGATAGATGAAAAGTCTGTTTGTCCAGATTTATCATACTCTTAGTTGGAGGCAAATAATTTAGAAGTAAAAAAGCAAATAACAAACCAGAGACTCAGAGAACTATTTCCTATAACTGGTCCGACATCAAAAGACTGGCTAACCACTTGAAAAGAGAAGGAATTGTATACAACTAAATGTAAAAATTCTTTTTTGAACTTGGGTGGGTCTCCTGTCCAATTTTAAATTTGACATATCCCCCTTGTTGTCATAGTTGGCAATTCATTTTTGGAGGAATTCATGAGAAAATAACAACTAGATCCCTACCCTTAGTACTGGTTATTCTTTATACTGTCTAGATGAAGTTACTCACTGGGTCCCAGTAGACTGGGTGAGTCTTTCTTTTTGGCATAGAGAATCCAGTCACATATTTCTTGTTAAATTAACTGGTAGCTTTTTATTTATAACAACTCCTGTGGTGTTCCTAAAACACTCCTTCCTTAAGTCTGTTTTTACTGTCTTTGCATGATTTACAGTCTCCTCCATCTCCAGATATCCCTCCTTATCTCACAGGCTCAATTTGTGTCTCCAGGGAATTTCCACTATTCCTCTTGTTCCTCTTATGCTACTTGTTAGTACTATTTTGTGTCGTTTTCAACAGACCTAAATCTATCCTGTTGGTTTAGCCTGGAAGAAGGGCTTGAGGTACAAATAGGATAAATTTACCTAGGTGGTTGGAGACCTTTATGGGAAGACCTTTATGGCCAATAACCTTAAAAAAAAAAAAAAAAAAAAGATACACTGGTACACAAGAGTTCTTGAAATAATGATGTTAGCTTTTGATGGACTGGTATGAAAATGTGCATAAACATCAGTCAAGTATGTCTAGATTCATATAAGAAGTTTATCTCTTTGCCAGAAGAGTACCTAGTGGGGGTTGAATTGTTATGGGAAAACTGGTAGCTGCAGTATACTAATATATAAAGGGCATCGAGACATTTCTGCAGATATAGCAGGGTTTAGAAAACCAATTCAGGACTTCTGGGAGGCATGGCTATGGAATAACAGTGGATAACAAAGACTATCCCCAAAAAACAACAAATATTGACAGCCATCAAACCCTCAAATCTCACTAAACTGCAGCTAGGACATCTGCAGACACTGAGGCCTCAGCTGGTGTGTGTGGCCAGAGTGAGGATTGAAGCTAAGCACACTTACACTGGGAGCTCCAGCAATAAACAACATCATTTTGCCTTTGAGCAACAGCAGTCAAGGCTGTACACGGTGCTTACTGTAAGGGAGAGCACATCTGGGTGGATGTCTGCTGAACTGGTGGCAAAGTCACACTACAGTAGTGGGGATATCCCTGACCTTTCTGGTCTGCCCCTCAAACTAAGGCAGACACACAGAAAAGTAAATTGTGGCAACTGGAAGCTAAAAGTTAATAGATGGCAGCTGATGGCCGAATAGTAAACTGAGCCCTACTTCTTCAAATACAACTGCGATCTAGTAGCAACCCCCCATGGCTTGAACTCAGACTGAAATTCTATAGAGAATCCATATATACACATTACATAGAGTATAAAACTGCTCAAGAGAATAATAAGAAACATAACCCCACCCCTTAACCACCACCCCCTAATAATAACAGCACTACCTGTGGGCTCAGCAATAACTAGCACAATAAATGTGCAAATAGCAGAGAAATAGCAAGAAACAAACTTCAGAACATGACAACTAAAAAAGACAGAAATGAAATGGAAGGACTCCAGGAAAATTCAGACATAGAGGGATTATCAGAAAAAAGACTATAAAAAACTCATTAGAAAGTAATAGGCTTAAAAAAAAAAAAGACCTGGAGAGATTTGGCAGTAAAGAACTATCATTCTTCACAGTGAAATACTAAAAAGGTAAAAGAACATTATTAAAAGTAGTATGAGGCAAAAAAAAAAAAAAAAAACTACAGTCTATGAGAATATATGAGCAGAAAGAGGAATCACAAAGTGAGACAACTGGGAAGTAGAAATAGAATTAACACTCCCTAGAGTTAGAGATCAAAATGATAGCTGCCATAAATAAAGCTAGTTATATACTAGAGTCCATTTTCTTCTTCTAAACTAGCAAAATAGTTTATTTAGTGCATTTATTTAGCACAGAAATTTCATCAACAAGCCAGAGAGATATAGTTACTGGAGCACTAACTCAGTCTAAGGCCCCAGAGATTGCATGTTCAATTCCTAGCAGCTGAACAGTTTCTCTCTCTCTCTCTCTCCCTCCATCTCTCTCTCTCTCTCTCTCTCCTTTATTTTAGTTCAAATAAATATACCATTAAAAACAAAAAAACAAAATAAACAAAAAACTTCTCTCCAGTGGCCTGGGAAGTGATTATGCACAAGGCCCAAATATGATTCCCAGGACTTCATATGCCTGAAGAAGGTGCTACTTTGGTCTCTCTATCTCTCTCTCTTGAAAATAATAAACAGATCTACAAAAACTATATTCTTTTCTTCTTAGATAAGCTTTTAGCAAAAGGTGTGATATAACACCAAAGAGATATAAACAGGTATTTCTAAGGTGTTCCTTACCAAGTAAATGACAAAGTTTCTGGAAGAAAATAATGTTGCTATTTTACTTTGCTCTTTGTTTTCGCCCTTTCTGACACTTGGACTGCAACGTTCATCTTGTAACCATGAAGAAGACTACATACCCAGGGATAGAAGGGGATGAAAAATGGAAAAATTATGATTTTGTTGCAAGTCTTGAGCTTCCTCATTTTCTGTCATTTGCTATTTGAAGCCAAATGCATTTCTGATGTACAGAGCAAGGGATATTTGAGATTCATTCAGATAAAAAATGACATTCCTGAAAATATATTGACTATAACAAAATATGATTGAATTAGTCAGTCACCTTTTGCTAAAATGATGACGGAGCAGTCATTTAAATTTCCAGTGAATAAAAATGATAAATGGAAATTAACTGTGCATTACTCATATTATTCATGTAAAGTGAGAACAATCACATAATTACCATTTCCATTTTGAGTTCTGCCTTTGTTGTGTCTTAGTACGCCTAAAAATGTAGGGACTTTTCTAAATTTACTTACAACTGAATCTGTCAAGTTCTGGATTTTGCTGTATATTCTTTTAAGTTCTTCCACCTTAACTGTACTTCTGGTGGTATTTTTTTCTTTAATGACTAGTTCTCCATGGGGAAATAATACTATGTTGTAACCCTTTAAGATGTAGAGTCCAAGGAGATAGACATCCCTGTAATCATAGTCTTACAGACACTGGTTCTAGTTTCCTTGCAGCTCTTGACATTTGGGTGTAAACTCTTAGAAATTAAGATATTTATCTGGGTAAGAAACAAACACACTCCAACAATGCTAGTCGCCTTGAGGATTTTTATGACTCTGTGTTGACTGAGAAAATTCTAATGATATACACCCAAATTAATTATGGACAATTAATTACAGATTCTGGAGAATATGTGAAAAGAATAGCCACCCAGTTTGTCTGAACCCTGACTCATGCTATTTCAGAGACCTGACCTGCCCTCTTGTAATCTTTGTATTTACTTCTGGCAATGCAACGAGTGTGAGCTAGAGGCAAAACTCCTTCAGGAAACTTGGATATATATTTGTTAGCACTAATGTGTAATATGTAGACTATACCTTCTAAAATTTGAATATGAAACTGAAAAGCGTATTTTCGTTATTTGACTAAAAGGAAAATACATTTTATAGTGGATAAAAGTAATTTGCCAAAAGAAAAATTTATATATTATCTACATGTTATAACAGTTTTTCTTTCAGAATCATATTATGCCAACTTAAGCACTATATATAGTAACAGAACTACCACTACTTTTCTACCCAGTTAAGCAGAAAGAACATAGATAAGATGTCAGATGTCTTCTTTATAAAGTTTTTCCCTTCTTTTTGAATAGTTAAAATTTTAAAAAGAAAATGGACTTGATGGAGACATGATCCTACAAGCAGGGGAGGAACATGCTCCAAATAGCAGTGTAGCTCAAGGAGACTAATTTGCTTTTTCCTTTTTTTTTTTTAATTCCATTTTTGGCTCAATACATCATTACATAGAAAGTGCATTTGATCAGCTCAGACTTTCAAGTCTGAGTGCCCCTGTGTTCAGGGGAATGCTAACAACTATCTGACAGCTTGTCACAGGCATTGGATTTCTCCTCTAGCATCCTTAGCCATTTTCCCTTTTATCTAGATGCTGTGGTGGTACAAGCTGCCAGAACCTACCATCCCTGCTATGTCAGGAAGAATCTGTTTCTTTCTTTCTTTCTTTCTTTCTTTCTTTCTTTCTTTCTTTCTTTCTTTCTTTCTTTTAAATTTCTTTATTGGGGAATTAGTGTTTTACATTCAACAGTAAATACAATAGTTTGTACATGCATAACATTCCCAGTTTCCTATATAACAATATAACCCCCACTATGTCATTTATCATCCTTTATGGACCTATATTCTCCCCACCCACCCACCCCAGAGTCTTTTACTTTGGTGCAATATGCCAATTCCATTTCAGGTTCTACTTGTGTTTTCTTTTCTGCTCTTGTTTTTCAGCTTCTGCCTGAGAGTGAGATCATCCCATATTCATCCTTCTGTTTCTGACTTATTTCACTCAACATGATTTTTTCAAGGTCCATCCAAGATCGGCTGAAAACGGTGAAGGAGGAATCTGTTTCTAGCAAGTCTTCTCTGACTATCGTCTTGATGTTGTATCTCAGTTCCAGATCTCTGTAGAATTTATAATTGTACCAGCATGATTCCATTTGCTTATAACATTATTGCATGCCTCCTTTTTCTATTTCAAGTTGAGTTGAAGTTTCACTAGAACAACAAAATGCCTAGAAGATCTGCTTCTCTGTGACTCAGAGAACCTCCCCAGAGACTGCCATACCCTAAAGGATTTAATTTATAGTCCCATAAGACCATGTTTTATGCCAAACTGTCTTGAAGACTAGCAAATGACCTAAATTATATATTGGAGAAAAGATGGAAAGGACTGGAGAAAATGAGGCCCCAAATAAGTTACTGTGCCTGTCCCAACAGGGAGAAGGCATTACAGGGGCAATATTTGCCTCTAAGGTGTTACCATCTCTACACAGAGCTGGTTTATAAAGCAACATCAACCACTTATTTTCCCTTGGAGTAGACTTATTGTGTATGTAAATAACAACAAATCTCATGATGATATCACACTTCTCAACAATGTCTTTGGAAGGTAATAACAGAAGCATGACCAGAAAGTGTGTCACAAATGTCTCAGCTCAGGACACAAATCCAAACTTGTTCTAGTCAGTCCATAGCTAAATTCAGGGGCTGAAAACTTTCATATCCACTCTTTTTTCCTCCTTGGGGTCTAGGTCCACATGTCAGAGAATTATTTATTCCTAATTTTGAAGAGTGTAGTAGTCCACAAGAATAGTTTCAATAGGTCTGAGTTATGCTTTGGAACCTGATGGGTGACATCACCCTTCCTGGTGCCTACAACTGAGTATCATTATTTCCTTTTTCTTTTCTTTTATCATTTTACTGAGGGGAAGGGTTAATGGTTTGTGATACAGTTGTTGAAAGAGGGGTCCACTGTTTTTTTTATCTCGTCATAGTATATGTATTCTCTCACCCCCAGTTTAGTTTTTTTATGTGTTTTTGTGGTTTTTATTTTTTTCCTACCATCTTACACAGAGACCCCAAAGCCATCCTGCCCTCTCCCTGTGAATACACCAAACCCAGTCAGAGTTTTTGTGTTTTCTATTTTTGTTCTTGTTGCTTAAGTTCCACATATGAATGGGATTCTCAGGTATTCATTCTCATCTTTTTGGCTTATCTCAATTAACATTGCAAGAAATAGCTGTACAGACCATTCTTTCTTACTTCCTTTCCTTTTTTTTTTTTTTTTAAAGTTTTGAAGGACAAAGAGAAATTGAGAGGGAGAGATGGGGGGGGAAGAAAGGGAGACACCATCAACACTGCTTCACTGATCATGAAACTTAACCCTCTGCAGTTGGGAAGCAGAGGCTTGAACCTAGGTCCTTATGCATGGTAGCATTTGCTCAGCCACCCATGTCATATTTCTTAGTGCAGGAACTCGTAATGGATATCTAAGTTGTGTGTGTGTGTGTGTGTGTGTGTGTGTGTATGTTTGGTTGTGGTGTGGCATATAGAGAAAGCAAGCAGATATACTAAAATAATAGTAGCTCTTTGACCTATAAGGTCTAGTAGTTGTTATAATAAGGGACAGAAAAGGTTCGAGGGCTGCAGGAGAGGGCATAAATTAGGACAAAGGGGACATAAGCACTGATTTTTAATTATGTATATCTGGAATCTACATAATTTTAAAGTGTAATGATACTTCAATTTAAAATTTACTCAATACAAGAACCGGCGTAGGGATCCTGGTCCAAGCCTTGGCTCCCCAGCTGCAGGGAGGTCGCTTCACAGGCAAGTCTGCAGGTGTCTTTCTCTCCCCCTGTCTTCCTCCTCTCTCCATTTCTCTCTGTCCTATCCAACAATGTTGACAACAATAATAACTACAACAATAAAACAACAAGGGCAACAAAAGGGAATAAATAAATATCAAAAAAATTAGTAAAGGAAACAAAAAATCTTTTCGCTAACAATAGCAAAGAACGAAGAGTGTACTGGTAGTCATCTATTGGTCATAATAGCTGGTGCAGAGATTGTATAGGTGAATGGTATTAGATGTATGCACTGGGAGGGGTGCATACAAAAGTTAAAGGCTTGTAGCATAACAAGGGCATAGCACGTTGCATTTGCTTGTTCTGGTTGTTTGAGGACATCGATGAAAATGGAAAGCAGAGCGTGGAATCTCAGGCTTGGTTAAATCTGAAAAACTACTCACTGTGTTTCTGTTGCAGACAATGCAGAAGAATGAATAGGGCTGAAAGAGAGGCATATGGATGAATGATAAGAAGGGCTCAATAGGCGTGTCTGAGACTCAGTGTATGGGGATTCTAGAGTGAGTAGTTTCGGGGGTTGGGAGGTAGCGCAGTGGGTTAAGCGCACAGTAGCGCAAGGCTCAAGGACAGGTGGAAGGATCCGGGTTTCAGCTTCCAGCTCCCCACCTGTAGGGCAGTCGCCTCACAGGTGAGGCAAGTCTGTAGGTATCTATCTTTCTCTCTCTCCCTTCCTGTTCCAATCCTCTCTCCATTTTTCTCTGTCCTATCCAACAACGACATCAAATAATAACCATAATAATGACCATAACAATGGTAAAACAAACAGGGTAACAAAAGGGAAAAAATGGCCTCCAGGAGCAGTGGATTCGTTGTGCCGGCCGTGGATTCGTGGTGCAGGCACCGAGCCCTGACAATAACCTTGGAGGCAAAAAAAAAAAAAAAAAAAGAATGAGTAGTTTCAGGTTAGGGAGGTAGCACACCTGGATGAATACACACATTACTATGCGTGAGGACTTGAATTCAAGCCTCCACTCCCCACCTGCAGGGTGGAGATACTTTACAAGTAGTGAAGCCATTCTGTATGTGTCTTTCTCTCTCCCTCTCGCCTCTCAATTTCTTTCTATCCTATCAAATAAAATAGAAAAGAAAAAAAAAGGGGGGGGTAGTGGCAGCTGAGGACGGTGGCTTTGTAGTGCTGGAACCAACCCCCAATGATAACCCTGGTGGCAATAAAAAGGAAAATAAGCAAACAAAACAAAGCAAACAAACAAAATGAATGTACCAGATTATATGGATAAATGGCCTAGGACACACAAAAAAATGTTGAATATTTGTGTCAAGGACACTGGGATGGTAAGTGCTATCAGAATGTTGACTTTTTAAAAAATTGTTTACAATGTTTATCCCTCCCTGTATCCTTACCTCAACCTACAATGTAAGCTCCTTGACTTGTTGCTATCTTCCTAGCTTCTGAAACAGAACAATATGTACTGCATATGCAAAAAGAAAATTGCTGAGTGCCTGATTAATTAAGTAGGCTGGTCCTTCATCTTGTTTTATTATTGGAGAGATAAAGGGCCATCCAGCTTTCAAAACCCAGTCTGGATTTAGAAGGAGAAGGAGGAGAAGGAGGAGAAGGAGGAGAAGGAGGAGAAGGAGGAGAAGGAGAAGGAGAAGGAGAAAAGAAGAAGAAGAAGAAGAAGAAGAAGAAGAAGAAGAAGAAGAAGAAGAAGAAGAAGAAGAAGAAGAAGAAGAAGAAGAGAAAGAAGAAGAAGAAGAAGAAGAAGGAGAAGAAGAAAGAAAGACACAATATTTGCCAATAAAAGTGAAGATGACTCTTGTGCATTTTCTTTCCTCTGTTTTCCTTGGAGGCTAACATCCTTCCCCCACCTCCCCAACATGTAAACAAATTTGCTTTTTCCATGCTGAATTCTGACATCAGCACTCAGTATGATTTCCCTTCTGCTCAAATGCCCTCAATTTGATTGTACCACATGGTGGGACATTAGCTTCTTCTTCTTCCTTACAGGGAACTTTTCTCAGTGACACCAAGGTTCTCATTAACTGGGAATGATTCTTTTTATTATTTTTTTCTTGTGAAATCCTAATCCTTTTCTTTTTTCTATTATTTATTTTTTTTATTTATAAAAAGGAAACATTGACTAAATCATAGGATAAGAAGGGTACAACTTCACACAATTCCCACCACCAGAACTTGGTATCCCATTCCCTCCCCTGATAGCTTTCCTATTCTTTAACCCTTTGGGAGTATGGATCCAAGGTCATTGTGGGATGCAGAAGGTGGAAGGTCTGGCTTCTATAATTGCTTCTCTGCTGAACATGGGTATTGACAGGTCAGTCCATACTCCTAGCCTGCCTCTTTCTTTCCCTAGTGGGAAAGGGCTCTGGGGAAGCAGAGCTCCAGGACACATTGGTGGGGTTGTCTGTCCAGGGAAGTCTGCTTGACATCATGTTAGCATCTGGAGCCTCGAGGTAGCTTGTGTTTTACTTGAGGGTCTCATCTATTATTTCCCTAATTTTGATAGTTCTTTCCTCCATAGTTGTCTTCATTTCTGTGATTATTACTGCTTGCATAATTTTCTTACCTGTGGTTACTTCTGACTGATTTAGAGTTTCTTCTGGGCTCCTGTCTTGATTCATTGTGGTAGCAGTTTTATTTGCTCTTGATTTAACCATTTTCTTTTTATTGTTATGTTTCTTTATTTTTCTGTTCTGTCGTTCTTCAACTGTTGTGTTTTGAGTACAAGCTATGCTATATTAAATGCCTTTATGACAAATGTAGTCACCCAACCTCAGAAATTACAACTATAATAACTGAAGCAATGATTGATGTAGTTCAACCAATACGAGTTCACCAAACAACACCTCCAGTCCAAGAAAAACTAGCAACCAAATCCAAAGGAAAAAGAAAGAGAAAGGGAAAAAAAGGAAGGCAAGAATAGACAATTATGCAAATCTACTGTCCACTGTAAATTCTAGGGATAGCAAGAAGAGAAATGGAAGTAGAGAAGAGAGACACACACAGAAAGAGTCAAAAAAAGAGCAGTGAAAGGAAAGAGGTTTTTTTTTTTTAATTAGCTAGGAGGAGGGAAAAAGGAGAGTGGAGGGAAGAGGTAGAGAGAAACAAGTTTCTCTCACACTGTATAGGACACCCTATACAGTCACTCTTTCCAGAGAATCCTGGGTCACAAGCTGCTGCTTGTTGGAACTCTCACCAGCCGCTGCTTTCAAGTCGCCATCTTGGCCCCGCCCCTGAATGATTCTTTTTAATACAGATGAAGCCTAGAAGTGAATGGGATCTCTCTGGGGGACTTAATATCTTCTGAATTGTCTACCATTATTGATGAGTCCTACAATTTAACGCTTTGACTTTTTTTCACAATTGTGCTCCATAAAGCTTCTGAACGACACAAAACAATTCCTATAGTGATATTAGTATTTCCCCTATGTAGACACATTGCCTAATTATGTAAGATTCTTTTAAATTTAGTTACTGGGCACTTAGACATGTGCAGTGCCACAGCTCCCAGGCCAAGTATTCTATATATAAAGAAATGGAAAGACACTATGGCTCTGAAGCTTTCCCACAGCACTTTCCCGTGGTGCAGAGAAGTAATTACAGAAGCCAGGCCTTCTGCATCCCATAATGATCCTGGGTCCATAGTCCCACAGGGATAAAAAACAGGAAAGTTTCCAATGGAGAGGACGGTATATGGAATTCTGGTGGTGGGAATTGTGTGAAATTGTACCCCTCTTATCCTATGGCCTTGACAATCTTTATTAAATCAATAAATAAATTTTTAAAAAGAAAACATTCCTTAATCAATGACATGAAGAATTTGAGTAGTCCTATTTTCCTTAGGAAATAGAAGAAATACATGAGCAAGTTTAATAGAATATATGAGTCTCTCAAATAACTGTAAGCCTGTGGTTTCATTTCTTATATATATATATATTATGTTTTCACATCAAAAAATTTTTGCAGATACTTTTCTGTACTTTCTCTATTAACCAACTTTCTTTCTCTCTGTGTTTTCACTGCAGTATTCATGGACCATAACTTAAAAAAGATTTAAAGGGGACCGGGTGATGGAGTACCTGGTTAAATGCACACATTACCATGCACAAGGACCCAAGTTTAAGCCCATGGGGTCCCACCTGCACAGGGAAGCTTCACGAGTGTTAAAATAGGGCTGTAGATGTCTCTCTGTCCCTCTTTATCTCCCTTCCCCTCTCAGTTTCTCTCTGTCCTATCAAATTAAGTAAATAAAGTTTTTAAAAAATTAACAAAAAAATAGAGAAAGATTTAAGTAAAGTGAAGGAAATGTCACCCTGAGTCTGGAGACAGTGATGGAGCTGGAGGGGAGGACACATGATTAGGTAGGGATAGATATGTTTTTATTCATAGACGGCCTCTCTCTCACACAGGTTGAATGTCTCTCCTTTACTTGTGTCAATTTAGTGTTAGTAAAAGCTGTTCAAATCATTACATGAGTAGAAAGTTAAAAATTGAAAGCACCAAGCCCCCCAATTATATTTTTATAGTGGTTTTTATATTAAAATATAAAAGTTATGTTTTCAATGAGGATCTGATCCTTTGGTGCTTAACTTGGTCCTATTCTACATTTTTTTGGAGCTGTGGTTCAAAACTCGCCTCTAATTACAAGATCCTAGCTGTCAAAGCAGCTGTTTGTCCCTGAACAACCACTCAGAATATCACTGTAATTTCATGTCTGCCTTTCTGAATTCTTCAAAAATAGGAGCACAGCATATATTTGGAAAAGGTTTCAAAAAAGAGATCACTGCTAAAAAAGAAATATGAAAAGGGCTAAAAATTCTTATACTTGTTTTTAAAAATATTTTTTATTTTGTTTTAATGGGAGCAAGAAGGAGAGGAAGGGGTGGGGGAGGGAGAGAAATTCAGTTCTTGGTTCTGGTTTATGGTGCTGTTGGGGATTGAACCTAAGACCTGGGAGCTTTAGGTATAAGAGCCTTTTGTATAACCATTATGCTATCTTCACAGCCTTTATTATACTTCTCTGTTTAAGATTATCTTTACTGAAGTAACAATATCCTGAATTCATAAAGGTCTGTCACATTTTACCCTGTCATGCATATCCCCTTACTCTCCAAAATAAGCAGGCTTGTTGATGACTATTATAACCATCTTACAAATAAAAGATCTAAAAGAAGTGATTTGTCTAATATCTTTTCTGTGTCCATTGTCTCTGCAGAAATTCTTCCATAACCTGGATTCTATTCTCTTATTCATGGTCACAAATCAATACAATTATAGCCCAAATGTCTCAGAGTCCATGCCCCAGTATGTCTTGAATGTTATCTGCAGATGTCCTTTGAGTACTTTGAAATGAATATTTGAAAACTCCACTGTTGCTCTCCATTTGTCCTGGTAAATGGCCCTGCTCCTCAACCAGCCACCCAAGTCAGAGTACTAACCTTCAATCCTCCACTTCTGTATTATTTTATTTTTACAGTTTTATTTATGTATTTCCTCCTTTTTAAGCTCTTCTAATCTCTGCATTACTGACATTATGTTCTAGTTACTCTTCCTTCCTGTTTCAGCCTGGATTAATCCATATACAGTTTCCAGAATGAGCTCTTTAACCACACAGCTGAAAGCCTCACTTTTTTTTTTTAATTTCTTTATTGAAGAATGAATGGTTTATAGTCAAAAGTAAAATACAATAGATTGTACATGCATAACATTCCCACATAACAATACAGCCCACTAGGTCCAGAGTCTTTTACTTTGGTGTAGTACACCAACTCCAGTCCAAGTTGTGCTTAGTAGTTTCCCTTCTGATCTTGGTTTTCAACTTCTGTCTGTGAGAAATCTGTACTTTCTTAATTGAAATCCTTAAACAGTTTTAATGGCTATTTCATATGACATATGTGGCCTCACCACTGCTCAATTAATCCTTCAGCTTCATAATCATCAAATCTTAACCATCTCCTGGATTCATATTTATAGTTCACTAAAAGAACATAGTGCTTTGATTCACATTAACCACAGTCTGAAGCAACAAGAAGCTGTAGGATTCCATTTATATAGCATTCATCACATGACAAAATTATAGAAATGGGACTATAGATTGCCAGGGATTAAGGAGGCTGGAGGGAAGTGAGTGTTGCTATAAAAACAACAAAAAGATCCTTGTGGTGATGAGAATTTTTTATTTCCTAACTGTATTAACATGAATATCCTGATAATGAGACTGTGTTTTAGTTTTGCAAGATGTTGCCAAGAGCAGACAATGAGGGTAGGGGGAATGTGTCAAGGTCACATAAGGTCTTTCTTCTATTCTCTTCATTAATTCTTTTTTTTAAAATTTAAAAAAAATTATCTTTATTGGATAGAGAGCCAGAAATTGAGAGGGTAGGGGAGAGAGAGAGAGAGAAAGAGAGACCTGCAGAAGTGCTTCACCACTTGCAAAGCTTTTCCCCCTGCAGGTGGGAACCAGGGGCTTGAACCCAGGTCCTTGAGCACTGTAACATGTGCGCTCAACCAGGTGCACCACCACCTGGCCCTAGCTTTTCATTAATTCTGACAACTATATGCCAATCTATAATTATCTAAAATTTAAAAATTTAGTAAAAAGTAACTGATGCAAATACTACAATAAACATATGTTGGGAGGACTAAATAGTACTAAGATTATTGAAGCATAATTTTTTTTTATTATTAGTGATTTAATAATTATCAACAAGATTGTGGGATAAAATGGGTACAATTCCATACAATTCCTACCACCATAGTCTGGATCCCACCCCTTCCATTGGAAGGTTCCCTATTCTTTTTTTTTTTAATTGGGGGGATTCATGGTTAAAAATCAACAATAAAATGCAGTAACAAAAATAAAGCATACTAGTTTGTATATGTATACTATTTCTCAGTTTTCCACATAACAATTCAACCCCCTCTAGGTTCCCTAACATCATGTTCCAGAACCTGAACTTTCCTCCCCCGGCCCCAGAGACCCTTAGTTTGGTGCAGTATACCAAGATTCCCTATTCTTTATCCCTCTGAGAGTATGAACCAAAATTCTTTATAGGGTGCAGAAGGTGGAAGGTCTGGCTTCTGTAATTGCTTCTCCATTAGACATGGGCATTGACAAGTTGATTCATACTCCCAGCCTGTTTCTACTTTCTTTAGTGGGTTAGGGGTCTGGAAATGTGGAGGTCCAGGACTCATGTGTGAGGCCATCTGCCGAGGGAAGTCAGGTTGGTGTCCTGGTAGCATTTGCAGCTTGTTGGCTGAAAAGCATAAAGATATAAAGCAGAACAAATTGTTTAATAATTAGGAACCTAAAGGTAAGAATATAGCAGATAAGATTTGGGGTCTTCATGTTGGAAGAAGCTAAGAAATATATTTTAGGTATATTCCAAGGGGCCCATGACTTTACTAATTTTTGCCTGAGCCCAACAGCTAACATGGTGGGCTAAACGTATTGTTTGGGAAGCTGTTGTGAGAGTTAGGAATAGGACTACAAAGCTGGATCAGAGCAGAGAGTAGCTCCCAAATATTGGAAAAATATATAAATACCATTTACTGTAACCCCATTGGTCTGACTTAGGGCCCATGACTATTCATATTTAACACAGGAACTTGTGTAAATTTATGCTATATCACCTTAAAACTTCCAAACCTTGGAAGTCGGGTGGTAGCACAGTGGGTTAAGCACAGGTGCACACAAAGCACAAGGACCGGCATAGGGATCCCAGTTCGAGCCCCTGGCTCCCCACCTGCAGGGGAGTCGCTTCACAGTTGGTGAAGCCGGTCTGCAGGTGTCTTTCTCTCCCCGTCTCTGTCTTCCCCTGCTCTCTCCATTTCTCTCTGTCCTATCCAACAACAACATCACTAACAACAATAATAACTACAACAATAAAACAACAAAGGCAACAAAAGGGAATAAATAAATAAAATATTTAAAAAAACAACAACTTCCAAACCTTAACTCCCCTCTTATATAATTAGGTAACAATACTATATTTTAAAATCAATTTATCAAGGGATTAATGGTTTACAGTACAGTGTTGACACATGGATATAATTTCTCATCTCCCCATCATAAGTGTCTGCAAAACACTGTCATCTCCAACTTAAGTTTATTTCTACCATCAAGCATTAGGACCTCAAAGGTACCTCCCCGCACCCTCCAGTTCTCTCACATTTCTTCCCCAGAGTCCTTTGCTTTGGTGGAAATACCACATCCATTCCAAGTTCTACTGACTTGATGTGGTATCTCATTGTTGTCTATCCCTGTATTTTTTCCTAGTAATTATTGATTTTGAGAGCTGTCTCATATGTCTCTCTGCTGACCTTCTCAATCTCTTTTTGGTGAAGGTTCTGTCCATGATCTTGCACCAGTTTTTAATGGAGTTGTTTGTTTCTTTGTTGCTGAATTTAGTGAAGTCTTTATGTGTTTTGGTTATTAGTCCTTCATCTGACATATGTCATATGAACTTCTCTCATTCTGTAAAATGTCTCTTCCTACTTTGGTAATGGGGGAACAATAATATTTTGTAACAAAATTCCCAACTCTGGATAAATGTTTTTGCTTCCTGTGGCTAGATCCCCAGGTGTTCCGAGGTACATTTGTATCTCATATGTAGGAACAGAAAAATATTTCCTCTCTTCTCACCCTTTCCTTCTTTACTCTTTTAAGTACTTGAATGAGATCCATCAATACCACCTATCACCATAGTGAAAGACAGATGAGCAGAAGAAAAAAATTAATAAAATTCATAATTAAACAATTATGTATTATGTTGATTAAATTAATTGATTAAATTTAAATGAACTCAAGATTTTAAATTTAAATGCACATTTAAATTTAATTAATTAGACTCTATTGCCTTTGAAGCACTGGGGGTGAAACCAGGAATCTTGAGCAAGTCCTAGCCTCTTCTGGCTCTATTTCCCTACCCCACTCAGATGTATTTCTGTGATGCACTGCTTAAAAAAAAAAAAAAAAAAAAACTAGAAAACTGAGAGCAGCAGCAGCTGTGTTTCTCTCCTCTCCCGGGTCAACTAGAAATACCAAAAGAGACCACCTGGGACTGGACTGCAACAAGACAGGACTAGAATGACTTCAGGAACCAACAAAAATCACCAGTGAGTGCAAACACATATGGCTCGTGGACAGAGAGGGGCCTCGGGAGAGATTAAGTGGTTGATAACAGTCCGGCAGTTTACAGTTGAGACACCACCTCCACCATATCAATAAAGCAAGACCAAAAACCACATGGTCATATCAATAGATGCAGAGAAAGCCTTTGACAAAATACAACATCCCTTTATGATCAAAACACTACAAAAAATGGGAATAGATGGAAAATTCCTGAAGATAGTGGAGTCTATATATAGCAAACCTACAGCCAACATCATACTCAATGGTGAAAAACTGGAAGCATTTCCTCCAGTCTGTTTCACCAACAAAAAGACAGCTGAAGGGAGGAGAGGACTCCCCTAAGACTCACCAAATGCAACTTTGAGTCTCCACTGCTACTGCCCTCAAAAGCTGGAGCAGCAGTGGGGAGGCCCTGTGCTGACAACAGAGAACAGAGAACTAACCAGGAAACTCAGAAGAAGATCTATATCTCAGTGGCCTATCTGTAGGGCTCTGAGAGTCTCTTTGCATAACCACTGGATTATCTCTGCCCCACCCTGCTTTATCTCTTGGTCAGGAGTCAGTGATTAAGCTAAGAGGCCTACTTAGAGTTTAAAAGCCCTAAGGCTCCCATAACCTACAGGGAAGAAAAAAGAGCAAAAAAGGCTTTTAAGCCACTGAACTCCGACTCAGGGATTAAAATAATATTGAAACAACTGTCAATTTCCACAGCTGTGAACCCTTTAATTACCTTACTTAGACACAAGTCAATCCAAGCAAGAGTGATCAGTAATTTGAAAAGTACTGAAAGAGGGACCTCATAACATACTATATAGAATGGTTAAACCAACAAGAAGAAATATTGGAGAAATGAGCCAGGACAAGAGTCCAGCTAAAAGTCCCCCAAATGTTGAAGCACAAAATAATGAAGTCAACATCCAAACACTAGTTAAGGAAATAATCACAGGAGTGAGTGAAGAGTTTGAAAGAATTGTCATCAGAAATGCAGAAATAACAAATGAGACCCTGGAAGAAAACACTATCTCTAGGTTATTAGAGAGCTGAAATAGGTGAGCTAAGAACTCAACTAGCTGAACAAGCTAAAACAGTATCAGAACAGGGTAATAAAATATATGAACTCTAGAAAACAGTAGAGGAGAGAGAGAATAGAATAAATAAAGCTGAAGACATTAACTAATAGAATAAACGAAGACACTAACTAATAGAATAAATAAATGAAGCTGAAGACACTATCACTTAATAGTCAACAAAAGATTAGTAAGAGTCCCAAAATGTGGAAGCTCAACAGTACACTACTTAACAACTACTAGGTCAAAGAGAAAATTTCAATGAAACGAATCCAATTACAAAGAAGACTAAGGCAAGCATAAACCTATGGACCTACATCAAATTAAAAAGCTTCTTCTCAGCAAAAGAATCAGCTACCCAAACCATGAGACCCTTCACAGAATGGGAGATCTTAAATGCCATACATCAGACAAGAAGCTAATAACCAAAATATATAAAGAGTTTGCCAAACTCAACCACAAGAAAACAAATAACCCCATCCAAAAATGGGGAGAGGATGTGGACAGAATATTCACCACTGAAGAGATCCAAAAGGCCAAGAAACACATGAAAAAATGTTCCAAGTCTTTGTTTGTCAGAAAAATGCAAATAAAATCATACATCAGAAAAAGTAGTGTCATCAAATGCTGGAGAGGTTGTGGGGTCAAAGAAACCCTCCTGCACTGCTGGTGGGAATGTAAATTGGTCCAACCTCTGTGGAGAACAGTCTGGAGAACTCTCAGAAGGCTAGAAATGGACCTAACCTATGATCCTGCAATTCCTCTCCTGGGGATATATCCTAAGGAACCCAACACATCCATCCAAAAAGATCTGTGTACACATATGTTCTTGGCAGCACAATTTGTAATAGCCAAAACCTGGAAGCAACCCAGGTGTCCAACAACAGATGAGTGGCTGAAAAAGTTGTGGTCTATATACACAATGGAATACTACTCAGCTATAAAAAATGGTGACTTCACCGTTTTCAGCTGATCTTGGATGGACCTTGAAAAAATCATGTTGAATGAAATAAGTCAGAAACAGAAGGATGAACATGGGATGATCTCACTCTCAGGCAGAAGTTGAAAAACAAGATAAGATAAAACAGAAGTAGAACTTGAACTGTAATTGGTGTATTGCTCCAAAGTAAAAGACTCTGGGGTGGGTGTGTGGGGAGAATACAGGTCCAAAAAGGATAACAGAGGACCTAGTGGGTGTTGTATTGTTATATGGAAAACAGGAAATGTTATGCATGTACAAACTATTGTATTTATAGACAAATGTAAAACATTAATTCCCCAATAAAGAAATTAAAAATAAAAAAATAAATTTAATTAGTTAAAAGAACCCACTAGCATATGAAATTCAAAAGGCAGTCAAATGATTACTTACCATCTTGAGCTAAGGAAAAGGCTAGGGTTATAGAGTTTTATAAGATGTAAGGCAATACCTAGAAGGGTGAGGGGAGGAAACTTTTTTTAAAGTATTTTTATTTATTACTGGATAGAATCAGAAAGAAATTGGGAGAGGAGAGGGAAATAAAGGGGGAAAGTGACAGAGAGATACCTGCAGCCCTGCTTTACCACCTGTGAACCTTTCCCCCTACAGGTAGGGACCAGGGACTTGAACCTGCATCCTTGCACACTTTAATGTGAGCACTTAACCTGGTACATCACTACTTGGCCCCAGGAGAGGAACATCTTGTTGAACAAAGGTTACCTTGTCATGCAGATGAGTATCTCAGGGAAAAAGTGATTTTTATTAATAGCTCTCTTTCTGCTACAAACCCCCATTTAGAGCCTCAGGCATGAGAATCTGTTTGTATAACCATTATGCTATCTACTCTCTGCTAAATATTTATTTATTTTATTTTTATTTTTTATTTTTTTATCCAGAACACTATTCAGCTGTGACTTATGATGGTGCAGGGGATTGAACCTGGGAATTCAAACCCCGATTTCTAATGTAACTTCTACTAATACCATAGCTTTTTCTGTATCTGCAATTTCTTAGAATAATAAGCTATAAAAAAATCTGTGTGCCAAAGCAACATATTTTGGGGTGGCTCATTCTGCTACCCTACATAATTATGTCAGGATATTCGCTGGAGTCCATGAGCTGCTCATCTTGGATGCTTGTCTGTTTATCCCAATGTCTTCAGCAATTATTATTATTTTGTATGTCATGTCTGACAAGGCCATTTGTAAAAGGTCAGCATAGGGTTTGGAGTATAGGAAATATCACAAAGCATACTACTTTACTATTTTGTTTTCCCCAAAGGAAGATGATGTTTCACACTTATTGTGTAAGTACTTGATGAACTATACCTGAACTGCATTTAAACTTCACAAAGACTTTATGAGCTAACTAGGACTATCCACAATGAACAAAGTTCAGAAAAGTTTATTTATTTAAACAGTATCCCATGATTAGTGAATGGTTAACCCAAGAGTTTTCATGCCAGTGTTGCTCTAGTAAAATAAATTTAAAAAATGAATGAATAGGGCAGGGGTAGATAGCATAATGGTTATGCAAAGAGACTCTCATGCCTGAGGCTCTAAAGTCCCAGGTTCAATCCCCTGCCCTATCATAAGCCAGAGCTGAGCAGTGCTCTGGTAAAAAAAAAATGGAGAAAAAAAATGAATGAATGAATGAATGAATGAATAAATAAGTAAATAAATAGGGATAGATAATTGGATAATTGGGAAGTAGATAGATAATTGGGTTAAGTTTGAAAAAGAACTAGAAAACAGTTGCTCAATGTGAACAGGTGGTTTGTTTTCACTCATAATTGAAATAAATAACAGAGGTTGTTGTGATTAAACCAAAGGAGAGGCAGCAACTCAAGAAAAAATAGAGGGTAATTCAGCACTGGTTCTCCTCTGCTTACGTTTTATAGTGAGAAACTATTCGAGAAATTACTTTCTTAATTGAAATTTCCTAATTCCGGAATTAAAAAAACAAGCAAACAAACATCTGGCATTACTAAGCTGATCTCTCTAGCCTGTAACTTCCATCTCCCCTTTCAAATCATAGTTTTATTATTATTATTATTAATTAATTTTTATCTTTTTTACACAAGTGTAAGGACCACATAGTAAAGACTAACTATATGGTTAACAATAATTTAAAACAAAGAAAAGGGTCACATACTACAGAAATTAAAAAAAAAAAACTATTTGACTATACAACAGATGATAACAGGAGAGGCCCGCGGTCAGCACAATGGTTGCTAATAGGTGCAGCTACTGTAGGTTGTACGCCATCTTCCATATTATGTCTTGGCTTTTTGAAAGGTTCTTAAGTATAATCTATTAGTTCATACTTCCATCTAAAGTCAGTATTTGAATGGAACTTCTATTAACAGCTCATGGAATACTTGTTTTCTAGTTTAAGAATCCACCAGGTAATGCTCAAATTTAGGTAAATGTTAGAATCACACTAAACAGATTCAACCAACTATAAACACTTCAAAGCATGAACAGGACACAGTCAAGGACACAGTCAAGAAGCATTTTCTTGTAAAGCTGTAAACAGCATTTTCCTTTATGTAGCAAACACACACCTTCTAATAGAAAAGTTGTAAGTACAAATAGTTGGCATTTCAATACATAAAAAAAATAATAATAAATTCAACTTTTAGGAAAGCCCATTTTAGCTCTGGTTTTTACCACTTAAAGGACTAAGATATTAGGTGGGCTATACTGATAGCCAGTTTAATACTATCTTATTCCTAGAGATCTCCTGTGTGCAAGAATCTCCCAAGGATCTTACATAGTGGTTCCAATGCAACTTGAGAAATAAACATTGTACCCCCCTTCACGCATGCCCAGGTTACTGCAGTCAGTCCAGACAGATCACACTTTATTTCTGCCTTCAGTTACAAGTTCCTTTCTCCTGTAACTCTATCCCAGATACTTCACCTAGGCTACACAACAGGATACTTTATAAGTGCACAGGACTGATTTAAACGTACCTCAATTCATTAAAGAAAAAAAAAATGTAGTACACTTAAAATTTACATGAGTTTAACCTATTTTAGTTACCTAATAAATTATGAATTAGTGGTAATTACAGTTCTAAGCATTCCCTTACGTATAAAGTGCTGGTGTTATGAATATACAAATGGGTGAGGCTGAAAGTCTGCTTTCAAGCAGTAGAGAGTGACACCTGCCTGTGGCCTTGTGATAATCAACTCTTGCTGGATCACTTATCTCTTGAGTCCCCATACTCAGAAAGAATTTAAAGAATTCTAAAAGTTGGGGCTGGTTTTGTTCTTGATGACATCACTGGCACTATTCAACAGGCTTTGACTGAGGTAGCTACACAGCTTCACAGATGTCACTATGGATAATTCATGGTATAGCTGACTGATTGATGAACTTCAAGTCCCCAGCATCGAGGAGGAGCCACTTCTGAGAGAAAACCACCACCGTCGCTTTGTCATCTTTCCCATCAAATACCATGATATCTGGCAGATGTATAAGAAGGCCGAGGCCTCATTTTGGACAGCTGAGGAGGTGGACCTTTCCAAGGACATCCAGCACTGGGAGGCCCTGAAACCTGAGGAGAGATATTTTATATCCCATGTGCTTGCTTTTTTCGCGGCCAGTGATGGAATAGTGAATGAAAACTTGGTGAAGCGGTTTAGCCAAGAAGTTCAGATTACAGAAGCCTGCTGTTTCTATGGCTTCCAGATTGCCATGGAAAACATACACTCTGAAATGTACAGTCTCCTCATCGATACTTACATTAAACATTCCAAAGAGAGGGAATTCCTCTTCAACGCTATTGAGACAATGCCTTGTGTAAAGAAGAAGGCAGATTGGGCCTTGCATTGGATTGGGGACAAAGAAGCCACCTATGGAGAATGTGTAGTAGCCTTTGCAGCAGTGGAAGGAATCTTCTTTTCTAGTTCTTTTGCATCCATATTCTGGCTCAAGAAACGAGGATTGATGCCTGGTCTTACATTTTCGAATGCACTAATTAGCAGAGATGAGGGACTCCATTGTGATTTTGCGTGTTAATGTTCAAACATCTGCTACATAAACCTTCGGAGCAGAGAGTCAGAGAAATAATCGTCAATGCTGTCAGGATAGAACAGGAGTTCCTTACAGAGGCCTTGCCAATAAATCTCATCGGGATGAATTGCACTTTAATGAAGCAGTACACTGAATTCGTGGCGGACAGACTTATACTGGAGCTGGGCTTCAGCAAAGTTTTCAGAGTAGAGAATCCATTTGACTTTATGGAGAACATTTCATTGGAAGGCAAAACTAACTTCTTTAAGAGAGTAGGCGAGTATTAGAGGATGGGCGTGATGTCAAGTTCAACGGGCAACTCTTTTACCTTGGATGCTGACTTCTAAACGAACTGAAGGTATGCAAATCATAGTTTTTAATGAAATTGATAAAAATTGGTGAGTGTTGGTGAGTGCTACTTAGAAAGCTAGTTATTGGAGGGGCTGGAGGTGGCGCACCTGGTTGAGCACACATGTTAACAATGTGCACACCCCAGCTTCACGAATGGTGAAGCAGTGCTGCAGGTCTCTCTCTCTCTCTCTCTCTCTCTCTTTCCCTTCCCTCTCTATTTCTGGCTATCTTTACCCAATAAATAAATAAATTAAAAGATAATTTAAAAAATAAATCTAGTTATTGGTTTTTTTCCCCCTCATACTATCTGAAATGTATATTAAGTATTTCAGCATAGATAATGTGATATGTAGCTGTCTCTTTAAATTAGTTTAAGCTATATCCAAGAAGTTTGTTAACACCTGAAATATTCTAATAAAAAATCTACACTTGGAAAGTGGCTAACATTTGAAATGTGCTCTAAGATGACACTTCCACAAGAACTGAAAAAATTGCTATCTGAATCCTCACTTAAGGGGACTTCAAAGGGATAGAATAAGATCTTTTTTTCAATGGAACGATTTGTTGCCAGGGAATCTGGCAGCCTAATGCTTTGGAATAAATTATTTCATTTAGAATTCTGTCCCATGTTCCTTCCTTAATGGAAGGATCTAATTAGAAAGCTAGCTGCTCTTCACTCAGAACATTTTCTCCTTTTTCCTGAGAATTAACCTTTCAGGCAAAGTGCTTATTGGATTTCCTAGACTTGAAGTTTCGAAGTAAGAAATATGAGTGCTTGGGAGTCAATTTGCAATAGATATTTGCACACATGTCTTGGTCTGAGATTTAGCTTCATGATTTTGGGAATACCTGTAGCTAGGTGACCATATATTTTGGTTTGCTCAGGAGAATCCTAATTTCCTTATATACAGTCTTGATTATTAAGAGCATCTAGAAGTGTCTGAGTTTGATTGTCAAATTATATAGTTTCTCTTTTGTGGTGGTTTTTAAAATATGCTCACAAATTATCTACTATTCCCCCTTCAAGAGGTAGAAACAGAGGTCCCACCTCATTACTGTGGGTTGAATTAGTGACTGACTTCTAAGAAAAAGAATAAGACAGATGTGATGCTGATGTAGCTTTGGTCTAGGTCATAAAAGTCATTTATTCTCTGTTCTCTTATGAGTCACTCCCTCTTAAGAAAGTTAGCTGCTATGTCAAGGAAATTTTGGCAACAAAGAGTCTGAAATTTAGGTAGAACCGCTTAACTAAATTCTAGCAGCCAGGTTGTGAAGGTAGACAGCTGTCAATCTGTTTCTAACTCAGAACCCACACTTTAAAAAAGGCAGAAATACTCTCTGCTGTCTTACAAAAGGAGAACCCAGAAAATTGATACCATAGAGAATCTGACCAAATGTCATGAGAAAATACAGACTTTCTCTGAAAGAGATAAGTAAAACTAAAGCTTAATTGTTGCTTTGAAACCTCCCCCCACCCCTATCCTCCCACTCCAGAATGGATATTATATTTGCATAGCTCAAAAGACACAAAATGTATTTCAGTGAAATTTCTCTCACATTTTCTTCCAGACATCCAGTGTCCTTTCTGGAAGACAGCCAACATTACTAATTTATCATGTATCACTCTAGAAAAATCTAGGTTTGTAAAAGACCATATCTATTTTTTTTTTCCTCCAGGGTTATTGCTAGGGCTCAGTGCCAGCACTATGAACCCACTGCTCCTGGCACCCATTTTTTCTACCTTATTGGATAGGACATAGACAAACTGAGAGAGCAGAAAGGGAGAGAGAGGGAGAGAGAAAGAGAGAGAGAGAGAGAGCGCTACAGATCTGCTTCACTGCTTGTGAAGCATCCCCCACTCCCTCAAGTGGGGAACTGAGGTCTTAAACCCTGATCCTTGCTCAGGCCCTTGAGCTTCATACTATGTTTATTTAACTGGGTGCACCACTGGCCAGCCCCCTACAAGACCATATCTACATATATACTCACCATGACCATTTTTAATACCAATGATAGTGTATATGTACTGGTTGGCACTGTATATTTTTTATCTAACAATGAATTGTAGAAAACATTCATTATCAGTACAAAGAAAATTCTTAATAGGTTTTATAGCTGCACTATATTCTAGGAAACTATGTAACATATTTATGTCATAAGTATCCATTTGGTAATCATTTTAGTTATTTTCACTCCTTTAAAATATTAAGTGTTGAACGAGTTAAGTTTTTCTAGATGTCATTTCTAGATCAGGTTCTTAGTAGCAAGCAGTGAGTGAGCCATCAAGCTGGTCCTGAATTATAATGGGTACTGAATTCTTATTTTATTTATTTATTTATTTTTATTTTTTTATTTAAGAAAGGATAAATTAACAAAACCATAGGGTAGGAGGGGTACAACTCCACACAATTCCCACCGCCCAATCTCCATATCCCACCCCCTCCCCCGATAGCTTTCCTATTCTCTATCCCTCTGGGAGCATGGACCCAGGGTCATTGAGGGTTGCAGAAGGTAGAAGGTCTGGCTTCTGTAATTGCTTCCCCGCTGAACATGGGCGTTGACTGGTCGGTCCATACTCCCAGTCTGCCTCTCTCTTTCCCTAGTAGGGTGGGTCTCTGGGGAAGCTGAGCTCCAGGACATATTGGTGGGGTCTTCAATCCAGGGAAGTCTGGCCGGCATCCTGATGACACCTGGAACCTGGTGACTGAAAAAGAGAGTTAACATACAAAGCCAAACAAATTGTTGAGCAATCATGGACCCAAAGCTTGGAAAAGTGGAGAGGAAGTATTAGGGAGGTACTCACTGCAAACTCTTGTGTACTTCTGCTTTCTTACTTTGGTGCCATACTCCAAACTCAGTCAATTTCTGCTTTGCGTTTCTACTTTTTTTTTTTTTATTACATGCATAACATTCCCCAGATTCCCATTTAACAATACAACCCCCACTATTTCATTCATCATTTTTCATGGACCTGTATTCTCCCCAGCCACCCACCCACCCCAGAGTCTTTTACTTTGGTGTAATACTCCAATTCCATTTCAGGTTCTACTTGTGTTTTCTTTTCTAATCTTGTTTTTCAACTTCGGCCTGAGAGCGAGATCATCCGTATTCATCCTTCTGTTTCTGACTTATTTCACTCAACATGATTTTTTCAAGGTCCATCCAAGATCAGCTGAAAACGGTGAAGTCACCATTTTTTACAGCTGAGTAGTATTCCATTGTGTATATATACCACAACTTGCTCAGCCACTCATCTGTTGTTGGACACCTGGGTTGCTTCCAGGTTTTGGCTATTACAAATTGTGCTGCCAAGAACATATGTGTACACAGATCTTTTTGGATGGATGTGTTGGGTTCCTTAGGATATATCCCCAGGAGGGGAATTGCAGGGTCATAGGGTAGGTCCATTTTTAGCCTTCTGAGAGTTCTCCAGACTGTTCTCCACAGAGGTTGGACCAATTGACATTCCCACCAGCAGTGCAGGAGGGTTCCTTTGACCCCACACCCTCTCCAGCATTTGCTGCTGTTACCTTTTCTGATGTGTGACATTCTCACAGGAGTGAAGTGATATCTCATTGTTGTCTTGATTTGCATTTCTCTGACAATCAGAGACTTGGAGCATTTTTTCATGTGTTTCTCGGCCTTTTGGATCTCTTCTGTGGTGAATATTCTGTCCAAGTCCTCCCCCCATTTTTGGATGGGGTTATTTGTTGTCTTGTTGAGTCTGGCAAGCTCTTTATATATGTTGGTTATTAAACTCTTATCTGATGTATGGCATGTAAAGATCTTCTCCCATTCTGTGAGGGGTCTCTTGATTTGGCTAGTGGTTTCTTTTGCTGTGAAGAAGCTTTTTAATTTGATGTAGTCCCATAGGTTTATACTTGCCTTAGTCTTCCTTGTAATTGGATTCGTTTCATTGAAAATGTCTTTAAAATTTATGTGGAAAAAAGTTCTTCCAATATTTTCCTCTAAGTATCTGATAGTTTCTGGTCTAAGTATCTGATAGTTTCTAAGTCCTTGATCCACTTGGAATTTACTTTTGTATTTGGTGAAATACAGTGATTCAGTTTCATTCTTCTGCATGTTTCAACCCATTGTTTCCAACACCATTTGTTGAAGAGACTCTGCTTCCACCATACAATAGTCTGGGCCCCTGTGTCAAAGATTAGATGTCCATACGTGTGGGGCCTCATTTCTGGGCTCTCAATTCTATTCCACTGGTCAGTATGTCTGTTCATGTTCCAGTACCAAGCATTTTTGATGACAATGGCCCTATAATACAGTTTGAGATCTGGCAGTGTGATGCCTCCGGTTCTGTTCTTTTTTCTCAAGATTGTTTTGGCAATTCTAGGTCTTTTCTGATTCCAGATAAACATTTGTAGCATTTTTTCTATTCTCCTAAAAAATGTGCTTGGGATCTTGATGGGGATAGCATTAAATTTGTAGATGGCTCTGGGTAATATATTCATTTTGATGATGTTAATTCTTCCAACCCATGAACATGGAATATCTTTCCACTTCTTTGTGTCTTTTTCAATTTCTTTGAGTAGTGACTCATAATTTTCAGTATACAAGTCTTTCACTTCTTTGGTTAGGTTTATTCCTAGATATTTTATTGTTTTTGTTGCTATAGAAAAAGGAACTGATTTCTGGATTTCAATTTATTCTAACTTAGTGTTTGCATAGAGGAATGCCACTGACTTTTGAATGTTAATTTTATAGCCTGACACATTACTGTATTGCCTGATGATTTCCAAAAGCTTCTTGCTGGATTCCTTAGGTTTTTCCATGTATACTATCATGTCATCTGCAAATAAGGAGAGTTTGACTTCTTCTCTTCCAATCTGTATGCCTTTAATTCCTTGCTCCTGCCTGATTGCTATGGCAAGAACTTGCAACACTATGTTGAATAGTAATGGTGATAGTGGGCAGCCCTGTCTAGTACCTGATCTGAGTGGAAATGCTTCCAGTTTTTCACCATTGAGTATGATGTTGGCTGTAGGTTTGCTATATATAGACTCCACTATCTTCAGGAATTTTCCATCTATTCCCATTTTTTGTAGTGTTTTGATCATAAAGGGATGTTGTATTTTGTCAAAGGCTTTCTCTGCATCTATTGATATGACCATGTGGTTTTTGGTCTTGCTTTTGTTGATGTGGTGGATCACATTGATTGATTTACGTATATTAAACCAACCTTGCATGCCTGGGATAAACCCCACTTGGTCATGATGAACAATTTTTTTGATATACTGCTGTATCCGGTTGGCTAGAATTTTGTTCAATATTTTCGCATCTATGTTCATCAGAGATATTGGTCTGTAGTTTTCTTTTTTGGTTGTGTCCCTGTCTGCTTTTGGTATCAGGGTGATGTTGGCCTCATAGAAGCTGGCAGGGAGTATTCCAGTGTCTTCAATCTTCTGGAAGACTTTTGAAAGTAGAGGTATTAGTTCTTCTTTGAAAGTTTTGTAGAATTCATTTGTAAAACCATCTGGTCCAGGACTTTTATTTTTGGGAAGATTTTTGATAACTGTTTCAATTTCATTAGCTGTGATGGGCCTGTTCATGTTATCCACTTCCTCTTTACTTAGTTTTGGAAGTTGGTAGGTATCTAGGAAATCATCCATTTCTTCCAGGTTCTCTAGCTTGGTGGCATATAGTTGTTCATAGAAGCCTCGCATGATATGTTGAATTTCTGCAGTGTCTGTTGTGATTTCTCCTCTTTCATTTACTATCCGATTTATTTGGGTCTTCTCCCTTTTTTGTTTTGTGAGTCTGGCTAAAGGTTTGTCGATTTTGTTTACTCTTTCGAAGAACCAACATTTACTTTCATTGATCTTTTGTATGGTTTTCCTATTCTCAATGTTATTTATTTCTGCCCTAACTTTAGTAATTTCTGTCCTTCTGGTTGCTTTAGGATTCCTTTGTTGTTCTTCTTCTAGGTCTTTGAGATGTGCAATCAGGCTGTTTATTTGTGCCTTTTCTTGTTTCCTAATGTGTGCTTGTATAGCTATGAACTTCCCTCTTAGGACTGCTTTAGCTGTGTCCCAAATATTTTGATAGCTCGTGTCTTCATTTTCATTGAACTCTCGAAACATTTTGATTTCTTCCATGATTTCCTCTTTGACCCAGAAGTTGTTAAGAAGTGTACTGTTGAGCTTCCACATTTTGGCACTGTTACTAATCTTTTGTTGATTGTTAAGTGTTAGTTTAATTCCACTGTGGTCTGAGAAGATGCTTGGGATGATTTCAGTGCTCTTGAATAGGCTGATGCTGTCTTTGTGGCCTAACATATGGTCTATCCTTGAGAATGATCCATGTGGATTTGAGTAAAATGTGTATTCCAGTTTCTTGGGATGAATGACTCTGAAAATGTCCAATAGTTCTAGTTTATCTATCTCTTCATTTAGCTCCCTTATGTCTTTACTGATTTTCTGCCTGGATGATCTGTCAAGTTGAGATAGTGGGGTGTTGAAGTCCCCTACTATGATTGTGTTACTGTTAATATATTGCTGTAGCTCTTTCAGTAGAAGTTTGATGTATTTAGATGGCTTCTCATTGGGTGCATAGATATTAATAATTGTTAAGTCCTCTTGATTGACTGATCCTCTGAGCATTAAGTAGTGTCCATTCCTATCTTTTTTAATCTTATCTATTTTAAAGTCTATCATGTCAGATATGAGAATAGCTGTTCCTGCCCTTTTTTGTGGGCCATTGGCTTGAATGATAGTTTTCCATCCTTTCACTTTAAGTCTGTGTTTGTCTTGTTGCGTTAGGTGAGTTTCCTGTAGACAACATATTGTTGGGTTGTGTTTTCTGATCCATCTTCCTACTCTGTGTCTTTTAATAGGTGAATTCAGGCCACTGACATTTATTGATATCAAAGATTGAAGATATTTTAACGCCATTCTTGTAGAGTTTTAGAATGTTTTTGATATATGTCCTATTTGTGGTGGTCTGGTTGTTTATAGGAAACCTTTCAGAACTTCTTTCAGGGCAGGCTTGGTGATGGTTGCTTCCTTCAACTGTTCCTTGTCTGAGAAGGTTTTGATGCCTCCATCTAGTCTGAATGACAGTCTAGCAGGATATAGTATTCTTGGCTGAAAGCCTTTCTCATTGAGCACTCAATAGATATCTTGCCATTCTCTTCTGGCCTGTAGTGTTTGTATGGAGAAGTCTGCTGCTAATCTTATGGGTTTTCCTTTGTAGGTGACTCTTTGTTTTTCTCTTGCAGCCTTGAGGATCCTTTCTTTATCCTTATTCCTTTCCAATCTAAGTATGACATGTCTTGGTGTCTTTAGGTCTGGGTTAATTCTGTTTGGGACCCTCTGGGCTTCTTGAGTCTTTATGTCTTTGGTGTTGTCTAGACTAGAGAAATTTTCAGCTATTATGGCCTGGAGAACGCTTTCTTCCTCCCCTTCTCTTTCTTCCTCTGGTAAGCCAATAATGCGTATATTGTTTCTTTTGAAGTCATCCCATAGGACTCTGTTGTTGTTTTCAGCATCTCTTAATCTCTTTTTGAGATCTCTTACTTCTTTTTTAGTTGTCTCTAATTCATCCTCAATCTTGCTAATTCTGTATTCAGCCTCATTGATTCTATTCTCTCTGCCCTCTACTGCTTTCTGGAGTTCATCTATTTTGTTGCCCTGCTCTGATACTGTTTTAGCTTGTTCAGCTAGTTGCCTTCTTAGCTCAGCAATTTCAGCTTTCAGCTCTCTAATAACCATGAGATAATTAGAATTTTCTTCCATATTCTCATTTGTTGTTCCTGCATTTCTGATTACAATTTTTTCAAATTCTTTACTCACTCCTGTTATTATTTCCTTAGCTAATGTTTGGATGTTGAACTCGTTGTTTTGTGCTTCACCCTCTGGAGGACTTTTAGCTGGACTCTTGTCCTGGTTCGAGTCTCCAATATTTTTTCTTGTTGTTTTAACCATTTTATATAAGTTAACAGTTTTTTCAATCCCTGAGTTGGAGTTCAGTGGTGTAAAAGCCTTTTTTTTTCCCCTGTAGGCTATGGGAGCCTGAGGGCTTTTAAACTATCACTAGGCTTCTTAGCTTAATCACTGACTCCTGACCAAGAGATAAAGCAGGGTGTGGCAGAGATAATCCAGTGGTTATGCAAAGAGACTTTCACAGCCCCTCAGCTATGCCACCGAGGTATAGGTCTTCTCCTGAGTTTCCCGGTTAGATCTCTGTACCCTGGTGTCCCTCCCTGTTGCTGCTCCAGATTCTGAGGGTAGTAGCAATGGAGACTCAGAGTTGCACTTGGTGAGTCTCTGGGGAGTCCTTTCCTCCCTTCAGCTGTCCCCTTGTTGGTGGAGCAGACTGGAGGTGGTGTCTCCACTGACAAACTGTTGAACTGTTAGCAGTCACTTAATCTCTCCTTAGGCCCCTCTCTCCTCTCTGTCACCAGCCACGTGTGTTTGTACTCATGGGTGATTTACTGGGTTTCTGTGGTCATTTTAGTCCTGTTTTGTTTAGGTCCGGGTGGTCTCCTTTGGTATTCCTAGTTGATCCGGGAGAGGAGAGGAGAGGAGAGAAAGCGATCTGCTGCTCGTAGCTCCGCCTCCGGAAGTCCGTCTTCAGGGTACTGAATTCTTTGCTGTTTTTCCTGGAGTGGAATATGAGCAGGAAAACACAGTATTTAAAAATGTCTTTAAGAAATAAACCCATAGATATTTATCCTCCTCTTCTTTTTCTAGCGTTTGCCCTTCTTCCGTAGCCAGTCAACAGCGTCAGGTTGAGCCTGATGTAAAGTTTAGAGACCTCCTTTGAATCTGGAGAGGTGGCAGTCGTTGACTATGTGGGTCATAGTCTGTCTGCAGCCGCAGGGGCAGTTCGGGTCGTCTCTGGCTCCCCAGCGATGGAACATAGCGGCGCACCAGCATTTATCCTCTAATCCACTTTATTAAAAGATGGTTGTATTAGTTAAAGTTGGCAGAGTTATCAATTTGGGTTATTCAACACATTCTCATTTTTTTCTCCTTTTCTCATTTTATTTAATAGAACAGAGAGAAATTGAAAGGGGAGGGGGATATAGAGAGGGAGAGAGGGATATACAGAAGGAGAGAGAAAGACACTAGCAGACCTACTTCACTTCTCACAAAGTGTCCCCCCTGCAGTTAAGCACAGGTGACACAAAGCACAAGGACTGGCATAAGGATCCCAGTTCAAGCCCCCTGCTCCCCACCTGCAGGAGGTGTCACTTCACAAGTGGTGAGGTGAAGCAGGTCTGCAGATGTCTATCTTTCTCTCCCCCTCTCAGTCTTCCCCTCCTCTCTCCATTTCTCTCTGTCCTATCCAACAATGACAACAGTAATAATAACTACAACAATAAAACAAGGGCAACAAAAGGGAATGAATAAATAAGAAAGAAATACAGATTTATTTAGTTACATAAAAACCAAAATGGCAAAGTAGTCAAGGAAATAAAAGGTTAGCTAGAAATATGGCAGGAACCATTAGTCATTCAATTTAGTTCACCAGAGTCCAGCTTCAACACATGCAGGTAAGTCCCAGTGGAAGTGACATCTTTGTTCTGGGGAGAAGATCAGACAACCAGGTAAAGAACAAGCAGGAAAAGAGAGTGACTTCTGCCAGACACTAGTTTAAGTAATCTCCCATACCCTACCCTCAGTCCCTTGTGAGCTGGCGTACATCTGTCTTATGCTGTTGACCTCCAACTGACATCAACCATATGTTAATTATATTCATCTCCCATAATTCCTTTTGTTTATTATAAGTAGAAGCAGTGTTCCTCTGTTTAACCTCCCTCTGCTGCTATTAGACATGGTCAGTGGCCTAGCTATAGCTTCCCAGACAGGAGGCAGATGATAATTTTAATGGCTTTCAAATGACAAAGCACAGAAAACTGAGTTCCGCAAGTATGTTGTTTTCTAAGCCCCTCTTACTGACTTGAAATAGGGAGATAATATCTCCCCTGCAGCCCTATTTAGGGATTACGCCAGTATCTCTCTGCAAAGAAATGTTGACAAGGAGGCACTTCACCTTCCAATGCTTCTTCCCTCTTCTCTGTAGTCTGAAGGTAGCTGACAGGCTGGCAAAATCATTTTAATCTGCTGCTTATTCTACACAGGTAATACACCACCTAGTTTTGGAATGAGGGAATACTTGGTATTTACTTTCAGTCTTGAAATTTGGAACCTCTCTTGAGATTTCAAGAAAAAAATAGGAGGTGGGGGTGATGGTGTCAATTTTAGCACCTTGATACACTGTATGTACTTATGCCACTGTCACATAGTAAGTTTTCAAGTGATAAGAGGAGAAAAGCAGCACAGTGCTTGCTATCTGTATGATTGGTGAGGATGTGTACTTTTACTTTAGGATGTCAGAGTCTAAGAGGGAAAAAGTCTGCCCTTCAATACTGTTTCTCAATTTCCCATTTTCACTATTCCAACCTTGCTTTTGGCCTCATCTTCCCTTGTTTGAGTAGGAGGGACTCCTCTAATTAGTAATCTGAGTGACAAGATATACTCCTTCCTCTGTTCTCACCAAATTGTTTTTTAATATATCACTGTATTTATGCTCTAGGGCTGCTGTGACAAATTGCTATAAACCTGGTGACTTAAAGCAGCAGGACTTCATTGTTTTACAATTTTAGAAGCCAAAAGTTAAAAAAAAAATTAAGATTTGAGCAGGTTTAGTTTGTTCTGGAAGCTCTGAGGAAGACAGAATACTATGTCTGTTTCTTAACTTCTGGTGACTCTAACAATATTTGGCATTCTTTGTCTTGCAGATGCATTATTTAACATTGTCTTAATTCTCACATAGTATTCAAGTCTGTCTCAGTCTCTCAAATTTCTTATATTTTTTTTTAGAGGGAAGCTGGATTTGTGCTACCTACATCCAAAGCAGCCTCATCAAGATCTTTAATTACATGTACAAAGACCCTGTTCCCAAATAAGATCATATTCACGGTTATCAGGGCATAGAAATTGGAAAAGTTGTGCATAGATACCTTTCAATGACTATTAGTACAAAATCTAACACCACCACTGCCACCATTTTCTTATCTTCTATTTAGTGCTCACCAGAACTTCAAACCAAAAGGCTGAGAATATTTCTGAAAAATTTCTAATGCCACCAACAGACTAAATGGTATTTCTTGCATGAACTAGATAAACTAGATAAAAATAGGGACTAGAGAACACTTCGACTTTGGAAGGTAGGCCATGAAGGTACTTCACAAAGAGACTCAGGAAGAGATAGACAATAGCCACTAGGAGCAACACTTCAGTAAGTAAGTGTCATAGAGACCAACACATATCCATACATCAACTTCATACTGCACACACCACCCACACAGCACACCAACCACACCACTCACACACAAACATGACATAGCACACACACAAGCAAACAACACATGACACAACCTGTAAACCTTCACACTGTGATCCTATATTGGAAGTAGGGTACTGAATGACCTATGCTATGATGGCAGAGAGAAACATGGATCTCCTTGACCAAATAAAAAACATAATATGTGCACCATCTTCTCCCTAGTTGCTTGGCCTCCCATTCATTGCATATATTGTCCTTCAGTGATCATTCTAAAAATCAAAGCTGACCTTAATATCATGATGATATAAATTCTTCTGTGGCTTCTTAAGTTGTTGGAATAGAATCCTGCCGAGTTCTAACCACACAGACGACTTGTGGTTCCCCTAAGTAGACTCCATTTGCCACAATGCCTTTGCATATACTGCTTTGTTAGGCTGGGATTGACTTCCATCTTCTCCACACAAATGTTCAACTTGAGCAGCTTTGTCATTTAGGTGCAAAGAGAGGCAGACTGTGCCCAGACCAAACATCCAGCATGGATGCTGGTCTAAGATCATGCAGAGAGTAGCACCAGATGATACCCATTCTGAGAAACCCTCCACATATCTCAAGTTGGTTTTATTAGAGCTGTTATGAGTACAAGACATCCTGTTCAGACAGCTACTAGCTCCATTCACACTGCTTGAACATTAACTGTCATGTCTGAAAGACTGTGTAGCTCCCAGAGGATAGTGACCCAGACTTATTTGTCATTGTGTCAACAATTCCTGGAATAGAGTTAGTGTTTCTTATGGTTGCATGTCTAGACATGGTGAGCTACTTCCCAACTGTTTCCTTGTTTTCTATCAAGTAGAAGTTGTTTATTTCTCCCATAAGGGACAATTCTAAGGAGAATTATTGGTGATCATTATGCCCTTGGTTCCTAGGCCTCCAAAAGTGAAGAGTGAGTCAACATTTCCTTCTTCCACCTTCTGTGACTTTGATCCAGCCCTAAAAACCATGGTCTAAATCCAAACTTTTAGGTGATTTCTTCCCTTAATATAATAATACAGTTATATAGATATACATAGTGTGTTGTATAGAAAGTTAGGAAAAGAAAAGTAGAAAAGTTGGAAAGACTCTTGATATCCTCACTGCCATTTAATAATTAGGTGCATTTGTTTCTTGATCTGAAAAGTCATGCTATGGGTAATGGTATGCCTGGTTGAACACATAAATTACAATGCACAAGGGCCTGGGTTCAAATCCCTAGTCCCCTGCATGGAGGAAGCTTCACAAGAGATGAGGCAGTGCTACAGGTGTTTCTCTATCTCTCTCCCTCTTAATCTCCCCTTCCCCTCTCAATTTCTCTCTGTATCTATCCAAAAGAAATTTAAAAAAATGAAAAAGAAAAAAAGAAAAGGTCATTCTATTTTTCTTTGCTTAGCATTGCTACTTTAGAGAGGACTGTGACATGAAGGTGATTCTATATTTGTAACTTTGAAGTCTGATTTTTCTTTTAATGTAGTTTCTTGAACACACTCTTTATTACATTAATATAAACTCTTGGTGAATGTTTAGTGGCTCATATTTAAGTTTTTATGTCTCAAGACTAATTTGCCTCTGCTCCTTTTCTTTCTTTTTCCTTTAACTTCTTGGTCTGTTCTAAGGAAAGAAGACTAATGTTGAACAAGAGTGTAAAAACATGTATTTTAAAAAATTCATCTACACCTGAGAAAGATGTGTTGATATTGGGGCAGCTTGGAATGTTCCTACTCATGACCACAGAATGTGAACTCAGATGTACAGGGATACATTGGTCACATTGATGGGGTTTACAGTCAACAGTATTTATACCCCTTTCCCATATTTGGGAGCTACTTTCTTTCCTGATCCAGCTTTCTGTTCCTTTTTCCAGCCATGACATCATCTCCCCAGACAATAACTTGGTTCCACCGGCATATCAGATTTCAGGCTCAGGGGAAAAAAAGAAAAGGAAAATAAAAAAAAAAAACTAGTATAGCCACAGGCCCTTTGGAATATAACTAAAATATGCCTACTAGCTATCTACAAAATGGAGTACCCCCCCCCCCAACTCTTCATCTGCATGATTGATCAACAATTTGTTTGGCTTTATATGTTAACTCTCTTTTCAACCACCAGGTTCCAGATGCTAGCATGATGCCGACCAGACTTCCCTGGACAGACAACCCCACCAATGTGTCCTGGAGCTCCGCTTCCCCAGAGCCCTTCCCCATTAGGGAAAGAGAAAGGCAGGCTGGGAGTATGGATCGACCTATCAACGCCCATGTTCAGTGGGGAAGCGATTACAGAAGCCAGACCTTCCACCTTCTGCAACCCACATGACCATACTCCCATAGGGTTAAAGAATAGGAAAGTTATCAGGGGAGGGGATGGGATACAGAGTTCTGGTGGTGGGAATTGCTGGGTTACAATGTGAATAATTGTGGGTTACAATTGCTGGGTTACAGAGTTCTGGTGGGTATTCTTGCTGAGTTACAACGTGAATAAAAATTTCAGAGTGACTAAAAAGTTTGTGAATAAAATAGTTGATCCCTCTGTCTTTCCTGCTTAACCAGAAGTTCCATGTTCAGAAAATTTCTTAAACTCTCTGACCCTTTAATACCACCAAATGTGGTTCAAAGGATTAAATAATAATCTGCTATAAATTTCTTTTTTATAATATTTATTTATTCCCTTTTGTTGCCCTTGTTGTTTTATTGTTGTAGTTATTAATGTCATTGTTGTTGGATAGGACAGAGAGAAATGGAGAGAAGAGGGGAAGATAGAGAGGGGGAGAGAAAGATAGATACCTGCAGACCTGCTTCACTGCTTGTGAAATGACTCTCTGTCATTTCACCAGGGGCTTGAACCAGGATCCTTTGCTAGTCCATGCACTTTGAGCCACATGTGCTTAACCTGCTGCGCTACTGCCCAACTCCCTGCTATAAATTTCTACATATTCCTGTAGAAAGTCAACACTTAAATTGGGTAATTCTTCTGCCCTTCTCTGTGCTCTTTGGATTTAAAGAGAGTAAGATGCCCATCATCAGATGACTAGCTAAATAAATTATGGGATATATACATTCCACAGAATACTACTCTGAGATCAATAAAGACATTGTATCCTTTGGGACAAAATGGATGGGACTGGAGTTTACTATGCTTAGTGAAATAAGTAAAAAGATGAAAGACCAGATGATTTCCTGTGTGGACTCTAGAGATCTGATTTACATGAACTTGCCAAAACCAAAAGGACCCAAACAAAACAGAAGCAAGCAAACTGTAAAACTTATGAGAACTACAGGGACTATTTTTGGGATGGGGGGGGGGGGCAGTTTTACAGAATTTTGGTGCTGATTGTTGTGTGGAAGTATACATTATACACTGTAACATAACAATCTGTAGGATATTATAAATAACAGGAAGAGAGAAAGAACAGTCATATCAGTCCTGGTG
This sequence comes from Erinaceus europaeus, assembly GCF_950295315.1. Lineage (NCBI taxonomy): Eukaryota > Metazoa > Chordata > Mammalia > Eulipotyphla > Erinaceidae > Erinaceus > Erinaceus europaeus. The sequence continues at coordinate 48,147,708 of NC_080169.1, read as the reverse complement.
TAAAGGAAGGAGGGGATGGCTAACTTTGGTCATTACTCACTTCCCTACCATGGGGTTCTAGAATGACTTATACATGGAAGAATCACAAGAGAACCAGTTATGCTTCAAGGAAATGAGTATTTATTGGGAGAAAGTAAGAACAGAAAAGGAGAAGAAAGTATAAGCCATGCAGACTTGTAGATCCACAGAAAGAGAGATGAAGGCCTCATAGCTCCTGGTCTTCCCAGATTTATATAGTCCCTTCAGATGACTGGCAGAGACTCTCAGGGCATGTGCTTCAGCCTTTGTCTTCAGGTACTACATCTGCATATTATGGCCTTTGCAGTCATGTAGGGGGAGAGTGTTGGTTCAGGATGCAGACACACTGAGGCTCCCTCTGATCTCTTCTCCAGGCTTACTACAGTTTATAGGTGTGGAATGGGTGGGGGTTTTGCTTTCCCTAAGTTGCCCTCCAACACTGTGGCTGCAGGAGGGAAGATTGGAGGTGGGGGTCATAGATCAGTAAAAGATCAATGGATATTCAACTATGCTTACAATTCTCACTGGTCACATCATAACCTTGCTCAGATCTTTATAGTTTATCAGAATAGCAAACTCAGACTACTACCTGGTACTTCAAATAAAATAGCCTTATAGATATAAACCAAGTATGAAAATAATATATTTTAAAAATTAACAATCAATTAACAATCAATACTCATAACACACAACTGCTGGTGAGGAAAACACTAAGTAATCTTTCTTTAAAAATAAAAAAATAATAATTTAAAAAGGAAAGAAAAAGAAGAAAAACATTGGCCAATGGGGGAAAAGAGGAATATCTCTCAAATCAACTCCACTCACTAGGAGGGGTGGAGACAGAGTTTAGTTATTTAAATAATTTCTAAAGTTAAATCCCCTTTTTATGTGTGTCATCTTATTTTTAATGTGTGTGCTAAACCTGGTGCATCACCATCTGGGTCCAATTTTACTTATAGTCTCATCTCTTCAGTTTATGTGCTGAACTCCAGGTCTTCAGAATCATTTCTATGCTAAAAGGTCCTCTTTGTAAAGCGTAGGCACTCCTCCAGGATAGGATATGCACAAAGGATTAAGCTAGAGTTTTCTTCCTTACTAACAGATGTTAATCAGTTATTTTTTTTAGTATTTATTTATTCCCGTTTGTTGCCCTTGTTGTTTTATTGTTGTAGTTATTGATGTCATAGTTGTTGGATAGGACAGAGAGAAATGGAGAGAGGAGGGGAAGACAAAGAGGGAGAGAGAAAGACAGACACCTGAAGACCTGCTTCACCACTTGTGAAGCAACCCCCCTGCAGGTGGGGAGCCAGGGGCTCGAACCGAGATCCTCTCGCTGGTTCTTGCGCTTTGCATCACGTGAGCTTAACCTGCTGCACTACCGCCTGACTCCCTCAGAGTTCTTTTCTTAAAGACAAGTGTTTAAAAGTCAAACTATCATTTCTTCTTTAGTATTAATAGATACTAATGGAGGTCTCTCTCTATCTCTTTAACAATAATACACAATTATAGATGTAAATCAGAGTTTTCTATCTTAAATATATATGCACATATTTTAATGATGGATATTTTGGTTACTACCAGACCACCGCATCAGGCCCTAGTCAGGGAATCCTGAGATTCCCACGCAGACGTGATGGATTTAGACATCTAACAGATCCCTCTCTCTACTGTCACTCACTGGTCATCTTCATCAGGAACAACATAATGGACCCTCTTGTGGGCCCCTAGAGAGCCTTGCCTTCAATGTGGATTCACAATGGTAGGGATTACCCCGTTCTCTGAAGAGAGATTGGGACAAAATACTCTACCACTCGAGGAAGATGGGTCCTGCAATGAGTGCAGCCTACAATGTTCCTAGCTATGACTACAAAATGCAAGCTCAGGCCTATAGGGATGTAGAAGTTACACAGGCTCCTGTGCTGAATATGGGCTCCAGATCAAATTCATGGGATTTACAGTTAATGGTGTTTATATACTTTTCCCATATTTGGGAGCTTCCCTCTTCCCTGATCCAGCTTTCTAGGCCTTTTTCCAACTTTGACATCATCTCCCCAGACAATATCGTGGGTCCACCAGCATGTTAGCTGTCAGGCTCAGGCAAAAATTAGTAGTCATGGGACCCTTGGAATATACCCAAACTAGACCTACTAGCTTTTTCCAAAATGAAGACCCCAAATCTCACCCGATATATATATATTAACTTTTTAAAAGAACCAAGCATCACTCTGATACATCTGCTAGGGACTGAGCCTTATGTTTGAGAGTCCAATGTTTTACACACTGAGCCACCTCCCAACCAACCACTTGATGTGTTATTTAATTCACATTCCTAAGAGAGAGAGAAAAAAAGAAAGGATTGAACCAGCATTTAGGGGTTGTATTATGTCTCCTCAAATTATATATGTGTGTCCTCACCCTGGATTTCTGTGATTGGAACCTTATTTGGAAAAAGGATATTCAGATATAGTAAACTTGAGGTCACACTGCAAAGAGTGGGGTCAAAAATCAATATGACTGGTGTCTGTAAAAGAAATCAAGGTCACAGATAGGTTATGGCACACCCACTTGAGTGGACAACTTATCATTTGATACCCTGGTCCCCAACTGTAGCATGAAACTTTGTGACTGGTAAAGCAATACTGCAGGTGTCTCTTTCTCTTCCTCTCTCCTTTTCACTCTCCATCTTTGTCTCCCTCTTTGTCTCTCACCCTCTGTCAAAGAGGAAGGAAAAAAATCACCACTGGAAACAGTGAAGTTGTCACGCAGGCACTGAAACCTAGCAATAACCCTGGAAGAAAAAAAAAATGCTAGGACCAACAAGATAGCTCACCTGTTTAGGCTGCTTTATCATGTGAAAACCCTGAATTTGAATCTGGCTTTAACACAACAGGGAAAGTTTTGATGAGTGGTGTCTTTTGTTATCTCTTTCTCTCTGCCTCTGTCTGAAAAAGCTGATCCAGAGAAGATAAACAAAGTCAAATTTGGATGCTGAAAATATTACGAGGGAAAGTCCCAAGTGACAATAGAAGCAGGTATTGGAGTGAGGTATTTAGAAGACAAGGAACAAGAATTTTGGACAAATGCTAAAAACTGCAAGAAACAAGAAAGAAATTTCCCTCTCAGGTACCTTTGCAACTTGATTTTAGAATTCCAGCCTGGGAGAATACACTTCTGTTGATAATTTGTTATAGTAGTCCTAGGAAACCAATGTACTCAGCTTATATTTTGGTGCCAGGCTAACCTCAAATTCTAGCCACATGGATGGCATGCCCATTCACCCAGTCAGCAAGGCCAAGAACATTGTAACAGTGTAATTCAAACTGTGGTCACTGACAAAGCAAGGCTGAAGTTTTCTAGTGAGGGAGGCCTGAGGATATAAAGTTGTTTGTTGCTGTGCTGTCTCTATCACAATTTAGATGGCTTTTAAATTAACTTCCCTGTCTGAAGGCAAACACAGTCCAGCACAAGGACTATATCTGCTGTTTTTGTTTGATTTTTTGCCAAAGCAGTATTTTTTTTAAAAAAAACCAATCTGTTGAGGAAATGTGGATTTACAGGTTGGTTGTAACAGGGATACAGATTTCAGCAAAATGGGGGTCAGCACACTTCAACCTCCACCAAACCATCCTCCTTTCCCTTCACCATAGGATACTAGGTTTACCACCACCACCATCACCTTAGATTCCTGCCCCTGCCTCCTTACTTCCTTCTGAGTCCTGGTCTCAGGACAGCCATATCAATGATACGGAGAGAAAAAAAGCTCACATCTGTTGCCTGGATGGACATGCTGTCTTAGCAGAGTAGACAGCCTAAGGCTCACTATGAAAAATGCTTTTTGTGTGCAGAAATTAACTTGTTTCTTAATGAATAAAACATTTGTTGTGTCAGAGCTCTATAGTTAAGATGATCACCCTGAATATTTGTTTTAGAAAATGAATTCTTCATATAGGAACAAAATCAGAATGCAATAATTGATAGTGTTAGCTAGGGTTTATCTTTGTGGCTTATCTAAATACAGTCTACTTTCTTCTGTTTAAAATAACATGCTTTAATTTTTTTGCAGGGCCAGTTTGGTGTCAATTAATTCCTTTAACTATTGCTTGTATGTAAAGCACTTAATCCTTCAAACATGAGTGCTAATATATCTGGGTAAAATATTCTTTAGTGGAAATATTTCCATTCAAAACTGAGAAAAGAAAGGGGGCTGCTTTGGGTGCAGTGGTCATGGCCATTGGCCAAGTGAGTGTGCCATTCCTAGGCGTGACTTCGGCCCCTGGCCGGAATTCAGGAAGCCTCAAGCCATGGTTTTAGCTGGCAGGAATTAGCAATACCCTGAGGGATAACGTGGTAGGGAGACCTTTAGTCATTTATAAGACAAAGCAGAAGATTGTCATGTAGATAAAGGGACAGGCCATACTAGCACAGTAGGTGGTTTGTGGGCCCTGCCTAACTCAACCACATCTGCACAATTTCCCAACACACAAGTGGTGGATTGGGTTTGCAGGTGTCTTTCTCTCCCCCTCTCTGTCTTCCCCTCCTCTCTCAATTTCTCTTTGTCCTATCCAACAACATGAAAAAATGGCTCCCAGGAGCATTGGACTCATAGTGTAGACACCAAGCCCCAGCAATAACCCTGGAGGCAATAAAATAAAATAAAATAATCCTTAAATATCAAATGATCAATCTCTTGCAGACCTGGCTCCAACCAGTATTATAGATATAACAATAGCAAGAGAGAAAGAGACAACCTTGACTCATTCCTCACAACCTCCTCACAAATATGGAGCATGAGGGGTGTGTATGAGAACATATCACGTCCCTTCCCCCATTCCTAGCCTATGTTGAAAGGGAAGGACATAGAGTGCATTTGATATTGAAATTTTCTTTTGTTAATATTTTATTTATTTTATTTTAATGAGAGAGAAAGACACTGAGAGAAAGACCAGAGCACTACTCAGCTCTGGCTTATGGTGGTGCTAGCAATTTAACCTGAGACCTCAGAGCCTCAGGCATGAAAGTCTTTTGCATAGCCATTATGTTATCTCCCCCATCCTGAAATTATCCAAATTAAAGTTTTCCTTGAATAGGAAATTGAAATTTTATAAATCAACATATTAAAGTACAAGAACTACTTTAAAAAAATTATTCCCTTTTGTGGTCCTTGTTGTTTTATTGTTGTGGTTATTATTATTGTTGTTATTGATGTCATCATTGTTGGAGAGGACAGAGAGAAATAGAGAGAGGAGGGGAAGATAGAGAGGGGGAAAGAAAAATAGACACCTGCAGACCTGCTTCACCGCCTGTGAAGCGATGACTGAAAAGGTGTGAAGTAAGTTTGCAATATCGCTAAGTTATTCTTCCTATTGGCAAATATGGGAAGGGAACAAGAGCACAATTAGCAGCAGCTTCTAGAAAATGGAAATGAAATTCTGCCTATAAACCATTGAGTTCAATTTGTTATTTCAGATAGATTATGTTTATATGTCGTTTGGCGCCTCAGAAATGAGAGAGAGGAGGTCCAGGGCGAAGAGGGAACACAAATCATTGAGTATGATGTTGGCTGTAGGTTTGCTATATATAGACTCCACTATCTTCAGGAATTTTCCATCTATTCCCATTTTTTGTAGTGTTTTGATCATAAAGGATGTTGTATTTTGTCAAAGGCTTTCTCTGCATCTATTGATATGACCATGTGGTTTTTGGTCTTGCTTTTGTTCATGTGGTGGATCACATTGATTGAATTACGTATATTAAACCAACCTTGCATGCCTGGGATAAACCCCACTTGGTCATGATGAACAATCTTTTTAATATACTGCTGTATCCGGTTGGCTAGAATTTTGTTCAGTATTTTATCATCTATGTTCATCAGAGATATTGGTCTGTAGTTTTCTTTTTTGGTTGTGTCCCTCTCTGCTTTTGGTACCAGAGTGATGTTAGCTTCATAGAAGCTGGCAGGGAGTATTCCAGTGTCTTCAATCTTCTGTTAGACTTTTAAAAGTAGAGGTATTTGTTCTCCTTTGAAGGTTTTGTAGAATTCATTTGTAAAACCATCTGGTCCAGGACTTTCATTTTTGGGGATATTTTTGATAACTGTTTCAATTTCATTAGCTGTGATGGGCCTGTTCATGTTATTCACTTCCTCTTTACATAGTTTTGGAAGTTGGTAGGTACCTAGGAAATCTTCCATTTCTTCCAGGTTCTCTAGCTTGGTGGCATATAGTTGTTCATAGAAGCCTCGCATGATATGTTGAATTTCTGTGGTGTCTGTTGTGATATCTCCTCTTTCATTTACTATCCGATTTATTTGGGTCTTCTCCTTTTTTTGTTTTGCAAGTCTGGCTAAAGATTTGTCAATTCTGTTCACTCTTTCGAAGAACCAACATTTACTTTCGTTGATCTTTTGTATGGTTTTCTTATTCTCAATGTTATTTATTTCTCCCCTACCTTTAGAGATTTCTGTCCTTCTGGTTGCTTTAGGGTTCCTTTGTTCTTCTTCTAGGTCTTTAAAGTGTGCAGTCAGGTTGTTTATTTGTGCTTTTTCTTGTTTCCTAATGTGTGCTTTTATGGTTATGAACTTCCCTCTCAGTACTGCCTTAGCTGTGTCCCAAATATTTTGATAGCTTGTGTCTTCATTTTCATTGAACTCTCAAAACATTTGATTTCTTCGTTGATTTCCTCTTTGACCCAGAGGTTGTTAAGAAGTATACTGTTGAGCTTCCACATTTTGGGACTATTACTAATCTTTTGTTGATTGTTAAGTGTTAGTTTAATTCCACTGTGGTCTGAGAAGATGCTTGGGATGATTTCAGTGCTCTTGAATAGGCTGATGCTGTCTTTGTGGCCTAACATATGGTCTATCCTTGAGAATATTTCTTCTTGTTGGTTTACCCATTTTATATATTATGTTATGAGTTCCCTCTCTTAGTACTTTTCAAATTACTGATCACTATTTCCTGGATTGACTTGTGTCTAAGTAAGGTAATTAAAGGTTTCACAGTGGTGTAAGTTAACAGTTGTTTCAATAGTATTTTAATCCCTGAGTTGGAACTCAGTGATTTAAAAGCCTCTCTTTTTTTCTTCTCTGTAGGCCTTAGGAGCCTGAGGGCTTCTAACTTTAAGTAGGCTTCTTAACTTAATCACTGACTCCTAACCAAGAGATAAGGTAGGGTGTGGCAGAGATAGTCCAGTGGTTATGCAAAGAGACTTTCACAGCCCCACAGCTATGCCACTGAGGGATAGGTCTTGTCCTAAATTTCCTGGTTAGATCTCTGTCTCCCAGTGTCCTTCCCTGCCGCTGCTCCAGATTTTAAGGGTAGTAGCAATGGAGACTAAGGGTTGCACTTGGTGAGTCTCCAGGGAGTCTTCTCCTCCCTTCAGCTGTCCCCTTGTTGGTGGAACAGACTGGAGGTGGTGTCTCAACTGATAGACTGTCAGACTGTTATCAGCCACTTAGTCTCTCTTTAGGCTTCTCTCTGTCACCAGCCACTCGTGTTTGCACTCACCAGTGATTTGGTGGGTTCCCATAGTTGTTCTAGTCCTGTCTTGTTTCAGCCCCAGGTGGTCTCCTTTGGTATTCCTAGTTGATCTGGGAGAGAAGAGAAACAGATCTGCTGCTGCTTATAGCCCCACCTCGAGTCTAACTCTACTGTTGTTTTTAACAACAGTAAATCTTTTCTAAATTTTTGTTCCACAAACTTTTCACACATGCTAGAGGCTTGTTTTTTTTTTTCCTTTTTGTTGCATTCTAACTTATTATAGATCACTGAACATTCTGACACTGTGATCTAATTGCTTTTTTTTTCTTAATTTGTCAGGTGGATAATCTTACAGAGTTCATCTCTCACAACTATCCTAGTAACCTATTCAAAAAGTAGCTTGGTCAGAAAGCCCGGGGTGTTCTTATGATTCTTACTAGAGTGGTTTTAGAGACTTGATTGAGTTCCTAAAATTTGAGATCAGTGTCAGCCTTAGTGAACTAGAATGTAATCCTCTCATATTTCTTGCACTTAGACTTGGGTTATATTTTCCAACTTCATCTGACAGATGTTCTAGAAGTTCCATCATTGACTAGATTAGGATTATACTGTTGAAGGAAGAACTTATGAAATGGAAAGGTTTAGTATTAACATAAACAAGGCACAGTATTTCTTTTATCAGTGGATTCCTATTAGGTTGTTAGCAACACGATCCCTTATGATTTTATCTCTTATGATTTTGATGTAAAGAGTAGTACTCTAAATCTCTTAAATAAACCATCTTAAGACTTAAAAGCCACATTTAAGTATTTTTGTCTCAAAGGTTTTAATTTATTATGCACTCTTTCATTCATTCATTTAGCAAAACTCTGTCGAACACTTGTAACTTGGGCAGTTTGGGCAACTATAACTCATAGACTTGGAGGCTTAAATAAAATCTTTCTTTTCATTGTCTTGGAGGCTTTAAGTCAATATCAGTGTGCTGGCATAGATAGCTTCTGGTGAAGACCTTCTTTCTGATGCATAGACAGCTCTTACCTGGCAGAAATAGGTCAAGATAGAGTTCCTTTTGTAATGGCATTAATAGCATTCATGAGAGTTCCATCCTTATGATGTAATTACCTCCCCAAATCCCTCCTTTTTAATTTTTATGAGTAATTTAATATTAATTTATAAGGTTGTCAGATAATAGGGATATAATTCCATACCACCAGATTTCTGTGTTCTATACTCTCCATTGGAAACTCTTCTACTGGTTATCCCTCTAGCAGTATGGACTAAAGTTCTTTTTGAGGTGGAGAAGGTGGAAGTTCTGACTTCTGTAGTTCTTTTTCCACTGGATATGGGAATTGGTAGGTCAACTGCACCCCACCCCATTTCTATCTTTTCATAGTGGGGTAGGGCTCTGGATTGGTGAGGTTCTGGAACACATTGGTGAATTTTTCTGCTAAGGGAAGTCAGAATGGAGTCTTAGTAGCACCTGAAAATTGGTGTATAACCCTAAATCTCCCTTTTAATACCATCCCCTTGGGGTACCAGGCCTTACTTTGGGAGATACACAAAACATTAAGTTCATTACAACTACTAAAAAAATAGTCACTGGGAGTAAAGGGTTCAACGAAAATAAGTCCCTGATTTCACAAAGTATACAGTTTCATGGAGAAAATAGGACAAAAAACCCTGTGAATCAGTAAATCAGTTCTTATGTAGAGATAGATGCTTGCCAATAAAGTACGGTAGAGTAAGAAGATGAGTAGTGATAAGTATCAAGCTGTCAGGGAAACACTCTCCAAGAGACAATATTGGAGCAGGCACCTGAAGCTATAACATCTAAAGGCATATGTGTCACCTGAAAACAAAGCATTCCAGGAATAGGCAACAGCAGGTACAAAATATTTACAGTAGAAATATGTTTAGTGTGTCTAAGAAATAGTAAGCAGGCCAGGAAGGCTAGAGAAGTGTTAGGCAACAGCAGGTACAAAAGATTTACAGTGGATATATGCTTAGAGTGTCTAGGAAATAGTAAGTAGTCCAGGAAGGCTAGAGTAGTGTGAGTGAAGCAAAGACTAAAGATGCCAACCTGACTTCCCTGGGCAGATGACCTCACCAATGTGTCGTGGAACCCCACCTTCTCAGAGTCCTACCCCACTAGGGAAAGACAGAGACAGGCTGGGGGTATGGATGGATCTGTCAACACCCATGTTCAGCAAAGAAGCAATTACAAGAAGCCAGATCTCCTTTTGCACCCTATAAAAATCTTTGATCCATAGAGGTAAAGAATACTCCCAGAGATAAAGAATAGGGAGGCTTCCAATGGAGGGGATGGGGTATGGAACTCTGATGGCGGGAATTGTACTCCTCTTACCCCACAATCTTGTCAATCATTATTAAATCACAAATAAAATAAAATAAAATGAAATAAAATGAGAAGGTAAAAAAAGAAGAAAAAAAGAATGTGGTATATCCACCACTGGTCACTTCCATTAGGAATGTCATCATAAGCCCTTTAGTGGGCCTCTCTAGGACCTTAACTTCATTGTACAGCAGTAATTGTATGGAGACTGGGTCAACCTTCTGCCACTCAAGGAAGACTGGTCCTATAATGAGTGCAGCCTAGAATGTTCCTAGCTGTGACCATGGACTGTAAAACTAAACTGACAGGGATTCAGACATAACACAGGGTCCTGTGTTAAACATGAATAGACATCGGCCCTAAGTCAGATCAGTGAGGCTAAGGGTTAATGATATTTATATACTCTTCTCATATTTGGGATCTACTTTCTACCTTAATGCAGCTTCCTAGTCCTATTCTCAACTCTGACACCATCTTCTCAGACAATAATTTTAGTTCATCCACATGCTAACTATCAGGCTCATGCAAAAATTACTAAAATCATGGGCCACATGGAATATACCTTAAAAACACAGTCCAGCTTCCTCCTATACAAAGATCCCTAGTTTCATTTGCCCTATTCCCACCTTTGGGTGCCTGTTTATTGAAAAGTTTGCTTTACATCATACCACTATTAGGCTACCAAGTTGCAGATGCTACCATGATGCTATCTTAACCTCCCTGGACAGAGGACCTTACCAATATGTCCCAGAACAACAGCTCTCCAGATCCCTACCCCAATAGGGAAATATAAAAATAGGCTGGGGATATGGATTGACCTGCCAACGTCCATGTTCAGTGGAGGAACAATTAGAAAAGCCAAACCTTCCACCCTCTGCAACTCATAAAGAATTTTGGTGAGGGGTGGAGCCAAGATGGTGATTTGGAAAAAACTCTAGGAGTGAGCTCCAAAAAGAAGCAGCTTACAACCTGGATTCTCTGGAGAGGGTAGGATATCTGGCATGTCCGTGAAAGGGTAAATAAGGGGTGGTGAGGGTGACACCAAAAAAGAGTCCTATAATCTACTCTTGGACTGGCAAACAGAGGTCAAAGGTCAAAGAAAGGAAAATGTTTGGGTTCACTATTTCTGAACTCACCCTTCCCCCACCTCAGAACCAGCTGCTGCTCCTACTAGGCTTCCTGTGGGGCAATCTTCTTTACCAAGATTCCTGGCTCAGCAGGGGTGTCATTCCAAGCCTTTTTCTTTTCCTTCTATATTTTTTACATATTTATTTATTTATTTTACCTTTTGTTGCCCTTGTTGTTTTTTACTGTTGTTGTAGTTATTATTGTTGTTGTTATTTATGTCATTGTTAGATAGGACAGAGAGTAATGGAAAGAAGGGGAAGACAGAGAGGGGGAGAGAAAGATAGACACCTGCAAACCTGCTTCACTGCCTGTGAAGCTACTCCCCTGCAGGTGGGGAGCCGGGGATTCAAACTAGGATCCTTGAGCCAGTCCTTGCACTTTGCACCACCTGTGCTTAACCTGCTGAACTCCCTCCTTTAATTTTTTTTTCAGGTGGTTGGAACTCTATTTGAGTGACAGAATACCTGACCAATCAGAGCCTCAGTCCTGCCTGGGAAAGACTACCTGGAGGTTTTTTTTATTTTATTTTTTTTTTATTATTTTTTTTTTTTTGTATTTTAAGATGGAATGTATTTTATTTTTTTTTATTTATTTTTTTTTTATTTATTTAAATTTTTAATTTAAGAAAGGATTAGTGAACAAAAGCATAAGGTAGGAGGGGTACAACTCCACACAATTCCCACCACCCAATCCCCATAACCCACCCTCTCCCATGATAGCCTTCCCATTCTCTAGCCCTCTGGGAGCATGGACCCAGGGTCGTTGAGGGTTGCAGAAGGTAGAGGGTCTGGCTTCTGTAATTGCTTCCCCGCTGAACATGGGCGTTGACTGGTCGGTCCATACTCCCAGTCTGCCTCTCTCTTTCCCTAGTAAGGTGTGTCTCTGGGGAAGCTGAGCTCCAGGACACATTGGTGGGGTCTTCAATCCAGGGAAGCCTAGCCAGCATCCTGGTGGCATCTGGAACCTGGTGATTGAAAAGAGAGTTAACATACAAAGCCAAACAATTTGTTGAGCAAACATGGATCCCAAGATTGGAATAGTGGAGAGGAAGTGTTGGGGAGGTACTCACTGCAAACTCTAGTGTAATCCTGCTTTCAGGTATATATTTTGCAGTAGTTTATGGATACGTGTGCGCATACGCTCTCTCTCACAGAAACTGGTGTATGTCTAGGTTATGGGACTTTGTTAGAAAGTGAACTACCTGAGATGAAATTAGAGTGTACTATAAAAGGAAAGGTCTCACCCGAGTAATGAAGCTGAAGGGTTGTCATTCCACACGTGAAGTCTCTGGATACACTCTGAGGTGAAGCATGTTGAGATGGCAATCGTTGCTTTGGTTAGGTTGTGATCGGCGGATGCAATATTATTTGGTATGGATTGGGAGAAGCATACGGGAAAGTGAGCCCTATCCATGGGTGCCAGGACTGGGGGAAGTAGGGGCTCTATAGTGAAGATGTGAGGTTCCTGCTGTCTTAGGGTTCAAAAAGACAATCAATAGTTAATATTATCATCACATTATTTGTTAATTGGGTTAACTTTGAAAAGTCCCTTTGTTATGGTTTGCTGTACAGTACCCAGTATCTTGTATATAGCTGTGCTATTGGAAGCCTCCAATCTACTTGGTCTAGGCTTTTGAGAGAGTCCGCATATCAAATACGTAGCCTATCTATTAAAGAGATTCAGTTTGTCTCCTGAGAACCTTTGAGACATACAATTGATTTCCCCCTCTCATATTAATTAACTACTGATTTATATGTCTACATTTTGCTAGGAGTGTACATAAACACCATTCCCATCACCAAAGGACCGTGACCCATCCCTCCCGCCCATTCCCACCCCCCACTGGCCCAGAAAGCTACATGTCTACCCCTCACCACTGGGTTTTTTCTTTGGTGCCCTACTTACAATTTGATCAGGTCCTGCTTTTAGTTTCCCTTTCAGATCTTCTAAGTCAGCTTCTGTTGATGAGTGGGATCATCCCATACTCATCTTTAACTTTCTGACTCAGTTCACTTAACATAATTCCTTCTAGCTCTGTCCAAGATGGGTCAGAGAAGGTGGGTTCATTGTTCTTGATAGCTGCATAGTATTCCATTGTGTATATATACCACAGCTTTCTCAGCCATTCATCTGTTGTTGGGCACCTGGGTTGCTTCCAGGTTTTAGCTATTATGAATTGTGCTGCTATGAACATAGGAGTACACACCTCTTTTTGGTTGGGTGTTATGGAGTCCTTGGGGTATAACCCCAGGAGAGGAATTATTGGGTCATATGGAAGGTCCATGTCTAGCCTTCTGAGGGTTTTCCAGACTGCTCTCCACAGAGGCTGTACCAATTTACATTCCCACCAGCAATGTAAAAGGGTTCCTCTGTCCCCACATCCTCTCCAGCATTTGTTGCTGCTGTCCTTTTTGATGTATGCCATTCTTACAGGAGTGAGGTGGTATCTTAGTGTTGTCTTAATTTGCATTTCTCTGACAATCAGTGACCTAGAGCAGCTTTTCATATGTTTGTTAGCCTTTTGGATCTCCTCTGTGGTGAGTGTTTTGTTCATTTCCTCTGCCCATTTTTGGATGGGGTTTTTTTTATTTTTTACAAGTATTTATTTATTCCCTTTTTGCTGCCTTTGTTTTTTATTGTTGTAGTTATTATTATTGTTGTTTTTATTGATGTCATCATTTTTGGATAGGACAGAAAGAAATGGGGAGAGGAGGGGAAGACGGAGAAGGGGAGTGAAAGATAGACACATGCAGACCTGCTTCACTAACTGTGAATTGACTCCCCTGCAGGTGGGGAGCCAGGGGCTCAAACTGGGATCCTTACACCTGTCCTTGAACTTTGTGCCACCTGTGTTTAACCCACTGCACAAGTTAAGCCAGACTCCCATTTTTATTTTTATTTTTTTTTACTTCTTATAATTTGTTGTCTTGGCTCAGGCTGTGTGCAGCCAATATGGAGCAGTCCAAGCCACAGAGAGACTATGAGGGTTTTCTACTCTATTTTATCTTATTATTACTATTATTATATACACGTGTCACTTTTCCCTCCTCTTCAGGTTGACAAAATTAACTGCTGTTGCTTTTTACACTGATAGGTTACTGGGTGTCCTATCCATTGTGAGAGGAACTGGGTTGCTCTCCCTCTTCTTTCCACCCTCTTTTTTCTCTCCTCTTAGATAATTAATAATAAAAAAACCTCTTTCCTTTCACTGCTCTTTTTTTCTTCTTCTTTTGCTTTCTGAGTTAACTGACACTCACTTGGGAATTATTTTGTGGAAGAAATCTGACTCAAAGTGAACTCTCCTGTGTATGTGTGTCTCTATTTTCTATTTTCCTTTCTCCTCTTGCTATCCCTAGAATTTATAGTGGATAGTATATTTGCATAATTGTTTACTGTTACTTTCCATTTTTCCTTTTTCTTTTGGTTTTGTTTACTATTTTTTCTTGGACTGGAGGTGTTGTTTGGCTAAATGGTATTGGTTAAACTGAATCAATCCTTACTTCAGTTGCTATTTTTGTAATATCTGAGGTTTGTGACCACATTTGTGAAAAGTCTTTAGAATATCATGCCTAGTAATCAAAACACAACAACTGAATATTGACAGAACAGAAGCATACAAACTACATCAATAAAAAAAAATGGTTAAGTCAAGAGCAAATAAATATGCTACGATAATGAATCAGGACAGGAGTCCAGAAGAAACTCCAAATCAGTCAGAAATAACCATAAATAAGAAAGTTATGCAAGCAATAATAAACCTAATAACCATAGAAATGAAGAAAACTATGGAGGAAAGGGCTACAGAATTAGGGAAACAAAAGATGAGACCCTCAAGGAAAATACGAGTTACCGCCAAGTGATTAGAGAACTAAAAGTTGAAATAGCTGAGCTAAAAGGCCAATTAGCAGAACAAGCTAATACTATAACTGAACTGAAGAAATAACCTGAGGGAAGGGAAAGCAGATCAGCAGAAAACAGAATTATGCAGATAGAGGATGAGATAGAGACAGCTAAGAAAGAGATTGAGAGACACTGAAAACAACAGAGACATATGGGATGATCTCAAAAGAAGTGACATTCATATAATTGGCCTACCAGAGGAATAAAGAGAGGAAGGAGAAGTAATAATCCTAGAGGAAATAATAGAAGAAAACTTCACAGACTTAAATAACAGAAAGGACTTTAAGATTCAAGAGGCCCAGAGAGTCCCAAACAGAATCAACCCAGACCTGAAGAAACATCATAGTTACAATGAAAAGAAGTAAGGATAAAGAAAGGATCTTAAAGGCTGAAAGAGAAAAACAAAAAGTCACATAATCTTATGAAAACCCATAAGATTATCAGCAGACTTCTCGACTCAAATTCTAAAAGGCAGAAGAGAATGGCAAGATATCTATCAAGCCCTCAATGAAAAAGGGTTTCATCCAAGGATAATATATCCTGCTAGACTTTCATTCAAACTAGATGGTGGGATCAAAACCTTCTCAGACAGACAACAGTTAAAGGAGGCAACCATCACCAAACCTGCCCTGAAAGAGGTTCTAAAAGACCTCTTATAAACAAGAACATTACCATAATACTTGCAATATATCAGAGCAAATAAAAAGTTATTGAATAATGGCACTACAATACATTAAATCCATACTATCAATAAATGTCAATGGCTTAAACTCACCCATTAAAAGGTACAGGGTGGGAGGATGGATCAGAAAACACAAACCAACCATATGCTGCTTGCAAGAATCCCACCTGGCCCAACAAGACAAAAACAGACTTAAAGTGAAAGGATGGAAAACTATCAGACAAGCTAATGGACCACAAAAAAAGGCAGAAACAACCATTCTAATCTCTGACACAATAGACTTTAAATTAAATAAAGTAAAAAAAGATAGGCAAGGACATTACATAATGATTAGAGGACCAATCAGCCAAGAAGACTTAACAATAATTAACATCTATGCACCCAATGAGGGACCATCTAAATACATCAAGCACCTACTGAAAGAACTAGAAAAATACATCAATATTAATACAATAATGGTGGGAGACTTGAACAACCCACTCTCACACTTAGACAAATCAACAAAGCAGAGAATCAATAAATAAACAGAATTAAATGAAGAGATGGATAGACTAGACCTCCTGGGCATTTTCAGAGTTCTTCACCCCAAAAAACTGGAATACACATTCCTTTCAAATCCACACAGCACATACTCAAGGATAGACACATCTTAGGCCACAAAGACAGTATCAATAAACTCAAAAGCATTGAAATCATCCCAAGAATCTTCTCAGAACACAGTGGGGTAAAGCTAACATTCATAACAAACATAAAATTACTAAAAGACACAAAATTTGGAAACTCAACAACATACTGCTAAAGAACCGCTAGGTCAGAGAGGCACTCAAGTAAGAAATTCAAATGTTCCTGGAAACAAATGAAAATGAAGACACAAGCTATCAAAATATTTGGGACACAGCTAAAGCAGTACTGAGAGGGAAACTCATAGCCATACAATCACACATTAGAGAACAAGAAAAAACTCAAATAAACTACCTTACTGCACACCTTAAGGACTTAGAGGAAGAGGAACAAAACAACCAAAATGACAGAAATCACTAAAAGTAAAGCAGAAATAACATAAAAAATAAGAGAGCCACACAAAAGCCAAATGTTGCCTCTTTGAAAAATTAATCAAAATTGACAAACCCCTAGCCAAACTCACTCAAAGAAAAAAAGGGGGGAGATGACTCAAATAAATAGAATTGTAAATGATAGAGGAGATATCACAACTGACACCACAGAAATCCAGAAAATCATGTGAAACCTTTATGAAAAGATATATGTGACCAAGCTAGGGAATTTGAAAGAAATGGTCAGGAAAAAAACAGCTGGAACCAAAATAGCACTGGTAGTGTCCACTTGATTCACTTTATATTCTCATAATAATAAAAAAATTCCATATCATTGAAAGATGTCCCATCATGTGTCTGATGTTATGAAAGTTTTGAAATGGACACAGATCGTCAGGAAAGTAGACTCTGATTTCTAGGAAAATTTCACATTTTCTAGTAAGTCTCCTCCATTTCAACTGTTTCCTGAATAATAATTATCCATCTATGTGGAGAATACTTACCAGACAGACTTTATATAAGCTGAAACCCTGAACCATTGTCTCAATGTTTACTTTTCCTTTCCCTTCAGTGAATCTGATAAGCCATTTACTATTGCCTCTGCCACTGATTTTTTTATGAACTCTGTCAACAACTGTACTACTGTAAATCATTAACCCATAATTAAAAAAAAAACTACTGATTTTGAGGCACACTTGCTTCCCTGACCCCAAACCTATAATATTATATCATCTTTATAATGTTCCAAGTAAATGCCATCTGACATTACTTGCATAGGATTGATAAGAGAAGAC
Source organism: Erinaceus europaeus (assembly GCF_950295315.1). Lineage (NCBI taxonomy): Eukaryota > Metazoa > Chordata > Mammalia > Eulipotyphla > Erinaceidae > Erinaceus > Erinaceus europaeus. Next base: position 48,130,303 of record NC_080169.1, on the reverse strand, counting down.
ATAATAGTGGAGCCCATTGCTTGCCCAAAAATGGTCTTGTAAGTCAGTCTCCATAGAAAGTGGCTTCCTGGTTCAAGACTGACACCTCTTCAGGTCATTGCAATCTGAGAGAAAGAGAGAGAATGAATGAATGAATGAATGGGGAAGGAGAATAAAGATGTAAAGCAGCAGGGAGGAACTTCTCTCCAAGAGAATTTAAGTGATGTCCCACTATGAAGGACAGTAGGGAGAATCCTTAAGTAAATACAGATGGAAATACATTATGATCTAGCAATTCTACTCCTAAGCATGTATCCAAAAGAGATAAAAACACTAATTTGAAGGGGTATATGTTCCTCCATGTTCATAGCTGCATTATCCACAATAGCCAAAATTTGGAAGCAAACAAAATGCCCTTTAACTGATGACTAGATAAAAATGGGACATATACTCAATGGAGTACTACTCAGCAATATGAAATATGATTATTCTGGAGCTCTGCTTCTCCAGAGCCCCACCCTACTAGGGAAAGAGAGAGGCAGGCTGGGAGAATGGATCAACCTGTCAATGCCCATGTTCAGCGGGGAAGCAATTATAGAAGCCAGACCTTCAACCTTCTGCATCCCACAATGACCTTAGGTCCATACTCCCAGAGGGTTAAAGAATAGGAAAGCTATCAAGGGAGGGGATGGGATATGGAGATGTGGTGGGAATTGTGTGGAGTTGTACCCCTCTTACCCTATGGTTTTGTAAATTTTTCCTTTTAATAAATAAATATATATATAAATAAAGAAATTACACTGAAAAAAACAAAGAAAGATGATTTTACATCCTTTGGGATAAAATGGATGAAATTCTAGAACATTAAGCTTAGTGAAATAAGCAAAGAGGTTAAGGAAAACCCAGGATGGTTTCACTATATGTGAAATTTAAAGAACTGAACACACACACTTGAAACAAAAAGCCAAGCACAATACAATCTAAATATGTTTAGACTGTGGAAAGCTTTAGTGGTTACCTGGGGGGAGGGGGGCAGGCCCAGACGTTTAGTGGTGGGAATGATATAAAATTTTAATCCTATTGATTTATATTATTATAAATCACTATTAATGTGGCATGTGAAGGGTGGATAGATTTATTTATTTGGGGGGGTGGATAGATTTCATACTTCAAGTTCTCTAACTGTGTAGACCATAGCCCTAAGCACAAATATTTGCTTTAGCCTAAACATTTAATATCTTAGATCTGCAAGATGATCAAACTCTGATAATGGGCTTAAATTGTTCAAGGAACACTAAAAATATATCTGTATAGATAGCTCTTTAAAAGTCTAAGTCGATTCCAGAAGATGGTGGAACGAGAAGCTGCTAGTGGCTTGAGCTCCGACTAAATCTACTGGAAACGCTAGGATTTTTTGCCTTTAATAGGACAGTCAATAAGGGGTCCTAGTGGTGACACCAAGGAAGTGACTATAACTCAATTTGGATTAGAAAATAGAGTGAAAAGAAAGGGAAAAAAAAAATTTTAATTATTATTCCCAAAGCACACTCTCTTCTCCTTCCCCCCCCATAACAAGTCACTGGGGGCCAGAGATCTGCTCCTAGCAGGCTCCCCTGCTGAGCTTTTTTCTTTGCCAAGATTCCTGTCCCATGAAGGGGTATCATTCATTCTAATTCTATTTCCTTCTGAAAACTTTGGCCTTTTTCTTCCTAAGTAGCCAATCAGCTACCTCTGCTCAGGGGGCCTGAGGCAATCTGGAGCCATCCAAGCTGAAGACAGGACAGGTTTTTTACTCTGTTCTATATTATTTTCAATACAAGATAAACGTGTATCCCTTTCCCCCTCTCCTTCAGGTTGACAAGAATTAACTCAGTGTATTTTCCATTGCTAGGGGACCAGGTGTCTTATTCACTACTAAAATAACTTGTTTTACTCTTCCTACTGCTCCTATTCATTCTCTCCCTCCCCCCCGCATAGCTAATTAAATAATAAAATAAATAAATAAAAAATTCTTTCCTTTCACTGCTCTTTTATTACTGTTCTTTTTCTTATCTTTTTATTTTTTCTCTCTTTTTTAAAATTCTGTTTCTCATTCTTGTCATCCTTTCTTCCTCGTTCAGCTGTCTGAATTCACTGATACACATTTGGGAATTATTTTGGGGAAGAAATCTGACTCAGAGTGAACTCTCTCTGCCTGTATCTCTGTTCTAATTCCCTTTCTCCTCTAGCTACCCCTAGAATATACAGTGGATAGTATATTTGCATAACTGTCTATTCCTGCTATTCTTGTCTAGTCCTGAGGTTTTTTTTTTTTTTTTTTTACTTTCTTAAAAATCAGCTGCCTCTGCTCAGGAGGCATGAAGAAATCTGGGACAGGTTTTTTACCCTGCTATATTTTATCATTAATATTATATAAAGGTGTATCTCTTTCCCCCCCCTCCTTTAGGTTGATCAGAATTAACTCTTAGGGTATCTTTCATTGCTAGGGTACTAGGCATCTTATTAATTGTGAGAGGAACTTGTTTCACTACTCCTACCTCCTCTACAGAATCTCCCCTTCTCCTTCCTCCTATCTAATTAAAAAAATAAAATAAAAAAAATAAATCAATTAAAAACGTTCCTTTCACTGCTCTTTTATAACAGCTCTTTTTCTTATCTTTTTTTCTCTCTCTTGTTTCCCTTTTTTATCTTGTCTTCCATTTTTTCCTTCCTTCTTCTTTGTCTTTCTGAATTCACTGATATTCATTTGTGAATTATTTTGGGGAAGAAATCTGCCTCAGAGTGGACTCTCTATGTGTGTATCTCTGCTCTACTTCCCTTTCTCCTCTTTCTACCCCTAGAATATACAGTGCTCTACTTCCCTTTCTCCTCTTGCTACCCCTAGAATATACAGTGGATAGTATGTTTCCATAATTGTCTATTCTTGCTATCCCTTCTTTCCTTTCTCTTTCTTCTTCACTTGGACTTCGTTGCTATTTTTTCACAGACAGGAGACATTGTTTGGCTAACTGGTAGTGATTAAACTGCTTCAATACTTGCTTCAGTTGCTATTGTAATTCCTGAGGTTGGTGACTGCATTTGTCATAAAGGTATTTAGTACAGTGTTGCTTGTACTCAAGACAAAACAAGTGAGGAACAACAGAACATAAAAATAGAAACACATAAATAAAAAAATGGGTAGATCAAAAACAAATAAAACTACTACTACAATGAATGAAGACAAGAGCCCAGAAGAAACTACAAAGCAGCCAGAAGTAACCATAGATAAGAAAAGTATGCAAGCAATAATAAACTTATTAATCACAGAAATGAAAACAACATTGGAGGAAAGCAATGGCAGTATTAGGGAAACAACAGGTGAGACCCCCAAGGAAAATACTGATTATCTTGAGGCAATTAGAGAACTGAAAGCTGAAATAACGGTAATGAAGAAAGTAGCTGAGGGAAGGGAAAGCAGACTAACAGAAGCAGAAAACAGAATTAGTCAGACAGGATGAGTTAGAGAAAACTAAGAAAGAGGTGAAAGAGCTCAAAAAGAGATTGAGAGACACTGAAAACAACAACAGAGACATATGGGATGATCTCAAAAGAAGTGACATTCGTATAATTGGCCTGCCAGAGGAAGAAAGAGAGGAAGGGGAAGGAAACATTCTAGAGGAAATAATAGAAGAAAACTTACCAGTCATGAATAACAGAAAGGACATCAAGATTCAAGAGGCCCAGAGAGTTCCAAACAAAATCAACCCAGACCTGATGACACTAAGACACATCATAGTTACAATGAGAAGGTGTAATGATAAAGAAAGGATCCAAAAGGCTGCAAGAGAGAAACATAAAGTCACATAGAGGGGAAAACCCATAAGATTATCAGCAGACTTCTCCACTCAAACTCCAAAAGCCAGAGAGAATGGGAAGATATCTATCAAGCCCTGAATGAAAAAGGGTTTCAACCAAGGATAATATATCCTGCTAGACTTTCATTCAAACTAGATGGTGGGATCAAAACCTTCTTAGACAAACAACAGTTAAAGGAGGCAACCATCACCAAACCTGCCCTGAAAGAGGTTCTAAAAGACCTCTTATAAACAAGAACATTACCATAATACTTGCAATATATCAGAGCAAATAAAAAAATTATTGAATAATGGCACTAAAATACATTAAATCCATACAATCAATAAATGTCAATGGCTGAAACTCACCAATCAAAAGGCACAGAGTGGGAGGATGGATCAGAAAACATAACCCAACCATATGCTGCTTGCTAGAATCCCATCTGACAGAACAAGATAAACACAGACTTAAAGTGAAAGGATGGAAAAACTATCATACAGGCTAACAGACTACAAAAAAAGGTAGGAACAGCCATTCTTATCTCAGACACAATAGATTTTAAATTAAATAAAGTAATAAAAGATAGGCAAGAATATTGCATAATTATTAGACGATCAATCACCCAAGAAGACTAAACAATTATTAACATCTATGCACCCAATGAGGGACCATCTAAATACATCAAGCACCTACTGAAAGAATTTCAAAAATACATCAATAGTAATACAATAATAGTGGGAGACTTCAACACCCCACTCTCACACTTAGACAGATCAACAAAGCAGAGAACCAACAAAGATACAAGAGAATTAAATGAAGAGATTGGCAGACTAGACCTCTTGGACATTTTCAGAGTTCTTCACCCCAAAAAACACCTTCTTTTCAAATCCACATAACACATATTCAAGGATAGACCACAGGTTAGGCCACAAAGACAACAATAATAAATTCAAGAACATTGAAATCATCCCAAGTATCTTCTGAGACCACAGTGGAGTAAAACAAACATTTAACAACAAACAGACAATTATTAAAAATCACAGAATTTGGAAACTAAACAACATACTCCTAAAGAAGCACTGGGTCAGAGACTCACTCAAGCAGGAAATTCAAATGTTCCTGGAAACAAATGAAAATGAAGACACAACCTATCAAAATATTTGGGACACAGCTAAAGCAGTATTGAGAGGGAAGCTTATAGCCATACAATCACATATTAAACACCAAGAAGAAGCTCAAATGAACGACCTTACTGCACACCTCAAGGACTTAGAGGAAGAGGAACAAAGGAACCCAAAAGCAGCTAGAAGGACAGAAAAAACTAAAATTAGAGCAGAAATAAACAACACCAAAAATAAAAGAACCAGACAAAAGATCAGTGAAGCCAAATGTTGGTTCTTTGAAAGATTAAACAAAATTGACAAACCCGTAGCCAGACTCACCAAACAAAAAAGAGAGAAGACTCAAATTCATAGAATTGTAAACGATGGAGGAGATACCACAACTGACACCACAGAAATCCAGAGAATCATGCGAAACTTCTATGAAGAACTATACGCCAGCAAGCTAGAGAATCTGGAAGAAATGGAACAATTCCTAGAAGCATATGCCCTTCCAAAACTGAACCAAGAAGAACTACAAAACCTAAATGCACCAATCACAGACAAAGAAATTGAAACTGTTATTAAGAATCTCCCCAACAACAAAAGTCCTGGACCAGATGGCTTCACAAATGAATTCTACAAAACTTTCAGGAAACAGTACGCATACTTCTTATGCTTTTCCATAATATTGAAGAAACAGGAATACTCCCTTCCACCTTCTATGAAGCCAACATCACCCAGATACCAAAAGCAGATAGGGACACAACAAAAAAAGGAAAACTACAGACCAATATCTCTGATGAATATAGATGCCAAAATATTTAACAAGATCATGGCCAACCGGATACAACAGCACATCAAAAAGATTGTTTATCATGTCTAAGTGGGATTCATCCCAGGAATGCAAGACTGGTTCAACATACATAACTCAATCAATGTCATTCACCACATCAATAAAAGCAAAGCCAAAAACCACATGATTATCTCAATAGATGCAGAGAAAGCCATTGACAAAATCCAACACCCATTCATGCTCAAAACTCTACAAAAAATGGGAATAGATGGGAAATTCCTCAAGATAGTGAAATCTGTATATAACAAACCTACAGCCAACATCATGCTCAATGGACAGAAGCTGAAAGCATTCCCCCTCAGATCGGGGACTAGACAGGGCTGTTGGCTGTCACCATTACTCTTCAACATATTATTGGAAGTTCTTGCCATAGTAATCAGGCAAGAGAAAGAAATCAAAGGAATACAGATTGGAAGGGAAGAAGTCAAGCTCTCACTATTTGCAGATGATATGATAGTATACATAGAAAACCTAAAGAATCCAGCAGAAAGCTACTGGAAGTTATTAGGCAATATAGCAAGGTGTCAGGTTACAAAATCAATGTACAAAAATCAGTGGCATTTCTTCATGCAAACACTAAATCTGAAGAAGAAGACATCCAGAAATCACTGCCATTTACTGTTTCAGCAACATCAATCAAATACCTAGGAATAAAGCTGACCAAGGAAGTGAAAGACTTGTATACTGAAAACTATGAGTCGCTACGCAAGGAAATAGAAAGTGATACCAAGAAATGGAAAGATATCCCATGCTCATGGATTGGAAGAATAAATATCATCAAAATGAATATTCTCCCCAGAGCCATATACAAATTTAATGAATACCCATCAAAGTTCCACCAAGATTCTTTAACAAAATAGAACAAACACTACAGTCATTTATGCCATGTGTGCTTAACCCTCTGTGCTACGCCAGACTCCCAACTACAATCATTTATCTGGAACCTAAAAACACCTAGAATTGCCAAAACCATCTAGAGGAAAAGAAACAGAAATGGAGGCATCACGCTCCCAGATTTTAACCTATATTATAAAGCCATCATCATCAAAACAGCATGCTACTGGAACAAAAATAATCACACAGACCAGTGGAACAGAATTTAAAGCCCAGAAATAAATCCCTAAAACTATGGACATCTAATCTTTGATAAGGGGCCCCAAATCATTAAATGAAGGAGGCTTTCTTCAAGAAATGGTGCTGGAAAAACTGGGTTGAAACATGCAGAAAAATGAAATTGAACCACTTTATCTCGCCAGAAACAAAATCAACTCCAAATGGATCAAAGACCTGGATGTTAGACCAGAAACAATCAAATCCTTAGAGGAAAACATTGGTAAAATACCTTCCCACCTACACCTCAGCGACATCTTTGATGAATCAAACCCAATTGCAAGAAAGACTAAAGCAGAAACAAACCAATGGGACTACATCAAATTGAAAAGCTTCTTCACAGCCAAAGAAACTATTAAACAAACAAAGAGACCCCTCACAAAATGGGATAAGATCTTCACATGCCATACATCAGACAGAAACTAATCACCAAAATATATAAAGAGCTCAGCAAACTTAACATCAAAAAAGCAAATGACTCCATCCAAACATGGGCAGAGGATATGAACAAAACATTCACCTTAGAGGAGATCCAAAAGGCTAACAAACATATGAAAAACTGCTCTAGGTCACTGATTGTCGGAGAAATGCAAATTAAGACAACATTGACATACCACCTCACTCCTGTAAGAATGGCATACATCAAAAAGGACAGCAGCCACAAATGCTGGAGAGGCTGTGGGGACAGAGGAAGCCTTTTGCATTGCTGGTGGGAATGCAAATTGGTCCAGGCTCTGTGGAGAGCAGTCTGGAAAACTCTCACAAGACTAGACATGGACCTTCCATATGATCCAGTAATTCCTCTCCTGGGGATCTACCCAAAGGACTCCATAACACCCAACCAAAAAGAGGTGTGTACTCTTATGTTCATAGCAACACAATTCATAATAGCTAAAACCTGGAAGCAACCCAGGTGCCCAACAACAGATGAGTGGCTGAGAAAGCTGTGGTATATATACACAATGAATACCATGTAGCTATCAAGAACAATGAACCCACCTTCTCTGACCCATCTTGGACAGAGCTATAAGGAATTATGTTAAGTGAGCTAAGTCAGAAAGATAAAGATGAGTATGGAATGATCCCACTCATCAACAGAAGTTGAGAAAGAAGATCTAAAAGGGAAACTAAAAGCAGGATCTGACTAAATTGAAAGTAGGGCACCAAAGTAAAAACCCTGTGGTGAGGGGTAGACATGCGGCTTTCTGGGCTGGTGGGGGATGGTGGTGGGTGGGTGGGATGGGACACAGTCTTTTGGTGGTGGGAATGGTGTTTATGTACACTCCTATTGAAGTGTAGTCATATAATTCACTAGTTAATTAATATGAGAGGGGAAAATTAATTGTATGTCTCAAAGTTTTTAAAACACAGACTGAGTCTTCTTAATATATAGGCTGTATATTTGATATGCAGACTCTCTCAAAAGCCTAGACCAAGTAGATCAGAGGCAACCAGTGGCACAGCTATCTACAAGATACTGGGTATTATACAGCAAACCCTAACAAAAAGACTTTTCAAAGTTAATCCAATTACCAAATAATGTGATGATAACATTAACTATCGATTGTCTTTTTGAACCCTAAGACAGCAGGAACCTCACATCTCCACTATAGAGCCTATATTTCTCCCAGTCCTGGAATGTTAGGATAGGGCCCACTTTTCTGCATGCCTCTCCCAATCCATATCAAATAATAATGCATCAGCCAATCGCAACCTAATCAATGCAAAGATTGCCACCTCAACATGCTTTAGCTCAGACTGTGTCCAGAGACTTCAGGTGTGGAATGACAACCCTTCAGCTTCATTACTCAGGTGAGACCTTTCCTTTCATAGCATTCTCTAATTCCATCCCAGGTGGATAACTTTCTAACAAAGTCCCAAAACCTGGATATACATAATATATATAAAAACCTAGATATACATAGATATATATATAACCTAGATATATCTGTGAGAGAGAGCATATGTTCACATGTATCCATAAATAAGTGTAAAATATATACCTGAAAGCAGAAGCACACTAGAGTTTGCAGTGAGTAACCCCCCCCCCAAACCCTTCCTCTCCACTATTTCTACCTTTGGGTCCATGATTTCTCAACAATTTGTTTGGCTTTGTATGTTAACTCTCTTTTCAGCCACCAGGTTCCAGATGTCATCAGGATGCCGGCCAGGCCTCCCTGGACTGAAGACCCCACCAATGTGTCCTGGAGCTCTGCTTCCTCAGAGCCCCACCCTACTAGGGAAAGAGAGAGGCAGACTGGGAGTATGGACAGACCAGTCAATGTCTATGTTCAGCGGGGAAACAATTACAGAAGCCAGACCTTCTACCTTCTGCAACCCAGGACCCTGGGTCCATGCTCCCAGAGGGATAGAGAATGGAAAAGCTATCAGGGGAGGGGATGGGATATGGAGATTGGGTGGTAGGAATTGTGTGGAGTTGTACCCCTCCCACCCTATGGTTTTGTTAATTTATCCTTTCTTAAATAAAAAATAAATTAAAAAAAAACTCTAAGTCAACTACAACTTTAAGCCAGACAAATCAAGACCATTTGGCCCTGTCAGTATCTAAAATACAAAGACATTCAGATACCATTAAAAGAGCACAAAGCAAAATGATGTCAAGTATATTACTATAGATTCTAACCATTGGATTATCATAGAAAACAACTATAATTATTATTATAATCCCTAACTAACCTGGCTATAATAATAATTAATTATTGATATTCTAAACTTTCTAAGACTACATAAGATCTTCATTTCTCCTAGTCCCAGTACCTCTAGGATATGCCCATACTTCTTGATATTTTTTATTACTACCATACCAACTCTGTTGACTTCAACCAAATTGCTACTGGTGCTGCTATCCCACATCATGCTGCTACTGAAGTCTTACTGAGGACTGTAACCAGAGATACGAAGGCTAAGAAGTGAACCTCACAACTCTTTAAAATCTGGTGAGATGTTTCCTAACACGTGGGCCTACCTACATCCACATTAGATGGCACATCATTTATCTAGGTAATAGGTACCAGGTTAGGCTAGGGTTTAGGGTACTGGGTACAGGTATACATGTATCCATAAGCAAGGGGCAATTATATAACTCAAAGTTAAAGCACCCAATAGTCCTCAGTGATTAGACTTAGATCTAATAAACCTAGAATCCTAGTTGAAGTGCCTAAAGAAGGCATCATAAATTCTCTAATTGATTAGACTTGGGCCAAACTAGCTTGGCAACTTAGCAGAAAGGCTCAAAGAAGATAGATCCCCAAAACCTAATTCAGTTTGGGTTCAACAAATGGTACTCAATGCTTAAACAACTGGGAGAAAGTCTAAGGTCATCAGATAAAGAGAGGACTACAATAGTTAGATAAGGGCAAGAGACTAGCTCACTTAATAATGACCACCTCACCATCTAGTTTGGGAATCGCCCTAGTTAGGGAATCCTTGGGTTCACACACAAATATGATGGGCCTACACCTCTAATGGATCCCTCTCTCCACCACCACTGGTCACTTCCATCAGGAATGTCATCATAAGCCATCTTGTGGGCCCTCTCAGGACCTTGCCCTCATCATAAGTCTGTGATGGTAGAGACAGCCCCAGTCTCCAAAGGGAGGCTGAGTCATTCTGCCCTGCCATTCAAGGAAGACTGGTCCTGACATGAATGCAGCCTGCAATGTTTCCAGCTGTGGCCATGTGCTGCAAGCTCAGACCAATAGATTACATAGGTTCTGGTGCTAAATATAAATATATATGCCCTGGGACAGGTAAGTGGAAGTAAATAGTTAATTTTATCCACAGAATATTTTCAAGAATGGGAGCTAGTCACTGACCTAATCCAACTTTCTAGCTGTTCACTTTGACACCATTTTCTCAGACAATATTTTTATCCAACTTCATCCTAGCTATCAAACTCAAGCAAAACTACTATAGTTGTGTGCCCCTAGGATCATGTTTAAAATGGACTTCCTAGCTTTCTTTCTTCTACCCTAAGACCCCTAATCTCATCTGCTCTGTCCCTACTTTTTGGTTCCTATTCATTAACCATTTTGTTTCATTTTATGTCCTGCCACCTTCCAGACACCAAGTTGCAGATGTTACCATGATTCCATCCTGACTTTTCTGGGCAGATGACTTCACTGGTATGTCCTGGAACTTTGCCTCTCCAGAGCTCTGGTTTACTAGGGAAAGATAGGAACAGGCTAGGGGTATGGATAGATCTGCCATCAACCATATCCAGTGGAGAAGCAATTAGAGAAGCCAGAACTCCTACCTTCTGTATCCCCAAAACAACTTTGATCCATACTCCCAGTGGAGAAATGATAGGAGAAAGAAGATAAGAGTGCTCTGAACTCCAGCTCCGTCAGCATCCAGAGAAAGAAGGGGGGGGGGGAAGAGGGACATTTTGGAGGTAATAATGGCGTCATGAGTGGCTTGTAGGGGAAGAAAGGACTGGACCTGGAAGAAAAAGGGGGCAATTGTGTACAAATGTGGACAGATTTTTAGAGATGATGGTTGGCCCATGTCTACAACCTTAGGGGAACTGTGGTGGATTGCAACGGGGAGACTGAAGATTCAGAACTCTGGTGGTAGGAAGGTTGTGGAATTATACCCCTGTTGACATTGGAATTATAACCCTGTTGACATGTAATTTTATAAGTCAATATTAAATCATAAAAATTAAAAAAATAAAAGTATCACAATTAAAAAATGAAATTAAAACCTATTATAGTATCTTGAAAAAAAGAGAGCAAATTTAAGTGTTGTCTACAAACTATACCTAAAAATGCCAGCACTGAGAGCTGGTTCTGAGTGTTATTCATATAAGGTTGAGTCCTTCTCTTCTTTCTTTCTTTTCTTTTTTTCCCTCTTGGAAATTCTTCAAAGTAATTTGAGAGGCAGAGGAAGAAAATACTTCAGGCAGAGCTACTTAAATCAATGTCAGTGCTTATATTTGCACAACTCAGGACACATTATAGCCTTTATCATTTTCTATCTTCATAACCATCTTGCAAGGCAGGTTGGGCCAGTTCAGGGCTATCATCTAGTCCACATCTGCTATTCTTATACTTGTGAAGCCTGCAGAAGTTAGAATAGACTAAACTCTTAAAGCTGATGACAGCTGAGGAGAGGATGAGTGTGAAAGCCTATAATCCTGTCAGTAGGCTTTGTAGTGAGCTGGCACTGGGGATGAGAGGATTCAGCTGCATTCCATTTACCACCTGCTTCAAATGTTTTGTTTTACATGATAATTTTGTAACTTATAGTGGTTGTTCTTGTTGTTAGGATAGGAGAGGTGTGGTCTTTGGGATTTTTAAAAAATTATTTAATGAGGGAGACTGAGGTACAGAGAGAAAGACAGAAGAGAGATCAAAGCACTGCTCAGCTCTGGCTTCTGGTGGTTCTGGGAATTGAACCTGGGGCCTCAGAGACTCTGGCATGAAAGTCTTTTGCAGAATCATTATGCTGTCTTCCCAGACCCTCTTGGAACCTTTTTTTTTTTTTTTCTGTATCTGAAAAAGGGGAAGCTACTCAACTCAGTTCTGTGTCAGTCTGGAGCAGGATTACGTAGCTTCTGGATGAGACAGCTCTGTAGAGTACCCATAGTCATTCTACTTAGAAACAGGAGGGCTCAGGAGGCAGTATTTTTAACTGAAAGCCATGACTAAAGTGAGACTGATGGATGATTCACACAGTCAAGTATTATTATTATTTTTTAAAAAGTCAGACAATGTGATAAATATATACTCATCTTGAAGATAGTTCAGGTTAGGTAGCAGACCACCACAATAAAGTGATAATCACAATAAGCTAAACCAAGCTTCACACTATTTTATTTTTTGTTTCCCAGTGTGTATGTTCACACAACTGTAAACTGCTTATATTTTTATATCTAAAAGTGTGCATATCCTGGGGTTGGGTAGTGACTCACCTGTAGAGCACACATATCACCATGCCCAAGAACCAAAGTTCAAGCTCCCGGCCCCACCTGCAGGAAGGAAGTTTCATGAGCTATGTGTGAAACAGAACTTCAGGTGTTTCTCTTTTTCCTTGTCTATTTTCTCCCCTTCCTTCTCAATTCTTTCCTTCCCCCTCTCCCCCCACCTAAGCTACTTAGCTCTGGCATATGGTGGTGTGGTGGTGTCAGGGCTGAAACTGGGACTTCCAAGTCTCAGGCATGAAAAGTCTTTTGCATATTATGCTATTCCCCACCTCTGCCTCAACTTCTCTCTGTCTCTATAAAAAAAAAAGAAAGGAAAGAAAAGAAAAGAAAAGGAAAGGAAAGGAAAGGAAAGGAAAGGAAAGGAAAGGAAAGAGAAGAAAAGGAAAGGAAAGGAAAGGAAAGGAAAGGAAAGGAAAGGAAAGGAAAGGAAAGGAAAGGAAAGGAAAGGAAAGGAAAGGAAAGGAAAGGAAAGGAAAGGAAGGGAGAAGGAAAGTTCACCAGAAGTGGTAGATTTATTGTGCAACCACTGAGCCCCATATGTGCATATCTGAATTATTATTATTTTTTTTGCTAAAGAAAAGAATACAAATCATTTAAGTTTTCAGTGGGTCATAATCTTTTTCCTATTAGAGGGTCTTTATGTTATCTACTATTTAGATCAAGGTGGAGGTTGCTAAACAATGGGATGACTGTGGCAATTTTTTAAAACAAAATAATAAAATTGATCTCCTAAACTGACATATCTTTTCCTGAGCAATGTCTCTGTGGCAATTAATTAATTAGGTAGCAATTAATTCAGAAAAGAACTCTTCCAAAATTAGAGTTAATTCTCTCAAACCCTTCTATAGTTTCCAAGTTTCCAGCAACCAAGTTTATCTAAAATCTAAATCCATAGTTGTCATATCAACAATGTTCGCAGTTTCTTTACCATGAATAGAGCCCATCTCAAGAAGCCATTCTGTTTGTTCATCTATAAAAGCACCCTTTCTGTTCAAGTTTTATCATGAAATTGTAACAATTCAATTACATCTTAACGCTCTACTTCTAGCTCTATTGCTATTTCCACTGCATCTGTGATTATTTTCTCCACTGAAGTCTTCAACTCCTTCAAAACCATTTGTAAGAGTAAAAACTAACTTTCTTCCAACCCTGGCTAATGTCACTATTTTGACTTCTTCCTATGAGTCATAAATTATCTTTTGAGATTAGGTTACGGAGAGAGCAAAAGCAAGAAAGCAAGAGAATAAAGTTTCTACCTCAGTATTTGATACTTCCTCTAGTACTTCTATTTTATGAAGATGGCTTCTTTCCTTAACTTCATGAACCAACATCTGTGAGCTTTAAATTTTTTTCTGCAGCTTCCTCTCCTCTCTCAATCTTCTTTGAGTCAAAGTGAGTTTTTATTCTGCATAAGGCTTTGGTGTAAGACAGTATTGTGGATGGTTTAATAATCTATTCAGAACACTAAAATGTTCTCTGTATAATACACAGCAGGACTTTTTTGCTTTCTTATCATTTGTGTGTTCACCAGAGTATCAGTTTTCAAAAAATAATCAATATTTTCATGTATAAAGAAAGCTTTTGGTCCCTTACTTAGCCAGGTGATAGATACACAAACAACTATTGGGTCATTAACTCAATTCCTTCACTATTATGTAAATACTTATTGATTTATGTTCCATTTTAAGATATTGGACTTATGTCCCTAAAGACCTATCTAAGTTAAAAAATAATTTAATTTCAAAATTCTGACTACATGCTTTTGCTTGTTCTTTCTACCCAAAATCACAAGAGAGTATCACATCAAGATTGGTATTGAATGAATAATGCTTGCATCCCATGTAAAGTTGAAACTTTATTTATTGGATAGAGACAGCCAGAAATTGAGAGGAAAGGGGGGTATAGTGGGGAAGAGAGACAGAGAAACACTTGCAGCACTGTTTCACCACTTGTGAAGTTTTCCGTCTGCAGGTGGAAACTGGGGGCTCAAACCCAGGTACTTGTGCATTGTAACGTGCTCTAAAGCAGGTATACCACTGCCTAGCCTAAAGTTGAAAAATGTTAAGTGGAACCACAATAAATCCAGGACCATGCATATACCTTTTTTTTTCCCTTAACATTGAAGTATTGACCTCTAACCTAACTCTTGGGGTTTTGGAATAACTGCTGCATTAGAAAAGAAAAAAAAGCATTATAAAATTATAGGTGGTGTTAAGTATTAATATAAGAATAGATTGGTGTTTAAAATATAATAGTAAAAGAAATTATAAAATAATATTTAAAGCATCATGTATGAAAATGAGTATAAATCCTACTGAAACTTGCCTTGGATTCCTCTTAGATTTAAGTATTGCTCCAGAGCACAGAGAAATAGAAATTGTCCAATTGGAGCTAGAGATTGTGCATGCAGAATGGAGATAAGAGTTGGGCTAAGTATTGATTTAAAAGTCTAAGACACTTGGGTTGAGAATTCTTTAAATAGCACTTCAATTTCAACTCATCTTTAAGGAGACTCTATTAATAGTCCACAAGCAGTTTTGCTGCCAGATTCATATTTCTAATACATTTCCTGTATGCCTTGTGGAGGAAAGAATTGAAGTTTAATTTCTTTTATGGTAATTGGGATGCCCAGAGTCTACTAAACCCACAGGCATGACTCATATGTCTCTGAATACCTGGAAGACAGAAAAGATCCAGAACCAGAAAGATTGTTTCTTCACTAGCAGACTCTTAGAATTTAACAAATCCCAGAATATACACTACCACAAGGCTGGACTGAATTTGAACCAGTCTTTGGGAATGGGTTGTCTGTGAGACCAATTTTATTTCTAGACATCCAAAGTGACATCTTAGGATGAGTTAAGGCAATAGTAACACATTTCCAAAACTAGAAGAACTGGTTTTGTGTAGTTTCTTATAGGTACACAACTGATAAGATTAGCTACTAAAAGTAACTAGTTAAATGACCCTGAGAAAAATCATTCCTTTCCCAGGAATTAAGTTCTGGTATTTGAAAGTAATGAAATCACTAATTATTGGTAAATAATAAACTGCTCTTAATAATCTTTTCTTAGTTCTTCCGTTTTTTTAATGCTTTATTTGTTCAATAGAGACAGAGATAAATTGAAAGGGGAAAGGGATAAGAAGGAAGAGACAAAGAGACACACATGCAGCATTGCCTCACTGCTCCAGAAGCTCCTTCCCTGCAGATAGGGACCAGACTTGAATGTGGGGGTCCCTGTGCATTGTAGCGTATTTGCTCAAATGGATGTGCCACCACCTCTCTCTCCTCTGTTCCTACCTGAAGAAGAGGAGGGAGAGGAGGAGGTTGAAAAAGAAATATCATAATATTATAATTAATTTACTATCTACATATCAACTGAAAGTTGATCCTTTGTCATTTAGGCACAGTGGGAGCACTATGTCTTTTTCACTTCCAACAATATTTGCCTCAGTACAGTAAATTATTATGTAATATCCACAATAGGTTCTTGAAAGTTTGACTTTAAACATTGTATGATGAAATAAGGTACATGAATAATATCATTTTTTTCAAATACAATACTGGCTGCAATTGTTTTGTTCTCATTGACCTTAAAACTAAATATTGGGGCCAGTCGGTGGCACACCTGGTTAAGAGCACACATTACAATGCACAAGGATCTGGTTTCAAGCCCCTGGTTCCCACCTGCAGGGGGAAAGCTTCATGAGTGTTGAAGCAGGTCTGCAGGTATCTCTCTGTCTGTCTCCCGCATTATTTCCCCCTCCCCTCACAATTTCTCTCTGTCTCTATTCAAAATAAATAAATAAAGATTAAAAAAACTAAACAATATTGAACCAATTGACATTATTCAAAGGTCTGCTATAGTCTAAATATAGTCAACATTTAATTAAAAATGTAATGTTTACTGAATCTAGGTTGTCTAAAGGAAAAAAAAAGATTTTTGCTACTTATTTGGACTTGATCCTCTGATTAAAGCCACTTCTCAATTTCCAGCTAACCAGTCAGTAAATCAAATATGGTGTCCTTTAATCATCTCCTTGAAAGCAGTTTAAAATGAGATTCAGAGTTATATTAGAAAGAATATCAAGTTTACTCTCATCAAAAAGGTTAAAAGCCCCAGTGCTTCGTACATAACTATTAGAACTTGTTCTAATAATCTCAACATTTCAAAAGCAGCACCAACACAATTATTGCTATTTGTGTTCTCAAAAGGTAACTGTTGTGTATTTTTCTTTTGTTTTCTTTCTTTCAGATACAGAGGAGGGAAGAGAGGAAAAGAGAGAGGGAGAGAGAGAGAGAGAAGAAGAAGAAGAAGAAGAAGAAGAAGAAGAAGAAGAAGAAGAAGAAGAAGAAGAAGAAGAAGAAGAAGAAGAAGAAGGGAAAGAAGAAGAAGGGAAAGAAGAAGAAGAAGAAGAAGAAGAAGAAGAAGAAGAAGAAGAAGAAGAGGAAGAGGAAGAGGAAGAAGAAGAAGAAGAAGAAGAAGAAGAGGAAGAGGAAGAAGAAGAAGGAGCTATAGCAGCCCCAAAGCCTCCTTCGGTATAGTGGGGCAAGGTTCAAGCCTAAGTTAAACATATGGTAAAGCAGCACACTATTCAAGTGAATTATTTTGCTGTTCCTACATATTCTTTGAGCCAAGGTTATCCAGAGAAAACAGAACCACTATAATGTGTGTTTCCACCTGTTGGTTTATCATTTATGTCTTTTTTTTTGTATTATCTTTATTTATTGGATAGAGACAGAAATAGAGAGGGAAGAGGGTGACTGAGAGATGGAGAGACAGAGAGACAGAGATACAGAGAGACACCTGCAGCTCTGCTTCACCACTTGCAACACTTTCCCCCTGCAGGTAGGGAACATCTTTATGGTATTTTAGGGAACTAGTTTACAGAAAGTGGGGGTTAGTTAAGTTCAAAATCTGCAGGGAATGTGACTGACGTTGAGTGTCAGGGAAGAGCTGATTTTTCATTTCAGGTCTGCAGGCATCCTAGAGGCAAATTTCTTCTTACTGAAGGACTTTAGTCTTTCTTAAGTTCTCCAACTGCGTGGGTAAGACCCACTCAAAGTCTACTAATTTTTTAATATTGATTACCTCTAAAAAGAAAAACACCTCTTCACAGCAAATTGATGCTTGACAGAACATCTGGGCACTAAAAATCCACTGCTCCTGGTGGCCATTTTTTTCATCTTACTGCAAAAATAGAGAGAAATTGAGAGAAGAGGGAGAGATAAAGAGGGTGAGAGAAAGACACTTGCAGACCTGCATCGCAGCTTGTGAAGCATCCACCTGCAGGTGAGGAGCTGGGGGCTCTAACTCTGATCCTTGAGCTTAGTACTATGTGTATTTAACCAGGTGTACCACTGCCTGGTCTTGGCAAGATCTCTTTCCACATCGGCACTGAGATTTTTTTTTCTTTTTTTAAATTGCAACAGGGTTATCGCTAGGCCTGCACAATGAATCTACTTCTCCTGGCAGCCATTTTTCCCTTTTATTTATTTTTTACTTGATAGATCAGAGAGAAACTGAGAAGACTGGGGGAGACAGAGAGGGAGATAGAGACATCTGTACCCCTGCTTCACCACTCCTGAAGTGGGAACCAGATAACTTGAACCTGGGTTCTTGTGCATGGTAATATGTATCCTCCACCAGATGATCCACTGCCTGACCCCTGGCACTGGGATTTTATCATATAGATCTGGTGCTGACTCCTGAGGGCCAGTGAAATGTTAAACAAATCCAGACTTTTAACTGAATCCTTACTCTCAGACATTGCTGAGAAGCCGCTGCCTTTATAAATAGGGACTTATTTGCCAGTAAATAGAGCCTTGTCATTATGACCTTTTGACCATGATTCTGACAGAAATTGGAACTTTCAGAAATGTCCTGTTCTAGACCACAGTCAGCATATTTTCTTTATAGTACTGGGTTCTACACTTCATTAAGGGTATAAAGAAAGTCATCACAAGTTTCACCCCTTTCAGATGTGAGGGTTCTCCCCTGTTTCACATAAAAAAGTGGCCACCACTTCTCTCTCCCTAATTTTCTTTGCTCCAGGGCACAAAGCACACCCATTGTTTCTGGCTGGGGCATTAATGTTGAGAGTCCTGTATTTTGTTCAAAGAGTGAAGGGCTCTGTGTTTTCAGGTAATAAAGACACATCCATAGTTATTTTCTTAAGTACCAGGGCGTGGAGTTGGGTTTGGGGGTAGATGACATACAAGGGAAGCAACAGAACCTGTTTTTCTCAATTATCCTCCTCAAATGCCTAAAATTCCAGTGGACCGTTAGATTTTAGAATGGTTCAGAAACAGAATTCCAAGAAAATGAAATCATTAAAAAAACAGGGCCGGAAGCATATACCATCTAGTAAAAGCTATAAAACAGCCTCAGATTCAGCAAGTCAGGGGATAAATGTGGCTAATGTGAGAATTATGATCTCTTTTAAAATATCCTCACACATTATATATTCTGAAATTAAGTGTTTTGTTCCATTTAGATGACTTCTGCTCATTAGCTATCCATTTGAAATGTGACTCCAGGGCAAAGCCTTTGTGCATTTTTCCCTGTTTTGTTCTCCCGGCACCTCAGAGGCCTTATATGGGCTCAAGTTCATTAAAAAAAAAAAACATTGAGATTAAGGTATTTTCAGGTATTTCTATTCCTCTTAATTTTTTTCTTGCCTTTTTCTTTTTTCAAATCATTTTATTTGGGGAATAATGGCTTAAAGTACAGTTATTGACACATGGGTACAATTTCTCATCTCTCCTTGACAAGTATCTGCAACACACTTTCACCCCAATTTAAGACCTCTTCTACCATTATGCACTGGGGACCTCCACTCCTTCTTCCCTTCCTCTCTGGAGTATTTTGAGATGATGCAATACACCATACTCAGTCCAAGTTTCATCTTGAGTTTTCCCTTTCTTTCCTTGTTTCTTAAGCTAAACCTACTAAGTGAGATCACCCTCTACCCTCCCATTCTTTATGAGGTAGATAAGAAACATATAATCAGGGAGTTGGACGGTAGCTCAGCAGGTTAAGCGGACGTGGCACAAAGCATAAGGACCAGAGGAAGGATCCCAGTTCAAGCCCCTGGCTCCCCACTTCACAAGCGGTGAAGTAGGTCTGTAGGTATCTATCTTTCTCTCCTCCTCTCTGTCTTCCCCTCCTCTCTCCATTTCTTTCTGTCCTATCAAACAACGATGACAATAATAATTACAACAATAAAGCAACAAGAGTAACAAAAGGGAATAAGTAAATAAATAAATTTATATATATATAATCAGTTCCTCTCTCCCTTTCAACATATTCCATAGGATCATAATTGGAAAGAGACTTCTGGAGTCTTGAATCAGAGCAATGGGCCTTGGTGGGATGGTACAAATGGTATCAGCATTTTATAGACCTGTCCACAGTAGGGGAAAATTCAGGCACTGTTGTTAAAATTTCGGAGTCTCTTGCCGGGCCGGCTAGCTTCACGGCGGGTAACAGAGACGCGGAAACAACGGCTGGGCAGGGAAGCTGTATTTCTTTATTCAGGAACAACGATTTATAAACTAAACCAAACTAATCACCAAACAGAACTCTGCTGTCTCTTTGCAGCGGCGCAAGCACTCTTTCTCTTACTCTGGAACTCAGGAACTCAGGAACCCTCCAACTCTGGCACTCTGAAACTCTTCAACTGTAGAACTCTCTCTTACTCTGTAACCCTGAAACTCTCGAACTCAGGAACTCAGGAACTCTGGCACTCTCGAACTCAGGAACCCTCTCCCAGGGTTCCTTTGGGGCGGGGCCAAGCGGCCCGTGAAATTAGCAGGCCTGATCCAATTCTCTTGGCGGGGGGAGGGCTAGAACAAACCAATGTAAAGCATACGACAAGGCACTAGACAGGACGATGACCATTCTATTTTACCAAGACATCATATGCAGTTTTAAGGGATCTGAACCTCAATTTCATCAGGACCTTGAGAAAGAAGAGGAAAAAAGTAAAGGACACTCAAAGGTAATAATAGATGAGAGACTTATAAAGGAAGAGAAAGCAGGAACACAGAAAAAAATAGGCAAAGATATATATATATATCACTGATATCCATGAACTTGGGAGAACTACTGAGGTTTCCAATGAAGGGAATGGGGAATGGTACCCATATTACCTTATGATATCAGTGGTAATGGAAATGGTACCCCTATTACCTTATGATTTTGTAAATAAATATTAAATCAGTAATAAAATGTTTTAAGTTAATTTTGCTTATACCAATACCATAACTCACTTATTTCACTTGTTTTGTTATAGGCAGGACCTAGGCTTGAGCCTGACCTCTACCACAGAGAGGGAAGATTTGGTGCTATGGTATCTTTATCCTCGTCTCTGTTTTTCTATCTGAAAATGTCTGACAGCCAAGACAGAAAAAAAAGTTCTGCAAATATCTTGAAATGTGGGTTATCTTTTGAGTTAGGATAATATTGCAAAGACATAATGAGTAGAATTCTGTTGCTGTACAAGTACTTTCAGGGATCCAGGATAGGTTCATTTCCTGAATGTTACCTGCTGTGGATGCAGGAAGTAGTGTTTTCTTAGGCTAGCAGTCAATGTCACAGGGGTATCACATGCAGGTAGTGACAGGCTCAACCCCAACTTCCATCATGTTGAAGGAAGCTTTAGTGGTATGTTTGTCCTGTTTCTATTTCTCTGTCGGTTTCTCTCTTTTTATCTGTCATAAGAAAACTAGCAAGACGTGGAGAATATTGATATGGAAAAAATGTAGACTTAGAAGAGGTGAGCAGGTAAAAGGCTGAAAAGGGAAGAAAATTTTTTTTAAGAGCACCTGTTTCTGTTGGAGGATTTAATTGCCTTCTTTCACTTCAGCGAGCATAGATTTCTCACTGCAACTTAGAGGATATGTGAGTCTGAGCTGAGGAACAAGTCTTGCATCCTAATTTGAGATTCATCTAACCACAATGCCCAGGGCAAGTTAATACCTCTCTGTATGTCTCATTCATAATCACAGAATAACTAATGTTTGTAAAGTATAATAAAAATAGTGACATGGCTAGTTCCAATTCAAACTACTAGTTATTTATTCCTTGGCTCTGTCCCCCCTTTTATTTGACTATAGGCATTGAAATTACCTATTGCCTTTTTTAAAAAAGATTTTATTTATTTACTGATAGGAGGAGAAAGAACTAGCCATCACTATGGTATATGTGCTGTCAGAGATTGAACTCAGGAACTCAGGCTTGAGAGTCCAATGCTTTAACCTCTGCACCACCTCCCTGACCTATAGCCTTTTTTAAGGAAGATATAAAATAGAGCCATTTCACAATGCAGCTAACTAAGGAGCCAGGCAGTGGCACAATGGGCAGAATGCTCATGTTACTATGCTCAAGGGCTTGGGTTCAATTCCCACCTGCAGGGAGGAAGCTTTGCAAACTATGTAAGAGCAATGTTGCAGGTGTCTCCTTTTATCTCCACCTCTACACCCCATAACCTCTCAATTTTTCTGTCTCTATAATTTTTTTTTCCAAAAGTCCACCAGGATCAGTGGATTCATTGTGTAGGCATATTAATTTCTGGTGAATTTACCTTAAAATAAATGTGTTGTATATGTGATTGATATGGTGAACTTTTAAATAATATGATCTAAGACAAGTTACTTAATCTTCTTGGGCTTCAGTTTCCTCAGGCATAGAATTAAGACAATAATGGTAGCTTCACAACAGCAAAGAAATCTCTCAAATAGAATAAAGATTCTAGAAATACACATGTCTGCCATTATGGCGAAACTTTGATGTAGTGTGGGAAGAATGATGATTTCAATAAACAGAATTCAGTTAAGTGGGAAGTTACATGGAAAAAATTATATGCACGTGCCTATAGAATAAATTATATACATATATATCCAACAACACTCATGCATACATGATTTTCAGTGTCCGAGTCAACTTTTTCATTTTTTTTTTTTTTTTACTTCAGATGAAAAGACAGAGAGCAGAAGAGACAGTACAGAACTGCTCTATCATCTATGGAGTTTCCCCTTTGTATCATTGTGTTGTGGTGCTAGGGTTTGAACTTGAGACCTCACATAATTTAATACATGTGTTCTATGGGGTAAAATATTCCCTGCCAGACTTATTCTTTAATTCACACTATGTCTCAGTCAATTCCAAATAGAAGAGCTGAATATGATGAAATGTAAAGTAATGACTTGTTTTTTTGCATCCAGGATTATCACTGAGGTTTAGAGATGGCAGATGCTATTGCTGTTATTGAACAAAACAAAGGTCCTGGACTCTCTTGAACTGAATTTCTGTCCTTTTGCTAGCCTACTTGTCTCAGATTTGTGGTTTAGAAGCCATGGTAATCATAGTAATAAGGAACTAGGAGAATAGTGTTGAAATGACTCCATAACATGTAGAGTAGCATTTATTTCCCCATATTTCAGTATTTACTCATTGCTTTCTACCACTGTGTGCTGAAAGAAAAGGCGTAGGTTGAGAAATATTTCCTCCCTTATTAGAACTATAAATCAGCCATCAGATAAAAACACTTATTTGTCACCAACTCAACACATTGCTCTGTTTTCACCCATCTTTTCTTCCTTCTCACTGTTGCAGCAATACTGGTATTCCAGGCTAATGATTCCACTTGTGTTATAGATTATACACTCTCCTCCCACATCAGGAATTTCTTTTCAATTACATCTCTTTGATAACATCTTCAGTCACTCCTGTTATATATTCTTTTCCAGTTACAATTAAATATAACCAAGTCTCTTTCATTAAAAACAAATCATAAACAATGCCTTAACCTCATATGGTAGACTGACCGAAAAAAATTACTCTAATTCTTCACCCTTTCCAGTCTGCTTTGAAAAGTAGTTTTGAAGCTCCTCCTATCTACCAATTAGATCATTTTTTTCCCTATATCTTGAATCACTTTGTGACTCACTCTGTCCAGTAGGAGGTAACAGAATGCTGTGCCAATTCATGAATATTAACTATGCCAACTCCTACTCTTTCTTAGAACCTATCATTGTGCACGGGATAGCGAAAGATATGTGACTCAGTCATCTCCATCACAAAGTTTATAGAAAAACAACTTCAAAAACCTTAAGTACAGCCACCCAAGATCAGTCAGTCCTCAGTTGATGTCCAAAGCACATATGAGCCAAGTTAGAACCTGATTATCAGAAGCACCCAGCTCACCCATAGGCACATGAATGACAAAAGTTTATTTATTCTGTGTTATTTTTACACCACAATAGACAATGAATAAATTTTATTTGCTTTTCCAGCTACCACCCAGTTTTTATTAGTGATTTAATAGTGGTTTACAAGACTATAAGATCATGGCATATATTGTGTTGTCAGAAAAGGAATGATTTTTTTTTTCTATGCAAAAATGTGTCGAGACTTTCTTTTTTTCCCCTTATTGGTTTTATTTTATTTTATTCAGTTTAAAGCTATCTATACATTATTTTTTAATTTTCTTTTTTTTAAAGAAAACATTGACTAAACCATAGAATAAAAGGGGCGTAACTTCACACAATTCCCACCACCAGAACTCTGTATCCCATACTCTCCCCTGATAGCTTTCCTATTCTTTAACCCTCTGGGAGTATGGACCCAAGGTCATTTTGGGATGCAAGCTGGAAGGTCTGGCTTCTATAATTGCCTCCCCGATGAACATGGGTATTTACAGGTCGATCCATACTCCCAGCCTGTCTGTGTCTCTCTTTCCCCAGTGGGGAAGGGCTTTGGGGAAGTGGAGCTCCAGGACATATTGGTGGAGTTGTATGTCCAGGGAAGTCTGGTTGTCATCATGCTAGCATTTGGAACCTGGTGGTTGAAAAGAGAGTTAACATACAAAGCCCACAAATTGTTGACCAATCATGGACCTAAAGGCTGGGATAGTGCAGATGAAGAGTTGGGAGGTCCTCCATTTTGTAGATAGCTAGTAGGCATATTTTAGTTATATTCCAAGGGGCCTGTGGCTATACTAGTTTTTTTTTTCTTTTTTCCCCTGAGCCTGAAATCTGATATGCATGTGGATCCAAGTTATTGTCTGGGGAGATGATGCCATGGCTGGGAAAAGGACCAGAAAGCTGGATCAGGGAAGAGAGTAGCTCTGTAATATGGGAAAGGGGTATAAATGTTGTTGACTGTAAACCCTATCAATTTGATGTCATCTGGGGCCCATAATCAGCTTAGGAGCATATATGACCTCTGCATCCCTGTAGATCTGAGCTCACAATCTGTGGTCATGAGTAGGAGACTTTTTCTTTTTCTTTTCTTTCTTTCTTTTTTTTTTTTTTTGCTTACATCTGTTTATCATTCTTTCAGTTCTTTTTTTTTCTTCTGGATTTCTTCCTTTTTAAAAAAAATTTTTTATTTATAAAAAGGAAACACTGACAAGACCATAGGATAAGAGGGGTGCAATTCCACACAATTCCCACCACCAGAACTCTGTATCCCATACCCTCCCCTGATAGCTTTCCTATTCTTTAAGCCTCTGGTAGTATGGACCCTGGGTCATTATGGGGTACCAAAGGTGGAAAGTCTGGCTAACGTAATTGCTTCCCCACTGAACATGGGCATTGACAGGTCGATCCATATTCCCAGCCTCTCTCTTTCTTTCCCTTGTGGGACAGGGATCTGGGTAAATGGGTTTCCAGTACACATTGGTGGGGTTGTCTGTCCAGGGAGGACCAGTTGGCATCATTGGTAGCATCTGGAACCTGTTGGTTGTAAGAAGAGTTAACATATGAAACCAAACAAATTGTTGACTAATCATGAACCTAAAGCCTGGAATAGTGCAGATAAAGATTCGAGGTCTCTGTTTCAAAGATAGCTAGTAGGACTATTTTAGTTATATTCCAAAGGGCCCATGGCTATACTGTTTTTTTTCCTGAGCCTGACATCTGTTATGCAGGCGGATCCAAGTTACTGTCTGGGGAAAAAATGTCATGGATGGAAAAAGGCTAGAAAGCTGGATCAGGGAAGGGAGTAGCTCCCATATGGGACCTTGTATAAATATTATTGACTGTAGATCCCATCAATTTGATCTGGGGCCCACATGAGCCTCTGCATCTCTGTAGTTCTGAACTCTCATTCTGTGGTCATGAGTAGGAATGTTCCAAGCTGCCCCAATTTCAGGACCCATCTCCCTCAGGTGGTAGATAGAATATGTTATCCAGTCTCCCTTCAGAGGATGGAACATTCTCTATCATTGTTGATCTACATTGAGGACAAGGTTCTATGGGGGCCTACATAGGGGTCTATTGGGTTTTTACTGATGGAAATGACCAGTAACAATGGAGAGAGGGATTTATTTAAGGTCTAAGCCCATTATATCTGTGTGGGAATCTTAGGACCTTCCGACTAGGGCCCCAGCTGATGGGGCGGCCTTTACTGACTAAAGAGTCATCCTTAAAGTATGCCAGTCTCTTGCCCTTATTCAGCTTTTATAGTCCTTACTTTGATAAGGTTATCCTTGGAATGAGTGAGGAAAGTATTAACAGGAAGTAGGTGAGGAGGGTATCTAAGTCATGGGACCTGGTCTATATCTAGATTTTGAGACTTTGTTAGGAAGTGAACCACCTGAAATGGAAATAGAGAATCCTATGAAAGGAAAGGTCTCACCTGAATAATGAGGTTGAAGAGTTGAAATTCCACACCTGACGTCTCTGGACACAGTCCAAGGTGAAGCATCCCAAAGTGGTACATGTTGCATTGATTAGGCTAGGATCAGCAGATGCAGTATAATTTGGTATGAATTGAAAGAAACGTGAAGGAAAGTGAGCCCCACCCTAGAGGTTCCAGGACTGGTGGAGATATAGGCTCTATAGAGGAAGCAAGATGTTCCCGCTGTCTTAGGGTCTAAGAAGGCAATAGGTAGTTTATTGCTATAATCAAATTATTTGGCCATTGGGTTAACTTTGAAAATCCCATTGTTAGGATTTGCTGTATCATAATAAACCAATTGTTCCTCACCACATTCACTACCAAATTTCGTGCCCCCAACCCCTACTTCTTGATGATAATCACCATAGTTCTCATAATGTCTTCAAGACAATTTAGGGGCTGCTGTAGCAGAGTGTCCTCCTCCTGCTTCTCTCCTCCCCCTTTCCCTTTTTCCTCTTCTTCCTCCTTCCTCTTCTCCTCTTTTTTCCTCTTCCTCTTCTACTTTTTCCACATCCTCCTCCTTTTCTTTTTTGCAGGTTTATATGTTTGAGTTATCTAATACCACCCTGAACAGGCCCAATCTCATCTGAATTATCTAATTCCACATACAAATGAACCCATCTTACCATTGAATTTTTTCCTCATTATTTTCCACCTAACAACTAGAAATGACATGCTACTTTGTGTTGTTTTACTTGTTTTTCATTCACCCCTAGAGGCACCTCAGCTTTGTTTGTCCTACTTCTAATATAATATTCTGTGACAGGTGTATTTTTTTTCAACCAAGATCTTTGTAACTATTCTGTTATTAAATACAATGGACACTTTTGATATGTCTTCAGAAACTTCTTAGCATTTATTATAGAATGTCCTTCTTTGACTTTTGAGCTTATAAATCATATTACTACAATTGAACATTTGTTCTCTCTGCAGATACTTGGAAGCTTCTCTTTAAGGATTCTTGGCAATTTTAGGAATCTGTGTTTTCTCACCCCAATTAAAGTAGGGGTTAAATTTTTTAACTTTCATACTACTGTGTAACCTTAACTGAGCTATTTTAATTGAAATATTTTAAAAGTATTAATTTATATAAAGTTATTAAAATAATGCTTTTAAAAATAAAACAAGTAGAACATGTCTAGTGACATTTCACTTATTAGGGGATAGAAAATCTTGGATACTTCAGTAGTATTAATCCATCTTTGTAACCACAAAAGACACTGAACTATAGATTTATAGATAAAAAAGTACATACATAACTTAACCCTCATGGTTCCAAGTAAAATAGTAAACTTGAAAAGACTGCAAAATTCAGGTATCTCTTTGGTGGTTCTCAGCTAAAGTATCTCATAGAGTCATTTCTGGGTGCTTTGTGTATTCTACCATCACCCAATACCTTCATAGCATGCATTTCTTTGGCAGTTAATGAAACTGAGCATTGCTTCACCTGTTTATTGGTCAACTTTGCATCACAAGTCCCTGCCATTTTCTATTTGATTCTTTTTGAGATAGGCTCTCTTGGATTATTAAGATATTTAAACAATTCTTTTACATGTTACAAATAAATATTTTTCTCTCATCCTCTCATTTACTTTTTTGTTGTGTATAGGACAAACATTAAGAATAAGTTACCAAGCCTGATTGTCTTTATAAGCTTAGCACACTCTACAAGCACCTGATCAAACTATTTTTTGCAGTCAGCAAAACTAAATGAAAATGATCATCTATAATATTTTAACATGCTAATAGAGTATACACTGTTAAAATTCTGAAACATCATTAGTACTGGGTATATTGCCAGGAGAGAAACTACTGGGTTATATGGCAGGCCCATGTCTACCCTTGTGAGACTTCTCCAGACTGCTCTCCACAGACACTAGACCAATTTACATTCCTACCAGCAGTGCTGAGGGTTCCTCTGACCCCTCAACCTCTCCAGCATTTGTTGCTGCTGTCTTTTTTGATGTATGCCATTCTCACAGGGGTGAGGTGGTATCTCAATGTTGTCTTTATTTGCATTTCTCTGACAATCAGTTACCTGGATCAGTTTTTCATGTTTGTTAGCACTTTGGATCTCCTCTGAGGTGAATGTCTTGTTCATATCCTCTGCCCATTTTTGATGGGGTCATTTGCTTTTTGGGTGCTAAGTTTGCTGAGTTTTTTATATATTTTGGTAATTAGTCTCTTGTCTGATGTATGGCGTGTAAAGATCTTCTCCCATTCTGTGAAGGGTCTCTTTGTGTGATAGTTTCTCTGGCTGTGCAGAAGTTTTTCAATTTGATGTAGACCCATTGGTTTGTTTCTGCTTTAGTCTTCCTTGCAGTTGGGTTTATTTCATCAAAGATGTCCTTGAGGTTTAGGTGGGAAACTGTTTTACCAATGTTTTCCTCTAAGTATTTGATAGTGTCTGGTCTAACATCCAGGTCTTTAATGTATTTGGAGTTGATTTTTGTTTCTGGTGAGATAAAGTGGTTCAATTTCATTCTTCTGCATGTTACAACCCAGTTATCCCAGCACCATTTATTGAAGAGAGCCTCCTTCTTCCATTTAATACTTTGGGCCCCCTTATCAAAAATTAGATGTCCATAGGTATGGGGGTTTAGTACTGGGCTTTGAATTCTGTTCCACTGGTCTGTGTGCCTATTTTTGTTCCAGTACCATGCTGTTTTGATTATGATGGCTTTATAATAAAGTTTGAGGTCTGGGAGTGTGATGCCTCCATTTCTGTTTCTTTTCCTCAAGATGGTTTTGGCAATTCTAGGTGTTTTCAGGTTCCAGATAAATGATTGTAGGTTTTGTTCTATTCTCTCAAAGAAGTTTGGTGGAACTTTGATGGGTATTCATTAAATTTGTATATTGCTCTGTGAAGAATATTAATTTTGATGATATTTATTCTTCCAATCCATGAGCATGGGATGTCTTTCCATTTCTTGGTATCAGTTTCTATTTCCTTGAATAGTGACTCATAGTTTTCAGTATATAAGTCTTTCACTTCTTTAGTCAGGTTAATTCCTAGGTATTTTATTGATTTTGCTGCAACAGTAAATGGGAGTGAATTCTGGATGTCTTCTTCTTCAGAAGTTTGTGTTTGCATAGAGAAATGCCACTGATTTTGGTACACTGATTTTGTAGCCTGATACCTTGCTATATTGCCTAATAACTTCCAGTAATTTTCTACTGGATTCTTTAGGTTTTGCTAGGTATACTATCATGTCATCTGTAAATAGTGAGAGTTTGACTTCTTGCCTTCCAATCTGTATTCCTTTGATTTCTTTCTCTTACCTGATTGCTATGGCAAGAACTTCCAATACTATGTTGAAGAGTAATGGTGACGGTGGAGAGCCCTGTGTAGTCCCCTATCTGAGGGGGAATGCTTTCAGCTTCTGTCCATTGAGTATGATGTTGGCTGTAGGTTTGCTATATATAGACTCCACTATCTTGAGGAATTCCCCATCTATTCCCATTTTTTTGTGGAGTTTTGATCATGAATGGGCACTGAATTTTGTCAAAGGCTTTCTCTGCATCTATTGAAATAATCATGTGTTTTTTTGGCTTTGCTTTTATTGATGTGAATGACATTGATTGACTTATGGATGTTGAACCAGTCTTGCATTCCTGGGATAAATCCCACTTGGTCGTAATGAACAATATTTTTGGTATATTGCTGTATCAGGTTGGCGAAGATCTTGTTTAATATTTTGGCGTCTATGTTCATCAGAGATATTGGTCTTTAGTTTTCCTTTTTTGTTGTGTCCCTATCTGCTTTTGGTATCAGGGTAATGTTGGCTTCATAGAAGGTGGAAGGGAGTGTTCCTGTTTCTTCGATCTTATGGAAAAGCTTTAGAAGTATGGGTATTAACTGTTTCCTGAAGGTTTAGTAGAATCCGTTTGTGAATCAGTCTGGTCCAGGACTTTTGTTGTTGGGGAGATTCTTAATAACTGTTTCGATTTCTTTGTCTGTGATTGATGTATATAGGTTTTGTAGTTCTTCTGTTTCAGTTTTGGAAGTGCATATGTTTCTAGGAATTCTTCCATTTCTTCCAGATTTTCTAGCTTGGTGGTGTATAGTTCTTCATAGAAGTTTCACATGATTTTCTGAATTTCTGTGGTGTCACTTGTGATATCTCCTCTATTGCTTATGATTCTATTAATTTGAGTGTTCTCCCCCTTTTTTTTTAGTGAGTTTGGCTAGGGGTTTGTCAATCTTGTTTAATTTTTCAAAGAACCAACATTTGACTTCATTGATCTTTTGTATGGTTCTCTTATTTTCAATGCTGTTTATTTCTGCTCTAATTTTAGTGATTTCTGTCCTTCTGGTTGCTTTAGGGTTCCTTTGTTCCTCTAAGTCCTTTAGGTGTGCAGTAAGGTCATTTATTTGAGTTTTTTCTTGTTTAATATGTGATTGTATAGCTATGATGTTCCCTCTCAATACTGCTTTACCTGTGTCCCAAATATTTTGATAGCTTTTGTCTTCATTTTAATTTGTTTTCAGGAACATCTGAATTTCTTGCTTGAGTATCTCTCTGACGCAGTGATTTTTAAGTAGTATGTTGTTTAGTTTCCAAATTCTGTGTCTTTTAGTAATTTCTGTTTGTTGTTAAATGTGAGTTTTACTCCACTTGGTCTGAGAAGATACTTGGGATGATTTTAATGCTCTTGAATTTGTTGATGCTGTCTTTGTGGCCTAAAGTGGTATATCCTTGAGTTTGTGTTGTGTGGATTTGAAAAGAATGTGTATTCCAGTTTTTGGGGGTAAAGAACTCTGAAAATGTCCAGGAGGTCTAGTCTGTCCATCTCTTCATTTAATTCTCTTGTTTCTTTGTTGATTCTCTCCTTTGTTGATCTGTCTAAGTGTGAGAGTGGGATGTTGAAGCCTTCAATTATTATTGTATTACTGTTGATGTATTTTCGTAGTTCTTTCAGTAGTGTTTCATGTATTTAGATGGTCACTCATTGGATGCATAGATGTTAGTAATTTTCAAGTCTTCTTGGCTGACTGATCCTCTAATCATTATGTAATGGCCTTGCTTATCTTTTATTAATTTATTTAATTTAAAATCTATTGTGAATCACATTCCTGGTGAGCCAGGAATCTTGGTAAAGAAAAAAGCTCAGTGGAGAGCCTGCTAGTAGGAGCTCTCCAGACCCCAGGTCTGGTTATAGGGTGGGAGAGAGGAGTACACTTCAGAAACAAACAAACAAAAAAATCCTTTTTTTTCTCTGTTTTCTAACCAAAATTGAGCTATAGTCACCTTCTTGGTGTCACACTCGAACCCCTTATTCACCGTCCTGCTGATGGCCGCCAGGTATTCTACCCTTTCCAACAGTTGTGGGAACTCTCACCAGCAGTTGCCTTCAAGTCGTCATCTTGGCTCCACCCCTTTATGATGTCTTTTTAGGTCTTTCTACTTACTTGCTGCATATATGGACTCATTACAGACTAATGTGCACTTTTGCTTTCAGGTATATATTTTGCCCTAACTTATGGATACATGTGAATGGTGAGATATATTCACCATTATATTTTTGCATATCAATTTTCTAAGTGAACATTGTTATGAAAAGCTAGAAAAGGTAATATGTCTGTTTCTGGCACATTATTGGGTTCAGTGCTCTGAAGGAACCTTTTATTTCTAACAATCAGATGATGACTGATTTATACTTTTTAATGCATTCCTGGGTGTCTAGAAAATAAGACAATCCCTAAAGCACTCTTTTTTGCAGCAACAGCAGCAGCAGCAACAACAACAACATATGGTATTTGGGACAAGGAGATAGCACAGTGACTATACAAAAGATTTTCAGCCCTGAGGCTCCAAGGTCCCAGGTTCAGTCCTTGGGACAACCTTAAACAAGAACTAAGCAGTGCTGTGATTAAAAGGAAAGGAAGAAGAAGAAGAAGGAGGAGGAGGAGGAGGAGGAGGAGGAGGAGGAGGAGGAGGAGAAGGAGAAGAAGGAGAAGCAGGAGAAGAAGGAGAAGGAGAAGAAGAAGAAGAAGAAGAAGAAGAAGAAGAAGAAGAAGAAGAAGAAGAAGAAGAAGAAGAAGAAGAAGAAGAAGAAAAGGAGAAGGAGAAGAAGGAGAAGAAGAGGAAGAGGAAGAGGAAGAAGGAGAAGGAGAAGAGAAGGAGAAGGAGAAGAAAAAGAATTTAAGAACATACTGGTAGCTATCTATGTAGTTTAGATCCACTTTCATACAGAAGATGACTACAAAAAAGAAAATATAAGCCATTAGGTTGTTAATAAAATCATAAGGAATTACCACACATGAAGATGTAAAATTTTGCAAAGGTGAATTAAACTACAGAGCACATTTTGCCCTAGGGGCATTTCCCACCTAAAATGTAACTGTGAGATTGAGAAACATAAACAGAAAACAAAAACTGCTAATAACAACAGAGAATATTGCTAGATTTGACTGAATTAAAATTGAGAATTTGTTGATTTAATATAAAAGTGAAAGACAAGCCACAAAGATATTTGCAACATAAATAATAAAAAAGAATTGAATTTCAGAAAGTATAAAGAACTCTAGAAATTCAATAAGAAAAAGACAATCTAATACAAAACTGTTCTTCTATAAACAAATATTTCACAGAAACAGTAGAACAGATGGTAACTAAATATGGTATGCTGTTATCAGAGAAAGGCAAATTAAAACAAGCTACCATCTTACATTAACTATCAGCAAGATGAAGTTCAGCTGCACTGTTTACAAGAACATCAAGCAATGGAAACCTTTACACACAACTGGTAGGTGGGAGTTTATAATAAATTGGTTGAAACACCTTGGGAAAACACTCGAGTGACATATTGTTGTTGGGTGCTTTACATATTCTGCAATCCAACAATTTCGTTTTTGAATATATACCCTAGAAAAACTGGTAAACATGTACCCAAACGCACGCATAAAAGCATTCATAGCAACGAAGATGGAATAGTGAAACAAATTAAATAGAAACAATTTAATAGATCAGAGACAAGAGAGTGGTTAAATGTATTGTGTATATAGTCATGCAAATATACAACTGTGATGAGTGAGCATACATGCATTGTAATAGAATAACACAGAATTACATGTTATGAAACAAACTTTCTAAAGCCAAAAAATAACCTAAGTAATAAAGTATTCAGGAAAATATATGAGTATTGTGAAACATATAGATTAAAATTATATTATTAAATGAAATAGCCAGTTGTAGAATACTACAGTGTGATACTATTTCCATAAAGTTCTAAAATAAGACTATGTATTCTGAGATGTCTATATGTATATGATTTTACATGTAAAATTACATATAAAAATCAGAAATGGTAGCTGTAAAATTCAAGGCTGGATGCCTTGAGGTGAGGTTAGAGAAAACAGAAGACATTACAATAGAAACATTTGTATTTGGCTCATTCTCCATGTGAAGTGTCCACTGGCATTTATCTTCTCGTGTTTTAAAATTTAAAAGTATATTTCATATACTCTTTTTCTCTATCAAGTATTACACAATAAAATGTCACAAAATCATTCTAACTAAATTGGATATTCTTCCATAATCTCCTTTAAAAGTTTTTTATGCACTATCAGACTTGAATGAGGAAAAATCTGAAAAAAGAAAGTGTACCATGAGGTTATATATACAAGTGGCATCTAAGCTCGACTCATATTAATGATCTTTCCAAACTTAATGTTACAGAATTATTATAAAATAACAGAGCCAATTTTCTATTTCTCTGTTGGATCATATTTCAGCTTGTAAATCCTACTTTTAAAATACTCTGTTCACAAAGAGATATTAATGGACATCAAATAGCTCCTGGCTGTCAAGTGCCTTCTCAATCATCTCATGAAATAAAATATCTCATTTAAAGAGAATATATGTTAAAGAGTATACATTATAATTATTGTTTGAAATACACAGTCTGAACACACAATTTATTACAAAGTATTTTGGAAGAGTGAGGAATTAAGAGTTGCTCATCAATTTGAGTTCATCAATTTATTTTGATACAGAGTAGTTTCTTAACTTCAGGACAAGTGAGGCAAAAACCCAACTACCCCTCAGCACACAACCCATATCCCAGTACCTTTCTTTTTAGAGATGTTCTATCTTATTGGACTTCCCCCAAACAGGATGCCTTATCTTGCCACTTCCCATGCACAAATATACTCCTATTAATTCTACATCCTAAGCCCAAGACCTTCACTATTACCTATATTTTGTGATTGAAAAAAACTACATTGGTATTTAGGTGGGTGAAAGGAACTGACAAAATAAAGAGAAGAGGAATTAATGCAGAACCAGATAGCAGGCTGTGTGTGAAGCAGACAGAGCCAATATTTTGAAATTGCAAGGGAGTCCCGGAAGATGGCGGACTGAGAAGCTGCTAGTGGCTTGACCTCTGATCACATCTTCTGGAAACAGTAGGATTTTCTGCCTTTAGTAGGCCAGTCAATAAGTGGTCCTAGTGGTGACACCAAGGAGGTGACTATAACATAATTTGGGTTAAGAATTAGAGTAGAAAAAAAGGGAACAAAAATTATTTTCCTTTTAATTATTAAGTACACCGCCCGCGACTCCCCCCAACCCCCGCTCCTAACCAGTCCCTGGGGACCAGCTCCTAGCAGAATCCCCTGCTGAGCTTCTGTCTTTACCAAATTCCTGTCCCACCAGGGAGTATCATTCATTCTAAGTCTATACCCTTCTGAAACCTCTAACCTTTTTTCTTTCTAAGTAGCCAACCCACCCCACCTCACCCCACATAGCTAATTAAATAATTAAAAATAAAGAAATTAATTTAAAAACTCTTTCCTTTCACCGCTCTTTTATGACTGTTCTTTTTCTTATCTTTTTCTTTTTTCTCTCTCTCTTTCTTTTTTTATTCTTTTTCTCATTCTTGTCATCCTTTCTTCCTTAATCCTACAGCTCCCAAAGCCACAGGCCCCAGCCCCCACGCCACCAAACAGTGTGCTTTTTTGAATTCACTGATACACATTTGGGAATTATTTTGGGGAAAATTCTGACTCAGAGTGGACTCTCTATGTGTGTATCTCTGCTCTAGTTCCCTTTCCCCTCTTGTTCTCTTGTTACCCCTAGAATATACAGTGGATAAGTAGACTTTCATAACTGTCTATTCTTGCTATCCCTTCTTTTTTTTTTCTCTTTCTTCTTCACTGGGATTTGGTTACAATTTTTCACGGACTGGAGACATTGTTTGGCTAACTGGTAGTGATTAAACCGCTTCAATACTTGCTTCAGTTGCTACTGTAATTCCTGAGGTTGGTGAGTGCAATTGTCATAAAGGTATTTAGTACAGTGTTGCTTGTACTCAAGACACAACTGAGGAAAAACAGAGCATAATAAAAAAAAAAGAAACACATAAATAAAAAAAATGGGTAGATCAAAAACAAATAAAACTGCTACTCTAATGAATGAAGACAAGATCCCAGAAGAAACTACAAATCAGCCAGAAATAACCATAGATAAAAAAGTATGCAAGCAATAATAAACTTATTAATCACAGAAATGAAAACAGCATTGGACGAAAGGAATGGCAGTATTAGGGAAACAACAGTTGAGACCCCCAAGGAAAATACTGATTATCTTGAGGCAATTAGAGAACTGGAAGCTGAAATAGCTGCAATGAAGAAAGAAGCTGAGGCAAGGGAAAGCAGACTAACAGAAGCAGAAAACAGAATTATCAGACAGAGGATGAGTTAGAGAAAACGAAGAAAGAGGTGAAAGAGCTTAAAAAGAGATTGAGAGACACTGAAAACAACACCAGAGACATATGGGATGATCTCAAAAGAAGTAACATTCGTGTAATTGGCCTGCCAGAGGGAGAAAGAGAGGAAGGGGAAGCAAACATTCTAGAGGAAATAATAGAAGAAAACTTACCAGTCATGAATAACAGAAAGGACATCAAGATTCAAGAGGCCCAGAGAGTACCAAACAGAATCAACCCAGATCTGAAGACTCCAAGACACATCATAGTCACAATGAGAAGAAGTAAGGACAAAGAAAGGATCCTAAAGGCTGCAAGAGAGAAACAAAAAGTCACATACAAGGGAAAACCCATAAGATTATCTGCAGACTTCTCCACTCAAACTCTAAAAGCCAGAAGAGAATGGCAAGATATCTATCGAGCCCTGAAAGAAAAAGGGTTTCAACCAAGGATAATATATCCTGCTAAACTTTCATTCAAACTAGATGGAGGGATCAAAACCTTCTTAGACAAACAACAGTTAAAGAAGGCAACCGTCACCAAACCAGGCCTGAAAGAGGTTGTAAAAGACGTCTTATAAGCAAGAACATCACTACAATACTGGCAATACATCAGAGCAAACAAAAAAAAATGTTTTTTGAACAATGTCACTACAATACATTAAATCCATAATATCAATAAATGTCAGTGGCTTAAATTTACCCATCAAAAGGCACAGAGTTGGGGGATGGATCAGAAAACATAATCCAACCATATGCTGCTTGCAAGAATCCTATCTGTCACAACAAGATAAACACAGACTTAAAGTGAAAGGATGGAAAACTATCAAACAGGCTAATGTACCAGAGAAAAGGGCAGGAACAGCCATTCTCATCTCAGACACGATAGATTTTAAATTAAATAAAGTAATAAAGATAGGCAAGGACATTACATAATGATTAGAGGATCAATCAGCCAAGAAGACTTAACAATTATTAACATCTATGCACCCAATGAGGGACCATCTAAATATGTCAAGCACCTACTGAAAGAATTTCAAAAATACATCAATAGTAATACAATAATAGTGGGAGACTTCAACACCCCACTCTCACACTTAGACAGATCAACAAAGCAGAGAACCAACAAAGATACAAGATAATTGAATGAAGAGATAGATAGACTAGACCTCTTGGACATTTTCAGAGTCCTTCACCCCAAAAAACTGGAATACACCTTCTTTTCAAATCCACATAACACATACTCAAGGATAGACCACATGTTAGGCCACAAAGAAAGCATCAATAAATTCAAGAGCATTGAAATCATCCCAAGTATGTTCTGAGACCACAGTGGAGTAAAACTAACATTTAACAACAAACAGACAATTATTAAAAATCACAGAATTTGGAAACTAAACAACATACTCCTAAAGAAGCACTGGGTCAGAGACTCACTCAAGCAGGAAATTCAAATGTTCCTGGAAACAAATGAAAATGAAGACACAACCTATCAAAATATTTGGGACATAGCTAAAGCAGTACTGAGAGGGAAACTTATAGCCATACAATCACATATTAAACACCAAGAAGAAGCTCAAATGAACAACCCTACTGCACACCTCAAGACTTACAGGAAGAGGAACAAAGGAGCCCTATAGCATCCAGAAGGACAGAAATCACTAAAGTTAGAGCAGAAATAAACAACATCGAAAATAAAAGAACCATAAAAAAGATCAATGAAGCCAAATGACGGTTCTTTGAAAGATTAAACAAAATTGACAACCCCCTAGCCAGACTAACCAAACAAAAAAGAGAGAAGACTCAAATTCATAGAATTGTAAACGATGTAGGAGATACCACAACATGCACCACAGAAATCCAGAGAATCCTGCGAAACTTCTATGAAGAACTATACACCACCAAGCTAGAGAATCTGGAAGAAATGGAACAATTCCTAGAAGCATATGCCCTTCCAAAACTGAACCAAGAAGAACTACAAAACCTAAATGCACCAATCACAGACAAAGAAATTGAAACTGTTATTAAGAACCTCCCCAACAACAAAAGTCCTGGACCAGATGCCTTCACAAATGAATTCTACAAAACTTTCAGGAAACATTTAGTACCCATACTTTTGAAGAAACAGGAATACTCCCTTCCACCTTCTATGAAGCCAACATCACCCTGATACCAAAAGCTGATAGGGACAGAATAAAAAAGGAAAACTACAGACCAATATCACTGATGAACATAGATGCCAAAATATTAAACAAGATCTTGGCCAACAGGATACAGCAACATATCAAAAAGATTGTTCATCACGACCAAGTGGGATTCATCCCAGGAATGCAAGGCTGGTTCAACATCCGTAAGTCAATCAATGTCATTCACTACATCAATAAAAGCAAAGCCAAAAACCACATGATTATTTCAATAGATGCAGAGAAAGCCTTTGACAAAATCCAACATGATTCATGCTCAAAACTGTACAAAAAATGGGAACAGATGGGAAATTCCTCAAGATAGTGGAGTCTATATATAGCAAACCTACAGCCAACATCATACTCAATGGACAGAAGCTGAAAGCATTCCCCCTCAGATCAGGGACTAGACAGGGCTGTTGGCTGTCACTATTACTCTTCAACATAGTATTAGAAGTTCTTGCCATAGGAATCAGGCAAGAGAAAGAAATCAAAGGAATACAGATTGGAAGGGAAGAAGTCAAGCTCTCACTATTTGCAGATGATATGATAGTATACATAGAAAAACCTAAAGAATCCAGCAGAATACTACTGGAAGTTATTAGGCAATATAGCAAGGTATCAGGCTACAAAATCAATGTACAATAATCAGTGGCATTTCTTTATGCAAACACTAAATCTGAAGAAGAAGACATCCAATAATCAATCCCATTTACTGTTTCAGCAAATCAATCAAATACCTAGGAATAAAGTTGACCAAAGAAGTGAAAGACTTATATACAGAAAACTATGAGTCGCTACTTAAGGATATAGAAACTGATACCAAAAAATGGAAAGATATCCCATGCTCATGGATTGGAAGAATAAATATCATCAAAATGGAAATTCTCCCCAGAGCCATATAAAATTTAATGCAATACCCATCAAAGTTCCACCAAGCTTCTTTAAGAGAATAGAACAAACACTACAATCATTTATCTGGAACCTGAAAACACCTAGAATTGCCAAGACCATCTTAAGGAAAAGAAAAAGAAATGTAGCCATCACACTCCCAGACCTTACACTATATTATAAAGCCATCATCATCAAAACAGCATGGTACTGGAACAAAAATAGGCACACAGACCAGTGGGACACAATTGAAAGCCCAGAAATAAATCCCCACACCTATGGACATCTATCTTTGATAAGAGGGCCCAAAGGATTAAATGGAAAAATGAGGCTCTTCAATAAATGGTGCTGGGAAAACTGGTTTGTAACATGCAGAAGAATGAAATTGTACCACTTTATCTCACCAGAAACAAAAATCAACTCCAAATGGATCAAAGACCTAGATGTCAGACCAGAAACAATCAAATACTTAGAGAAAAACATTGGTAAAACACTTTCCCACCTACACCTCGAGGACATCTTTGATGTATCAAACCCAATTGCAAGGAAGACTAAAGCAGAAACAAATCAATGGGACTACATCAAATTGAAAAGCTTCTGCACATCCAAAGAAACTATTAAACATACAAAGAGACCCCTCACAGAATGGGAGAAGATCTTGACAGGTCATACATCAGACAAGAAACTAATCACCAAAATATATAAAGAGTTCAGCAAACTTAGCACCAAAAAAGCAAATGACCCCATCCAAAAATGGGCAGAGGATATGAACAAAACATTCACTACAGAGGGGATCCAAAAGGCTAACAAACATATGAAAAACTGCTCTAGGTCACTGATTGTCAGAGAAATGCAAATTAAGACAATACTAAGATACCACCTCACTCCTGTGAGAATGGCATACATCAAAAAGGACAGCAGCAACAAATGCTGGATAGGATTTGGGGACTTTTACATTGCTGGTGGGAATGTAAGTTGGTACAGCCTCTGTGGAGAACAGTCTGGAAAACTCTCAGAAGGCTAGACATGGACCTTCCGTATGATCCAGTTATTACTCTCCTGGGGTTATACTCCAAGGACTCCATAACACCCAACAAAAAAGAGGTGTGTACTCCTATGTTCATAGCAGCACAATTCATAATAGCTAAAACCTGGAAGCAACCCAGGTGCCCAACAACAGATGAGTGGCTGAGAAAGCTGTGGTATATATACACAATGGAATACTATGCAACTATCAAGAACAATGAACCCACCTTCTCTGACCCATCTTGGACGGAGCTAGAAGGTATTATGTTAAGTGAGCTACGTCAGAACGATAAAGATGAGTATGGGATGATCCCACTCATCAACAGAAGTTGAGGAAGAAGATCTGAAAGGGAAACTAAAAGCAAGACCTGACCAAATTGTAAGTAGGGCACCAAAGTAATAAGCCTGAGGTGAGGGGTAGACATGCAGCTTCCTGGGACAGTGGGGGGTGGGATTGGGTGAGAGGAATGGTTCATAGTCTTTTGGTGGTGGGAATGGTGTTTATGTACACTCCTAGTAAAATGTAGTCATATACATCACTAGTTAATTAATACGAGAGGGGGAAAATTAATTGTATGTCTCGAAGTTTTTCAAAACACAAACTGAATCTTTTCTCAATATATGCAGTGTAATTGATTTGCAGACTCTCTCAAAAGCCTAGACCAAGTAGATCAGAAGCAACCAATAGCACAGCTATATACACGATACTGGGTACTGTACAGCAAACCCTAACAAAAGGACTTTTCAAAGTTAACCCAATTACCAAATAATGTGATGATAACATTAACTTTCGATTGTCTTTTTCAACCCTAAGGCAGCAGGAACCTCACATCTCCACTATAGAGCCTCTACTTCCCCCAGTCCTGGAACCATTGGATAGGGCCCACTTTCCCATATGCCTCTCCCAATCCATATCAAATAATATTGCATCTGCTGATCACAACTTAACCAACACACCGATTGCCACCTCAACATGCTTCACTTCAGACTGTGTCCAGAGACTTTACGTGTGGAATGACAACACTTCAACTTTATTACTCAGGTGAGACCTTTCCTTTCATAGTATACTCTAATTCCATCTCAGGTGGTTCACTTTCTAACAAAGTCCCAAAACGTAGCTATACACCAGTTTCTGTGAGAGAGAGCATATGTTCACACATATCCATAAACTACTGCAAAATATATACCTGAAAGCAAAAGTACACTAGAGTTTGCAGTGAGTATCTCCCTAACACTTCCTCTCCACTATTCCAAGCTTTGGGTCCATGATTGCTCAACAACTTGTTTGGCTTTGTATGTTAACTCTCTTTTCAGTCACCAGGTTCCAGATGCCACCAGGATGCCGGGCAGGCTTCTCTGGACTGAAGACCCTACCAATGTGTCCTAGAGCTCCGCTTCCCCAGAGACCCACCCTACTAGGGAAAGAGAGAGGCAGACTGGGAGTATGGACCGACCAGTCAATGCCCATGTTCAGCGGGAAGCAATTACAGAAGCCAGACCTTCTACCTTCTGCAACCCACAATGACCCTGGGTCCATGTTCCCAGAGGTATAGAGAATGGGAGAGCTATCAGGGGAGGGGGTGGGTTATGGAGAATGGGTGGTGGGAATTGTGTGGAATTGTACCCCTCCTACCCTATGGTTTTGTTAATTAATACTTTCTTAAATAAAAAAAAAGAAAAAAAAAGAAATTGCAAGATCCTCAGTCAGTTCCACAGCTCTAAAATTTTTTAGTTGGGTAATGATTGACAAGTTAGTAAACTCATAGCATCAGCTTCTTCATATGTAAAAAGTGGTTAATAATACCTACATCTTAGGGAGGTTGTAAGGATTTCTCTCCATTAATTACATAAATGTTCATTATGAATGAAAATATGGTAATTTGTATTTAGTGAAATATTAGAAATTATCAAGGTTCTTTTTAGAATATTAATAGACAGACCTGACTTATTCAAAGTTAATTTACTTACTCATTTTTGAACACATATTTTTTGACATTCCTTTTCACTGTTGAATCTGTTTCCTGAGCCATTACAGCCACTGAACCAAAAGCAGGCACAGGAGTTGACATGTTTGTCATAATACCACCGGATCACATATTCATGACAGTTTCCAAGCTTCAGGGCTTCCATGCATCTAGGATCTAGGGTGAGGTAATGATAATGTATATTAGAGGTTCTCCTTCACATCATATCTTAATGAGTTTGTTCTTTAAGTATACCAACCTACTGAGAAATATAATTCTTTTTTTAAATTTTATTTCTTTATTGGGGAATTAATGTTTTACATTCAACAGTAAATACAATAGTTTGTACATGGATAACATTCATAACAGTTTCCCATATAACAATACAACCCCCACTAGGTCCTCTGTCATCCTTCTTGGACCTGTATTCTCCCCACCCACCCACCCCCACTGCAGAGTCTTTTACTTTGGTGCTATACGCCAATTCCATTTCAGCTTTTACTTGTGTTTTTTTTTTTTCTGATCTTGTTTTTCAACTCTGCCTGAGAGTGAGAACATCCCATATTCATTCTTCTGTTTCTGACTTATGTCACTTAACATGAATTTTTCAAGGTCCATCCAAGATCAGCTGAAAACGGTGAAGTCACCATTTTTTACACCTGAGTAGTATTCTATTGTGTATATATACCACAACTTTCTCAGCCACTCATCTGTTGTTGGACACCTGGGTTGCTTCCAGGTTTTGGCTATTACAAATTGTGCTGCCAAGAACATATGTGCACACTGATCTTTTTGGATGGATATGTTGGGTTCCTTAGGATATAGCCCCAGGAGAGGAATTGCAGGATCATAGGTTAGGTCCATTTCTAGCCTTCTGAGAGTTTTCCAGACTGTGCGAGAAATATAATTCTAAGTGAAAGGATTCCTTAACATCCAAAATATTTCTTTTACTAGAAGATATTTATTTCTTTGAAATCATTAAAGTATATCTTCAATCCACATGAGGAACAATAATTGTCAATAAATATTTTTTAAATGGCACAATTTAAAAAATAGAGTATATTTTAATAAAATCCCACTGAAACACACATCTTCCTCAAAACATAACACTGGAGAAGTTCACTTGGTGAGGATTACCTGAGAGCAGAAAGAACTTCTTCATTTACTTTAGGTTTGATTTTAAGTCAAATCAATATTTGGAATAAAGGCAATTTTAGCTTTCTGTACACAATAAATTCCCTTCCAGATTGTTCATAGAAAGCACCATTATAATCAATAGAGTTGTGCCTATTTAAAGAGAGACAGAGAAATAGAAAGGGAAAGAGAGAGAGACAGAGGGAGGAAGAAAGACTCTAAACTGCAAATAAAATGAACGACTATATATCACAATTTTCTTTTAAAATGAACTTCTCTTACA
The DNA here is from genome assembly GCF_950295315.1 of Erinaceus europaeus. NCBI lineage: Eukaryota > Metazoa > Chordata > Mammalia > Eulipotyphla > Erinaceidae > Erinaceus > Erinaceus europaeus. The sequence continues at coordinate 48,086,598 of NC_080169.1, read as the reverse complement.
TTCACTGCAAAGGACTTTTATGACAATGGTGCATATATAACCTTTTCTTTTAGAAAGAAATGAATCTTATATAATTATAAACAGTAAGCATATTAAAGATTACACTAGCACTCTGTGTTAAAAAAAGAAGAGCTGCTCTTGTAGGACAATCAAAACATGACCTTATAATGTCAGTTTATAAATAGATCTCATAAGTATATACTATAAAATTAAAAATAAATAATAAAGCAAAGTTTCAGCAATGAAATAATTCACTAAGATACTTTTACATTTTCTATTTTAAGATACATTTTAGTATCTGGATTCATATTTTCTATCAAAGAACATGATGGGAAAACTCATTAAAATAAACATATAGAAGCATGTGGGTACTTATTGCCTAAAACTTGTGTTTTTAAGAAGTTTGATACAAACTTCATTTCTTAATTGTGAAATCAGCCATGTCTCTATCTCTGTAATTATTCTCCCAGATTTGAAGTATATTCTGATTCATTTATTTTCTAAAATCTCTGCTTCTCCCATAAAGACTCCTTACACCAAATGGAAAAGAGTAGTGGATTTTCACTACCTTCTCTCTTAGAAACAATAAATAATGTATATACTCTCTCTCTTGTTGTCAAACCAAACCAATCTAAGATTCTTTGGGGGCAAAGATGGTAGCTCTTTTTGCATGTTCTTCAGAAACTAGTATGAAATTATAATTTCTTTCGATATTAGCTCTAAAGAAAATGTGTTATTAAATCACAATCGAGATACTAGCTTTTGTCTCCTAATACAGCATAGGCATCAACAACTCAAATGTGTTCTATGTGTATCAGCTACATGTAAGACAACATGAGTAGTAGAAATAAACAATGGCAAACATGAATGTACAGTTTTCTTTAAACACATTCAAACTAATAACAATAAGTACATATAATATCCTCATTTTCATTGACTAAATTTGTTTCTCATCTTACCATTTTGTAGTTTTATAAACTAAAGAATAAAACATGTTTTTGTTTTGTTTTTGCTTTATTGCAGACAGATAACAACTGGGGTTTCCTGCATGCAAGGCAAATCTACTGCCTCAGCAGCCTTTTTTAAAGATTAAAAAAAATTTGTTTCTTTTTGACAGAGAAAGAAATTGAGAAGAGAAAAGGAGATAGAGATACAGAGAGACACTTGCATCACTGCTTCACCATTTGTGAAGCTTTCTCCGTGAAGGTGGTGGCTGGGAGCTTGAATCCTTATGCATTGTAATGTGTATGCCACCACCCAGCTCCAAAACATGGATTTTGTCCTCCCTGTTTATAGTCACAACATATCTCAGGATAAGAGTCTTCCTCACACTATAAATGTAGGAACTGATTGTTCACTTACCTTTGTGCACTGACTTTTCTGACTCTAAAATCAAAATGGAGCTGGGCGTTATGGTTTCCAGACTCTCCTCTCTTCCCTCAGCAGGACTGAGCAAAGTCCCCTGAGTGTCCGTAGTTGCCGGTGAAGAAGTGTGAGCTATGCTGTAAGCCCAGGTAGGCTTTAGGTACCTGTTCTCTTCACCCTGTTCTCCAGGGACACTAACCTATACAAAACACACACACACACACACACACACACACACACACACACACACACACACACACACCCCATTGTTATTATTTTTAATTTCTGGTGCCAATCACTCAAGATAGCTAGTTAAATTTGGAGAGCATTTAAGAAGTGTTTAAAGAAAAGTTTATCAGCATTACTCCTCTCAAATCTTCAATATAATCTCAATATCTCAGGAAGTAACACCAGTTATCTATGCCATGCATCCCTGAACACCTATACTATAAAATTTCACATCACCTCATGTGGGTGTAACATATATACACACACAGACACATTTCTCACTGTGAAGCACAGGTAGTGGTCTTCTAGAGAGAGCTATATAAAGAGTGTAAAAGAGGTGAGTTTGAGAAGAATTTCCTTTCATTTCCCCCTCATCATAGGTATGAGAAAGGAAAAAAAAACAAAAAACATTGACTTCTTTGTCTTGTATTTCCCTTGGTCTTTTTGTTTCCATTTCCAAATCCTAGAGAATGTGACACATTGCTGAACATGTACTACAAGCTAACCAATTTTGAGATTGGAACTTGAGGTACCATGGAGCAGGAAATGAACCTAATGCCCCAGCTGCAGGCTCATCACAGCGAAAAGATATAAATAAATAGACTAACAACATCCAAGGGGGAACAGAGGAGGATAGAGTAATTCTGTGCTTCAAAACAAGCAGATGTGTTATCATTGCCTTTCAATTTTAAGGTGAAGCTTTTTATAAAAGGAAGAAAACTGCACTAGTGAGGTAGTTCATTTGGGTAGTGTCTCTTTGCTATGTGTTTGACTTGATTTGATCCAAGTGCCCATCACATTGAAGAAAGCTTTGGTGCTGTGGTCTCTTTCACACCCTCCACTATGGCTTTACACATAAAAATAACAACATTAATAATAAAAGAAAAAAAAACTGATTTACAGCAGCACCCTAGGAATATGAATATCTGAGATAAAGATAAAAACTACTAGCCATGTACCATACAATTTAAAAAGGTCATTTTGTTTCTGATTTTCTAAAAGTTTTCCTCATAACTCATTACCTAGAATCACACACATTCTAGAGACAAGCTTTTCAATCTGATCTTGTGTTTTCTCTCAGTGACTATCAGTGATCATCTGCCCATGTGTTCAATCTTATCATTTCTCAGCAGTGCCAGACCAGATTTTTCACAGTTGAGTGGGGTATTCTGTTCCCACCAGTTGGTTCAGGCTTTCAAGATGTCTGACATTTCCATCAAACACCCTGAGTGACTCTTCCAGGTGATAACACTATTTGCCAGTTCTCTCAGCATTTACTACTGACTGAACTCTATTTGCATTTAAGGCTGCTAAAGGTCATAGGGAATGTCAGGATGAAATTGTACCTCCCCGATGGCCTGTGGCTTTCCTAGTGAATGGACTGCAGGATTTGGTCTACTTAAGTATTTTCATACACTAGCAAAATGCCCTTCATCCTGACATTGCTAAATGAATGTTTTTAATTGCTCTACTCAGGTCGTTTTAGGACAGTAAGAATATCCTGGTAAGGCCCTATGTCAGGCAGCTGTCAGTTTTTTCTCCTAAAATTCTTTCATTGTTAAATACACTATAAATTTAAAGACAGTCTTTAAAAAAAAAGACCGTAACACACTAAGTAGATACACTCCCATCTCCAAGATAATAAAATCGGAAAAACATAAACCTGGGTGTCAAGGAAAAATTATTTAGCTTTAGCACTGAGACTGCTAGCCAGATTTTCTGAATTTTAGGTCTGGGATATTTTTTTCTAGGTAGGTCTGAGATGTTTTTATTTATCTCTCTTCCATGAAATAGGAGCATCTTATATTCTAAGGGTAATAAATCTGTTATTTGGGATATGTGATATATGTATATCACTTCATGCAACAATACTAATAATTATTGATAGTTTCCAGTTTCCATGTAGGGTTTTATCAACAGTAAGTTGTTAGGGACCTTCAATTTCTTGATGTTGCAGACCCCTGTACTTGTATAATGCCTGTTACTTATTGATATATTGGTTATTTCTCTTCTGAACTATTTTCTGAATTCCTGAAAAGTTATGTATAGGACAAAAGGAATGCTGACCACCTACAATCACTTATGATTCCCCTCTGACCTCAATACCTATACTCTGATCGGTATTTTGTAGATGTCTTAATCTAAAAAGCATTTTGGGTCAACAGACTACAAGACAAAAGGGATAAAGCTGCATATTGTGACCAACACTGCCTTCCCTCACAGACCATAGAATGCATAATATGAACATAATATATACCTACTATAAAATCAAAGGTTTACATGAATATGTCCTAGTGGTCTAGCACTAACTATCATAATTTGAATACCCCTGAAAAGATGCTTTTGATGTTTCTCATTACATGCTCCAATGTCATGTAGATTTTCGATAATAAATACTCTCTTGGAATTCTGGTTGCAGTCATACCCTTAACACAGCCCACTGTGGTGTGTGTGTGTGTCCATCTCCAAACCTCTTCATTCACAAGCAAGGGTGTCTGAAGTGAATCTTTCTCAGTCCTTAGTTGCAGCGGAGCTCAGGGTCCTGGCATCTGGTCTTTGATATCTACCAATATATTTCTATGACAAGTTAAGGTCTTCTAAGCATAGAGAAGGAATGGTACTCTTATTTTTAAAGTAAACATTGTTGTATTGACCAATACCTGCATATGTGACTTAGTCAAAGTTATTACTAAATAATTAGGTCTAGTCTCAAGAAGTCAATTTTTCCATCAGTAGAGTTTAACCTTCTAGTGGGTCTTGTTTTATGCCTTTTGAGTGTGATACTTCAGTTGACAGCATAATATGACAAAAAATTTACAAATTTACAAAAAATTTGCCTAGTATATTAGAGAAAGAATTGCACCTAAAGATTTGTTATTTCTCCTACAGTGACAGAAGTTTGATACCATCTGCTATAGTATTATAAGGTAGAAGATCTATGGCAACTTCATGGGTAGAGAACCTTATCCAGGGTCTTAAAATTAGATGTGTTTCAGTGTTGAGAGAGAATAACTTCAGTCACCATACAGTTGATCAGAAGAGGTGGGCTATACATAAGACATACTGAGCAGGGACAGTGTCAACTGTAAGCTGCCCATCTCAAGCTTACAGGAGTACTTATTAGTAAAATCATGCATTACATCAAGATTTTCTTCTTTTTAATGAAACATACATCAGGAATAAATGTCAAGGTATAACAGGTGGTTAAACATCAGTATCAAAAGTTCAGAACATATTTTTATGATGGTGAAAAACATTAGGAATGTAGATAGAAGTGTTTAAAACTTAGCTGCGATAGTTACTGTATGAATATCATTATATCAGGTACATTATTTTAATGCCATAAGATATTGAGTTTATTATAGTCATTCCATGCACTCCAGACCCTCAGGGCAGAAGTCAGACATTAATTAGAGTTATGGGTAACTGCACTTGTGCATTACCACTAGCCTATATGACCAGAAAGTTAATCTGTGATATATCCCAGACCTCACCTTAGAGTAGGATTTTGTAATGAGGGACAGAGCCTGAAAAACAGGTCTCGTGGCATTTTAGTCAAAGGAATGTACCTGGCAGACAAACAAGCAAATATGTATTTTATAAGCATGGAAGCAGAGGTAAAAAGTAGTAGGATTTCTAATAACAAGTATCAGGAAGTCTGGAATCAGAAAACTTCAACAGTTCTTTTTCCCTCCTTCTGACACTGCTGGGGCTTCACCACTTTGGGATAACTTTTTCAGATATAAATGGAGACACAGAGATATACAGAAAGCAAGAAAAAGACAGACTGGCACCAAAGGTTCCCTCAGTGTGGTAGGGGTCATGCTTTAACCTAGGTCACACAGGTAGTAAAACAAGCATAATGTCTATGTAAGCTATGCTACTGGCCCTATAGACAGGTTGTTAAGAAAATTCAGCCAATATACATATAAGAAATACTTCAGTGATGCTATCATTAAAAAAAATTTTTTAGGGGTTGTGGAGATTGATTGCCATTTTGATACATATTTGAGCCTTAACATCACAATGGAAGTGCTAGGGGGAGGTTCCAGTGCTATAGTTATGCACTCTTTCTCTCCTTCTCTCTCTCTTTCTCTTAGTATTTGAATGAAAAAGCTCCCTGGAGTAGTAAAGTCATGCATTGTGAGGTCCTGATTTTGTGAAGAAAATAAAAATAGGTAAAATGATACAATTACCAGTAATAGATAAAACAGAGAGCTAATATAAGAGAAATGTGGAGGCTCTGATTTATGACAGAGCTATGGATTCAGAGAAAGGGCTGAATGTATAAGTAAAGAGATTATAAGAAAAGACCAAAGAAGTAAATACCAGCAAGTATAGAAGATAAAATAGGAACAGAGCTACAGATATAGCTTAGATTTTTTTCTGTTGGACACCTGACTGCATGGTGAAACTATATCTCCAAGAGGTAGACTAATAATAGCACGAGTACCACCACTGGTCACTTCTATCAGGAATGTCTTCACAAGCCCTCTTGTGGGCCTTCCCAGGATCCTGCCCTCACCATAAAGCCACAATGGTAGAAACTACCCCATTCTCCAGAGGGAGTCTGGGTTATCTTGCCCTACCACTCAAGGAAGACTGGTCCTGAAATGAGTGCAGCCTGCAATGTTTCCATCTGTGACCATGAGCTGTGAGCTCAGACCAACAGAGACTCAGAGGTTACACAGGCTCTAGTGCCATATATATGCCCTGGTTAGATGGATGGAGGTAAATAGTTAATTCTATCCACAGAATTTTTTCAAGAATGGGAGCTACTCTCTACCCTAGTCCAACCTTATAGCCCTTTTCTCTACTCTGACATGATTTTCTCAGACAATATTTTTATTCAACTTCATCCTAGCTATCAAACTCAAGCAAAAAATTGCACCTCCCTAGAAACATGCCTAAAATTGACTTCCTATTTTTCTTCCACCCTAAGATCCCTAATCTCATCTGTTCTGTTCCTACTTTTTGGTTCCTGTTCATTAACCATTTTGTCTAATTTTGTGTCCTGCCACCTTCCAGACACTAAATTGCAGATGCTACCAGGATTCCACCTTGACTTCTCTAGGCAGATGACTTCACCAATGAGTCCTACGACCTCGCTTCTACAGAGCTCTGCCCCATTAGGGAAACAGACTAGGGGTATGGATAGACCTATCACCTCCCGTGTCCAGTGGAGAAGCAATTATAGAAGTTATAACTTCTACCATCTGCACCCCCAAAACAATTTTCATCTATACTCCCTGTGAGGGAGAAGTGATAGGAGGAAGAAGAAAAGAGGGCTCTGAACTCCAACTCCATCAGGACCCACAGGAAGAGGAGGAAAAAGGGAAGAACATTTGTAGTAATAGGATCATGTGTGGCTTGGAGGGGACGGAAGGACTGGACCTGGAAGAAAGAGGGGACAATTGTGTACAAATCTAGACAGATAGTTGTAGAGATGATAGTTAACCCTGTCGTTAGAGTTTGGGGCTCTAGCAGGCCAGGCTAGCTTCGCGCTTCGCAGCGGTAGACAGAGACTTGGGGACAGGCTGGGCAGAGAACTCAGTTTAATCTTTATTCATGAGCGGTCAAATCACCACACCATGTGCTTCTCTATCTTTATCCCCCTGGCAGGGACTCTGGAAGTCCCCCTGGCAGCTGCATCAGGGACTCTGGAAGTCCATAGGGGAGAAGGGGGCGCCAGAAACTAGCAGGGGCTAAACCACCACCTCCCAGAGGCTGGGTGGGTGCGGGGGGGGGGGGGGGGGGGGATGGGACCCAAACCAATGTGAAGCATAGCAACAAACCCTTAACTGCAACCTTGGGAGAACTTCAGTTTGCAACGATTCTCAATGAGGGATTGAGAATTCAGAACTCGTGATGGGAACGGTGTGGAATTATACATTCTGACATGTAATTTTATAAATAAATATTATATCACTAATAAAGAAGAAGTACAAAACTGGAGGGGGGAAGGATAGTAACAGGAGTGACCTGAAGATTAAGAGAGGACTAGGATATTTTTTAGATAGCAGAGTTTTTAAAAAATATATTTTATTTAATTTACTTGTTTATTTTAGATAGATCTAGAGAAAAATTGATGGGTAAGGGTAATAGAGAGGAAGAGAGAAAGATCACTTCACCACTTGTGAAACGTTCTCCCTGCAGAAGTGTCTGGAGCCTTAAACCCAGGTTATTGCATATGGTAGCATGTTCTATCTACCAGTGGTATCACCTTCTGACCCCTTCGATAGCAGAATCCTAAACAAATAGCCTATTTACTGATTATAGGAAAGGGGTTAGGTAATGGCAAAAAAGAGCACCACAGTAAAGTAGGGTTGATGAGGCAAAGGGAACGGACCTTTTGGGCCCAAGTAAATTAAATAGTGCCACATTAGCGTTTAGCACAGTCTTAGGTAAGTTTGGGGTAAGAAGGGACTTATCCAATTCCCTAAATCAAGTCAGAGCCATCTCAGGATTCCAAGTTCTGAAAAACTTGCCAAAAGAGGACCCATATAGGAAGTTGCCTTCTTTAGACATATCTAAAAATGGAGTCAAACATATGAACCTTGTGGGGAAAAGAAACTAATATATGAGAGACAAGGTAAAACTGAAGTGGAGAGAGACCTCTGAGTGACTTGTGCAGTAATGATGGAAAGAACAAATGAGGCAAGTGGGCTAAGTACCGGGGATAGAGTTTGTTATGAGAGTGGACAGAAAAATAATGAACAGAACAGTCAGGAAATTTGGCTTGTAATATTAGTTCTCTGTAATTTACATCAACAGAGAATGTACATTTCCTGCAAAGAAAATATAAGCCTGCATTCTGAACTAGCATTGAACTATAAACTAGGGCACCATAAGATGGACAGGGAAGACTCACAGGACAGGAAGACTCACTTTTCCTTTTTCTGCATTACACCTCTCCACTTGGAAGTAGAAACTACCCAGAGGGACCTCCCAAATTATGTGTCTACTTCTGGATTGCTGTGCAATCACTCTGCAGGGAATTCCATAGTCTCCTTCCACAGAGTACAAGGATTCTATAATCTAAGTTGCTTGCAGTTGGGGAATATTTTTTTAATATTAAAAAAAAAGTAAAGGAACTTCATGGGTTTCTTTCACTCTTTCAAGGAAAAAAAATCTAGAGCATTGTTCCAAGGAAATAGTTTCAGATAATAAACTATTACCTGGGTTAACATTATCAGTACATTAAGAATGATAAGAAGCAGTTTCATACAGGAAATTCATAATGTAAAGCCTTAGTAGATCTAATCATCAGGCCTGATAAAGTGAAGTTTATTTGATTTTATTGCTCTGCTTCCATTTACATCCTGGAAATCTTAATCAACTGCCTAAGTCCTGCAAGAATTAAAGGAACATAAATGCCAATATTATCAGTCAGGAAAGATAAGGGTTTTATATACATAAGCTTTTTTTTTTTTTACAGTAATATAACTATGCCTTTCATTGAAGAAAATCTTCAGTAGGTAGCATAGTGTTCATCTGCCCTGTAAGCATTTATTGAGTCATCTATATGTGCAAAATGAAGCACACTTTTAGGTCATGAGCAAGACAGAAGAAACAGATCATATCCTCAAGGAAGTTGAATCTATGCATAGAAATTAGCAATGTAGAAAGGGATAAAATCCAGAAGAAAGTAGAGACTTGCCTGCAATTCCAGGAGGACAGAGAAGATTGAAGCATGGTACAAGTTCGCTTTAAAAAAAAATGTATTAGTTATTTAATAATGATTAACAAGATAGCAGATAGGAGGAGTACAATTCCATACAATTCCCATCACCAGAGTTCCATATCCCCTCCCCTTCATTGGAAGGTTCCTTATTTTTTATATCTCTGGGAGTATGGATCAAAGGACTTTATGGGTGCAGGTGGGGAGGATCTGGCTTCTGTAATTGTTTCTCCATTGGACTATGAATGTTGACTGGTTGAATATTTACCTTTCTAAGGCTTGTCTAAAATAGTAGGGCATTGTCTAAGTGTTAGGAGATTTTTAAAAATCTATTTATTTTTATGACAGAGGCCAAATCCCTACTTAATTCTGGCCTATGTACAGTGGGAGATGGCACTTGGGGAATCAGGTTTGCAAATAGTGTGCTCTGCTGTTAAGCTGGATCTCTGGTACCCCCTGAGTATTAGGAACTTAATAGGGTCTGGGAGATGCTTCAGCTTTCAATAATTCTCAACAAGTGTGTTCCCAAATACTCAGTGTATGGCAAGGCCATTCTACAATTAGATACAATGCTTAAAATCTAAGTCCTTGGAGAAAAAAATTAACTTGTGATTTCACAGAATACTGAAAATAACTGTTATTCACATTTATTTCCCTAAAAACAGATATTCTATAAAAAGAAGAGGAAGAGGCTGGGCAGTGGTACACTCAGTTGAGTGTACACATTATCATGCACAAGGACGGGGATTCAAACCCCAGGTCCTCACCTGCAAGAAGGAAAGTCTCATGAGTGGTGAAGTAGTGCTGCAGGTGTCTCTCTTTTTCTCTTCCTCTGTATATCTCTCTTTTCCCTTTTAATTTCTCTCTGTCCTATCAAATAAGGAAGAAAAAAACAAACAAAAGGAAAACATGTCCACCATGATCAGTGGATTCATTGTGTGTACACCAAGTTCTAGCAATAACTCCAGAAGATAAAAAAGGGGAGGAAGGAAGTACAGAATTGTATGTCTTAAGGGAATGATAAATGATATTACAGAGGGAAAAATCAGATTACTAAGGTCTTTCTTCTGGAATATTGCTTACATAGGCACAAGGATAATCTAAGAATTAAGTTTTTCACAGATTCATTTTAGATGTTTTGGTACTGTATACTTTTTAATAGAAGTGAATGTGTGTGCACAGATATATAAATGTTTCATATTAATATTTGTATGTATTATAGATATGTACAGAAGAGAATCAAAATGAGAGATCTAGAGATAAGAGAGGCTATCCAAGAAGCTCATGCTTATTATAAGTTCCTACTCATTTGACTAGAGGTCCTGAGGAGACCTAGGTGATGCTGTTTCTATGTGTCTTGACAATAAAGATCCAGACTATTGGGATGTACTTGTCTTACGCCCCCTCCCTCCTCACCTTCTCTACTAGAATGCTTCACCTGTCATAGTCTATTAAAGTCACTTATTTCTCAGTATCATTACACTTCATGGGTCACAATTATTGGATTATGGTCTTGCTATTCCTCATCTATGTCGTTCTGACTTTTCTGTCCCTCAGATACCTCCATTTTAACTAGTACAAACTGTTGCTTTTCTTCAAAGCAACCCATTTTAATAGTTAAGTTACAATTCACCCCAACTACAAGCAAGAAATAAACTCTAGGGAGTCCGGCGGTAGCGCAGCGGGTTAAGCGCAGGTGGTGCTAAGCACAAGGACCAGCGGAAGGATCCCAGTTCGAGCCCCCGGCTCCCCACCTGCAGGAGAGTCACTTCACAGGCGGTGAAGCAGATCTGCAGGTGTCTGTCTTTCTCTCCCCCTCTCTGTCTTCCCCTCCTCTCTCCATTTCTCTCTGTCCTATCCAACAACAATGATATCAATAATAACTACAACAATAAAAAACAACAAGGGCAACAAAAAGAATAAATAAATACAATTAAAAAAAAAAAAAGAAATAAACTCTCACCCTGAATCCTCTCCTGTCTCATAACTTAGAATCAATTCAATCACTGAAATATATTCATTCTATCCCAGATGTAGCCTCCTACTCTTAGCCTCCTTTTCATTCCGACCTTCCCTACCTGAATTCAGTTTCCTGTCTCTTACCTGGACTACAGCTCCCCATAATTCCAACATCCTGTCACCTCTCTTTCTCCTTTTTATCTTCCATACTGCAACCATGGCTATCACCCTTTGAGCCAAGTACAGCTGTCTGGCTTCTGCTTTCTCCTGGCGGCCTGGCCTATGGATGAAATTAGATCACTTATAGTCCATCCTCTAATCAGTTACAAACTTCATTTGTCCCACTCATTCCATAGGGCCACAAACATGAGACTGAATTAAACCCAATTTCTCAAAATGCAACAACCCTTTAGAATCTCTCTTTGCTCACATGTTCCTTCTTTGGGGAAGAGAGCTGGGTGAAGGGAGCCAAGAAGAAGAAACTTTTGGCTTGAAAAACACTTACTTGTGCTTAAAACTCAGCTCAATGCCACTTCCTCTGTAAAGCCTTCCTCTACTCCCTGAAATAAATTTCACCATTTCTTGTGCTTTATCTTCAGATCTGCAGAAATTCTTAATACTTATTGTACATATTCATTTCTTTGACAGACTGTGGGATTCTCTTAGGCAAGATGTTTCCTAAGAACCACAATTTAGCATAGTAAAACATGATCAATACACATTGCTGAAATTCATTGATAATGGGGCTAGTTCATTTTATGCACCACTGATTAAATGAAACCTGAATTTTTCTCTTGTGTAGAAAGACTTTAGAAAGGGACCGGCATTGACTTGGAAAAGGGTAAAATGATAAATCCCTCAAGCAATGAAGAACCCAGTAACATGCTTAAGAGTAACTGCTCACCCATGCTCCCAGAGGGATAGAGAATGGGAAAGCTATCGGGGGAGGGGGTGGGATATGGAGATTGGGCGGTGGGAATTGTGTGGAGTTGTACCCCTCCTACCCTATGGTTTTGTTAATTAATCCTTTCTTAAATAAAAAAAAAAAAAAAAAAAAGAGTAACTGCTCACACTATTACTATAACTTTCTCAGTAAAGAGGCAGCAAACCAACATGTACCAAATAAGAGTCTTTCTCTCATTTGTAAATAATTTTTGCCTGAACACAGTCATCTTCACTCATTTAAGCATTGGTTGTGTCTGCTTTTGTGCTTCAAACACAAAGTTAAGTAGTTACACAGAGATCAAAGGCTCATAAAACCAAAAGTACTTACCAGACACAGCTTTATAGAAAAAGCCTGTTGGGGTCAGGCAGCAGCACAGCAGGATAAGCGCACATGACTCAAAGCACAAGGACTGGTGTAAGGATCCCGGTTTGAGCCCCCTAGCTCCCCACATGCAGGTGGGTCGACTCACAAGCAGTGAAGCAAGTCTGCAGGTGTCTATCTTTCCCCCTTCTGTCTCCTCTCCTCTCCTCTCTCAGTTTCTCTGTCTTATCCAACAACAACAACATCAATAGCAACAATAATGACAACAAGGTCAAGAAAAAAGAATGAGAAAAAAATGGCCTCCAGGAGCAGTGGATTGGAATGCAGGCACTGAGCCCCAGCAATAACCCTAGAGGCAAAAAAAAAAAAAAGAAAAAAAAGAAAGAAAGAAAAAAAAAGAAAAGGAAAGAAAGAAAGAAAGAAAGAGAAAAAGTCTGCTAATCCCCACTGTTGTCTATGAGGTATAAATGCATTTATTGATTTTTAGGGCATTCTATTGTCATCATTGGGATTATCCATTTTAGACTCAGTACTTAATCACATAGAAATAGATTAAGTATCTTTTAAAAACAGAGCACAAAGTCTTGTGTGTCTGTGCCCTTTAGAATGATGTCTTAGGCTTGATTCCTGAATAGTGCTTGGCTCATCTACTGATCTGGAAGCAGCTCTGAGCTTTAATCTAATTAGACACTTACACAAATCCTGACAGTCATCTACAATTAGATTGTTGTCACACTCACTCATGTAACTTTTTCATGTCCATGAAGCTTTCATAAAAGAAAGCACAGGCACTTCACTGAGTTCACGGGACAAGGGCACAACTACTGTATGTTTGCATACTAGAGGATGTCTAGACCTACAGTAGAGGTTGGTCTAGACCTGTTTGTGTTGTGACTTGGTAAGGAAGAGATTGAGAGGTTCTCCAATTTTCTCCTCAAAGAGTCAAATTGTTACTATGACCAGATGGGCTGAAGTCAGTGCCCATAATCTTGCAGTAAGGACAGTTGCATAACCTCAATACTTTCAGGGCATAATTCCTTCATGTACATATAAGTCCTAAAACAGTGCATCTACCTTGTACAGTTTGTATATATAGCCTGCACCCTTGATCTCTACTCTAGGCATAAGAAGTATAAGCTAAATGACCAAGAGTATGATTTGGAGCATGGGAGAGTGGTTAGCTGAGCATTTTTGTGTTTGGAAGAAACTTGAAATAATACAAAGTAGGCAGTGGCAACACAAGCAGATGAAAAGGATTTATGGGGCCAGGCGGTGGCACACCTGGTTAAGTGGACACATTACAGTACACCAGGACCTGGTGTGGGGAAAGGCCAACTGTCTGGGAAATCCAGGCCATTATCTCCATGAGAATCTGAGAGGATCAATCCCAAGCCCTCTCCTCACAGGAGGGGCAGTAGGCAGGTCCCCACTGAACCCCATGACCTTTAGATGGATGGAGTTTTCCAGACCGGGAACCTTCCTGCACGTACTTCCTTTCCTTTTGAATAAAGGCCATAAGTTACCATATATGGCCAACTGAAACCCACCACAAATATCCTGGTTTTGCTTAACTGTCCCCTCCCCCCTGCCCTGAGGTGCTCGTAGTTCACCCTTAGAGAGAAGCCTGCCTATGTATGATGAGCTCATGACTAGATCTTCTACGGTAACTTTCCCGTTGACATCAAATACTTGATAGGTCAAGATTTAACCCTGTATTGTGTATGGATTAATGATTACATTAACCTTTTTTCTAACCCTTGAGTACATCTGCTTGCTTGTACCCCAAAAAAACAAGTTGTCTCTCTGAAGCTTCTCCCGGAGGTTGTGATTTCTCTCTGTGCACTCACCCTCATCAGCAGGGTCCCCAGGACCCTCAGGGTGGCCTATCTCCCCCCCTCCTCCATGGTCGCTGACTAATGCACAGAGAACCAGCCCCCACAACCCAGGTTCAAGCCCCTGGTCCCCACCTGCAGGGGGAAGCTTCACAAGTGATGAAGCCGGGCTGCAGGTGTCTCTCTGTCTCTCTCCCTCTCTACCATCCCTCCTCTCTTGATTATTCTCTGTCTCTATCTAATAATAAATAAATAAATTTTTAAAAAAGAAAGTTTTTTTTAAATAAAGATTTATGAACCTGATGTGAAAGAATTCACAAAATAAGATAATTCAAATAGCATGATGTTAATTTATTTTAATGTTCATGATTTCTTTGCTGGTGGCAGGGGTATAGTATAAAAGTATCATTTGTGGGTTGATGAGATATCTCACTTGGTTACTGAATGCTTTGTCTTGTGCACGACCCAGGTTTGAGTCTGGCTCCTACCACATTGAAGGAAGTTTCTTTGCTATGGTCTCTGTCTCTCTGTCTCTCTGTTTTCTCTGTCTTTCTCTAAAAGTTTTTTTTTTATAAAAAATATCATTTTAAACACTTAGAAATAGTTATGAAGTATGGAAGTATTTTTTCTCTGTTTTTTATAGGGAGGTTCATGGTTTATAGTACAGTTTTTGGCACATGGATAGAGTTTCTCATCTCACCAAGATAGGTGTCTTCAAAATAGTCTCTCTCAAATTAGGTCCATTATCATATACCAGGACCTGAAACAAATCCTGTAAGTATTTTGAAATCTCACATTCCTTCTCACAAATCCGAGTAGTTTCAGGAGAAATCTGGAGACAAAATACTAATATTTAGATGCAAGAGCCTGAAGTTACACATATTTAGGCTCATTCTTGAAAAGATAGGCAAGATATGTTTTATATTAAACAGGAAAAAAAAAATTAACTCACAATCTAAGCAAGGCAGCTACTTATGAACTCAGACATTCCTTTCTGAGGCAGTGGAGTTGATACACTGTACTCTTGGGCTGACACTCCCAATCCAGGTTGAAGGGGTGGTGATCCCAAAACTTGAAAGAGGTAAGAGTCAAAATCTTCACAATTTTTTTAAAACAATTTTTGCTTCAGGGTGTCTTTTGAAAAAGAGGTTAAGAAAAGAGAGAGAGAATATGATCAATGAAACATTTAAAATCTATTTAAAGAGATCTGTGTTCCCCTTAAAAATAAGTAATTACCTATGTTTTCTTTTGGGTTTGTTTTATTTTTTCATTGTCCCTGGGGGCTCAATGCCTATACAACTTCACTGCTCCAGATAGCCTTTTAATTTTTTTTCTATTTTGATGGAGGGTGAGAAGCACAGAAAGGGAGAGAAAGAGGAAGAGGAGGAAAGAGTGAGAAAAGGAGAGAAGGAGAGAAAGAAAGAAGGGGAGAGAGAGACAGCTATAGTTCTGCTCCCCCACTAATAAAATTTCCTTCCTACAGGTGGGGGCTGGGGGATTAAACACTGGTCCTTATGCATGTGGACATGTGCACTCTACTAAGTGCACCACCACCTAATTCTGCAAATCAAGTCTTTTTTTTAAAAAAAAAAATTTATTTATTTTCCCTTTTGTTGCCCTTGTTGTCTTTTTATTGTTGCTGTAGTAGTTGTTGTTATCGATGTCGTTGTTGTTGGATAGGACAGAGAGAAATGGAGAGAGGAGGGGAAGACAGAGAGGAAGAGAGAAAGATAGACACCTGCAGACCTGCTCCACCGCCTGTGAAACAACGTCCCTGCAGATGGGGAGCCACGGGCTTGAACCAGGATTCTTACCCAGTCCTTGCACTTTGTGCCACGCGCGCTTAACCTGCTGCACTACCGCCTGACTCCCCAGCAAATCAAGTCTTAAGGCATTTTTACAACATATATAAGAATCTGTGTATAATAATTGAATTTAATATTATACCGTATTTTTCTTTAGCAAATATTTTTTAAAAGATTATGTATGAGAGAGACAGAAAGACAGAGAGAGAGAGAACCAGAGCACCATTCAACTCTCTCTTTTTTTAAATTTTTAATTTAAGAAAGGATTAATGAACAAAAACATAAGGTAGGAGGGGTACAACTCCACACAATTCCCACCACCCAATCTCCATAACCCACCCCCTCCCATGATAGCTTTCCCATTCTCTAGCCCTCTAGGAGCATGGACCCAGGGTCATTGTGGGTTGGAGAAGGTAGAAGGTCTGGCTTCTGTAATTGCTTCCCCGCTGAACATGGGCGTTGACTGGTCGGTCCATACTCCCAGTCTGCCTCTCTCTTTCCCTAGTAAGGTGTGTCTCTGGGGAAGCTGAGCTCCAGGACATATTGGTGGGGTCTTCAATCCAGGGAAGCCTGGCCAGCATCCTGGTGGCATCTGGAACCTGATGATTGAAAAGAGAGTTAACATACGAAGCCAAACAATTTGTTGAGCAATCATGGATCCCAAGCTTGGAATAGTGGAGAGGAAGTGTTAGGGAGGTACTCACTGCAAACTCTAGTGTACTACTGCTTTCAGGTATATATTTTGCAGTAGTTTATGAATACGTGTGCACATAAGCTCTCTCTCACAGAAACTGGTGTATATCTAGGTTATGGGACTTTGTTAGAAAGTGAACTACCTGAGATGAAATTAGAGTGTACTATAAAAGGAAAGGTCTCACCCGAGTAATGAAGCTGAAGGGTTGTCATTCCATACGTGAAGTCTCTGGACACAGTCTGAGGTGAAGCATGTTGAGGTAGCAATCGTTGCGTTGGTTAGGTTGTGATCGGCAGATGCAATATTATTTGGTTTGGATTGGGAGATGCATACGGGAAAGTGGGCCCTATCCAAGGGTTCCAGGACTGGGGGAAGTAGGGGCTCTATAGTGGAGATGTGAGGTTCCTGCTATCTTAGGGTTCAAAAAGACTATCGATAGTTAATGTTCATCACATTATTTGGTAATTGGGTTAACTTTGAAAAGTCCTTTTGTTAGGGTTTGCTGTACAGTATCCAGTATCTTGTATATAGCTGTGCTATTGGATGCTTCTAATCTACTTGGTCTAGGCTTTTGAGAGAGTCCGCATATCAAATACACAGCCTATATATTAAAAGGATTCAGTTTGTGTTTTGAGAAACTTTGAGACATACAATTGATTTTCCCCCTCTCATATTAATTAACTACTGATTTATATGTCTACATTTTGCTAGGAGTGTACATAAACACCATTCCCACCACCAAAGGACTGTGACCCATCCCTCCAGCCCACTCCCACCCCCCACTGGGCCCAGGAAGCTGCATGTCTACCCCTCACCACTGGGTTTTTACTTTGGTGCCCTACTTACAATTTGATCAGGTCCTGCTTTTAGTTTCCCTTTCAGATCTTCTTAGTCAACTTCTGTTGATGAGTGGGATCACCCCATACTCATCTTTATCTTTCTGACTTAGTTCACTTAACATAATTCCTTCTAGCTCTGTCCAAGATGGGTCAGAGAAGGTGGGTTCATTGTTTTTGATAGCTGCATAGTATTCCATTGTGTATATATACCACAGCTTTCTCAGGCACTCATCTGTTGTTGGGCACCTGGGTTGCTTCCAGGTTTTAGCTATTAAGAATTGTGCTGCTATGAACATAGGAGTAAACACCTCTTTTTGGTTGGGTGTTATGGAGTCCTTGGGGTATAAGCCCAGGAGAGGAATTACTGGATCATATGGAAGGTCCATGTCTAGCCTTGTGAGAGTTTTCCAGAATGCTCTCCACAGAGCCTGGACCAATTTACATTCCCACCAGCAATGTAAAAGGGTTCCTCTGTCCCCACATCCTCTCCAGCATTTGTTGCTACTGTCCTTTTTGATGTATGCCATTCTTACAGAAGTGAGGTGGTATCTTAGTGTTGTCTTAATTTGCATTTCTCTGACAATCAGTGACCTAGAGCAGTTTTTCATATGTTTGTTAGCCTTTTGGATCTCCTCTGAGGTGAATGTTTTGTTCATATCTTCTGCCCATTTTTGGATAGGGTCATTTGCTTTTTTGGTACTGAGTTTGCTGAGCTCTTTATATATTTTGGTGATTAGTTTCTTGTCTGATGTCTGGCATGTGAAAATCAACTCCAAATGGATCAAAGACCTAGATTTCAGACCAGAAACAATCAAATACTTAGAGGAAAACATTGGTAAAACACTTTCCCACCTACACCTCAAGGACATCTTTGATGGATCAAACCCAATTGCAAGGAAGACTAAAGCAGAAACAAACCAATGGGACTACATCAAATTGAAAAGCTTCTGCACATCCAAAGAAACTATTAAACAAACAGAGAGACCCCTCACAGAATGGGCGAAGATCTTCACATGCCAGACATCAACTCTGTCTTAAGATGATGTTGAGAGTGAACCTGTAGCCTCTTGTAGCCTTGAGCATGTGAATTGGTATTCTAACAGACTGAACTATCTCCCTGGTCTCAGCATATACTTCATAATTCACTTTGGTTCTATGGTTAGGTCTTCCTTACTGCTTCATTGCTCCATCTCTTATTCAAGTAAGGTAACTTTTTTTTTTCTAAGGCACTGTTCACTTCTGGCATATGGTAGTAAGTGGATTTGAACCTGGGACCTCAAAGACTCAGGTATAAAAACCATTTGCACTAACACTATACTTTCTCTCTGGGCCTCAGATAAGGCCCCAACTTTTTTAATCTTAGCAATATCCCCACATCCATTTTTTTCAACCATATCTTTTAGTATTAGATATCCCAGTTCAATAACTCTAAGCCTAACTCAGCACTTAATGTAAATGAATAAAGATCACTTTTGAAGTTAAAATGCAGCCTACTGCTGAGGAAAATGGGACTCAACAGTCCTTAGTCAAGATCTGATGTTGTGGCTGTGATTTGTGTCTGAATGGTATGTCTATAAACATTTTATTTTTTTCTCCTGGAGATTACGTGTTACAATTTATTGCTGGCCTAAACCTCATTGACTTCCTGGTTGCAGGAAATCAGGATTATCCAGTGATGTGTCACTTGCAAGAGTAATTTAAATTTCTTTCCCCTGGAGCTGAAAGTATTACCTTGCAGGGTAATGAATTGGTCATCAAATTGGTAAACATGCTCACTATCTGGGTCTGTAGCGATTAGATTCATTTCTTTCTGTAACATTTCAAAATTGAGGTCATTTTTATTCACCACCCCAATCACAAATTTTTCTACACTGATGTCATTGGCATTCTTCACCACCTCTGTCAGATTCTTTTCATCACGGGTATCTGTCTGTCCATCAATGATAACCAAGGCCACTTTCTTCACGCCTGGCCGTGCAGCCTTGAACATGTGGTTGGCTGAGTGGAGTGCTGTGGCGGTATAGGTACCTTCCCCCAGATATTGCATGTTGTCCACAGCCAGCTTAAAGTCATCCTTGTTGGAGAACTGTGTCAGATGAGCTACATTCTCCACCTTGTGGCTGTAATTGATTATGCCAATGCGGGCTGTGGCAAGATCCAAGGCAACCTGGTCTGTTAGAGTCTTTACAAAACTTTTTATGATCTGGAAGTTCTCTGGCCCCACACTTTCTGAACTGTCAATCACAAATACCAGGTCTAATGGGGTCTCCTGGCATTTGGTTCTGCAACCTAAAAGATAAAAATTGAGACAGAAACATTGTAAGAATGAAAAAAGCAAACCATTGCTGATTTAGATGAGAGTGGGATAGGGGGAATGCAGGGGAGAGAAGGAAAAGGATATATCCAGGGCCTGTACTGCACCTTCCTCTTTTTACTTTCTTTTTCTCTCTTTCTTTCTTCCTTTATTTCTTCCTCTCTCTTTATTTAATGATGGATTAGTGGTTTATATTACAGTTGTTGACACATGGGTACAATTTCTCATTTCAGCATAATAGTGTCTGCAAAGCATCCCCACTCCCAACTTAGGTCTTATTCCATCATCATACACCAAGACTCTGTGCCCTCCCGCCCAACCCCTCCCTAACTTCCTTCCACAGAGCCCTTTGCCTTGTCACAATAAACCAAACTCAGTCCAAAGTTTACATTGTGTTTCCCCTTCCTATCTTGTTTCTTAAATTCTGCCTATGAGCAAAATCCTCTCAATATTCATCTTTCTTTTACTGGCTTATCTCACTTAACATGATTCCATCAAGTTCTGGAAACAAACACAACCGTCCCAAGTGATCTATGTATACCTATGTTCATAACAGCCCAATTTGTAATAGCCAAAAATTGGAAGCAAGCTAGATGCCCAACAACAGATGATTGGCTAAGAAAGTTGTGGTAGATGTACACAATGAAATACTACTCCGCTATTAAGAATGATGATGTCACCTTCACTTCACCTTAGATGGAGCTTCACCTTCCTTTTGTATGTGAGGACAACTGATAGCTGTTTCCCTTCTGGTTTCTATACCTGACTTCTTTTTAGTAATAGAACAAACCAGTAATAATAATAATAATAGCAAAACACAAACAAAACAAAAACATATAGAGAAGATTAAATAATAAATAATTTTGTGCTAGTTTCTCAGATTAAAGACTAAAACACGGGGATGGGGTGGGATGGGTGGGAGGTGGGCAGTGGTGCACTTGGTTTAGCACACACATTACCAAGAGCAAAGACCAGAGTTTGAGCCTCTGCTCCCCACCTGCAAGGTGGAAACTTCATGAGTAGTGAAGTAAGTATGTAGGTGTCTCTCTTCCTCTCTATGTCCCCCTGCCCTCTCAAAATTCTCTCTGTACTATCAAATAAAGAAATGGAAAATAAAAAAGAAAAGAAAACATGGTTCCCAGGAGTGGTAGATTCGTTATACAGGTATCAAGCTGCAGTGACAACCCTGGTGGTAATAAAAATTTAAAAAAGGAAAAAAATAAAAAAGACTAAAACACCTACAAGGGTCACATGTCCCATATATACCAGTTACAGTGCCCTCCTTATCCTAAAAGATAACCACAACCCAGAATTTGCTATCATCTATCATTCAGATTTAATCTGAATCTGAAATATAATGTTTTAGTCTACAACTATATCCTGGTATGAAAATGGGTATTTGCTCATTGGAATTATTAAAAGCTAAAGTAATGAGAAAGTTTTTATTATGGGTAAAAGATTAAGCCTTTTAATTTACCACAAGAGTAGCTACTCCAACCCCACTAGCCACAGTTAGCCATAATGGTGACTAAGGCAAATCCTCACTTATCAAAGATGCCAACAGTGTGTCTACATTTTGAAACTTCCTATAAGTAATGACATGATATTGGTTAATAAACAACTTTTATTTAGGGATCATCACTTACTCAAAATAGTTGGCACAGTATTAGGCAATAAGGATTACAGAGTTTCGTTCACTTCCTTCTGTCCTTAGGCTACTCATCTACCTTACCACACAAAATAAAATAATAAAATAAAATAAAATAAAACAGGAAAAAGAGTTATTTATACTGGCCAGCTAAAACTTAGAAGCTACATCTAAGTTGACCCATCTGGTGGGTGATATAGCATAATGATTATGCAAAAATACTTGCATGCCTGAGTTTCTGAAGTCACAGATTCAATACTCTACATCACTATAAACCAGAGCTGTGCAGTAGTTTGATAAAATAAAATTTCCCCTTAACCTTAGAAAATTTCAAGCAGGCTCTTAAAGTCTGGAAGCCTTTTAGGTAAGGGCTGGAGGACAAGCCAGTTTTAATGTTCTCTCTATGGAAGGACAGTGATATTCCTACCTCTATCCTCTTTAAATACAAAGTATTCCCTTAATCTTTTCATGATTATTTTAATCTCCTAATTTTAATCTTTTTTTTCTTTACCTCTTCTTTCTGATAACCTTTAGAAGTCTGAAGTATTTTTTAGTCAAGGTTGAAAAACAAGATAACTTCCTTGTTCTGTCTTCCTCTCCATGAAGTGAAAAAAAGTTCTATTAGTAGCATTGAAGAACTCAATTCAGAAAGATTCCAAGAAAAACAGGCATTATTATCACTAGTGAATCTGGACTCAAATACCACTAAGGTCCCTGCAGTCATTTTCCTTTGTTAAGCTTTTCTTCCTAAACTCAGGTAAATGTCACAGAAAACAAATAAGCTCTGTGCTTACAAAAAGCCTAGCTACTCATGGACTGTAGGTTATGTCCTCATGCCCCCCTTTTTTTTTTTTTTAAATGTTTTACTCTGGGAAGATATTTGCCGTTTCTTGGAAGGCAACTGTACAACCAATTGGACTCTTGCCTTTTCTTAAGTAACAATTCCCAAAGTACCTTTCACTGCTTCTTTTTAATTTCTCACTGACTTTCCAAATGGATTTCAGACTTTCTGAGGGACTATATATACATTTTCAGTTGAACACACATTGTGACTAACACAGATTATAGTAGACTTGTAATTTAAAGTATGACCTTTTGCTTGATAGTCAAATCTTACCACATATTTCAAAAATGAGTTTGATAATCTCTTCTCTCTGGAAGAAAAAGGGAAAACATTATCATTGTATGACCATAGTATTATTTATATAACCATATTTTAGGTGTTTCATGCATCTGTCTTATTATAATCTCCATTTATATGTTCTATAGCCTCTTTTTCATTTTTTCTTTCTTTTCTAGCCTTTATTTTCCTTCCTTCCCTTCCTCCCTCCCTTCCCCCTTTCCTTTCTTTGTTGATTTCTTTTCCTTTTCTATTGATTTGCACCACCTCAGGGGCTAATAAGAAACAAGAAAGGATAGAGCAAAAGACATACCACCAGTGGAATTGGAGTCATCTTTATGCTAAACATGAAGAGAAGGCAATAATACAAATTCCACAATCAGACATCAATAACTCTCTTTATTCATATTCAGTTACATGTTGGATACCCTAAGTACTCTTTTTTTAAAAAAAAATTATCTTTATTTATTTATTGGATAGACACAGCCAGAATTGAAAGGGATGGGGGAATTAGAGAGGGGAAAAGACAGACACCTGCAGCCCTGCTTCAGCACTCACAAAGCTTTCCCCTTGCGGGTGAGGACCCAAAGTTCTATCTTTTAACTAGCACTGAGATATTTCCATTGTGGAAAATGAAATAAATAGCACAAAGATTAAAAGTTGGCTATACCTTAATGTATGTATCTAAGTTGTAAAATGTGGTAGCTCAAACATTTGAAGCAGAATTTACTATTAGCTAAGTGACCTAGGGCATAATGTCACTGAATAGTATTTGTGTATTAAGAATGTATTTTAGATTAAATGAGGACACACACACACACACACACACACACACATTTTAGTACAAGGCCGGACACCACAATTTTTATCTACAACAGCCTGGAAACTGCATGTTACTGTTGCTGACTTTTCTGGTTCCTGTAATCCATACACCCTCAAATAGGTGGCAGTCACCAAAGTTGACAAAAGAAAAGAGAGAGCAAAACATTGAAGCTTTACAAGATAAGTTTATTAGGAACACAGTAGTCCTCCCAGAGGGAAGGTATATGTCAGGAGAAGAGAAGCTTCTGCTAGGAAACGGGCCATTGAGTGAGTTGTCCATATTGAGTAGAAACTGGGGCTCTTATAATGAGCTCTGTTATTTCTTCAGTCTATGTGGATGCTTCATAGGTTGTGCCCATATTCACTCAGTCAGCTGCTGTTATAGTGCCTATAAGAGTTTGCATGGGAATCTTGTTGTCTGCACAGCTGGGTGTGTGACATCTTCTGTAGCTTTATGAGCATTATCTACTTGACTCATTGGAACATCTCGAGCATAGTGTCTTCTGATGACATAGAAACCAAAGAACTCTTTGTCTTCTGCCAGGAGCTCTTCCTGCCTACTGTCTCTCTCCCTTTTCTGCCTCACTGCTGCAGATAATCAGTTACATGAATTGGCTCACATGAACTGATCGAGTAATGACTGGAGTTAAAAGAGAATTAATTCTCTGTGGTATTTTTTTCCTCTTTTCCTGTGCCAAGCTCCACTTTTGCAAGTCTCCTCCATAATTTCCTAATACTCTAACTTTGGCTTTTCATAAAATGTTTCCATGTTCCCAAATGCTTCTTTCATGTCCTACAATCCAATGGTTACATCAGAAAAACAAGAGATAAACTAGACAGAAGTAAGTCTGCCTGTGCCTGCACTAAGTAGCATGGCCACAAATGACAGGAATGAGTCTAGAAAAGGTAAGATTCTATGTTTATTGAGAGGGGTTATTGATTAAATAGATGAAATAAACAGAAGGAAATTTTAATAATAAGAAGTGGTGGGTCTGACTTAAGAAGATAAAAAATAAAAGTTTCAAAAGTAATGTTCTAAAGATAAAAAATCTTGTACCCCTAAGTTCATAGCTGCATTATTCATTAGTAGCCAAAGAGTGAAACAAACCTAAATACCTGTTGATGGATAAAGAAGCTATAGAACATATACTCAGTGGAATACTACTTTACAATTCAAAATGATGATATTGTGTTCTCTGGGACAAAATAAATGGAACTGGAAGTGATTATGCTTAGTGAAGTAAGTAAGGAGGTAAAAGTTCTCTCATATATGTAATATAGCAATTGAAACACATCAACTTGCAAAGGCAAAAAAATAAGAAGTGGTCAACCTGTCTTTAAGACTTTGTAAGAACTATGGTGATAATCACTGGTAGGGAGAGGTGGGTATGAGTGCACAGAACTTTGGTGGTGAATGCAGTGTAGAAGTATACCCCTGTTACAATTCTGTAAACCACTACTAAATCACTAATAGTTTTAAAATATGAATGACAATGACAGAATTGCAATGATGCATAGTTTAACTGAAGCATGCACAGACATTTTATTTTTTCACAACAGCTTGAGTAAAAACTCATCAGTGTTTTTACTCAAAAACATAAAGTGGCTACTTTAAAAAAGAACTCTTAATATGAAATTAATAAAACTACATAAAATGAGGGCACCAGCAGTTATTTATCTTCACACATTGTCATGTTTTTCCATATGATTCAAAGAGTCATCTAATCAATCTGAAACTAGAACATATCTAAAAAGGGGAAATTTATCTGTTTATATTGTTTTTAATACATTGTGCTTTTAGACAGAAGGCATGTATTTATATATTTAACTTTTATAAGTATAGAAAATTCTCTATACTGAATTTTATGATCAGACATCTTACCTTTCATTATGTCCTAATTTTTAAGCATTCTAAAAAATAGATTACTGAACTTAAAATTCAAGCCCATTTTAAGGCATCTGATTCACACAACCAAACTACCCTACAGAAAAGTTGGACACTTCTAGCAATATTTAAGAAAAGCACTCTTAGTGTTAGCAAAGTAGCTCACTTGGATAGTGTGTTGCTTTGCCATATGTGCAACCCAAGTTTGATCCCAGTATCCATCACACTGAAGGAAGCTTTGGTGCTGTGAAATCTCTCTCTCTCTCCTTCTCTGCCTCACTGTCTCTATCAAAAAATGAAAAAACAGAGGGTGGAGCCAAGATGACAACTTGGAAGCAAATACTGGCATGAGCTCCAACAAGCAGCAGCTTGTGACATAGGATTCTCTGGATAGGGTAGGATACTGGGCTATCAGCAGGAGGGTGAATAAGGGGTCCCAAGTGTGATACCAAGGAGGGGTCCTATAGCTCACTCTTGGGTTAGAAAATGGAGGCCAGGAGGAAAAAGAAAGGAAATTTTTTTTCTGAAGCTCACCCCTCCCCCCCACCCCAGAACCAGCCCCTAGGGGCTAGACAACCACTCCTAGCAGGCTTCCTGCTGAGCTATTTGCTTTACCAAGATTCCTGGCTCACCAGGGGTGTCATTCTAATCCGTTTCCTTTTTGTTTTGCTTCTCTCTTTTTTTTTTTTTTTTAATTCATATTTTTTTTATTTTTTTATTTAAGAAAGGATTAATTAACAAAACCATAGGGTAGGAGGGGTACAACTCCACACAATTCCCACCACCTAATCTCCATATCCCACCCCCTCCCCTGATAGCTTTCCCATTCTCTATCCCTCTGGGAGCATGGACCCAGGGTTATTGTGGGTTGCAGAAGGTAGAAGGTCTGGCTTCTGTAATTGCTTCCCCGCTGAACATGGGCGTTGACTGGTCGGTCCATACTCCCAGTCTGCCTCTCTCTTTCCCTAGTAGGGTGGGGCTCTGGGCTGGAACTTTATTTGAGTGACAAAATATCTGACCAATCAGAGCCTTACCCCTGCCTCGGAAAGACTACCTGAAGGTTTTTTTATGGATACTTCTCACAATTGGCTGTTTTGCTCAGGCTATCTGCAGCCAATTTGGAGTGGTCCAAGCTGCAGACTGACTGTTAGGGTTTTCTCCTCTATCCTATTTTATTATTACGAATGTGTGTGTGTGTGTGTGTGTGTGTGTGTGTGTGTGTGTGTCCCTTTTCCTCCCTCCTTCTTTAGGTTGACCAAAATTAACTGTTGTTTTTTTTTTTTTCCATTGCCAGGTGACTGGGTGTCCTAGCCATTGTGAGAGGAACTGACTTCACTCTCCCTCTTCCCTCCACTCTCCTTTCTCCTTTCTCCTAGCTAATTAAAAAAAAAACAAAACTTTCCTTTCACTGCTCTTTTTTTTTCTCTTATTCTTATCTTCTTTTCTTCCTTCCTCCTTCCTTTGCTTTCTGAATTCACTGACATTCGTTTGTGAATTATTTTGGGGAAGAAATATGACTTAGCATGGACTCTGTGTGTGTCTCTCTCTTCTCTATATCCATTTCTCCTCTTGCTATCCCTAGAATTAACAGTGGACAGTAGATTAGCATAATTGTCTATTCTTGCCTTCCCTTTTTTTCCATTTTCTTTTTCTTTTGGATTTGGTTGTTATATTTTCTTGGACTGGAGGTGTTGTTTGGCTAACAGGTATTGGATGAACTACGCCAATCCTTGCTTCAGTAACAACTGTTGTAATTTCTGAGGTTGGTGACTGCATTTATCATATAGGTATTTAGTATAGTGTGGCTTGTACTGAAAACACAACAGAACAGAAAAATAAAAACACATCAATAAAAAATGGTTAAATCAAGAGCAAATAAAACTGCTACCACAATGAATCAAGACAGGCACACAGAAGAAAGTCCAAATCAATTATAAGTAACCATAGATAAGAAAAGTATGCAGGCAATAGTAAAATATACAAAAACATACAAAGAGCTCAGCAAACTAAGCAACAAGAAAGCAAATGACCCCATCCAAAAATGGGCACAGGATATGAACAAAATATTCACTACAGAGGAGATCAAAAGGCTAACAAACATATGAAAAATTGCTACAGGTAACTTATTGTCAGAGAAATACCACCTCACGCCTGTAAGAATGGCATACATCAAAAAGGACAGCAGCAACAAATGCTGGAGAGGCTGAGGGGACAGAAGAACCCTTCTGCACTATTGGTAGGAATGTAAACTGGTCCAGCCTCTGTGGAGAGTAGTCTGGAGAACTATCACAAGGATAGACATGGACTTTCCATATGTCCCAGCAATTCCTCTCCTATGGATATACCCCAAGGATTCCATAACATCCAACCAAAAAAATATGTGTACACCTATGTTCATAGCAGCACAATTTGTAATAGCTAAAACCTGGAAGCAACCCTGGTGCCCAACAACAGATGAGTGGCTGAGAAAGTTGTGGAATACTACACAATGGAATACTACACAGCTATGAAGAACAATGAACCCACCTTCTCTTGGATGGAGCTAGAAGGAATTATGTTAAGTGAGCTAAGTCAGAAAAATAAAGATAAGTATGGGATGATCCCATTCACAAATAGAAGTTGAGAAAGAATAACAGAAAGGGAAATTCACAGCAGGATTTGACTAAATTTGGAGTAGGGCATCAAAGTAAAAACCCAGGGTTGAGGGTGGATGTTCAGCTTCATGTGGTGTGGCGGGGGGAGGAGGGAGAAGGGGAAATGGGATGGGACACAGTCTTTTGGTGGTGGGAATGTTGTTTATGTACACTCCTATTAATTTGTAGTCATATAAATCACTATTTAAGCAATATGAGAGGGGGAAAACTGATTGTCTCAAACTTTTTAAAGCACAGACTGAGTCTTTTTAATACATAGGCTGAGTGTTTGATATGTTGACTCTCTTAAAAGCTTAGTCCAGGGGGGTTCCTGGAAGATGGTGGACTGAGAAGTTGCTAATGGCTTCAGCTCTGACAACATCTTCTGGAAACGGTAGGATTTTCTGCCTTTAGTAGGCCAGTCAATAAGGGGTCCTAGCGGTAACACCAAGGAGGTGACTATAACTTAATTTGGGTTAAGAAATAGAGTAGAAAAAAAGGGGGAAATTTTTTTTTCCTTTTAATTATAAAGCACACCTCCTCCCCCTCCCTACCCACCCATAACCAGTCCCTGGGGACCAGCTCCTAACAGGCTCCCCTGCTGAGCCTCTTTCTTTCTTTACCAAATTCCTGTCCCACCAGGGAGTATCATTCATTCTAAGTCTATACCCTTCTGAAACCTCTGGCCTTTTTTTTTTTCTTTCTAAGTAGCCAACCCCCACACCTCACCCCGCATAGCTAATTAAATAATTAAAAATAAATTTAAAAAAACTTTCCTTTCACCACTCTTTTATGACTGTTCTTTTTCTAATCTTTTTCTTTTTTCTCTTTTTCTTTTTTTTTCTTTTTCTCATTCTTGTCATCCTTTCTTCCTCAATCCTACAGCTTCCAAAGCCACAGGCCCCAGGCCCCACACCACCAAACAGTGTGCTTTTTTGAACTCGCTGATACACATTTAGGAATTATTTTGGGGAAGAATTCTGACTCAGTGTGGACTCTCACTGCGAGTGTCTCTGCTCAACTTCCCTTCCTCCTTTAGCCACTCCTAGAATATACAGTGGATAGTAGATTTGCATAACGGTCTATTTCAGCCTTCCTTGTCTAGTCCTGAGGGTTTTTTTTTCTTTTCACTGCTCTTTAATTACAGCTCTTTTTCTTATCTTTTCCCTTTTATCTCACTTGTATCTTTTTTCTTTTTCTTTCTTTTTTTTTTATCTTGTCATACACTCCTTCCTTCCTTCTTCTTTGCCTTTCTGAATTTGTGAATTATTTTGGGGAAGAAATCTATCTCAGACTGGACTCTCTATGTGTGTATCTCTGCTCTAGTCCCCTTTCCCCTCTTGTTACCCTTAGAATATACAGTGGATAGTAGATTTGCACAACTGTCTATCCTTGCTATCCCTTCTTTCTTTTATCTTTCTTCTTCACTGGGATTTGGTTACAATTTTTTCATGGACTGGAGAAATTGTTTGGCTAACTGGTAATGATTAAACTGCTTCAATACTTGCTTCAGTTGCTACTGTAATTCCTGAGGTTGGCAAGTGTAATTGTCATATAGGTATTTAGTAGTGTTGCTTGTGCTCAAGACACAACAACTGAGGAACAACAGAGCATAATAAAAAAAAACACATAAATCAAAAAAATGGGTAAATCAAAAACAAATAAAACTGCTACTTCAATGAATGAAGACAAGAGCCCAGAAGAAAATACAAATCAGCCAGAAGTAACCATAGATAAGAAAAGTATGCAAGCAATAATAAACTTATTAATCACAGAAATGAAAACAACATTGGAGGAAAGTAATGGCAGTATTAGGGAAACAACAGTTGAGAACCCAAGGAAAATACTGATTATCTTGAGGCAATTAGAGAACTGAAAGCTGAAATAGCTGTAATGAACAAAGAAGCTGAGGCAAGGGAAAGCAGACTAACAGAAGCAGAAAACAGAATTAGTCAGACAGAGGATGAGTTAGAGAAAATGAAAAGAGGTGAAAGAGCTTAAAAAGAGATTGAGAGACATTGAAAACAACAACAGAGACATATGGGATGATCTCAAAAGAAGTAACATTTGCATAATTGGCCTGCCAGAGGGAGAAAGAGAGGAAGGGGAAGCAAACATTCTAGAGGAAATAATAGAAGAAAACTTACCAGTCATGAATAACAGAAAGGACATCAAGATTCAAGAGGCCCAGAGAGTACCAAACAGAATCAACCCAGACCTGAAGACACAAAGACACATTATACTCACAATGAGAAGAAGTAAGGATAAAGAAAGGATCCTAAAGGCTGCAAGAGAGAAACAAAAAGTCACATACAAGGGTAAACCCATAAGATTATCTGCAGATTTCTCCACTCAAACTCTAAAAGCTAGAAGAGAATGGCAAGATATCTATCGAGCCCTGAATGAAAAGGGTTTCAACCAAGGATAATATATCCTGCTAGACATTCATTCAAACTAGATGGAGGGATCAAAACCTTCTTAGACAAACAACAGTTAAAGGAGGCAACCATCACCAAACCGGCCCTGAAACAGGTTCTAAAAGACCTCTTATAAACAAGAACATCACTATAATACTTGCAATATATCAGAGCAAACAAAAAAAAATTTTTTTTGAACAATGGCACTACAATACATTAAATCCATAATACCAATAAATGTCAATGGCTTAAACTCACCCATCAAAAGGCACAGGGTGGGGGGATGGATCAGAAAACATAATCCAACCATATGCTGCTTGCAAGAATCCCATCTGTCACAACAAGATAAACATAGACTGAAAGTAAAGGATGGAAAACTATCAAACAGGCTAATGGACCACAAAAAAGGGCACGAACAGCCATTCTCATCTCAGACACAATAGATTTTAAATTAAATAAAGTAATAAAAGATAGGCAAGGAGACTACATAATGATTAGAGGATCAATCAGCTATGAAGACATAACAATCATTAACATCTATGTACCCAATGAGGGACCATTCAAATACGTCAAGCACTTACTGAATGAATTTCAAAAATACATCAATAGTAATACAATAATAGTGGGAGACTTCAATACCCCACTCTCACACTTAGACAGATCAACAAAGCAGAGAACCAACAAAGATACAAGATAATTGAATGAAGAGATTGACAGACTAGACCTCTTGGACATGTACAGAGTCCTTCACCCCAAAAAACTGGAATACACCTTCTTTTCAAATCCACATAACACATACTCAAGGATAGACCACATATTAGGTCACAAAGAAAACATCAATAAATTCAAGAACATTGAAATCATCCCAAGTATCTTCTGAGACCACAGTGGAGTAAAACTAACATTTAACAACAAACAGACAATTATTAAAAGTCACAGAATTTGGAAACTAAACAACATACTCCTTAAGAAACACTGGGTCAGAGATTCACTCAAGCAGGAAATTCAAATGTTTCTGGAAACAAATGAAAATGAAGACACAACCTATCAAAATATTTGGGACACAGCTAAAGCAGTACTGAGAGGGAAACTTATAGCCATACAATCACATATTAAACACCAAGAAGAAGCTCAAATGAACGACCTTACTGCACACCTCAAGGACTTAGAGGAAGAGGAACTAAGGAACCCTAAAGCATCCAGAAGGACAAAATCACTAAAGTTAGAGCAGAAATAAACAACATCAAAAATAAAAGAACCATACAAAATACCAATGAAGCCACATGTTGGTTCTTTGAAAGATTAAACAAAATTGACAAACCCCTAGCCAGACTTACCAAACAAAAAGAGAGAAGACTCAAATTAATAGAATTGTAAACTATGGAGGACATATCCCAACTGTCACCACAGTAATCCAGAGAATCCTGCAAAACTTCTATAAAGAACTGTATGCCACCAAGCTAGAGAATCTGAAAGAAATGGAACAATTCCTAGAAGCATATGCCCTTCCAAAACTAAACCAAGAAGAACTACAAAATCGAATTTCACCAATCACAGACAAAGAAATTGAAACTGTTATTAAGAACCTCCCCAACAACAAAAGTCCTGGACCAGATGCCTTCACAAATGAATTCTACAAAACTTTCAGGAAACAGTTAGTACCCATATTTCTTAATCTTTTCCATAAGATTGAAGAAACAGGAATACTCCCTTCAACCTTCTATGAAGCCAACATCACCCTGATAAAAAAAGCTGATAGGGACAGAACAAAAAAGGAAAACTACAGACCAATATCTCTGATGAACATAGATGCCAAAATATTAAACAATATCTTGGTCAACCGGATACAGCAACATATCAAAAAGATTGTTCATCACGACCAAGTGGGATTCATCCCAGGAATGCAAGGCTGGTTCAACATCCGTAAGTCAATCAATGTCATTCACCACATCAATAAAAGCAAAGCCAAAAACCACATGATTATCTCAATAGATGCAGATAAAGTCTTTGACAAAATCCAACATGATTCATGCTCAAAACTGTACAAAAAAGGGGAATAGATGGGAACTTCCTCAAAGATAGTGGAGTCTATATATAGCAAACCTACAGCCAACATCATACTCAATGGACAGAAGCTGAAAGCATTCCCCCTCAGATCGGGGACTAGACAGGGCTGTCCACTGTCACCGTTATTCTTCAACATAGTATTGGAAGTTCTTGCCATAGCAATCAGGCAAGAGGAAGAAATCAAAGGAATACAGATTGGAAGGGAAGAAGTCAAGCTCTCACTAATTGCAGATGATATGATCGTATACATAGAAAAACCTAAATAATCCAGCAGAAAACTACTGAAAGTTATTAGGCAATAGAGCAAAGTATCAGGCTACAAAATCAATGTACAAAACTCAGTGTCATTTCTTTATGCAAAAACTAAATCTGAAGAAGAAGACATCCATAAATCACTCCCATTTACTGTTTCAGCAAAAATCAATCAAATACCTAGGAATAAAGTTGACCAAAGAAGTGAAAGACTTATATACTTAAAACTATGAGTCACTACTCAAGGAAATAGAAACTGATACCAAGAAATTGAAAGATATCCCATGCTCATGGATTGGATATATCATCAAAATGGAAATTCTCCCCAGAGCCATATACAAATTTAATGCAATACCCATCAAAGTTCCACCAAGCTTCTTTAAGAGAATAGAACAAACACTACAATCATTTATCTGGAACCTGAAAACACTTAGAATTGCCAAGATTATCTTAAGGAAAAGAAAAAGAAATGGAGGCATCACACTCCTAGACCTTTAACTATATTATAAAGCCATCATCATCAAAACAGGATGGTACTGGAACAAAAATAGGCACACAGACCAGTGGAACACAACTGAAAGCCCAGAAATGAATCCCAACACCTATGGACATATAATCTTTGATAAGGGGGCCCAAAGGATAAAATGGAAAAAGGAGGCTCTCTTCAATAAATGGTGCTGGGAAAACTGGGTTGAAACATGCAGAAGAATGAAATTGAACCACTTTATCTCACCAGAAACATAAATCAACTCCAAATGGATCAAAGACCTAGATGCTAGACCAGAAACAATCAAATACTTAGAGGAAATCATTGGTAAAACACTTTCCCACCTATACCTCAAGGACATCTTTGATGGATCAAACCCAATTGCAAGGAAGACTAAAGCAGAAACAAACCAATGGGACTACATTAAATTGAAAAGCTTCTGCACATCCAAAGAAACTATTAAACAAAGAGACCCCTCACAGAATGGGAGAAGATCTTCACATGCCATACATCAGACTAGAAACTAATCACCAAAATATATAAAGAGTTCAGCAAACTTAGCACCAAAAAAGCAAATGACCCCATCCAAAAATGGGCAGTGGATATGAACAAAACATTCACCTCAGAGGAGATTCAAAAGGCTAACAAACATATGAAAAACTGCTCTAGGTCACTGATTGTCAGAGAAATGCAAATTAAGACAACATTAAGATACCACCTCATCTTGTGAGAATGGCATACATCAAAAAGGACAGCGGCAACAAATGCTGGAGAGGTTGTGGGGACAGAGGAACCCTTTTGCATTGCTGGTGGGAATGTAAACTGGTCCAGCCTCTGTGGAGAGCAGTCTGGAAAACTCTCACAAGGCTAGACATGGACTTTCCATATGATCCAGTAATTCCTCTCCTGGGCTTATACCCCAAGGACTCCATAACACCGAACCAAAAAGAGGTGTGTACTCCTATGTTCATAGCAGCACAATTCATAATAGCTAAAACCTGGAAGCAACCCAGGTGCCCAACAACAGATAAGTGGCTGAGAAAGCTGTGGTACATATACACAATGGAATACTATGAAGCTATCAAGAACAATGAACCCACCTTCTCTGACCCATCTTGGACAGAGCTAGAAGGAATTTTGTTAAGGGAGCTAAGTCAGAAAGATAAAGATGAGTATGGGATGATCCCACTCATCAACAAAAGTTGAGTAAGAAGATCTGAAAGGGAAACTAAAGCAGGACCTGACCAAATTGAAAGTAGGGCACCAAAGTAAAAACCCTGTGGTGAGGGGTAGACATGCAGCTTCCTGGGTCAGTGGGGGCTGGAGTGGGTGAGAGGGATGGGTCACTGTCTTTTGGTGGTGAGAATGGTGTTTATGTACACTCCTAGTAAAGTGTAGTCATATAAATTACTAGATAATTAATATGAGTGGGTGAAAATTAATTTTATGTCTCAAAGTTTTTAAAACACAGACTGTCTTTTTAATATATAGGATGTGTATTTGATGTACAGACTCTCTCAAAAGCCTAGACCAAGTAGATCAGAAGCAACCAATAGCACAGCTATATACAAGATACTGGGTACTGTACAGCAAACCCTAACAAAAGGACTTTTCAAAGTTAACCCAATTACCAAATAATGTGACGATAACATTAACTATCAATTGTCTTTTTGAACCCTAAGGCAGCAGGAACCTCACATCTCCACTATGGAGCCTCTACTTCCCCCAGTCCTGGAACCCTTGGATAGGGCCCTCTTTCCCATATGCCTCTCCCAATCCATATCAAATAATATTGCATCTGCCGATCACAACCTAACCAACACAACGATTGCCACCTCAACGTGCTTCACTTCAGACTGTGTCTAGAGACTTTACGTGTGAATTGACAACCCTTCAACTTTATTACTCGGGTGAGACCTTTCCTTTCATAGTATACTCTAATTCCATCTCAGGTGGTTCACTTTCTAACAAAGTCCCAAAACGTACATATATACCAGTTTCTGTGAGAGAGAGCATATGTTCACACGTATCCATAAACTAATGCAAAATATATGCCTGAAAGTAGAAGTGCACTAGAGTTTGCAGTGAGTACCCGCCTAACACTTCCTCTCCTCTAATCCAAGCTTTGGGTCCATGACTGCTCAACAATTTGTTTGGCTTTGTATGTTAACTCTCTTTTCAGTCACCAGGTTCCAGATGTCATCAGGATGCCGGCCAGTCTTCCCTGGACTGAAGACCCCACCAATGTGTCCTGGAGCTCAGCTTCCCCAGAGACACACCCTACTTTGGGTCCATGACTGCTCAACAATTTGTTTGGCTTTGTATGTTAACTCTCTTTTCAGTCACCAGGTTCCAGATGTCATCAGGATGCCAGCCAGTCTTCCCTGGACTGAAGACCCCACCAATGTGTCTTGGAGCTCCGCTTCCCAAGAGACCCACCCTACTAGGGAAAGAGAGAGGCAGCCTGGGTGTATGGACCGACCAGTCAACGCCCATGTTCAGCAGGGAAGCAATTACAGAAGCCAGACCTTCTACCTT
Organism: Erinaceus europaeus; assembly: GCF_950295315.1. Taxonomy (NCBI): domain Eukaryota; kingdom Metazoa; phylum Chordata; class Mammalia; order Eulipotyphla; family Erinaceidae; genus Erinaceus; species Erinaceus europaeus. The sequence goes on along the minus strand of NC_080169.1, from coordinate 48,050,745 downwards.
CTGCAACCCACAATGACCCTGGGTCCATGCTCCCAGAGGGATAGAGAATGGGAAAGCTATCAGGGGAGGGGGTGGGAAATGGAGATTGGGTGGTGGGAATTGTGTGGAGTTGTACCCCTCCTACCTTATGTTTTTATTCATTAATCCTTTCTTAAATTAAAAATTTAAAAAAAAAGAGAGTTGAATGGTGCTCTGGTTCTCTCTCTCTCTGTCTTTCTGTCTCTCTCATACATAATCTTTAAAAAAATATTTGCTAAAGAAAAATACGGTATGGAAAAATAAATTTAAAAAAAGTACAGGGTAGGTAGAGGAACAGCCTTTATGAAGTAATTTGGCAAATCATTAAAGTATTCAATTTTAGCAATAGTACTTGCCTCTTAAAAGAGGAGTTTGTTAGTTGACTTAGATGAACTTGTAAGTGATAGCTGCTTTGGAATATATTTAATGGGGGAGAATGGAGATAGGAAAAAAGGAGAGGTGTTGGAGCAACATTAAGGAGGAACCGCCTGGATTTGTAATCAGATAAACCAACACAGATTACAAAAATTTTGCTATTAACTCACAAGGTGGCTAGATAGAAAAAACAAAGAGATGGAATAAGTAAAACAATAGTAAACTCTTGAAATGTAATTTTACTTTTGCAATAATGTGGGGAGAAGAATAGCAAAAGGTTTATAGATGTTTCACAGGTAATTGGTGACGAAGTGATCTATACATAAAATTAATCCTCATTTTATAATTGATAATCTCTTCAGAGTACCTTTCAAAGGAATTAATTTTTGGGGAAAATATCTTCATTTTAAAATGTAAAGATTTAAGGCTGAGGAGATCACCTAATGTTTTTGCAAAAAGACTTTCATGTCTAAGGCTCTGAGGTCCCAAGTTCAATCCCCAGCACCACCATAAGCCAAACCTGAGCACTGTTCTGTTTAAAAATAAAATAAAATAAAATAAAATAAAAGCAAAGACTCATGTAAATAAAAAGTCCTTTTTCTTTTTCTTTTTTTTTTTTTTTTGACAGTTGACCTCCTTGTTACCATTTCCATCAGGAGTCGGAGAGTATCAATACCTCTCTCCACAATGAGGTCAGAAAGGACTGCCCACTCTCAGGCAGAAGTTGAAAAACAAGATCATAAATGAAAACACAAGTAGAACCTGAAATGTAATTGGCATATCGCACCAAAGTAAAAGACTCTGGGATGTGTAGGTGGGGAGAATACAGGTCCATGAAGGATGATAAAATGACATAGTGGGGGTTGTATTGTTAAATGGGAAACTGGGGAATGTTATCCATGTACAAACTATTGTATTTACTGTTGAATGTAAAACATTAATTCCCCAATAAATAAATAAATTAAATTAAATTAAATTTAAAAAAAGGACTGCCTAGTAACATTTCTCCCTTACACTCAAATTTATTACCCTGTGAATCTAAGTCTACAGGGAACTTGCAACAGTTTTGTCATTTAAATAGCCATTGGAATTCTACATTGAAAGAATTCATACTTAAACAGCTAAAACATGAATGCAATAAATTTTCAAGTAAAACTTTTCAATTACCTCAAGGATTGATACTCACTCTAAGACCTTGGTATCCTTTTGGTCCTTGTAACCCCTACTTAGTGGGAAAAGAGTATCAGTCAATGTAAGTTGCAACCAGTTAATTTGTAAAATTACAATAAGGGTTTTAAAAAAAAAATCATTTCTTGCCTGTTCTCCTGGAGATCCCGGCTCTCCAATTTCCCCTTTATCACCTTTTTTTCCTGTATCACCCTGTTCTCCAGGTTCTCCCTTTAAAATGTAATGAAATATGAATATGAAATATGAATATTAGGGGACAGTGAGATATCCCACTTTATAAACTGCTTGCCTTACCATGAGTGCTACTTAGGTTCAAGTACCCAGCACAGTATAGGAGTACTGTGACACCAGGTAGGTCTTTGGTGCTATGGTGTCTCTATCTCTCTATAAAAGTCAGCTTAAAAACTTCAGAAACATGTGCAAAACTTCAGAGATGAAAAAATTAGCTAAATTTTAATATTAAAGTCAAATAAAGCTCTAAGATTCAGCTCATTTGTCTCTTCAAGACCCATAATACCTATATTTACAAATACTGAGGAAAAAATTGGGGACTGCTTTATTTACATTTCCCTGGGTCTATGGTTTCATTCATGATAAAACAGACATCTAAAAGTGAAATATTGTCAGGTCAGCTTACTACCTTCAGGAACTACAACAATTAGATAATTAGATAGCCTGAGTTATCTGCTATCTTCTAAATTGCAGGCTATGAGAATTTATTCCTTTATCAACTGACTATGAGGGTGAAGAAGTTGAGATTTTACAAAGTTTGAGATTTTACAAAGTTGAGATTTTACAAAGCATGTTTGTAGTTAGGAAAGTAAATGCATAAAAACTCACTTAATGAAAACTTTTCCTTTGTTATAAGAACAAGGGTCAGATCACTTCCAAAGATCACTTCCAAAGTTAAGTATGAACTGTTGAGATTCTAAGGCAAGAATGTCTCTAAAATACTAAAATACTTACCTTCTGTCCTGGAAGGCCATGGCCCATCATGCCCTTTATCCCTGGAAAGCCTTGAAGTCCTTGTTCCCCCTTCACATGGTAAGAAAGATGATCTGTTAACTTCCCAAGATAACTCAGAATGTCCTTTGGGTCAGAAACATACTTAATTTCTAAATGGCTAGATTTAGGGGGGAAATAAATGCCATATGGACTCAGCACTTTACTAATAAAAGTTTACAAAAATTTTTATACAAAAATGGGGTAGAAATGAGAGCTGATTTAAAGCATTTGCCTATTTCTGTGATGTAAATACTTCTACTAGGACCATGTCCAAACTTTAAACAGGATATCAATCTGCTATTATTTTAATTGTGGCAATAATGGTGGTTTTATTATCTTTTACATTTTATTTCTCTCTTTCTTTCTTTTTTTTTTTTGGTGAATCTATACAGTGTTTTATCTATTTTATTTAACTTTTCAGAGAACCAGCCCTCAGTTTCACTTATCTTTTTAATTGTCTTTTGATTTTCATTTCATTAATAGCTTCTCTCATTTTGACTATTTTCTTCCTCCTGCAGATTTTTGGGTCTCTTTGTTGCTACTCCTCTTGTTGTGTCAGTTGTGATGTAGCTTATTTGAGATATCTCTCTCTGTCTCTCTTTTATTAATGTGGGCCTATTGTAATATGAACTTCACTCTTAGGATTGCTTTCACCATGTCCAAAGAATCTGGTAGCTGGTCTCTTCATGTTCTTTCTTTCTTTCTTTTAAATTTCTTTATTGGGGAATTAATGTTTTACATTTGACAGTAAGTACAATAGTTTGTACATACATAAAATTTTTCATTTACATTTTCTATACTTTATAATATACATTATTTTAATAATGGAGGAAAAGAAAATACAACAGCATATCTCTCTAATTCATATAAAGGAACTGGTTATTTAATTCACCATTCACTGCTCATTCTGTCCTAATAATTTGTAGTACTATAAACCTACTTAAATTTAGCACCACCTTAATTTGAAAAAACAAAATTTTTTCACTTCAGGACTAGTCATATCTCAACATTATCTTTTGCTCTCAAAATAGCACAGATTAAAAGGGTTTTCATGATGTTGATCTCAAATAAAAATCACCACTAATGATGACACAATCATAATTTTGATGTTATAGAATCCTAGATACAATGGTTACATTATCTAGGTCACTATTAGCAATGAATCCATGGCAAAGGTTTGAAGGACTAAGAACTTGGGATTCAGCTTGCTTATTTTCAACATCTTTCTTAAAGGTATCCTGACCACATCCACTAGAACCACTAGAAAAGATAAAAACTTCAGGACTGGGAGCAGGGTGGTAGTGTACCAGGTTGAGCACACATTTCACCATATGCAAGCATCCACAGTGGCCAGAAACAGTGGTAGATTCATTGAAGGCACCAAGCCCTAGTATTAACTCTGGTGGCGAGAGAGAAAGAGAGATGGGGGGGAAGAGAGAGAGAGAGAGAAACAGAGAGAGAGGGAAACAGAGAGAGAGAGAGAAACAGAGAGAGAAACAGAGAGAGGGAAGGAATAAAAGAAGGAAGGGAGGAAAAGGGGAAAAACTTCAAACTGAGATAATAAGAATAGGTGTAAAATGTACCCAAGACACCCTATCACCCGAGGCCCTAGTCAGGGAGTGCTGGGATTCCCACACAAACATGATGGGCCTAGACCTCTAACAGATCCCTCTCTCCACCGTCGTCACTGGTCATCTCCATCAGGAACAACATAATGGACCCCTTTGTGGGCCCCTATTGGACCTTGCCCTCAATGTGAATCAACAATGGTAGGAAGAGCCCCATTCTCTGAAGGGAGGTTGGGCAATATACTCTACCACTTGAGGAAGATGGGTCCTGAAATTAGTGCTGCCTAGAATAATCCTAGCCATGACTACAGAATGTGAGCTTAGACCCTACAGGCTTCTGTGCTGAATATGGGCCCCAGATCAAATCTTTGGGGTTTGCACTTAACAACCTTTATACACTTTTCTCATATTTGGGAGCTATTCTATTCCCTGATCCAGCTTTGTAGTCCTTTCCCACACTGACACCATCTCCCCAGACAATACCTTGGGTCTACCTGCATGTTAGTTGTCAGGCTCAGGCAAAAACTAGTAAAGTCATGGGAACTTTGGAATATACCTAGAATAGACCTACTAGCTTTTTCCAAAATGGAGATCCCAAATCTTCATTTGCAATATTCTTGCCTTTAGGTTCATGATTAGTCAACAATTTGTTCTGCTTTATATCTAAATTCTTTTTCAGCCATCAAGTTGCAGATGCTTTCATGATGGCAACCTGCCTTCTCTGGTCAGAGGAACTCACCAATGTGTCCTGAAGCCCCACCTCCCCAGAGCCCTGCCCCACTAGGGAGAGAGAATAGGAAAGATTTCAAAGGAAGGGATGGGATATGTAGTTCTGATGATGGAAACTGTGTGGAATTGTACCCCTCTTATCCTATGGTTTTGTCAATATTTCCATTTTATAAATAAATAAAATAAAATAAACTTTAAAATATGTGCCTAAGAGTCACTAGTCCAGAAGGCACAATGGGCTTTAGAAAGTCACAACTGGAAGTGTCACAGAGGTTTGCTTAAAGCTCAGTGTAACTGAATAACATTACTTCTGAATCCACTTCTCACGCTCAGTATATTTCAAGCTCTTTTGAAACCAAGAAAATTTTTCCTTCCTTAATTTGCAATGAAATATCTTGGACACATAAAAATTTAAACAAAAAAGACACTCAGCTATAAACACCAAGTTAAAAAAATGAAACAGCACAGACCTAATTTCAAACCCTGAAAAATCTACTGCTAATCCCATCCCACTAAACAGAGAGGAACCGGGGGGCCCAGGTGGTGGCGCATCTGGTTGAGTGCACATGTTACAATGTGTTTAAGACCGGGTCCCCACCAGCAGGGAGAAAGCTTCACAAGTGGTGAAGCAGTGCTGCAGGTGTCTTTCTGTCTCTCTTCCTCTCTATCCCCCCTACCTATTCAAATTCTGGCTATCTCTATCCAATAAATAAATGAAGATAATAAAAAAATTTTAAAAGAGAGGAACCTCTCTCTAAAATGTATATAAATTGCATATAGCTATATTTTCACATTTTAATTACATGTGTATACATTCTAAAACAATTCATATTGCTTTTAATATTTTTAACTTAAATTATATACTTATGCATATAGTTTGTATCTTAAATTTCACCCTCATTTTAAAGATTATCTGTGCCTGGGGAAGTATTGTGAATTTGATAACTTTCTCTGAAATAAAAATTCCAGTAAATAGTTTATAATTTGCCCATTATTCTAATAATAAGCATTTAGATTGCTGCTAATACTTCCCTGTCATGAATAATACTTTAATGCGTAATCTATTATATACATATATAAAAGCAAATTTATACAGAAGTTTACAAGATAAGGCGCTGGTTGGTGGTATGCACAGTACACACATTGTCATGCACAAAGCCTCGAATTCAAGTCCTGATGGACACATGCAGGGGAAGGTTCACGGGTGGTGAACCAGTGCTGTGGGTGTCTCTCTCTTTTCTCCATCTTTCTCAACAGAAAAAGAGGGGGAAGGAGGGGGGAGGAACCTGCTGAGAGCAATGGAGTCATCATATAGGCACCAAACTCTAACAATAACATGAAATTAACTTGAAGGGACATATGCCCCCCTATGCTCATAGCTGCATTATTCACAATTGCAAAGGAGCATGACCAACCTAAATGCCCATTAATAAATAACTAGATGAAGAATCTATGGGCTATATACTCAATGAAACCATACTGTGCAATTAAAAAATGATATTGCTTCTTCTGGGACAAAATGAGTGGAGCTGGTGGTAACTATACTTTGTGAAATAAAGAAGATACTTTCATTCATATGTGAACCATATTGAAACACATGAACTTTCAAAATAAATAAATAAATAAATAACTTGGATCCACCTGCATATCAGATGTCAGGCTAAAAAAAAAAACTAATGGGGGTTCCCGGAAGATGGCAGACTGGGAAGCTGCTAGTGGCTAGAGCTCTGACCACATCTCCTGGAAACGGTAGGATTTTCTGCCTTTAGTAGGCCAGTCAATAAGGGGTCCTAGCGGTGACACCAAGGAGGTGACTATAACTTAATTTGGGTTAAGAATTAGAGTAGGAAAAAAAGGGAAAAAAATTTTTTTTTCCTTTTAGTTTTTAAGCATACCACCTTCCCCGCCCCCCGCCCCCCACTCTAACCAGTCCCTTTTCTTTACCAAATTCCTGTCCCACCAGGGAGTATCATTCATTCTAAGTCTATACCCTTCTGTAACCTCTGGCCTTTTTTCTTTCTAAGTAGCCAACCCACCCCACCTCACCCCGCATAGCTAATTAAATAATTAAAAATAAATACATTAAAAAAAAACGTTCCTTTCACTGCTCTTTTATGACTGTTCTTTTTCTTATCTTTTTCTTTTTTCTCTCTCTCTTTCTTTTTTTTTTTTCATTTTCTCATTCTTGTCATCCTTTCTTCCTTAATCCTACAGCTTCCAAAGTCACAGACCCAGCCCCCAGACCACCAAACAGTGTGCTTTTTTTGAATTCACTGATACACATTTCGGGGATTTCCTTTCACTGTTCTTTAATTACAGCTCTTTTTCTTATCTTTTCCCTTTTCTCTCTCTTGTCTCTTTATTTTTTTTTATCTTGTCATACACTTCTTCCTTCTTCTTTGCCTTTCTGAATTTGTGAATTATTTTGGGGAAGAAATCTGACTGAGACTGTACTCTCTATGTGTGTATCTCTGCTCTAGTTCCCTTTCCCCTCTTGTTACCACTAGAATATACAGTGGATAGTAGATTTGCATAACTGTCTATTCTTGCTATACTTTCTTTTCTCTTTCTTCTTCACTGGGATTTGGTTACTATTTATTCATGGACTGGAGAAATTGTTTGACTAATTGGTAGTGACTAAACTGCTTCAATACTTGCTTCAGTTGCTACTGTTATTCCTGAGGTTGGTGAATGCAATTGTCATATAAGTATTTAGTACAGTGTTACTTGTACTCAAGACACAACTACCGAGGGACAACAGAGCATAAAAAAAGAAACACATAAATCAAAAAAATGGGTAGATCAAAAACAAATAAAACTACTACTCTAATGAATGAAGACAAGAGCCCAGAAGAAACTACATATCAGCCAGAAATAACCAGAGATAAGAAAAGTATGCAAGCAATAATAAACTTATTAATCACAGAAATGAAAACAACATTGGAGGAAAGGAATGGCAGTATTAGGGAAACAACAGTTGAGACCCCCAAGGAAAATACTGATTATCTTGAGGCAATTAGAGAATTGAAAGCTGAAATAGCTGTAATGAAGAAAGAAGCTGAGGCAAGGGAAAGCAGACTAACAGAAGCAGAAAACAGAATTAGTCAGACAGAGGATGAGTTAGAGAAAATGAAGAAAGAGGTGAAAGAGCTTAAAAAGAGATTGAGAGACACTGAAAATAACAACAGAGACATATGGGATGATCTCAAAAGAAGTAACATTCGCATAATTGGCCTGCCAGAGGGAGAAAGAGAGGAAGGGGAAGCAAACATTCTAGAGGAAATAATACAAGAAAACTTCCCATACCTGAATAACAGAAAGGACATCAAGATTCAAGAGGCCCAGAGAGTACCAAACAGAATCAACCCAGACCTGAAGACACCAAGACACGTCATACTCACAATGAGAAGAAGTAAGGATATAGAAAGGATCCTAAAGGCTGAAAGAGAGAAACAAACAAAGAAAAAAAACATACAAGGGAAAACCCATAAGATTATCTGCAGATTTCTCCACTCAAACTCTAAAAGCCAGAAGGGAATGGCAAGATATCTATCGAGACCTGAATGAAAAGGGTTTCAACCAAAGATAATATATCCTGCTAGACATTCATTCAAACTGGATGGAGGGATCAAAACCTTCTTAGACAAACAACAGTTAAAGGAGGCAACCATCACCAAGCTGGCCCAGAAAGAGATTCTAAAAGAACTCTTATAAACAAGAACATCACCATAATACTTGCAATATATCAGAGGAAACAAAAAAATTTTTTTTTGAACAATGGCACTACAATACATTAAATCCATAATATCAATAAATGCCAATGGCTTAAACTCACCCATCAAAAGGCACAGGGTGGGGGGATGGATCAGAAAACATAAACCAATCATATGCTGCTTGCAAGAATCCCATCTGTCACAACAAAATAAACATAGACTTAAAGTGAAAGGATGGAAAACTATCATACAGGCTAACGGACCACAAAAAAGGGCAGGAACAGCCATTCTCATCTCAGACACCATAGATTTTAAATTAAATAAAGTAATAAAAGATAGGCAAGGACAATACATAATGAGTAGAGGAACAATCAGCCAAGAAGACTTAACAATTATAACATCTATGCACCCAATGAGGGACCATCTAAATACATTAAGCACCAACTGAGAGAATTTCAAAAATATATCAATAGTAATACAATAATAGTGGGAGACTTCAATACCCCACTCTCACACTTAGACAGATCAACAAAACAAAGAACCAATAAAGATACAAGAGAATTGAATGAAAAGATTGACAGACTAGACCTCTTGGACATTTTCAGAGTCCTTCACCCCAAAAAACAGGAATACACCTTCTTTTCAAATCCACATAACACATACTCAAGGATAGACCACATATTAGGCCACAAAGACAGCATCAATAAATTCAAGAACATTGAAATCATCCCAAGTATCTTCTGAGACCACAGTGGGATAAAACTGACATTTAACAACAGACAATTATTAAAAGTCACAGAATTTGGAAACTAAACAACATACTCCTTAAGAACCACTGGATCAGAGACTCACTCAAGCAGGAAATTCAAATGTTCCTGGAAACAAATGAAAATGAAGACACAACCTATCAAAATATTTGGGACACAGCTAAAGCAGTACTGAGAGGGAAACTTATAGCCATACAATCACATATTAAACACCAAGAAGAAGCTCAAATGAATGACCTTACTGCACACTTCAAGGACTTAGAGGAAGAGGAACTAAGGAACCCTAAAGCATCCAGAAGGACAGAAATCACTAAAGTTAAAGCAGAAATAAGCAACATCGAAAATAAAAGAACCATACAAAAGACCAATGAAGCCAAATGTTGGTTCTTTGAAAGATTAAACAAAATTGACAAACCCCGAGCCAGACTCAACAAACAAAAAAGAGAGAAGACTCAAATTCATAGAATTGTAAACGATGGAGGAGATATCACAACTGACACCACAGAAATCCAGAGAATCCTGTGAAACTTCTAATAAAGAACTATACGCCACCAAGCTAGAGAATCTGGAAGAAATGGAACAATTCCTAGAAGCATATGCCCTTCCAAAACTGAACCAAGAAGAACTACAAAATCTAAATACATCAATCACAGACAAAGAAATTGAAACCGTTATTAAGAACCTCCCCAACAACAAAAGTCCTGGACCAGATGGCTTCACAAATGAATTCTACAAAACTTTCAGGAAACATTTAGTACCCATACTTCTTAAGCTTTTCCATAAGATTGAAGAAACAGGAATACTCCCTTCCACCTTCTATGAAGCCAACATCACTCTGATACCAAAAGCTGATAGGGATAGAACAAAAAAGGAAAACTACAGACCAATATCGCTGATGAACATAGATGCCAAAATATTAAACAAGATCTTGGCCAACAGGATACAGCAACATATCAAAAAGATTGTTCATCATGACCAAGTGGGATTCATCCCAGGAATGCAAGGCTGGTTCAACATCCGTAAGTCAATCGATGTCATTCACCACATCAATAAAAGCAAAGCCAAAAACTACATGATTATCTCAATAGATGCAGAGAAAGCTTTGACAAAATCCAACACCCATTCATGCTCAAAACTCTACAAAAAATGGGAATACATGGGAACTTCCTCAAGATAGTGGAGTCTATATATAGCAAACCTACAGCCAACAGCATACTCAATGGACAGAAGTTGAAAGCATTCCCCCTCAGATCAGGGAAGAGACAGGGCTGTCCATTGTCACCGTTACTCTTCAACATAGTATTGGAAGTTCTTGCCATAGCAATCAGGCAAGAGGAAGAAATCAAAGGAATACAGATTGGAAGGCAAGAAGTCAAGCTCTCACTAATTGCAGATGATATGATAGTATACATAGAAAAACCTAAATAATCCAGCAGAAAATTACTGGAATCTATTAGGCAATATAGCAAAGTATCAGGCTACAACATCAATGTACAAAAATCAGTGGCATTTCTTTATGCAAACGCTAAATCTGAAGAAGAAGACATCCAATAATCAATCCCATTTACTGTTTCACCAAAATCAATCAAATACCTTGGAATAAAGTTGACCAAAGAAGTGAAAGACTTATATGCTGAAAACAATGAGTCGCTACTCAAGGAAATATAAACTGATACCAAGAAATGGAAAGATATCCCATGCTCATGGATTGGAAGATTAAATATCATCAAAATGGAAATTCTCCCCAGAGCCATATACAAATTTAATGCAATACCCATCAAAGTTCCACCAAGCTTCTTTAAGAGAATAGAACAAACACTACAATCATTTATCTGGAACCTGAAAACACCTAGAATTGCCAAGACCATCTTAAGGAAAAAAAAAGAAATGGAGGCATCACACTCCCAGACCTTTAACTATATTATAAAGCCATCATCATCAAAACAGGATGGTACTGGAACAAAAATAGGCACACAGACCAGTGGAACAGAATTGAAAGCCCAGAAATAAATCCCCACACCTATGGACTTCTAATCTTTGATAAGGGGGCCCAAAGGATTAAACGGATAAAGGAGGCTCTCTTCAATAAATGGTGCTGGGAAAACTGGGTTGAAACATGCAGAAGAATGAAATTGAACCAATTTATCTCACCAGAAATAAAAATCAACTCCAAATGGATCAAATACCTAGATGTCAGACCAGAAACAATCAAATACTTAGAGGAAAACATTGGTAAAACACTTTCCCACCAACACCTCAAGGACATCTATTATGAATCAAACCCAATTGCAAGGAAGACTAAAGCAGAAACAAACCAATGGTACTACATCAAATTGAAAAGCTTCTGCACATCCAAAGAAACTATGAAACAGAGAGACCCCTCACAGAATGGGAGAAGATCTTCACATGCCATACATCAGGCAAGAAACTAATCACCTAAAGAGCTCAGCAAACTTAGCACCAAAAAAGCAAATGACCCCATCCATAAATGGGCAGAGGATATGAACAAAACATTCACCTCAGAGGATATCCAAAAGGCTAACAAACATATGAAAAACTGCTCTAGGTCACCGATTGTCAGAGAAATGCATATTAAGACAATACTAAGATACCACCTCACTCCTGTAAGAATGGCATACATCAAAAAGGACAGTAGCAACAAATGCTGGAGAGGTTTTTGGGGTCAGAGGAACCCTTTTACATTGCTGGTGGGAATGTAAATTGGTACAGCCTCTGTGGACAGCGGTCTGGAAAACTCTCACAAGGCTAGACATGGACTTTCCATATGATCCAGTAATTCCTCTCCTGGGCTTATACCCCAAAGACTCCATAACACCCAACCAAAAAGAGGTGTGTACTCCTATGTTCATAGCAGCACAATTCATAATAGCTAAAACCTGGAAGCAACCCAGGTGCCCAACAACAGATGAGTGGCTGAGAAAGCTGTGGTATATATACACAATGGAATACTATGCGGCTATCAAGAACAGTGAACCCACCTTCTCTGACCCATCTTGGACAGAGCTAGAAGGAATTATGTTAAGTGAGCTAAGTCAGAAAGATAAAGATGAGTATGGGATGATCCCACTCATCAACAAAAGTTGAGTAAGAAGATCTGAAAGGGAAACTAAAAGCATGACCTGACCAAATTGTAAGTAGGGCACCAAAGTAAAAACCCTGTGGTGAGGGATAGACATGCAGCTTCCTGGGACAGTGGGTGGTGGGTGTGGGTGGGAGGGATGGGTCACAATCGTTTTGTGGTGGGAATGGTGTTTATGTACACTCCTAGCAAAATTTAGATATACAAATCACTAGTTAATTAATATGAGAGGGTGAAAATCAATTGTATGTCTCAAAGTTTTTCAAAACACATACTGAATCTTTCTAATATATAGGCTGTATATTTGATATGCGGACTCTCTCAAAAGCCTAGACCCAGTAGGACAGAAGCATCCAATAGCACAGCTATATACAAGATACTGGGTACTGTACAGCAAACCATAACAAAAGGACTTTTCAAAGTTAACCCAATTACCAAATAATGTGATGATAACATTAACTATTGATTGTCTTTTTGAACCCTAAGACAGCAGGAACCTCACATCTCCACTATAGAGCCCCTACTTTCCCCAGTCCTGGAACCCTTAAATAGGGCCCACTTTCCCGTATGCCTCTCCCAATACATATCAAATAATATTGCATCCGCCCATCACAACCTAACCAGCGCAACTATTGCTACCTCAACATGCTTCACCTCAGACTGTGTCCAGAGACTTCAGGTGTGGAATGACAACCCTTCAGCTTCATTACTAGGGTGAGACCTTTCCTTACATAGTATTCTCTAATTACATCCCAGGTGGTTCACTTTCTAACAAAGTCCCAAAACCTAGATATACATCAGTTTCTATGAGAGAGAGCATATGTTCACACGTATTCATAAACTACTGCAAAATATATACCTGAAAGCAGAAGTACACTAGAGTTTGCAGTGAGTACTTCCCTAACACTTCCTCTCCACTATTCCAAGCTTTGGGTCCATGACTGCTCAACAATTTGTTTGGCTTCGTATGTTAACTCTCTTTTCAATCACCAGGTTCCAGATTCCAGCAGGATGCTGGCCAGGCTTCCCTGGACTGAAGACCCTACCAATGTGTCCTAGAGCTCCGCTTCCCCAGAGACCCACCCTACTAGGGAAAGAGAGAGGCAGACTGGGAGTATGGACAGACCAGTCAATGCCCATGTTCAGTGGGGAAGGAATTACAGAAGCCAGACCTTCTACCTTCTGCAACCCTCAATGACCCTGGGTCCATGCTCCCAGAGGGATAGAGAATGGGAAAGCTATCAGGGGAGTTAGTGGGATATGGAGATTGGGCGGTGGGAATTGTGTGGAGTTGTACCCCTCCTACCCTATGGTTTTGTTAATTAATCCTTTCTTAAATAAAAAAAAATTAAAAAAAAAAACTAGTATAGTCATGGGCCCTTTTGAATATAACTAAAATAGGCCTACTAGCTATCTACAAAATAGAGACCCCTAAATCTTCATCTGCAATATTACAGCCTTTAGGTTCATGGTTGGTCAAAAAATTGTTGGGCTTTATATGTTAACTCTTCTTTAATATGTTAACTCTTCTTTCAACCACCAGGTTCCAGATGCTACTATGATGCCAACCAGACTTCCCAGAGCAGATGACCCCAATGTGCCCTGGAGCCCCGCTCCCCAGAGCCCCACGCCACTAGGGAAAGAGAAAGGCAGGCTGGGAGTATGGATCAACCTGTCAACACCCATGTTCAGTGGGGAAGCAATTTACAGAAGCCAGACCTTCAACCTTCAGCATCCCACAATGACCTTGAGTCCATACTCCCAGAGGGTTAAAGAATAGGAAAGCTATCAAGGGAGGGGATGGGATATGGAGTTCTGGTGATGGGATATGGAGTTCTGTTGTTGCACCCTTCTTATCCTATGGTCTTTGTCAGTGTTTACTTTTTATAAATAAAAATTATATTTAAAATGTATATATAGGGAGAGGGAGAGAGAAAGTTAAAACTTTAACTGGGTTTGGTGTATTGCACCAAAGCAAAGACTCTTACCCCAGTAAGAACAGGGACCTGGGGTGGAAGGGTGTGTGGCAACAGGGCGTGGGGGTGTGGAGAGGTGGTTAAATCCTGGTGCATGATGGTAGAAAAGGACTTAAACTGAAAGGAGATTTTTACAGTGAGATGAGAAAATTTACCCAAGTATAAATTACTGTACTATAAAATATTAACTCTCAAATCAAATGATAAAAAATTATGAATGTGTATGCTATATATATATATATATATTTCTTTATGTTAAATTGGATTTAACTATACTCAAGCCTAAACAGGGTTTCTGGTAGATGCTTTGTTGGGTTTCTGTTCTCACTACAATGTGAGACAGTTTGGCTACTACATTTATATTTTATCCTATGGTTTTGTCAGTGTTTCCTTTTTATAAATAAAAATTTAAAAAGAATAAAAAATAAATGTAGTAGCCAAACTGTCTCACATTGTAGTGAGAACTATAATGGTTATTGTTTGGGGGATAGGGAGGCATAGAACTTTGGTGATGGATGCCATGTAGAACTATACTCCTATTTTTTTATAATCTTGTAATCCATTATTAAATCATTAATAAAAATTATACAATGTTTTAAAGAAAAAATGAAATCATTTAAGAAAGATACCTTCTCAAAGGTGAACATGGAAATGACAATTGGGTATGAACAAGTTTTCTCACATTATTTCGTGGAAATGAATTCACTCAGATACCTGACTGAAAGGTGTTTTGGATGTCTAAGAAGATGCTTGAAACCACTGGTACCTGAGGTTCAGGTCAGAAGAGTTCCCAACCAAGTGTAAGGAAGATAAAAGGTCCATTTGAGGTCACTGAAAGTAAATCTATGGATTATGTTTATCCAAGTTGAAAGGAAAGAATAGTATGAAAAATCAAGTAGCTAGAACCATCCTGTTATGGCAAATTTTCACTGGGAATTATATATTTAGACAAAATAGATCTAGAAATAATTTGATAGTTTTCCAACAAATATTATTCACAATAATTATTTCATTCACAACCTTTCAAATTCCTGCAGTAGTTAATATAGAAGTGTTTATGACTAATTTGTTGCCTTTGAAAAAAATTATGTAATTCCTAACAAACTTAAAAAGTGTCAGTGCCCTGCCCTAAGGGCAAAACATTAGAGCAGTCAATTATAATGTTGGTTTTAGCTCTGTGTTCAGAAATGTATTTTGCACTATTTCATGATACAGGCATTTTATGTATAATTGTTAACACTACAGCTATTCTAGGCAGCTGTTTTTCTCTCTAACAGAGAGATAGAGAGAAAGAGAGAGAGAGATAGCATGTGTGTACTCAGGACCTCAAATAAGCATGAGTCATCACTTCTGGTTGCTTTCTTTTTTTTTTTTAATTCAGAGGAAGAGAAAAGGAGAGACCGAGAGGGAGAGACACCACAGTACCCAAGCTTCCTCTGGTACTGTAGCATGTGATGCAAGAGCTTGAACCTGGGTCACATGAATTGCAAGGTGTATATCTTACCCAGTGAGCTATCTCTAGTTCTTTTTTTCTTTTTAAATATTTATTGATTTTCCCTTTTGTTGCCCTTGTTTAATTGTTGTAGTTGTTGATGTTGTCATTGTTAGATAGGACAGAGAGAAATGGAGAGAGGAGGGGGAGACAGAGAGGGAAAGAGAAAGATAGACACCTGCAGACCTACTTTGACCTGTTTGACCACCTGTGAAGCTACTCCCCTGCAGGTGGGAAGCCAGGGGCTCGAACCGGGATCCTTAGGACAGTCCTTGTGCTTGGCACCATGTGCGCTTAATCCACTGCGTTACCGCCCGACCCCTATAGTCCTTTTTTTCTTTTAATCACCGGTTTCCTTAAGAAAAGCTTGAAGAATCTCTATAACTTCTTAACCTGCCTATGTAATCTTTTGTTTTTCTCCTTACTTGTCTTATGAAAATGATAAACAGTGATTTCAGAAGCAGTTGCCCGATATAACCTGCCTATTTGAAGGTATAATTAAATTCAACTTTTAAATCCCGTACATCTAAATTTTAGATCTGTTCTGCTTAAAATGTGATTGTTTGACTCCTGGAATAGAGATTTCTAAGGATAATGCACAACTACATGAATATCCTGATAGATTTTTAAATTATTAATATAACAGAAAACAGCAGCTTTCTCCCCAAATGTTTTCTCAGTAAGAAGAAAATTACTAGTGCCTGCAAGATAGCTCAGCTGGATACTGTGCTTGCTTTATCCTGTGCAACACACAGGTGAGAACCTGCTCCCCACTCCTTCTCTGCTACCCTTCACTCCTCCCCCTCTCCCTACTTCATCCTGTCCCAACACTGAAGGAATCTTTGGTGCTCTGTTTTGTTTGGCTTTTTTTTTTTTTTTTAAACCAGAAGACTGCTCAGCTCTGGTTTATAGTGGTGCTAGGGACTGAGTCTAGGATTCTTACTGCCTCAGGCATGAAAGTCTTTTTCCATAACTCATGCTAACTCTGAAGCCCTGATGCTGTGGTTACTTTCTGTCTCTGTCTTTTTCTTTTTTTTTTTTTTTCTTTTTTGCCTCCAGTGTTATTGCTGGGGCTTGGTGCCTGCACTACAAATCCACTGCTCCTGGAGGCTATTTTCTCCCCTTTTGTTGCCCTTGTTGTTTATCATTGTTGTTGTTAGTGCTCATTGTTGTTGGATAGGACAGAGAGAAATCAAGAGAGGATGGGAAGACAGAGAGGGAGAAAGACAGACATCTGCAGATCAGCTTGTGAAGTGACCCCCACCCCTTGCAGGTTGGGAGTCAGGGACTCGAACCGGGATCCTTATGCCAATCCTTGCACTAATTCTGGCACTTTGTGCCACGTGTGCTTAACCTGCCGCGCTACCACCCAGCCCCCTGTCTCTATTTGAAAAAGTTAATCTGAAGCCGTGAAGCTCCAGTGATGAAAAAACAAACAAAAAACAAAGAAAAACAAAGAAAAAGAAATAAAAGATTGTATAATTTATAGATGATGATCAAAAAATGTTTAATGGATGTCTGGCCTCCACTTGAGGTGTAAACAACTTTAGAAAAGGCTGTTTTATTATTAAAGTAACAACAGTGTTAACCAATCTATAAAATCATATCTTTACTTGAATCATTCGCAGAATAAACAAGGTCTATAGGTTGAATAATAGTGTGCCAGATATTTGCTTTCTGAATTTCTTTTGTTTTGTTTTTGTCGTGAATGGGGCTTCATTACTTCAGATTATGCAGAGACAAAGGGAAAAGCACCACAGCACCCAATCTTCTTTCAGTAAGGTGGGGGTGGTAGCTGGGCATGAACCTGAGTCATGTGCATAGCAAAGCAGGTACATTACTCAAGTGAGTTGGTTTGCCTGTCCAGTATTTGTGTTTTTCATTATTACTTTCTCAAAGTATTCTGAAATACTTTCAAGTATTTCAGAAAAAAACAATGTGCGTGTTAACATTAGGGAATCCGAGTGAAGATGTGGGAATTAGGATGTGAGGGCAATCAGGTTGAGACATCTGTCAACTCACTGATCACCAGGGTTGATTCAGTTGATCTGGCTGGCTAGGGGGTGTTCCTTTCTCCAGAAGCTGTGTTTCTGGGTCAAAAGAGGAGAGCCTTCCCCACTAGAAATAGACTGGTCTTGTCAAGGGTATACGAATAGCTGTACTCCCCTGCTAGAACCTCCAAACAAGCTCTCAAGATATGGGAATTAAATCATTCAACTATCTTTTTAACTTTAAGTCTGAAAACATTTCAATATGGTAGTTTACACATTATAACAGTTTACATACTAGTCATTTATAAACTTAATATTTGAATGCATAGACTCATCTATCAATACTAAAGGAGATAAATCATAGGTTTATAGGTACTTATCTAAAAATTGGAAACCTATTTAGATGAACAGAACAATACCTAAAGCAAAGCCACAATATTTTAATTTCTTCTAACCCAAAGAAAACTGCTGTTCTATGAATTTAGGTGGCTTACACTGTTGCTGAAAACCTGAGGATACACCTCCATACTAACTTCAGGTCAACCTCTTATTATTTAATTTTATTTTATATTGGGGGATTAATGGCTCACAGTGAATACTATTATTGTATCATGTATGACATTGCTCAGTTTTCTGAAAAAACTCACCCCCAGCCTAGGTCCTCCTCCACCACCATGCGCTAGCACTTGAAAGTGCCTCACTACACGCTTCCGCACCCTGCCCCCAGAGTCCTTTACTTGGATGCAATACTCAGTTCAACCTTTTAAGCCAGCTGTAGCATTATCCCACTTGGACACAGATAATTTATAAGGTTTAATATTTGTTGTCTACCACTGTCCTGTGACTTTTTTCTGTGTATGGATGATATAAATTCTAAGAAGGAAAGTGGACACCAGCACTGCACTTCCAGAACAGGAGGCCCCAACCACCACATTTCCCTTCCTGCCTCCTAAGTTTCCTCTGTCATCTCATAGGTGATTGTAAAGATAATTATTTAGAATATAGAAATTTTTATTTTGCCTCCTCAAAAGAGTAGCAAGAGGTATACTATTACAGAGGAGAAATTAGTTGTCCTGGGATGTCAGCACATACCCATTGTCTCTGACTGAAATGTCGGTGAGAGAGAAACCCAAACATGGTACCTGAAAGTGTCCCAAAGCCAGACTTATTTCAATGAAAACATTGCACCATTTTAATTCTTACCTTGATAGCCTTCTAATTTTTCTGTTGAGTTGCTTCCCATGTCATTTTCTATTTCTTGCTAGTATAAAAAGAGCTAAAACCAATAATTATAAAAGATTCAAGTCCCAATATTTCCAGCTCAGTGAGAAGCCTGAGGTTTCCCTTTAGCAAGATGTGTAGTAGTGAGCTGGCCAATTATCTCACTTGGATAGTGTGCCCACTACATAGGGGAAAGCTTTGGTCCTGAGGTATTGTTCCCTCTTTCTTTCTTCCTCTTAATCAGTCTCAGCCTCTCTCTATGAAAGTGGGATGTAAATACTGATTCAAGTTCTGTCAGAGAGAATAAAGAAGATAGTATTGTATTTAGGTGCTAATTTAGTGGGAAAACAGGTAGCAGAGACCTGCCTCAGTACTTAATTAGTATTAAACCTGGAAACAAGGAATCACTCAATATTGGAAAAAAGTATTATTTTCTTAAGTGGGTATAGCTTATTCACTTTGGTAAGAAAATGGTATTTTTCCTGGTGGTTCATGTAATATATCCTCTGCAGAGACAGAAGGTACTTTTCTAAAGATGGCCTGAAATTTGGCATTTATACTTCTCCTTGATCATAGCAATCTCCTGCTGGAGCTATCAAACATCACTTACAAGTCTGTGCAAAGGTAAGGACAGCTATATTCTTATTTTATTTCTGTAATCACCCTGGGAGCAAGTATATAAATTTTTTAAAATGAAGCTTTTGCAATTCTTCTGTGTCACTCCAGACTGTATCTGATTCCACACCAATACTTTGAGCAGTAAATCTTTTGGTGCAAAGCTGACAATTTCTGATTCTGCTTATTTTTATTTCTCAACTCTCTTGGCATAGAACTAGAAACCAACTAATTTCTCCCGTCTCTAACTGGATCATCAAGAGCTCCTGGCTTCTTGAAATCCTGGCCCTTGTAGAATAGAACTTCCCTAATTAAGTGTCCCATCTTAATATGCTAGCATTCTCTAAACAGGATTAAGATAGTCTATAGCTTTTTAGTAAAGCAACCCATTAGTTAGAACTAGAATCAATGAGTAAGTTGCATGTTATCCAACAAGCCTTTTTTTTTTTGCTTTATTAACATTTTTAATTGATTTAATGATGATCGATGAGATCATAAGATAAGAGGGATACAAGCAAACCTTTTACCCTGATCACCACCTGGTACTGGTACCTGGCCAGAAAATATGGTCCTAATGAGATTAACAGAACAACAGCATGGTTTCATTATATTGTATTGAATTCAAATGGTGATCTAACCCTATTTTGTCCTATGAAAGACAGAGATATTGTATGGATTGAATAACTAATTTCAAGTCTGGTACTAAAAAAAGAAAAACAAACAAAAAAAAAAAACCCAAACACATCCATCCAAAAAGATTTGTGTATACCTATGTTCATAGCAGCACAATTTGTAGTTGTGTCCAACAACAGATGAGTGGCTGAGCAAGTTGTGGTATATATACACAATAGAACACTACTCAGCTATTAAAAATGGTGATTTCACCATTTTCAGCCCCTTTCATATGAAGCTTGAAGAAATCATGTTAAGTGAAATAAGTCAGGAGCAAAAAGATGAATATGGGATGATCTCACAGGCAGAAGCTGAAAACAAGATTAGAAAAGAACACTAAGCAGAACTTGGACTGGAGTTGGTGTACTGCACTAAAGTAAAAGATTTGGGGGCAGCAAGGGGGAAAGTACAGGTCCTAGAACAGGATGGCAAAAGACCTAATGGGGGTTGTATTGTGTGGAAAACTGAGAAATATTATGCATGTACAAACTATTGTATTTACTGTTGAATGTAAAACATTAATCCACCAATAAAGAAACTTAAAAACCTGAATCATTTGTTCCTCTTCTCTATTCAGTAGACATTCAACAAAAGGTCTACCTTTATTATATTTTTAAATTTTTCATTAGTTATTAGTTAATGATTTATAAGATTATAAAATTATAGGGTATAGTTCCATACCTCACCCAACACCCCTCACCACAAAATCTACTTCTAGTAATTCAAGAACTCAAGGTCTAGAGAGACAGCATAGAGGTTATGTAAAATATTTTAATGTCTGAGCCTCTGAGGTCCTAAGTTAAATCTCCAGCTCCACCATAAAACAGAGCTGAGCAGTGCTCTGGTGGTCATTTCCTTCTCTTCCTCCTCCTCCTTCTATTCATCTCCTCCTCCTCCTCATTCTCCTTTTTCCTCTCTCTCTCTCAATAAAAGTAAATAAATAACACTTTTAAAAAGCTAATACTTAAAAAAAACTTTCAAATATGTAGAGCAAGAGTCTTTCAATACAGTCCCCATGGAGACTTTCACGAACCAAACCAAGATGCTATTTATGTTCAGAGTGATGGCTATACTCACTTTCCCTTTGTATTATAACAAATTATCACAAATTTAGAGACTTAAAACAACACAGACTTATCCTCTTACAGTTCTGGAATTCAGAAGACCCAAATCAGTTTCACTACGTTAAAATTAAGCCATTGATAGGACTATTTTTTCCTTGAGAAGCTGAAGGGAACACCTGCTTATCTTTGCAATAAATGGACACTTGTTTCCTTTATCTTGTCACCACTTTCTCTGTCTTCCTCCAATCCATCATCTCTGCTTCCACTATCACATCACCTTTTCTATAATCTATTCTTCTCTGTCTCCCTCTTATATGAACACTTGTGATTCCTTCAGGATTATCCCAGATATTCCAGCATAATTTTCCCATCTCAAAATGCGTTTCAGAATCTTATCTGCAATGTTCCTTCTGCATATATGCTAATATTCACAGATTTTTAAGATTAGAGAGTGTATACTAGGGGTGGGTTATTATTCAGCCCACCACAGTGATTTTTTTCCCCTATTCATGTCAAAAGCAAGATATGGGTTCTATTTTAATTTACTTTAATAGGCTCCATTTTGACAGAATCATGAATACATTTATGTGCAAGTTAATTTAATTTACATTTTAGTGGTGCTGAATTTATACTTGAAATGCCATAATCAGTAATTCATAATTCAAAGACAGTGATTCTGACTATTGCTATTGGAATATCTTCCAGAAGGATAATAGAAACAATTTATCCTTGGAAAGATTCGGCATGTTTAAGTCATGTAGAAGTTTGAAATATGCAGATATCTCACTCTTTGAGTAAATGGAGTATAAATTCAGGTGAGTCCACTAGCCAACTGCTGCCGGGCTAGCTTCATGGGCGGGAGAAAGACAACCAGGGACTCATGGATGAGCTGGGAACGCAGTTCAATCTTTATTGACAAGCGGGGATGCAGTTCGATCTAGCTATCTCTAATCACAATCCTGTCCTATATATATCTCCTGAGGCAAAAGTGTTAGGTCAGAAGAGGATGTACATAGGATAGGGGGTGGAGAGAAGGAAAAAGCACGGGAACCCATGAGGATTAAACCAATGAAAACAATGATTATGCAAATAGATTACATACCCAAGCAATACAAGCAAACCTGATGTGATGATCAAAAACAGAAGATTTTATAAGCAGAATTTAGAAGCATACCAACAAACTGCTATAGCAGTTTGTCCACTGTCACCATTACTCTTCAACATAGTATTGGAAGTTCTTGCCATAGCAATCAGGTAAGAGAAAGAAATCAAAGGAATATAGATTGGAAGGGAAGAAGTCAAGCTCTCACTATTTGCAGATGATGTGATAGTATACATAGAAAAACCTAAAGAATCCAGCAGAAAACTACTGGAAGTTATTAGGCAATATAGCAAGGTGTCAGGCTACAAAATCAATGTACAAAAATCAGTGGCATTTCTTTATGCAAACACTAAATCTGAAGAAGAAGACATCCAGAAATCACTCCCATTTACTGTTTCAGCAAAATCAATCAAATACCTAGGAATAAAGTTGACCAAAGAAGTGAAAGACTTATATACAGAAAACTATGAGTCACTACTCAAGGATATAGAAACTGATACCAAGAAATGGAACGATATCCCATGCTCATGGATTGGAAGAATAAATATCATCAAAATGGAAATTCTCCCCAGAGCCATATACAAATTTAATGCAATACCCATCAAAGTTCCACCAAGCTTCTTTAAGAGAATAGAAAACACCTAGAATTGCCAAAACCATCTTGAGGAAAAGAAACAGAAATGGAGGCATCACACTCCCAGACCTTAAACTATATTATAAAGCCATCATCATCAAAACAGCATGGTACTGGAACAAAAATAGGCACACAGACCAGTGGAACAGAATTTTAAGCCCAGAAATAAATCCCCACACCTATGGACATCTAATCTTTGATAAGGGGGTGCAAAGCATTAAATGGAAAAAGGAGACTCTCTTCAATAAATGGTGCTGTGAAAACTGGGTTGTAACATGCAGAAGAATGAAATTGAACCACTTTATCTCACCAGAAACATAAATCAAATCCAAATGGATCAAAGACCTGGATTTTAGAGCAGAAACAATCAAATACTTAGAGGAAAACATCGGTAAAACACTTTCCCACCTATACCTCAAGGACATCTTTGATGATACAAACCCAATTGCAAGAAAGACTAAAGCAGAAACAAACCAATGGGACTACATCAAATTGAAAAGCTTCTGCACATCCAAAGAAAGTATTAAACAAGCAGACAGACCCCTCACAGAATGGGAGAAGATCTTTACATGCCATACATCAGACGAGAAACTAATCACCAAAACATATAAAGAGCTCAGCAAACTTAGCACCAAAAAAGCAAATGAAGCCATCCAAAAATGGGCAGAGGATATGAACAAAACATTCACCTCAGAGGAGATCCAAAAGGCTAACAAACATATGAAAAACTGCTCTAGGTCACTGATTGTCAGAGAAATGCAAATAAAGACAACCTTAAGATACCACCTCACTCCTGTGAGAATGGCATACATCAAAAAAGACAGCGGCAACAAATGCTGGAGAGGTTGTGGGGACAGAGGAACCCTTTTGCATTGCTGGTGGGAATGTAAACTGGTCCAGCCTCTGTGGAGAACAGTCTGGAAAACTCTCACAAGGCTAGACATGGACTTTCCATATGATCCAGTAATTCCTCTCCTGGGCTTATATCCCAAGGACTCCATAACACCCAACCAAAAAGAGGTGTGTACTCCTATGTTCATAGCAGCACAATTCATAATAGCTAAAACCTGGAAGCAACCCAGGTGCCCAACAACAGATGAGTGGCTTAGAAAGCTGTTGTACATATACACAATGGAATACTATGCAGCTATCAAGAACAATGAACCCACCTTCTCTGACCCATCTTGGACAGAGCTAGAAGGAATTATGTTAAGTGAGCTAAGTCAGAAAGATAAAGATGAGTATGGGATGATCCCACTTATCAACAGAAGTTGAGTAAGAAGATCTGAAAGGGAAACTAAAGCAGGACCTGACCAAATTGAAAGTAGGGCACCAAAGTAAAAACCCTGTGGTGAGGGGTAGACATGCAGCTTCCTGGGCCAGTGGGGAGTGGGAGTGGGTGGGAGGGATGGATCACTGTCTTTTGGTGGTAGGAATGGTGTTTATGTACACTCCTAGTAAAGTGTAGTCATATAAATCACTAGGTAATTAATATGAGGGGGAAATTAATTGTATGTCTCAAAGTTTTTAAAACACAGACTGTCTTTTTAATATATAGGATGTGTATTTGATGAACAGACTCTCTCAAAAGCCTAGACCAAGTAGATCAGAAGCAACCAATAGCACAGCTATATACAAGATACTGGGTACTGTATAGCAAACCCTAACAAAAGGACTTTTCAAAGTTAACCCAATTACCAAATAATGTGATGATAACATTAACCATTCATTGTTTTTGTGAACCCTAAGACAGCAGGAATCTCACATCTCCACTATGGAGCCTCTACTTCCCCCAGTCCTTGAACCTTTGGATAGGGCCCACTTTCCTGTATACCTCTCCCAATCCATATCAAATAATATTGCATCTGCTGATCGCAACCTAATCAACACAATGATTGCCACCTCAACATGCTTCAGCTCAGACTGTGTCCAGAGACTTCAGGTGTGGAATGACAACCCTTCAGCTTCATTACTAGGGTGAGACCTTTCCTTACATAGTATTCTCTAATTACATCCCAGGTGGTTCACTTTCTAATAAAGACCCAAAACCTAGATATACAACAGTTTCTGTGAGAGAGAGCATATGTTCACACGTATCCATAAACTACTGCAAAATATATACCTGAAAGCAGAAGTACACTAGATTTTGCAGTGAGTACCCCCCTAACACTTCCTCTCCACTATTCCAAGCTTTGGGTCCATGATCGTTCAACAATTTGTTTGGCTTTGTATGTTAACTCTCTTTTCAGCCGCCAGGTTCCAGATGCCATCAGGATGCTGGCCAGCCTCCCTGGACTGAAGACCCCACCAATATCCTGGAGTTCTGCTTCCCCAGAGACCCACCCTACTAGGAAAAGAGAGGCAGACTGGGAGTATGGGCCAACCAGTCAATGCCCATGTTCAGTGGGGAAGTAATTACAGAAGCCAGACCTTCTACCTTCTGCAACCCACAATGACCCTGGGTCCATGCTCCCAGAGGGATAGAGAATGGGAAAGCTATCAGGGGAGGGGTTATGATATGGCGACTGGGTGGTGGGAATTGTGTGGAGTTGTACCCCTCCTATCCTATGGTTTTGTTAATTTATCCTTTCTTAAATAAAAAATAAATTAAAAGAAAGAAAGAAAGAAAGAAAGAAAGAAAGAAAGAAAGAAAGAAAGAAAGAAACATACCAACAAACTGCCATAGCAGGGCACCTTAATTCTGGAACTGATTCACAACAGGTGAATCAGTTATTCTCTTATCCTGATTATATAATAAACAATCCCTTTACCTAAATTAGTTAAAAGATTAATTGATCCTAGAAAGAATTCAGGTATCTTTGCCTCATGTTTATGCAAAATACTTCTAAAAAATGCTCTAAAAGCCAGACAATCAAAATTCAGCCCAAACTTTCAATACATGTGTTATGCCTAAGTGGCTGGGCATAGGGTCAACTTGTGTCTTAAACTTGTATTAATTACAATAAATTAACATTTAAATTTCTCCTGCAGGGGAACAGAAGCAGACCAACATCTCAATACATACATAAATAAGATAATAAATTAAATAAAAGAGAATGTCACTTAACACTCCTTGGAGTAACTTTAAAAATGTGATATGGGGCAGGAGAAATAAATTATAAATTAACATTTGATAACAAGGTTGTCTAGGAGGAGGCAGGTAGTTCCCACTGACTTTATTCCCAGACTCAGAGGAAAAATTAGTAACAGTCATCAAAAAGGATCTGATATATGTTAACTGTCCAAAACTGGTCTGGTTCCACTCACAATACTTAGCCAAATGTGTTCAATTTGTGCATATTTTCCCACAATCACTTTTCTTAAGCTTTTCATGCCTGCTTCAAATTTCTGTTTTTATCTACTAGCAGATGATAAAGTGATTGAGCAAGTAGCACATGGGCATTTACAAATAACCTCAGGAACAGCTGAGCTATGTGCCTGGACTATTTGATTACTCTTTTTCTAACAAATTCATAGAAATTTAGTCCTACTCTTGTAAAATAAAATAGTTCTTAGGATAAATGGTATGAATAAGTACATTGATAAGTCAGATGCAAAGAGAATTATGGATTTGAAGGGTTTGCCTACTGGATTTAGTTGTATGCATTAGTTTGTCCTGTCTTCCTGAATAAACAGTCTTGCAAAGCATACCAACATTCATGAATATCTAGCACAGAATTTGAATATACTTGCAGCATGGATGATAATTACTAAAGACTGGGTGACTCTTTGGTATTTGCTTCTGCTATAGACACATAACTCTGGAATGCTGGTCATCAGCACAAGGCAGTCCTCCTGTGGGCTCCCATACTTCTAAGGGTTTGTCTACTTAGTTGCCAGACTGTCTTTTACAACTTTAATATCCCTCTTAGTGCTCTCTGTGCCTCTAACATAGATAGGAAAAAGAAGGTCTGTTCAACAAATGGTGCTGGGAAAACTGGATAACCACATGTAGAAAAAGGTTGAGCACACACATGTTGCACAAGAACCCATGTTCAAGCTGCTATTCCCCCACCTGCAGGGGGGTAGCTTCATGAGCAGTGAAGCAGATGTCTCTCTTTCTCTCTTCTTGTCTATCTCTCTCCTTCAATTTCACTCTGTCCTAATAAAAAATAAAAGAAATAACAAAAGGAAAATAGCTGACAGAAATGGTGGGTTTGTTGTGCAGGCACCTAGCCATAGTGATAACCCTGATGACAATTTAAAAAAATCAAATTGTTAATAAAAAAAAAAAAAGGAGAAACTAAACACTAAAATCTAGTCAAAATAGATTGAAGACCTGACTATTAGACAAGAAACTATAAAATATATTGAAGAAAATACCAGTAAAACATTGTAGGATCTTAGCATCAAAGATGTATTTGCCAACTCAACACCATGGGCATGTAAAAAGAAAATAAGTTTAAATAAATGGGACTACATGAAAGTACATTGAAGGCAAACTATCCAAGGATAACCAGGTAACTCAACAACCAGAAGAAGATATCACACATATCACACATCCAACAAACAATTGATAGCAAACATCTATAAAGAACTCCTACTGCACCTCAACAAAAGAACAAAAAAAATCAACCCAGTACCCCACTATTGATCATAAATTAAAGAAAATAAAAAAGGAATTTTCTCCCACAACCTAATATGTATCAGATGCCAGCAACTAACTAGAAATGAATATTTACCATTTTAATCAAAGGTCAAATACTTGGGAAATTATTTCAATACCACTTTTGGTTCAGTCCTTGTGGGAAGACTGAAGCTCCACTAAATTTACCTTTCAGTTGTCTTCATGGACATAGACTTGCACCATAGGCTCATATCCAAGTATAAATGTTCTCAAAAATAAATAAATAAATGAAAAAAACCAAAATAAAGATTCTAGAAAAAAGCAAGCGTATCTCATGGTTATGATAAGATGAGGCTTGCAGAGACAGGCAGAAATAGGCAGAGCCAAATTGTGAAGCCAGACTAAAGATCATTAGATGGGACCTACTCCTCATAATCTCACTCAAAGCCTAGTCCCTACCTGTGGTATCAAATCACCTAGTAACCTGTTAGGAAACCAAATTCTTAGATCTACCCAAATATAGTGAATAAATAACTCTGTGAATTCTCTGGCCTGGACTCTGGAGCTGAATCCAAGTCCACTTTATCTGTAACTTCTGTAGCACTGACCTTGGAGACAGTTGAGCAAAACAGGGCAGAGAACAAGTGTAATTCAGTAAAGAAGTGTTTTGTTAACTACACTGTCCAGTTTGTCAGTGCTACAAGGGTTGAAGGACAGCTGAATTTTCTGACCTATGTGACCATAGCTGTCACCATAGAAGCAGAAAATAGAGTCTCTATTAGGGGAGTCTCTAAAAAGGTGCTCCTAGTACAATATTACATACATGAATAAAAGGATTTTTTTTTTTTTTTTGCTTTTATAGTATCATTAAACCCTGGTGAGAGAAGGCTATGAATCATTAAGGATATGGCTCAAAACCAACAATTCCATCCCTTCTAAACTTGCCTTGGTCCAGATCCATATCACCTGTGGACTAAATTGTTACAGCAGCTTTTTTTTTTTTAACTATATTTTTATTTAATCTTTGAATGAAAAACAGACATACAGAGAAAAACACCAGAGCACTGCTCAGCTCAGGTTTATGGTGCTGTTGGAGACTGAACCTGGGACTTTGGAGCCTCAGGCATGAGAGTCTTTTGCATAACCATTATGCTGTTTTCCCAACCCACAACAGCTTCTTAATTCTGCTTTTACTTCAATTCACATGTATCTATATAAGATTCTCAAGTGTGAAGTAAGAGAAGACGCTACAGGAAACTCAGAATATAATGGGAAGAGGGTACCTTCAACTGTCCAATTTACCTCTCTACTATATTCTTCTATGAAAAAAACAAACAAAAAAACCCCAAACAAACAAAACAGTTTCTGGTGAGTGATAATGGAAGTATTTCACAGTGCTATAATATGCTAAACCTCTCAGTTGATCATGTCCTTTCTTTCCTTAAAACAGGATAGAATATACATCCAAGAGAAGTGAAACTATATGTCACACAAAAAAATGAACTGAGATATTGATAACAGAATTACTTATAACAACTGTAATATAGAAACAATGCAAGTACTCATCAATGAACAAATAAAAAATAGGGTATTCCATTCAATGAAATACCCTATTCAATGAAATTCTGAAAGCAGAATTAAGAAGCTGTTGTGGGCTGGGAAGACAGCATAATGGTTATGCAAAAGATTCTCATGCCCTAGGCTCCAAAGTTCCAGGTTCAGTCTCCAACAGCACCATAAATCTGAGCTAAGCAGTGCTCTGGTGTTTCAATATTTTGTGGATAAAATATTATTTATCCACAAAAATATTATTTTACAATGAGAATAAGTCTTGGTAGGAGCAGTCTTACTAAAAGAAATGACTCACAGAAGACCAGTTATATTGTTTAATCTCATTGAATTAAATGTCTGATATAGGAAAATTCATGGAGACAGGAAGTAGATTAGTGGTTGCCAGCAGCCAGGGGTTGGTAGGAAGGAAATGAGAGTGACTTACCAGTCACTGGCATATGAGTTTCGGTAGACAATGGTGAAGATGTCCTAAAATTAGGTTGTGCTAAGTTGCACAATTCTGTGAAACACTAATGTCCTTATAGTGCTCTATGAATGATAATACCATAAAACTATTCATTTAAATTAAAAAAAAAAATTCCAAGGCTCTCTACCATCAGCACAAAGATTCTTAGACTTGGTGAACAAAATAAATAGCTACAGAGCTTGAAAAAAAATAATCACTGGATTTCACCCTCAGAGCGACTGGTTTATTAAGACTAAGAAAGGTCCAAGAACATCCATTTATAATAGTTTTATGAGTGATGTCAACATTGCTGGTCAGGGAACAGGCTACAAGTGACAATATGAAGACTAGATGCCGCTAAAGTGATTCATAAAGAAGTCGTAAAAGTCCCTTACAATCTGATTCTGCCCATTTCCCAACTTATTTCTTTGCAATTTCATCTCAATATTAATTCATACATAACACACATAATATAGATACATATTTCTTTTCCACATTCTGGTCATATATAAGACAGCAATTTATCCTGAGAATCCATTTCAGTGTCTGGTATAAAGCAGATAGTCAATTAATATTATGGAACTAGTGATTGTATGCAGA
Source organism: Erinaceus europaeus (assembly GCF_950295315.1). Lineage (NCBI taxonomy): Eukaryota > Metazoa > Chordata > Mammalia > Eulipotyphla > Erinaceidae > Erinaceus > Erinaceus europaeus. The sequence goes on along the minus strand of NC_080169.1, from coordinate 48,020,331 downwards.
CCACATCAGCATGTCGTAATTTCACATTAATAGCTAACTAGTTAGCCCTAAAGTTGGTGCTACCCCTTGTTCAGACTCCCCTGGACAAGGGGTCAGAAAGAAAAATAAATGGAAATCCCATGCAGCATTCAAGAGGTATAAACCTAGTAATTCCCAATATGACAGAATATAAAGATCAGCAAAATAGCTCACTTGGATAGTGTTCTGCTTTGCCATGTGCCCAGGTTTGGATCTAGTTCCCACCACACTGAAGAAATTTTCTCTGTCACACTCTACTTCTCTGTCTCTTGGTCTCTACCCCATCCCCCCCAAAAAAAAATTAGCCTCCAAGAATCTTTGGGCATACGATCCTTGGAATATTCTAAACATACTTAACTAACTTCAGTGTTTCAGAGACTTTAGAAACTAACTGGAGGGGGCTGGGCAGTAGTGCAGCAGGTTAAGTGCAACAACCTGCGCAAGGATCCCGGTTAGAGCCCCCTGGCTCCCCACCTGCAGAGGCAGGTGGGGAGGTGTCGCTTCACGGGCAGTGAAGCAGGTCTTCAGTTGTCTCTTTCTCTCCCTCTCTCTGTCTTCCTCTATTCTCTCCATTTCTCTCTGTCCTATCCAACAACAACGACAATGACAGCAACAATGACAGCAACAGCAACAACAACGATAAACAACAAGGGCAACAAAAAAGGAAAAAAGAGCCACCAGAAGGAGTGGATTCTTAATGCAGGCACTGAACTGAGCCTCAGTAATAACCCTGGAGGCAAAAAAAGAAAGAAAGAAAGAAAGAAAGAAAGAAAGAAAGAAAGAAAGAAAGAAAGAAAGAAAGAAAGAAAGAAAAAAAGAAAAAGAAACTAAGTGGAAACAATGTAAGGCTCTCCAGTGAAGATGAGAAAATATATTAGTGGAAGCTTGCAGCTTCAGTTGTCAGGATGAATGTGTCTTTATTGTTACATTTCTAAGTGTGAAGGCTAGTAAAATGATATTTATGCCATTACCATAAGATTCTGGGGGAGGGAAACTGCTTGAGACAATATGGTACATGATTAATTGCATTAAAAAGAATATGCTAGTGTGACAGTCAGGTTTTTTTTCTTTCAGGTCTTTTTTTTTTTTTTTTTTAGCCAAAGTGATTTATTGTCAGTAGATCTGGAGAAACTTGCTAATTTCTGCAATGCATCAAAGAACAAACCAAACAGTGGATCTCCCTGTTACCTCATCACAAGTGCTGCTTCAAACACACTGATGACAGAAAAGTTTGCTTTGCCAAAACTCATCCAGATCAGATCCACTGTCATCCTAGCACTGAGATCTCGGCTCCTCCCACATACAAGAAATTCAGGAGACATCACTGACACTGACATCAAAAAAGCCACAATAGAACTGTACTATTTAAAATTCTTGAAAATTCTTTGAAATGAGAGTTTCAGAATATGCATTTGCATTGTTCTCTTAGCTTTATCACCTGTCAAAAAGGATTACAGTTACTGAAAGACACTAGCATTCTATAATCCATTTATATTCTACAAGGAATTATAGGCACAAAAAACACTGACAACTAATTGCCCTCTCAGAGAATAACTTTCACCAGAGGATTCACAATATTGTCTCTTCTATGAAGTAATATATGCTAAGTCTTCTTTCTCAATCTCTCTCTCACACACACAACACAATTTGATGATAGTGAATCTACATACTGGCCTACAGTTAAATTTGGTTATTTGTGAATAGGGAATTTCTTCATTTTTATGAAAGTGGAAGCATAGCCTTCCAATTTAGGATCCAGACATTTGACATTTCCTTCCATTAATTTTTTTTTTACATTTTTTCCTTTATTGGGGGATTAATGCTTTACAGTTGCCAGTAAATACAATAGTTTGTACATGCATAACATTTCTCAGTTTTCCACATAATAATACAACCCCCTCCTCCCAATAATCGAACTATAACTTTAGTGCCCATAGCTTTGGCACTCACATCACTATCTTGTTCAGCATGCCTAGTAACTGACTCTGGAAAAGACCTAGGGTGACCCAAATGCAAGCCCAGTTCTAATACTAGAGAATCAAGCATGAACACACAGCTCTCACCTGCATTCATATTTATTTGATAGAGACAGAAATAAATTGAGAGGGAAGAGAGGACAGAGTGGGAGAAAGAGAGATATCTGCAGCACAGCTTTATCATTCACGAAACTTCTACCCTGCAGGTGGGGATCAGGGACTTGAACCTGACTCCTCATGCATGGTAATGTGTGTGCTCTACTAGGAGCACCACCATCTTAATCCCTTACACCACATTTTTTAATCCACTTATTTATCAATTAATTTTTACAACTAGTTCTGTAGTGAACATGGGATTTCTGAGTGAGATAAACTAATCACAAAAGGATAAAACTGCACAGTTGCATTTATATGAGGTGACTAAAGTAGTTGAATGGCAGTAGTTGCACAGACCTAGGGACTTGAGCAAATGTCTTCCAATGGTTATGAACACTCAGTTGTGGAAAGCAAATAAGTTGTAAAGATCTGTCTACAACATTGTGCCTAGAATAAATACTATTATTTTACACTGAAAATTTTGTTAAATGTTCATAACACAATAAAAAAATCAATGAACAAAAAAGGAAAAATATATATTCATGTGTGTATTTAATAAAATTTATAAAAGTGCATTAATTAAAAAGTTAGGAAACCCATCATCAGATAAATGGCTAAAGAAGTTATAAGATATATTCCATGGAATACTACTCTGCAATCAAAGAAGATGATATTGTCTCCACTGAGGCAAAATGGATAGAACTGGAGGTGAGGTGAAATAAGTAAGAAGATGAAAGACAAATACCACATTGTTTCACTCCTATGTTGAATCTAGAGATCTGATTTACATAAACTTGCCAAAAAAAAAATCCAAACAAAACAGAGGCAAGCTAAATGTCTGTAAGATTTATAAGAGCTATGGTGATTATCTTTGGGAGATGGGAGGATGAGGATACAGAACTTTGGTGGTGGGTGTAGTGTGGAACTATACTCATTGTAATTTTAAAATCTTGTAATAAACTATTAATAACAAAAATCCATCTATCTATGCATACAGTTAAAAAAAGCTGGGGAAAAGTATAATAGAACCTATTTATAATATTCCTACAGGCAGTTCTCACTCTCATTCATTTATATGCCTTGTTTTTCTTCTTCATTACTTCTTATTTAATATGACTGGAACTGTTCCTCAACAATTTAAATGTCAACTGCAGAAAACCAGAGCTTATTCATATATGGAGACTTTTCTCTTGATTATTCCCTAGCAGAAAACCACTTACATAATATCTTCAAAAGCTATTTAGTGACAACCTGAGTTTGCCATGCTTTGCCACAAGAATGTTACTTATGTGCTTAACATAACTGAGTGCAAGAAACAGGATAGAAGGATCCAGACTCACAATATTTAAAATATGTCTTTAAAAATGAATTCAAAGTTAACTCAGGCTTCTCCTACTTTATGTTTGCTTCAAGGATAAATCAAGTAAACACATATTGCACCAAACTAGAAGACTCGGGAAAAAAGGGTAGATTTTCAGTTCCTTTGTTGGGGGCTGGGGGTAGGGACACAGATCTTTGGTGGTGGGAATGATAATAATCTATATTTCTTTTTTTTTAAGTTATTTATTTATTTATTCCCTTTTGTTGTCCTTGTTTTATTGTTGTAGTTATTATTATTGTTGTCTTCATAGTTGTTTGATAGGACAGAGAGAAATGGAGAGAGGAGGGGAAGACAAAGAGGGGGAGAGAAAGATAGACACCTGCAAACCTGCTTCACTGCCTGTGAAGCGACTCCTCTGCAGGTGGGGAGCCAGGGCTTGAACCGGGATCCTTACATTGGTCCCTGCGCTTTGCGCCACCTGTGCTTAACCCGCTGCGCTACAGCCTGACTCCCAATAATCTACATTTCTAATAACTTATAGTCTTATAAATCACTATTTATTCAATATGCCAGGAGGAAATAGATTGAATGGCTCGAGTTTTTAAGTGCATATATTTCAGTTCTGAGTATATACTCCTTACGTTTAAGTACTTAATGTTTCAAATTTGTAAAATGAATGAATTCATACACTGGGCTTAAATTGTTAAAACATTTCTAATAAAAATTTCTTTTTGGAATACTAAATCAGATATAATCTTAGATCAGAAGCAGCCAGTCCTGTCAGTATCTAAGATATAAAATAGGGGGTGGAGCAACATGGCAACTTGGAAACACCTGGCTTGAGCTCCAAAAAGAAGTGGCTTACAACCTGGGATTCTATGGAGAGGGTAGGCTATCTGGTGTATCCATGAAAAGGTGAATAAGGGGTAGTCAGGGTAACACCAGAAAGAGTCCTATAACCCACACTTGGGCTGACAAACAGAGGCCAAATGGACAAAGAAAGGAAAATCTTTGGATTCACTATTTCTGAACTCACCCTCCCTCGAACCCCAGAACCAGGTCCAGGGGCTGGCCAGCTGCTACTAGCAGGCTATCTGTGGAGCTATTTTCTTTACCAAGATTCCTGGCTTAGCAGGGGGGCTCATTCCAAGCCTTTTCCTTTATCTTTTCTATCTCTCTCTCTCCCCACACCTCTTTTTTTTTTTTTTTTTTTTTTTTTTTAGGTGGCTGGAACTCTATTTGAGTAACAAAATACCTGACCAATCAGCCCTGCCTGGGAAAGACTACTTTTTTTTTTTTGATACTTCTTATAATTGGTTTTCTTTGTTCAGGCTGCATGCAGCCAATCTGGAGCAGTCCAAGCTACAGACTGACTATTAGGGTTTTTACTATTTTATTGTATTATTACTATTATTATATACACATGTCACTTTTCCCTCCTCTTCACATTGACCAAAATTAACTGCTGTTTCTTTTTACATTGATAGGTGACTGGGTGTCCTAGCCATTGTGAGAGGACTGGCTTTGCTCTCTCTCTTCCCTCTACTCTCCTTTTTCTCTCCTCTTAGATAATTAAAAAAAAAAAAACTTTCCCTACACTGCTCTTTTTTTTTCTTTCTTCCTCTTTTCTTCCTTCTTTTGCTTTCTGAATTTACTGATACTCATTTGAGAATTATTTGGTGGAAGAAATCTGACTTGAAATGACCTCTCCTGTGTGTGTCTCTCTCTCTTTTCTACTTTCATTTCTCCTCTTGTTATCCCTAGAATTTATAGTGGACAGTAGATTTGCACAATTGTCTATCCTTGCTTTCACTTTATTTCCTTTCTATTTCTTTCTCTTTTGGTTTTGTTTGCTATTTACTCTTGGACTGGAGGTGTTATTTGGCTAACTGGTATTGGTTGAACTGCATAATCCTTGCTTCAGTTGCTACTGTTGCAATTTCTAAAGTTTGTGATTGCATTTGTGAAAAGTCTTTAACATGGCCAGTATTCAAAACACAACAACTGCAGAATGACAGAACAGAAGCATACAAACCACATCAAGAGCAAATAAAACTGCTACAACAATGAATCAGGACAGGATCCCAGAAGAAACTCCAAATCAGTCAGTAGTAACCATAGACAACAAAATAATGCAGGCAATAGTAAACCTAATAATCACAGACATGAAGACAACTGTGGACGAAAGGACTATCAGAAGTAGGGAAACAACAGAGACCCTCAAGGAAAATACTAACCTCAAGGTAATTATAGAACTGAAAGCTGAAATAGCTGAGCTAAAAAGCCAATTAGCAGAGGACACTAATAGTGTAACTGAACTGAAGAAAGAAGCTGAGGGAAGGAAAAGCAGGCTAACAGAAGCAGAAAACAGAATTAGGCAGAGGATGAGTTAGAGAAAACTAAGAAAGAAGTAAAAGAGCTCAAAAAGAGATGGAGAGACACTGAATATAACAACAGAGACATATGGGATGATCTCAAAAGAAGTAACATTCATATAATTGGCCTGCCAGAGGAAGAAAGAAAGGAAGGGGAAGGAAACACCCTAGAGGAAATAATAGCAGAAAACTTCCCAGACCTAAACAACAGAAAAGACATTAAAATCCAAGAGTCCCAGAGGGTCCCAAACAGAATCAACCCAGACCTGAAGACACATCATTGTTACAATGAAAAGAAATAATGAAAAAGAAAGGATCCTAGAGGCTGCAAGAGAAAAACAAAATGTCACATACAGGGGAAAACCCATAAGACTATCAGCAGACTTCTCCACTCAAACTCTAAAAGGCAGAAGAGCATGGGAAGATGCCTGTCGAGCCCTGAATGAAAAAGGGATTCATCTATGGATAGTATATCCTGCTAGACTTTCATTCAAACTAGATGGAGGAATCAATACCTTCTCATACAGACAAAAGTTAAAGGAGGCAACCATCACCGAGCCAGCTCTAAAAGGGGTTCTAAAAGAACAGTTATAAACAAGAACATCACCATAATACTTGCAATATATCACAGCAAATAAAAAGTTGTTGACTAATGGCACTCCAATACATTAAATCCATAATATCAATAAATGTCAATGGCTTAAATCCACCCATTAAAAGGCATGGAGAGGGAGGGTGGGTCAGAAAACACAACCATATGCTGCTTGCAAGAATCCCATCTGACACAACAAGACAAACACAGACTTAAAGTGAAAGGATGGGAAATTATCATACAGGCTAATGGACCACAAAAAAGGCAGGAACAGCCATTTTCATCTCTGACACAGTATACTTTAAATTAAACAAAGTAGTAAAAGATAGGCAACGCCACTACACAATGATTAGAGGATCAATCAACCAAGAAGATTTAACAATTATTAACATCAATGCACCCAATGAGGACCCAACTAAATACATTAAACACCTACTAAAGGAACTACAAAAATACATCAATAGTAATACAATAATAGTGGAAGACTTCAACACCCCACTCTCACACTTAGAAAGATCAATGAAATAGAGACTCAACAAAGAAACAAGAGAATTAAATGAAGAGATGGACAGACTAGACCTCCTGGACATTTTCAGAGTCCTTCACCACAAAAAACCGGAATACACATTCTTTTGAAATCCACACAGCACATACTCAAGGATAGACCCCATGTTATGCCACAAAGACAGTATTAACAAATTAAAGAGCACTGAAATCATCCCAAGTATCTTCTCAGACCACAGTAGAGTAAAGCTAAAATTCAACAACAGAAAATTACTGAGTCACAGAATTTGGAAACTCAACAACATGCTGCTTAAGAACCACTAAGTCAGAGAGACACTCAAGCTAGAAATTCAAATATTCCTGGAAAACAAATGAAAATGAGGACACAACCTATCAAAATATTTGGGACACAGCTAAAGCACTACTGAGATGGAAACTCATAACCATACAACCACACATTAGAGAATAAAAAAAAAGCTCAAATAAACAACCCTTACTGAACATCTTAAGGACTTATAGGAAGAAGAACAAAGGAACCCTAAAGCAACCAGAAGGACAGAAATCACTAAAATTAGAGCAGAAATAAACATCGAAAATAAGAGAACCATATAAAAGATCAATGAAGGGAGCTGGGTGGTAGTTCCGTGGCTTAAGTTCACATGGTGCAAAGTGCAAGGGTCGCAGGCCTAAGGATTCCAGTTTGAACTGTCAGGTTCCCACCTGCAGGGGGTTGCTTCACAAGTGGTGAAGCAGGTCTGCAGGTGTCTATCTTTCTCTCCCCCTCTCTGTCTTTCCCTCCTCTCTCAATTTCTCTCTGTCCTGTCCAACAACAACAACTATGACAACAATATCAACTACAACAAGCACAACAACAAGAGCAACAAAATGAGAAAAATGACCTCCAGGAGCAGTGGATTCATAGTGCTGGCACCAAGCCCCAGCAATAACCCTGGAAGCAAAATAAATAAATAAATAAATAAAATCAGTGAAGTCAAATGTTGGTTCTTTGAAAAATAAAACACGGTTGTTAAACCCCTAGCCAGACTCACCAAAAAAGTGGGGGGAGAAGACTCAAATAAATTGAATTGTAAGATATAAAATAACATTAAATGACATAAATCATGATAAGGTCTTATAGTTCAGTAAATCCTAACCATAGGATTTTCAATGTAAACCAAGCTCCCAAATAACTTGGCTATAATAATAATTATCTATTGCCTTTTAAACACTAAGCAAAGAACATTCCTCATTTTCTTTAAAATCCATATTTCTTTCAGTCCTGGGACCACTGAGACTTTGATTGCGTTTCTTAGTGTTGATCCCCTACCATGTGATACTGCCTCTGCTGACCTCAGCTAAATCAGTGTAATCAGTGCCACCATGCCACGTTTCACTTGGGACTGTATCTAGAGAAGCCAAGCCTAAAATGCCAACCTTCCAACTTCAATAATCTGATGAAACCTTTCTTAATACATGGGACTCACTAGTTCCATTAAGTGGTGCATTCTCTAACAAAGTTACAGATCTTATATATAGACTAGTGCACAAAGGACAGGATACACTGTGCACATGTATCCATAAGTTAGTGGAAAATATATACCTCAAAGTTAAAGTATGCAGTAGTCTGCTGTTTGTAGACTTAGACTTAGTAAATGCAGCAAGCAAGTAAAAAGACCTAAAGAAAACATCACAAAGTACCTTATCAAATATTTACTACTTAGGCCCAGAAACCCTCCTCTGATACCTCCTCTGATTCTCTCAATTACTTTAAGTCTAACATTGTCAGATTATGTAAGGACTACAAAAGCTGGATAAGGACAAGAGACTGGCACATTTTAATGATGGCCTTTTGGGTCAATACCTAGACATCCCATAATCTGGGGCTCTAGTCAAGTATTTCCACAAAGATATGATGGGCCTCTAATAGATCCCTCTCTCCATCACCACTGGTCACTTCCATTAGGAATGTCATCATAAACCCTCTTTTGGACCTCTCCAGGACCTTGCCCTCACTGTACAGCAGCAATGGTAGGGACTGTCCCACTCTCTAAATGTAAGTTGGTCAACCTACTATGTCACTGGAGGAGACTTGTCTTGAAATGAGTGGAGTTTAGAATGTTCCTAGCTGTGACCATGGAATGCAAGCTCAGACTGACAGGAATTTAGAGCTTACACAGGCTTCTGTGCTAAATATGAATAGATATGGGCCATGTGTCAGATCAATGAGGTTAACAGTTAATGGTAATTATATACTTTCCCCATATCTTGGAGCTACTCTCTTCCCTAGTCCAGCTTTCTTAGTCCTATTCTCAACTCTGACACTATCTTCCAAGACAATACTTTTAGCCCACCTGCATGTCAGCTGTGGGGATCAGGCAAAAAATAGTAAAGTCACGGGCCCCTTAGAATATACCTAAAATAGAATTCCTAGCTTCTTTTATTTATTTATTTATTATTTATTTATTTATAAAAACAAAACACTAACAAAACCATAGGATAAGAGGGGTAAAATTCCCACTACCAAAACTCTGTATTTCATCCCCTCCCCTGATAGCTTTCCTATTCTTTAACCCTCTGGGACTATGGACACAAGGTCATTGTGGGATGCAGAAGGTTGAAGGTCTGGTTTCTGTAATTGCTTCCCTGCTGAACATGGGCATTGACAGGTCAATTCATACTCCCAGCCTGCCTTTATCTTTCCCTAGTGGGGAAGGGCTCTGGGGAAGCATAGCTCCAGGATACATTAGTGGGGTTATCTGTCCAGGGAACTCTGGTTGGCATCCTGCTAGCATCTGGAACCTGGTGGTTGAAAAAATAGTTAATACAAAGCCAAACAAATTGTTGACCAGTCATGGACCTAAAGGCTGAAATAGTGCAGGTAAAGAGTTGGGGGGGGGGGTTTCTCTCTTTTGTGGATAGCTAGTAGGCATATTTTAGGCCAAAGGGCCTGTGGCTATACTTATGTGTGTGTGTGTGTGTGTGTGTGTGTGTGTGTGTGTGTGTGTGTGTGTGTGTGTTGTTGTTTTTTGTTTGTTTCTTTGCCTGAGCCTGAAATCTGATATGCAGGTAGATCCTAATTATTTTCTGGGGAGATGATGTCATGGCTGGCAGAAGGATCAGAAAGCTGTATCAGGGAAGACAGTAGTTCCCAAATATGGGAAAGGTATATATATATATTGTTGATTGCAAACCCCATAGATTTGATGTGATCTGGGGCCCATATTCAGCTTAGGAGCCTATGTGACCTCTGCATCCCTATAGATCTGAGCTCACATTCCTAGCTTCTTTCTACACAACAACCCCTAGTTTCATTTGCCCTGTTCCCACCTTTGGGTTCCTGTTTATTGAACAATTTAGTTGATATCATACTGCTTTTCAGCCACCAAGTGGCAGATACTACTGTGACAACATTCTGATCTCCCTGGGCAAAAGACCTCACCAATCTGTCCCAGAACATCACCTCTTTAGAACCCTACCCCACTAGGAAAAGATAGAAACAGGTTGGGGGTATGGATCAACCTGCCAATGCCCATGTCCAGTGGAGAAGCAATTACAGAAGCCAGAACTCCCACCTTCTGCACCCCATAAAGAAAGAGATAAAGAGAGGGCAGAGCCAAGTTGGACTGAGAAGTAGCTTCTGGTCTGAGTTCCGACAACAACTGCTGGAAATGGTAGGATTTTTTGCCTTCAGCAGGACACTGAATTCGGGGTCCTAGCAGTGACAACAAGGAGGTGAATATAGCCCAGTTTGGGTTAGAATAAAGAGGAAAAAAGAAAGGAAAATTTTTTTTATTATTCCCGAAGTGCACCCCTAACTTCCTCACCCCCATAACCAGACACTGGGTGCCAGAGAGCTGCTCCTAGCAGGCTTCCCTGCTAAACTTCTTTCTTTACCAAGATTCCTGGCTCAACAGGGGTTCCATTCCTTTCTAAAACCCTTGGCCCTCTTTCTTTCTAAATGGCCAATTGGATCTACAAAAGGGAAAGACTGCCTGAGGTGTTTTTTTTTTTTTTTTTTGGTTTCTGTTTGTTTGTTTGTTTTACTTTCTTAACAATCAGCTGCCTCTGCTCAGGCAGCTTAAGGCAATCTGGGACAGGGTTTTTTACCCTGCTCTATTTTATTATTAATATTATATAAAGGTGTATCTCTTTTCCCTCCTCCTTTAGGTTGACCAGAATTAATTCTTAGTATATCTTCCATTGCTAGGAGACTGGGCATCTTATCCATTGTGAGATGAACTTGTTTCACTACTCCTACCTCCTCTACCCACTCTCACCTTCTCCCTCCTCATAGCTAATTAAAAAATAAAATTAAAAACATTAATAAATTAATTAATTAAAAACTTTCCTTTCACTGCTCCTTTATTAAGTTCTTTTTCTTATCTTTTTTTCTTTTCTCTCTCTTGTTTTTCTTCCTTTTTTTCTTGTCTTCCTTCCTCCTCCTTCTTCTGTTTTCTGAATTCACTAATACTCATTTGTGAATTATTTTGGGCAAGAAATCTGTCTCAGAGTGAACTCTCTATGTGTGTATCTCTGCTCTACTTCCCTTTCTTCTCTTGCTACTTCTAGAATATACAGTGGATAGTAGATTTGCATAATTGTCTATTCTTGCTATCCCTTTTTTCCTTTCTCTTTCTTCTTCAATTGCACTTGGTTGCTATTTATTCACAGACTGGAGACATAGTTTGGCTATCTGGTAGTGGTTAAACTGCTTCAATCCTTGCTTCAGTTGCTATTGTAATTTCTGAGGGTGATGATTGCATTTGTCATAAAGGTATTTACTACAGTGTTACTTGTACTCAAAACACAACAACCGAGGAACAACAGAACATAAAAATAAGAAACAAAATAATTAAATAAAAGGGTAGATCAAAAGCAAATAAAACTGCTACTACAATGAATGAAGACAAGAGCCCAGAAGAAACCACAAATCAGCCAGAAGTTACCATAGATAAGAAAAGTATGCAAGCAATAATAAACATATTAATCACAGAAATGAAAACATCATTGGAGAAAAGGCATGGCGGTACTAGGGAAACAACAGTTGAGACCCCCAAGGAAAATACTGATTATCTTGAGGCAATTAGACAACTGGAAGCTGAAATAGCTGAACTGAGGAAAGAAACTGAGGGAAGATAAAGCAGACTAACAGAAGCAGAAAACAGAATTAGTCAGACAGAGGATGAGTTAGAAAAAACTAAGAGATGAAAGAGCTCAAAAAGAGATTGAGAGACTGAAAACAACAACAGAGACATATGGGATGATCTCAAAAGAAGTAACATTCGTATAATTGGCCTGCCAGAAGAAGAAAGAGAGGAAGGGGAAGGAAACATTCTAGAAGAAATTATAGAAGAAAACTTCTCAGACCTGAATAACAGAAAGGACATTAAGATTCAAGAGGCCCAGAGAGTTCCAAACAAAATCAACCCAGACCTGAAGACACCAAGACACATCATAGTCAAAAAGAGAAGTAAGGATAAATAAAAGGTCCTAAAGGCTGCAAGAGAAAAGCAAAATGTCACATATAGGAGAAAACCCATGACTATCAGCAGACTTCTCCACTCAAACTCTAAAAGGCAGAAGAGAATGGCAAGATATCTATCAAGCCCTGAATGAAAAAGGGTTTCAGCCAAGGATAATATATTCTGCTAAACTTTCATTCAAATTAGATGGAGGGATCAAAACCTTCTTAGACAAACAACAGTTAAAGGAAGCAATCATCACCAAACTGGCCCTGAAAGAGGTTGTAAAAGACCTCTTATAAACAAGACCTTCACTATAATACTTCCCATATAAGAGAGCAAAAAAAAAAAATTATTGAATAATGGCACTACAATACATTAAATCCATAATACCAATAAATGTCAATGGCTTAAACTCACCCATCAAAAATCACAGAGTGGGAGGATGGATCAGAAAACATAACCCAACCATATGCTGCTTGCAAGAATCCCATCTGACACAACAAGATAAACACAGACTTAAAGTGCAAGGATGGAAAACTATCATACAGGCTAATGGACCACAAAAAAAGCTGGAACAGTCATTCTCATCTCAGATACAATAGATTTTAAATTAAATAAAGTAATAAAAGATAGGCAAGGGCATTACATAACGAGTAGAGGATCAATCATCCCAGAAAACTTAACAATTATTAACATCTATGCACCCAATGAGGGACCATCTAAATACATCAAGCACCTACTGAAAGAACTTCAAAAATACATCAATAGTAATACAATAATAGTGGGAGATTTTAACACCCCACTCTCACACTTAGACAGATCAACAAAGCAGAGACTCAACAAAGAAACAAAAGAATAAAATGTAGAGATGGTCAGACTAGACCTCCTGGGCATTTTCAGAGCCCTTCACCCCCAAAAAACTGGAATACATATTCTTCTCAAATCCACACAACACATATTCAAGGATAGACAACATGTTAGGCCATAAAGACAGCATCAATAAATTCAAGAGCATTTTCATCCCAAGTATATTCTCAGACCACAGTGGAGTAAAACTAACATTTAAGAACAAACAGAAAATTATTAAAAGACACATAATTTCAAAACTAAACAACATACTGCTTAAGAAGCACTGGGTCAGAGAGTCACTCAAGCAAGAAATTCAAATTTTCCTGGAAACAAATGAAAATGAAGACATAGCCTATCAAAATATTTGGGACACAGCTAAAGTAGTATTGACTCATAGCCATACAATCACATATTAAACAACAACAACAAAAAAGCTCAAATGAACAACCTTACTGCACACCTCAAGGACTTAGAGGAAGAGGAACTAAGGAACCCTAAAGCAACCAGAAGGAGAGAAATCACTAAAATTAGAGCAGAAATAAACAACATCGAAAATAAGAGAAGTATACAATTGATCAATGAAGCCAAATGTTGGTTCTTTGAAAGATTAAACAAAACTGACAAACCTCTAGCCAGACTCACCAAACAAAAAAGAGAGAAGACTCAAATTCATAGAATTGTAAACGATGGAGGAGATATCACAACTGACACCACAGAAATCCAGAAAATCATGTGAAACTTCTATGAATATAAGCCACCAAGCTAGAAAATGTGAAAGAAATGGAAGAATTCCTAGAAGCATATGCCCTTCCAAAACTGAACCAAGAAGAACTACAAAATCTAAATACACCAATCACAGACAAAGAAATCAAAACTGTTATTAAGAGTCTCCTCAACAAAAAAAGTGCTGGACCAGATGGCTTCACAAACGAGTTCTACAAAACCTTCAGGAAACACTTAGTACCCATACTTCTAAAGCTTTTCCATAAGATCCAAGAAACAGGAACACTCCCTTCCAGCTTCTATGAAGTCAACATCACCCTGATACCAAAAGCAGATAGGGACACAACAAAAAAGGAAAACTACAGACCAATATCTCTGATGAATATAAATGCAAAAATATTAAACAAGATCTTCGCCAACCGGATACAGCAATATATCAAAAAGATTCTTCATCATGACCAAGTGAGATTTATCCCATGAATGCAAGGTTGGTTCAACATACATAAGTCAATCAATGACATTCACCATATCAATAAAAGCAAAGCCAAAAACCACATGATTATCTCAATAGATGCAGAGAAAGCCCTTGACAAAATACAACACCCATTCATGCTCAAAACTCTACAAAAAATGGGAATACATGGGAACTTCCTCAAGATAGTGGAATCCATATATAGCAAACCTACAGCCAACATCATACTCAATGGACAGAAGCTGAAAGCATTCCCCCTCAGATCAGGGACTAGACAGGGCTGTCCACTGTCACCATTACTCTTCAACATAGTAGTGGAAGTTCTTGCCATAGCAATCAGGCAAGAGAAAGAAATCAAAGGAATACAGATTGGAAGGGAAGAAGTCAAGCTCTCACTAATTGCATATGATATGATAGTATACATAGAAAAACCTAAAGAATCCAGCAGAAAACTACTGGAAGTTATTAGGCAATATAGCAAGGTATCAGGCTACAACATCAATGTACAAAAATCAGTGGCATTTCTTTATGCAAACACTAAATCTGAGGAAGAAGACATCCAGAAATTACTCCCATTCACTGTTGTAGCAAAATCAATAAAATACCTAGGAATAAAGCTGACCAAAGAAGTGAAAGACTTGTATACTGAAAACTATGAGTCACTATTCAAGGAAATAGAAACTGATACCAAGAAATGGAAAGACATCCCATGCTCATGGATCGGAAGAATAAATATCAACAAAATAAATATTCTTCACAGAGCAATATACAAATTTAATGTGATACCCATCAAAGTTCCACCAAACTTCTTTAAGAGAATAGAACAAACACTGCAATCATTTATCTGGAATCAGAAAACACCTAGAATTTCCAAAACCATCTTGAGGAAAATAAACAGAAATGGAGGCATCACACTCCCAGACCTCAAATTTTATTATGGCTTCAGGTGACTTAACGGTACATATTTCTGCTATAACTAAATGCTCATCTGAAGCTCTAGATTGGCAGTCGAAGTACATGTGTTTGGTAGAGATAATGGTCTCTTGGGGCGAGGGGGATTGATAACATTCCACCCTTATGCTTAACTTAGATAGACTTACTTTTGCATGTAAAACACATACCAAAGAGTGATAGTGAAAAATCCTCCCTGGCTACATTTTATTAGTAAATAAATATTGTATTATAAAAATATAGGCTTAAAGGGGTATATTTCCACATCATTCCCACCTCCAGAGTTTTTTTTTATTTTCTTTGTGTTTTTTTTATCAGTGATTTAATAATGATTGACAGGATTATGGGATAAAAGAGGTACAGTTCCCACCACCTGAGTTCCATATACCTTCCCCTCCATTGGAAGAGTCCTTCATCTTTATCCCTCTGGGACTGTGGACCAAAGATTTTTATGGAGTGCAGAAGCTGGGAGATCTGGCTTCTGAAATTGCTCCTCTGCTGGACGTGGATATTGACAGATTGATCCATACCCCCAGCCTGTTTCTATCTTTCCCTAGTGAGGCAGGGCTCTGGAAAAGTTGGATTCCAGGACATATTGGTGAGGTCATGTGCTCAGGGAAGTCAGGTTGGCATCATGGTAACACCTGCAACTTGGTGGCTGAAAAGCTGTAAGATGTAAAGTAAAACCAATTTTTTAGTAATCAGGGACCTACAGGTAAGATTATAGAAGATGATATTTGGGGTTTTTATGTTGGAAGAAGCTATAAAGTCTATTTTAGGTATATTCTAAGATAGCCATGACTTTACTAATTTTTGCCTGAGTCTGATAGCAAACATGCAGGTGGGCTAAAAATATTGTCTGAAAAGAGAGTATCAAAATTGGAAATAGGACTAGAAAGCTGGATCAGAGCAGAGAGTATCTCTCAAATACTGCGGAATTATATAAATACCATTAACTGTAAACTCCATCCATCTGACCTAGGGCCCGTGTCTAATAATAGTTAGCTTAGGAGCCTGTGTAACCCCTGCATTCTTGTAGGTCTGAGCTCACATCCCATGGTCATAGCTAAGAAATTCTAGACTGCACTCATTTCAGGACCCATTTTCCCCAAGTGGCAGAGCATGTTGACCCAGCCTCCCTTTGCATAGTGGGGCAGTTTCTACCATTGTTGTTCTACATTGAGGGCAAAGTCCTGTATAGGTTCACAACAGGATTTATGATGTTGTTCCTGATGGAGATGACCAGTAATGGTGAAGAGAGGGACCTGTTAGAGGTCTAGACCCATCATATTTATGTGGAAATCCTGGGATTCCCTGAGGAGGGCCCTGCATAATGGGGTGGCCTAATAGCAACCACCAGAGTTTTATGTCCTTATGCCCTCTATTGGGATCTGGAGTAGTTCTCCCAAGGTCACAGATGTGGGTTGACTATTATTTCTATGACTGCCATCATTTTTTTATATTTGCCCATTTTTTCCCTATGGCCCTGCTTTCTCTTCCTTTCTAAGTCACACCTACATCTATTACTACTTCCAAATGTCCTTCTTCTTTTCCCACTTCTCTCTCCAGGATCTGATGGAATTGGAGCTCAGAACTCTCTGGTCATCTTCACCTAACATTTTCCTTCGTCTGAGAGTATGGACTAAAGTTATCTATGACTTGCAGAAGGTGGGAGTTCTGGCCTCTGTGATGGCTTCTCCACTGGTCATGGGCATTGGCAGGCAGATCTATACCCCCAGCTTGTTTCTATATTTCCCTAATGGGGTAGGGTTCTGGAGAGATGAAGTTCTAGGACACACTGGTGAAGTCTGCCCAAAGATGTCAGGATGGAATCATAGTGGCATCTGAAAGTTGGTAGCTGAAAGGAGCCACCATGTTCCAAATGCTAGCATGATGCCAACCAGACTTCTCTGGATAGAACCCCATCAATGAATGTGACCTGGAGCTCTGATTCACCAGAACCACAGCCCACTGGGGAAAGAAAGAGGCAGGCTGAGCCAGTTTTGTAGAAGGTGTGGGCCTAGGTGCCCAGGGGTGGCGGCCATGATAGGCCACCGCGGCCCTGCCCCATGGCCCTGCCATGTCTGCTGCCCTGCTCGCAGTGGCTGAGCAGCGTGGAGGGATCCCACGTCCAGTGCCCTGCGCCACGCGGTGGAGAGCCGGCTCCTGTGGGCTGGCCTGCGTGCTGGCATCGGGCTCCAGCGTGTTGGCATCGGGCTCCAGCATGTTGGTGTCAGGCTCCTGCGGGCTGCAGGGCTGCGGGGTTGCATACAACAATCCATAAATGGGCAGAGAATATGAACAGAACATTCACTCCAGAGGAGATCCAAAAGGCTAACATATGAAAAACTGCTCCAGGTTGCTGATTGTCAGAGAAATGCAAATAAAGACAACACTAAGATACCACCTTACTCCTGTGAGAATGGCATACATCAAAAAGGACAGCAGCAACAAATGCTGGAGAGGTTGTGGGGAAAGAGGAACCCTTTTGCATTGCTGGTGGGAATGTAAACTGGTCCAGCCTCTGTGGAGAACAGTCTGGAAAACTCTCACAAGGCTAGACATGGACCTTCCATATGACCCAGTAATTCCTCTCCTGGGCTTATACCCCAAGGACTCCATAACACCCAACCAAAAGGAGGTGTTTACTCCTATGTTCATAGCAGCACAATTCATAATAGCTAAAACCTGGAAGCAACCCAGGTGCCCAACAACAGATGAGTGGCTGAGAAAGCAGTGGTATATATACACAATGGAATACTATGCAGCTACTAAGAACAATGAACTCAACCTATCTGACCCATCTTGGTCAGAGCTAGAAGTAATTATGTTAAGTGAGCTAAGTCAGAAAGATAAAGATGAGTATGGGATGATCCCACTCATCAAAAGAAGTTGAGAAAGGGAAACTAAAGGTAGGATCTGACTAAATTGAAAGTAGGGCACCAAAGTAAAAACCCTGTGGTGAGGGGGAGTGTGGACATTTGGCCTCCAGGGCCAGCGGGGGAGTGGGGATGAGGGTGGGTCGGTGGGGTGGGACATAATCTTTGATGTTGGGAATGGTGATTATGTACACACCTATTAAATTGTAGTCATAAAAATCACTATTTAATTAATATGAGAGGGGGAAAATTGATTGTATGTCTAACAAAGGGACTTCAAAGGTAACCCAATTACCAAATAATGTGATGATAACAGTAACTATCCATTGTCTTCTCAAACCCTGAGACAGCAGGAACCTCACATTTCCATTATAGAGCCTAAACTTCCCCCAGTCCTGGGACCCTAGGGTAGGGCCCACTTCCCATATGTTTCTCCCAATTCTTATCAAATAATATTGCATCTGCTGATTGCAACCTAATCAACGCAACAAGTGCCACCCCAGCATGCTTCACTTCAGACTGTGTCCAGAGACTTCACGTGTGGAACGACAACCCATCAACTTCATCACTCGGGTGAGACCTTTCCTTTCATAGTATCCTCTAATTCCATCCCAGGTGGTTCACTTCCTAACAAAGTCCCAAAACCTAGATATAGACCAGGTTCTGTGAGATAGAGCATATGTTCACACGTATCCATAAACTAGGGCAAATATATACCTGAAAGCAGTAGTACACTAGAGTTTGCAGTGAGTACCCCCCTAACACTTCATCTCCACTATTCCAACTTTTGCGTCCATGATTGCTCAACAATTTGTTTGGCTTTGAATGTTAACTCTCTTTTCAGCCACCAGGTTCCAGATGCCATCAGGATGCCAGCCAGGCTTCCCTGGACTGAAGTCCCTCCAATGTGTCCTGGAGCTCTGCTTCCCCAGAGACTCACCCTACTAGGGAAAGAGAGAGGCAGACAGGGAGTATGGGCCGACCAGTCAATGCCCATGTTCAGCGGGGAAGCAATTACAGAAGCCAGACCTTCCACCTTCTGCAACCCACAACAACCCTGGGTCCATGCTCCCAAAGGGATAGAAAATGGGAAAGCTGGGGTTCCCGGAAGATGGCAGACTGATAAGCTGCTAGTGGCTTGAGCTCTGACCACATCTCCTGGAAATGGTAGGATTTTCTGCCTTTAGTAGGCCAGTCAATAAGGGGTGCTAGCAGTGACACCAAGGAGGTGACTATAACTTAATTTGGGTTAAGAATTAAAGTAGGAAAAAAGGGGAAAAATTTTTTTCCTTTTAATTTTTAGTCATACCTCCTCCCCCTTCCCCCCCCCCCCATAACCAATCCCTGGGGACCAGCTCCTAGCAGGCTCCCCTTCTAGGAGCTTCTTTCTTTACCAAATTCCTGTCCCACCAGGGAGTACCATTCATTTTAAGTCTATACCCTTCTGAAACCTCTGGCCTTTTTTCTTTCTAAGTAGCCAACCCCCACACCTCACCCCGCATAGCTAATTAAATAATTAAAAATAAATAAATAAATAAAACTCTTTCCTTTCACTGCTCTTTTATGACTGTTCTTTTTCTTATCTTTTCCTTTCTCTCTCTCTTTTTTCTTTTTCTCATTCTTGTCATCCTTTCTTCCTTAATCCTACAGCTTCCAAAGCCACAGCCCCAGCCCCCACACCACAAAACAGTGTGTTTTTTGAATTCACTGATACACATTTGGGAATTATTTTGGGGAAGAATTCTAACTCAGTGTGGACTCTCACTGCGAGTGTCTCTGCTCAACTTCCCTTCCTCCTTTAGCCACCCCTAGAATATACAGTGGATAAAAGATTTGCATAACTGTCTATTTCAGCTATCCTTGTCTAGTCCTGAGGTTTTGTTTTTCTTTTTCTCATTCTTAACAATCAGCTGCCTCTGATCACAAGGTTTGAGGTAATCTGGGACAGGGTTTTTATTTTATTTATTTTACCCTGCTCTATTTTACTATTAATATTATATAAAGGCATATATCTTCCACCCCTTTGGGTTGATCAGAATTAACTCTTAGCATATATTTCAGTGCTAGGGTAGTGGGCATCTTATCTATTGTGGGAGGAACTTGTCTCCTTAATCCTACCTCCTCTACAGACTCTCCCCACCCTCCCCCTCCTAGCTAATCAAAAAAAATTAAATTAAATTAAATTAAATTAAAAATAAAGTAATAAAAAACCCTTTCCTTTCACTGCTTTTTAATTACAGCTCTTTTTCTTATCTTTTCCCTTTTCTCTCTCTTGTCCCTTCTTCTTTTTTTTTCTCTTGTTATACACTTCTTCCATCCTTCTTCTTTGCCTTTCTGAATTTGTGAATTATTTTGGGGAATAAATCTGACTCAGAGTGGACTCTCTATGTGTGTATCTCTGCTCTAGTTCCCTTTCCCCTCTTGTTACCCCTAGAATATACAGTGGATAGTAGATTTGCATAACTGTCTATTCTTGCTATCCCTTCTTTCTTTTATCTTTCTTCTTCACTGGGATTTGGTTACAATTTTTTCATGGACTGGAGAAATTGTTTGGCTAACTGGTAACAATTAAAGTGCTTCAATACTTGCTTCAGTTGCTACTGTAATTCCTGAGGTTGGTGAGTGTAATTGTCATAAAGGTATTTAGTACAGTGTTTCTTGTACTCAAGAAACTACTACTGAGGAACAACAGAGCATAAAAAAAGAAATGCATAAATCAAAAAAATGGGTAGATCAAAAACAAATAAAACTGCTACTCTAATGAATGAAGACAAGAGCCCAGAAGAAACTACATATCAGCCAGAAATAACCAGAGATAAGAAAAGTATGCAAGCAATAATAAACTTATTAATCACAGAAATGAAAACAACATTGGAGGAAAGCAATGGCAGTATTAGGGAAACAACAGTTGAGATCCCCAAGGAAAATACTGATTATCTTGAGGCAGTTAGAGAACTGAAAGCTGAAATAGCTGTAATGAAGAAAGAAGCTGAGGCAAGGGAAAGCAGACTAACAGAAGCAGAAAACAGAATTAGTCAGACAGAGGATGAGTTAGAGAAAACAAAGAAAGAGGTGAAAGAGCTTAAAAATAGATTGAGAGACACTGAAAACAACAACAGAGACATATGGGATGATCTCAAAAGAAGTAACATTCGTATAATTGGCCTGCCAGAGGAAGAAAGAGAGGAAGGGGAAGCAAACATTCTAGAGGAAATAATAGAAGAAAACTTACCAGACCTGAATAACAGAAAGGACATCAAGATTCAAGAGGCTGAGGGAGTAACAAACAGAATCAACCCAGACCTGAAGACACCAAGACACATCATAGTCACAATGAGAAGAAGTAAGGATATAGAAAGGATCCTAAAGGCTGAAAGAGAGAAACAAAAAGTCACATACAAGGAAAAACCCATAAGATTATCTGCAGACTTCTCCACTCAAACTCTAAAATCCAGAAGGGAGTGGCAACATATCTATCGAGCCCTGAATGAAAAAGGGTTTCAACCAAGGATAATATATCCTGCTAGACTTTCATTCAAACTAGATGGAGGGATCAAAACCTTCTTAGACAAACAACAGTTAAAGGAGGCAACCATCACCAAGCCAGCCCTGAAAGAGGTTATAAAAGACCTCTTATAAACAAGAACATCACTATAATACTTGCAATATATCAGAGCAAACAAAATTTTTTTTTGAACAATGGCACTACAATACATTAAATCCATAATATCAATAAACGTCAATGGCTTAAACTGACCCATCAAAAGGCACAGGGTGGGGGGATGGATCAGAAAACATAAACCAATCATATGCTGCTTGCAAGAATTCCATCTGTCACAACAAGATAAACACAGACTTAAAGTGAAAGGATGGAAAACTATCATAAAGGCTAACGGACCACAAAAAAGGGCAGGAACACCCATTCTCATCTCAGACACAATAGATTTTAAATTAAATAAAGTAATAAAAGATAGGCAAGGACATTACAAAATGAGTAGAGGATCAATCAGCCAAGAAGACTTAACAATTATTAACATATATTAACCCAATGAGGGGCCATCTAAATACATTAAGCATCTACTGAAAGAATTTCAAAAATACATCAATAGTAATACAATAATAGTGGGAGACTTCAATACCCCACTCTCACACTTAGATCAACAAAGCAGAGAACCAATAAAGATACAAGAGCATTGAATGAAGAGTTTGCCAGACTAGACCTCTTGGACATTTTCGGAGTCCTTCACCCAAAAAAACTGGAATACACCTTCTTTTCAAATCCATATAACACATACTCAAGGATAGAACACGTGTTAGGCCACAAAGACAGCATCAATAAATTCAAGAGCATTGAAATCATCCCAAGTATCTTCTCAGACCACAGTGGAGTAAAACTAACATTTAACAACAAACAGACAATTATTAAAAGTCACAGAATTTGGAAACTAAACAACATACTCCTTAAGAACCACTGGGTCAGAGACTCACTCAAGCAGGAAATTCAAATGTTCCTGGAAACAAATGAAAATGAAGACATAGCCTATCAAAATATTTGGAACACAGCTAAAGCAGTACTGAGAGGGAAACTTATAGCCATACAATCACATATTAAACACCAAGAAGAAGCTCAAATGAACTATCTTACTGCACACCTCAAGGACTTAGAGGAAGAGGAACTAAGGAACCCTAAAGCATCCAGAAGGACAGAAATCACTAAAGTTAGAGCAGAAATAAACAACATCGAAAATAAAAGAACCATACAAAAGATCAATGAAGCCAAATGTTGGTTCTTTGAATGATTAAACAAAATTGACAAACCCCTAGCCAGACTAACCAAACAAAAAAGAGAGAAGACTCAAATTAATAGAATTGTAAACGATGGAGGAGATATCACAACTGACACCACAGAAATCCAGAGAATCCTGCGAAACTTCTAATAAAGAACTATATGCCACCAAGCTAGAGAATCTGGAAGAAATGGAACAATTCCTAGAAGCATATGCCCTTCCAAAACTGAACCAAGAAGAACTACAAAATCTAAATGCATCAATCACAGACAAAGAAATTGAAACCGTTATTAAGAATCTCCCCAACAACAAAAGGCCTCAACCAGATGGCTTCACAAACGAATTCTACATGACTTTCAGGAAACAGTTAGTACCCATACTTCTTAAGCTTTTCCATAAGATTGAAGAAACAGGAATACTCCCTTCCACCTTCTATGAAGCCAACATCACCCTGATACCAAAAGCTGATAGGGACAGAACAAAAAAGGAAAACTACAGACCAATATCTCTGACGAACATTGATGCCAAAATATTAAACAAGATCTTCGCCAACCAGATACAGCAATATATCAAAAAGATTGTTCATCATGACCAAGTGGGATTCATCCCAGGAATGCAAGGCTGGTTCAACATCCGTAAGTCAGTCAATGTCATTCACCACATCAATAAAAGCAAAGCCAAAAACCACATGATTATCTCAATAGATGCAGAGAAAGCCCTTGACAAAATACAACACCCATTCATGCTCAAAACTCTACAAAAATTGGGAATACATGGGAAATTCCTCAAGATAGTGGAGTCTATATATAGCAAACCTACAGCCAATATCATACTCAATGGACAGAAGCTGAAAGCATTCCCCCTCAGATCAGGGACTAGACAGGGCTGTCCACTATCACTTCAACATAGTATTGGAAGTTCTTGCCATAGGAATCAGGCAAGAGAAAGAAATCAAAGGAATACAGATTGGAAGGGAAGAAGCCAAGCTCTCACTATTTGCAGTGTTTCCTTTTTATAAATAAAAATTATATAGAAAATAATATACCTCTTCTTTCTTTAAAATTTCTTTTAATTTTTTATTTATTTTATTTAATCAGACAGAGAGATATTGAGTGGGGATGGGGAGAAATTGGGAGAAGCAGGGAAACAAAGTACTGCTTCACCACTCATGAAGCATGCCCGTTGCCGATGAGGAGGACGTGAGGCTTAAACCCAGATCCTTGTGCATGGTAACATGGGCACTCAATTGGGTATGCCACCACCCAGACCCAATATATACGTTCTGTATTGATCTCTCTTTTAACTCTAGATTCTTGTAACCAAATACCCACCTGATAGGTCCACTCAAATTTGGGCTCTATGTGTCCAAGTTTATATCTCAAAATGAGTAAGCTGATTTTTTCCCCTAAATACCTACACCCATTTTTCTATACTTTCTTTCATCTCAAAAAATGTCAGTTCTATTCTCCCAGTGGTTCAGGCCAAAAATCTTACTTCATACCCACTTCTCCAGAAACCCAACCACTCTCATCCCTCTTACCTTTTCCACAATACCCAACCAGAACTAAACTGTCATCTTTCACTTGCATGTTGTCAAAAGTTTCCTATTGCAACTCTGTCTTTGTACCCCCAAAGGCTATTTGTCACTTATTGCAGGAACTATCCCTTCAAAACATTACTTGTATCACATTACCCCTCTTTGTGAAGCTTCCTGATTTCTCACCTCATGACAGTCCAGTCATCTTGCCACTGGTGCTTCCTAAATGTACAAGGTATGGACTCCTATCCCTTATTAAGGAACCAACCCCACCCCACCCCACTCCACTCAACCCTACAGAGAGAGTGTAGTGGTTTAATGTAGCAGATTTTCATGTCTAAACCACAGAGGTCCTAGCTTCAATCCCTAGCACCAACACAAACCAGAGATGAGCTGTTTAAAAACAAAACTCTCCCCCATTCCCTGTCCCTCCTACCAACTACTGAATTTCTCTGTCATTTTTCAATATGCAGCATGAGATGTAAAGGTCAGGAAGCAGAGTGAAGAATGAGAAAAAGACTACAGTCAATGAGAAAGATTTTTGTTAAAATAAGCAAATGCAGGTAGTAAAGAGGTTTTCCCAGTGAGTGGAATGTGCTGCATCTTGTGTTCCTAAAATTCGTACTTTGGAATCTACCACAATACAGTTGGTTAACTCTAGAAAACTGTTTCCCACCTTGACTGATGCTGTTAGGATTTAATTTTAGCTCATTCATTCATCCACAAAGTAATCACAGTTGAACTTCAGGACATATTATTGCTTCTTGTAAGGGTGTTTGCAATACCATTATCTTATCTGATAAGCAATAAGTTAAATAAATGGATTTTATGACTCAGAAAGAAAATATCTGGTATATGGACTCAGTATCCGGGATTACTAATCATATCTCATGTGCCATTCTTATGCACTATGTTAGTACAAACACAGACTAATATTCAAGAAACATATGAGAGAACATATATAGCAGGTGGAAAGAAAAATTGCTTTGTAAAGATGTTCAGACTATATAATTGTAAAGCTTTGTTTTTTTTTTTTGTTTTTTTGTTTTTTTTTTTTTGCTTCCAGGGTTATTGCTGGGGCTCAGTGGCTGCACCATGAATCCACTGCTCCTGGATATCCCCCTTTTTTTTCCCTTGTTGTTGTAGCCTTTTTGTGGTTATTATTGTTATTGTTGATGTTATTCATTGTTGGATGGGACAGAGAGAAATGGAGAGAAGAGGGGAAGACAGAGAGGGGGAGAGAAAGACAGACACCTACAGACCTGCTTCACTGCCTGTGAAGTGATTCCCCTGCAGGTGGGGAACTGGAGGCTTGAACCAGGATCCTTAAGCCAGTCCTTGTGCTTTGAGCCACGTGTGCTTAACCCACTGCGCCATTGCCTGACCCCCAGCTGTAAAGTTTTTAATGCAAGTTAAAAATTCTGGAACCAACTCTATGGGGTATTTCATAATTATCAAATCAAGATATTAAAGTCATCATATTCTCAGCAAGGCAAAAAATGTGATAGGCCTACTCCATAAATTATTATGTTTTATTCTCCCCAACTGTGTGTTTTGGGGTCAACTAGGAATACCCAAGGAGACAACCTGGGACCACAGCAAGACAGGACAAGAATGACTTCAGAAACCCACCAAATCACCAGTGAGTGCAAACACGTGTGGCTCATGGACAGAGAGGAGCCTAGGGAGAGATTAAGTAGCTTCTAACAGTCCAGCAGTTTACCAGTTGAGACACCACCTCCAGTCTGTTTCACCAACAAAAACACAGCTGAAGGGAGGAGAGGACTTCTCCAAGACTCACCAAATGCAACTATGAGTCTCCATTGCTACTGCCCTCAGAATCTGGAGCAGTGGCAGCGGTGTGGGGGTGGGGGGCTGTGCCAACTGTGTGTTTTGACTATTTTGGATAAAGTCTGGATAAAGTTTAATATAATCTCTATGGACAGGTGTGTTAGTCATCAGAGCTACCTGGTAGATATTGATTAATATTTGTTGAATGAGTCCTCTAGAAGACATATTAAATCATGAATAGGAAGAAAAGCTACAGGTAAGACTCAGTTTTTTAAAGGAGTCATTTTGTTGTTGCTGCTATTGTTAAATACCTACCATGTGTCAGGCAGGTATTAGATATCTAGATTAAAATAGAATATATAAAGAAATACAAAGCATCTGCTACCTCAAAGTCTGGTAATTAGATATAATGTAAGCACCTCAAATGCAACATAAGAAGTATTATGTTGGAGGATAATCAGCTTGCTTTGGAAACACAAAGGAGACTCTGGTTTAAGAAGACAGAAGAGGAAGACAGTGCTAAGAAGGACAAATGGAGCAGGAGCTACCACATTGAAGATGCTACCACACCACTAACCTAACTTCCCTGGGCAGAAAACCTCACCAATGTGTCCTGGAACCCTACCTCCCCGAAGCCCTACCCCACTAGACAAAGACAGAAACAGACTGGGAGTATGGATCAATCCAGTAGAGAAACAATTACAGAAGCCAGACCTCCCACCTTCTGCATCCCATAAAATTTTTGATTCATACTCCCAGAGGGATGAAGAATAGATCAAGTTCCACTGGAGAGAAGGGGATATGGAATTCTAGTCGTGGGAATCATATGAATTGTACCTCTCTCAGCTTACATACAGTCTTGTGAGTTATTATGAAATCACTAACTAAAGAGAGAGAGAGAGAGAGGAGAGGCCTATGGAAGAAGGCCTCTCTATGGTGAGTCTTGATATGTAAGAAAGAGTGAACTTTGGTTCTATATGTTAACTCTTTTTTCAGCCACTAGGTTCCAGATGCTAACATGATGCCAACCAGATTTCCATGGACAGATGACCCCACCAATATGTCCTGGAGCCCCACTTCCCCAGAACCTCACCCCACTAGGGAAAGAGAGAGGCAGGCTGGGAGTATGGATCGACCTGTCTATGCCCATGTTCAGTGGGGAAGTAATTACAGAAGCCAGACCTTCCACTTCTGCACCCCATAATGACCCTAGGTCCATACTCCCAGAGGGATAAAGAATAGGAAAGCTATCAGGGGAGAGGGGATATGAAGTTCTGGTGGTGGGAATTTGTGGAGTTGTTCTCCTTTTACTCTATGTTTTTGTTAGTGTTTCCTTTTTATAAATAAATTCAAAAAAATAACAGAAAAAAATTGAAAAAAAAAAGAGAACTTGTTGAAGGTGTAGTGAAAGGAATCTCTCTAAGAAATGGGAACAGCATAAACATAACCACTACAGCTAGCATAAGCAAAAGCATATGGCTTCACAGGAAAGTGAAAACCTCTTAATAGGACCGTATCTTTGAGAGAGCTGAGAATTTAAGAGGACTTAATTAAAGACAGGGAGCCCAAGTGGAGACCTGCTAATTTCAAAGCTGATGTCTTTGTTTAAAAAATTTCTCTAATGGCCTGGGAGTATGGATCGACCTGCCAATGCCCATGTTCAGCAGGGAAGCAATTACAGAAGCCAGACCTTCCACCTTCTACACCCCATAATGACCCTCGGTCCATACTCCCAGAGGGTTAAAGAACAGGAAAGCTATTGGGGGAGGGGATGGGATACAGTGTTCTGGTGGTGGGAACTGTGTGGAGTTGTACCCCCTTATCCTATGGTTTTTCTCAGTGTTTCCTTTTTATAAATAAAAAATTTTTTTTTAAATCTCTAAATTTATTTTTTGGCATACAAATACATAAAGGTTTTTAAATTTTCTGAGTAATAATGTGCACATCCATACATTTACTGTGCATGAGCATTTTGTTTATAAAGTAGACCTTAAGATGTTTTAATTAACAACTGAAGAGAACTGCTTCTTTTATTAGACTTTTGCAGGGAAATCAGGTAACATATGGTACTTCTCTTACTTATACCTCCTAAAACTTATGATTTCACCTATGTTGATTCAGCATACAAATATAATAGATTGAGGATGAAGAAAATAGAGGAAAAGAGAAAAAATGTCTGTTTCTGTTTGCATCAAAAGCACAATAAAAAACATCTACCAAGGATCAAGATTTGCCTATGATGCACATACATATACCATAGCTCAAATACAGATCACAGCTCAGTATGATTCCTATTCAGTAGCCTAAAATACAATGGTAGCTTTTCTGTCAGACTGATGATTCTGGCATCAATGTTGTCCTAGTAGAATGTTTTCTGTTACATGCTTCTACTTTTAACTAAAGCCTACTATATAAAAATCATTTTCTTGTGAGTTAAATTTATGCAATTGAGGGCCAGGTGGTGTTTAAGCACTCACATTACAGTGTGCAAAGACCCAGGTTCAAACCTCTGGTCCCACCTGTAGGGTGAAAACTTCATAAGTGAAGCAGGGCTGCAGGTGTCTCTCTGTCTCTTTCCTTCTCTATCCCCCCTCAATTTCTTTCTGTCTCTATCCAATAACAAACAAATAAATAAAAATTTATGCAATTTATATTATAAAACAAGATTTTCAAATACCACTTGTAATTGCCCAGATTCCTGTAACAGTCCTCTTAGTTTTATCCTGATCCTATTATAGCCTATTTTAAGTTGCATTTCCTCTTTAAAAAACTAATATAGGCAATCAATACTTTGTGTGATTCTATACCCTTTTTCTTTCCCATCAAAACTGAGGCATAGTCTCTAAGATTAAGAAATCAAGAAAACAGGGGCAAGGTGTTTATACACCCGGTTGAACACACATGTTACAATGCTCAACCTAGATTTGCATCCCTGGTCCCCACCTGCAGGGAGAAAGCTTTATGAGTAGTAAAGCAGTGTTACAGGTCTCTCTTTTTTTTTCTCCCTATCTTCCCCTCCTCTCTTGATTTCTGGCTGTCTCTATCCAATTAATAAAGATAATTTTTTAATCAAGAAAACAAATTTGGTAGAGGCTTTTTCACTGTAACAACCCTTCTCTGGCAGTCATTCCTTTGACTTTGACTGGACCAACAGAAACCTATCTACTGGTAAGGACCTAAAGCTCCTGCCTGGAAAGAACCTATCAGTGAAGCTGCTCAGTGTGACTTTCTTAACTGACATTATCATACTAAAAATATCCCTGATAATGTTTCTCACAGTCTTGTGTATATATGATGTATGCTCATTTAATATCTCTCAACTGCATGTACCCACATTTCCCCATCATAAATATACATGATTTTTCTGGTAAACTCCTAAATACATACAGAAAGGCATATTATCCTGACTTCTCAGTATAAAACCACACTCTTCACTTTCTTTTTCTTGAGCTTGCTTACTTATGCTAACCAGACAAGCTCAGCAACTTACACTTTATCTTTTGCCAAGATAGTCATTCTTTTCTAGATATTTTAGATAGCCCATCATATCATACTGTTGCCTAAAAATCTACATGTGGGGCTAAGAGCTCACACAGAAAGCAACTTCCTTTGCTAAGCTCATGGCCTAGCTTTGAAACCCAGCACTACACTGGTGTACTGTGATACTAGGGCAAGTCCCAATGCTGTGGTGTCTCTGCCTTCTCTCTGTCTCTCTTTAACTAAAGTAAAAAAAATGGAAACAATGGTCTGGAGTGGAAAAACTGCACGTGTAAGACCCTGGTTCTGCACAAAAAAACAATAGCTTCCATTTCATCAAGTAAACCCCATATTCTTCCACTTCTCCCTTACCTGGCTCTCCTTCTACCATAGAAGTTTCATCTTCAAACATAATATATACATAGTTTTTATTACATTTATTGCTAATAAAATATATTATCCTAAATTGTCAGAAATTTTTGTCATCCTATCTCATAATAAATTCCAAGCATGTAGAACAGAGTAAAGTATTTTTTATTTGCTCAGGAAATATTTATTTATCTATTTATCTATTTATTTATTTTAGTTGCCAGGCTTTTACTGGAGCTTCACATCTGTATGATTTCACCACTCCCAGCAGACCTTTTTTTTTTTTTCCATTTTTCTTTTACCAGGTAGAGAGTAAAAAGCAGAAGGAGAAAAAAAGAGAAGAATCATCACAGTACCTCTCCACCACTTGTGAAACTTTCCCTTTGCGTAGTGCTCCCATGTGGTGAGCATGGATTCAAATCCAGGTCTTACTGTAGGGTAAAGTGAGCTCTCTTCTAGCCCCCGCTATATCTGGATATCTATATCTGATTCTACTCAGATAGACTGACAGAGATAGAGATAGAAATAGTAATAGAGATAAAGGGTTTTTGTCTGTTTGTTGTTTTGGGGTGTTGCTTGTTTATTTGTCTTTACAGAACACTACTCAAATCTGTATTCTGGTGGCTCCAGGAATGGAATCTGGGATCTGAACATGAAAGTCTTTGTATAGTCACTGTGCTAGCTCCCTTTTCTCTCCACAATAAATACTATTGAATGAACTATTGAAATAAAATTTTGTTGAATTATCAGGAGTGAATGAGGAAGCCCACTTGTTTTTTTCACTTTGAATAGAAAGGTCTGATTTCAGTGTTTGTATATAAACTTATTGTCCCTCTATGCAGAACAAAAACACATTGTTTTGAAGGATGTGTTAGCATTATGCATCTCACAATCCTGCCAGAGTGTGAACTATTATTCAAGTATACATATAACAGGAAAACACAGCAAATATTTTTACTTTAAGAAATCGCCACAGTAAGGTAATTTAAGGAGGCAAAACTGATTTAGGTCTGCAGAAAATGTGCTTCTTCCTAGAGCTGGCATAATAATCATAATGAAAACTGCTGACTCATCATATTTATTTCTCAAACCAACAGAAACCAATTAGAGAATTTTCAGATGACTAGTGTTGATTAAAATTTACTTTCTCCTTTGAAATTCAAGAACCACTATTTAAAGGCATAATTACATATGCCAAAAAGAACTTACAAAATCTCACTGTCTACATCAATGAATAACACTCGATAATGAATATCTTAGTACTACTCTTTAAATTCTCTACAGAAATTGATAATAAATGTTTTATTATTACTAATAATCACTACTATAAAAATGAATTCACTTTATTAGGAAAAAAATCTGTCCATTTCCAAAGTTTAAACTATTTTGTCCATTTCCCAGTAATTACTATAAAATAGTGAGACTCTTGGAACTGGATAGCACTGAATCTTTTATTTATTGATATGTCGGCTTATAAGGAGAAATAATGGCTACTGAGAATGGTAAAATCACACAGGCACCAAAGCCCAGTGGTAACCAGCGTATCAAAAGAAAAAAAAAAGAAAGAAAATATTTCAAGGATAGATATGTAGAAGGAAAAGAAAAGTTTCAACTGTAGTATCAGAAAGAAAAATAAGGGATGAAGCAGAAGAAACTAAACCAGATTGCTTCAGAGAGCTTACTGAAACGATAAAATTAGAATTTCCCAGACTGTAATACCTCCATTAAAGAAAAAAAAAATGGAATACCTTACTATTGTGCAATACCGTTCCTACACATTTGTCTAGAGAATAAAAAGCACTAGTCCAGAAAGATATGTGTACCCCTATGTTGATAACAGCATTATTCACAAAACTCAAAATAAGGAATCAACCTAAATGCCCAGAACAAATGTCTAAGTAAGGAAGTTGTAGCTATGTATTCAATGGAATACTGTTTCCTCATTACAAAAGACATTTTACCTTTTGAGAAAAAGGGAGTGGAAGTGGAAGTGATTGTGCTAAGTGAAATAAGGAATGATGTAAAAGAAAACAATTGGATGATTTCATTCATATGTGGAATACAAATAACTAAAGCAAATGAACTTGCATAAAGCAATGACAGCTACAAAATTAACTCTTAGATTCTCTGAAAGCCATGATGGTTATCAGAGGAAATGGGGAAAAGTGAAGGGGTAGCTAAACGGATTCCTTTGGTATAATGACACTGGGTAGGTAGATGTGGAATCATACTCCCCAAATTTTATAGTACATGTAAGTTTATATAGTATTATATAAAATGCCATGGCAATAAAGAAAAAAAATAAATGTGTGAATAAAAGGATATAAATGCATAGAAGGAAAAAGACAAAGAGAAACAACTAGTAAAATTTAACCAAAGATGGTTAACTAGAACTCTTCATTAAGTTCAGGTAGCAAGACATTAAGATTTAGAATAGTACTACCATAAGGTCTACGGAAATCTTCACAACTAATTTCCTGCTCATGTGTGTCCCTTTCTCCTTTGTCTTTCTCATAAAGGAAACACCTTTATGTTTGCTCTTCTCCATTTCAGAAACAATCTCAGTTTTTCTCAATCCCTTTACCTTTCTCCAGACAGAGTACATAGTAATGGACCCATCATTACTATGCTGAGAAGCAGTTTTGACGAACTGCACATTAACAACTTGTTCATAAGATGAAAGAAATGTTTTTTCATAACTAGTTTTATTTCTTGTCACAATGAGCCAAAATGCCCATAAAACTTTCTATAATGCTTGCTTGACTAGATTTTCACCCTGAGTAGTCTTACATTTTTTAAAAGTCATATCAACACTTAAAAAAATGTTGGTAAACCCCATCGATTTGATGTGATCTGGGGCCCATATTCAGCTTAGGAGCCTATGTGACCTCTAGATCACATAGAGCCTACATCCCTCTAGATCAGGGCCCAAATTCTGTGGTCATGAGTAGGAACATTCCAAGCTGCCCCAATATCGACCCATTTTCCTCAGGTGTAGCATAGAGTATGTTGTCCATCTTCGAATGATGGAACATTCTCTACCATTGTTGATCCAAGTTGAGGGTAAGGTCCTATGGGGGCCCACAAAGGGGTATATTGGGTTGTTCTAATAGAAATTATCGGTAACAATAGAGAGAGAGATTTATTCGAGGTCTAGGCCCATCATATCTGTTTGGGAATCTCAGGACTCCCTGACTAGGGCCCCAGCCCATGGGGCAGCCTGATAATGACTATAGAGTCATCATTAAAGTATGACAGTCTCTTGCCCTTATTCAGCTTTTGCAGTCCTAGTTTTGATAAGGTTAGCTTAGGAGTGAGTGAGAGAACTGTAATAGGAAGTAGGTGAGGAGGGTATTTAAGTCTAAGTAGACACTATTTCATAATGAACTTTATACTGACTCACTGCAGACTATTGTGTATTTTTGTTTTCAGGTATATATTTTGCCCTAATTTATGGATGCATGTGAACATATGCTCTATCTCAAGGGACCTGGTCTGTATCTAGGTTTTGGGACTTTGTTAGGGTTTACAGTCAACAATATTTATACCCTTTTCCCATATTACGGAGCTACTCTCTTCCCTGATCCAGCTTTCTGGTCCTTTTTCCAGCCATGATATAATCTTCCCAGACAGTAACTTGGATCCACCTGCATATCAGATTTCGGGCTCAGGGGAAAAAAGAAAAATAAAATAAAATAAACTAGTATAGCCACAGATCCTTTGGAATATAACTAAAATATGCCTAATAGCTATCTACAAAATGAAGGAACCCCCAAATATTAATCTGCACTATTCCAGACTTTTGGGCCATGATTGGTCAACAATTTGTTTGGCTTTGTATGTTAACTCTCTTTTTTAAATTTCTTTATTGGGAGATTAATGCTGTACATTCAACAGTAAATACAATAGTTCATACATGCATAACATTTCTCAGTTTTCCATATAACAATACAACCCCCACTAGGTCCTCTGTAATCCTTTTTTGGAACTGTATTCTCCTTCCCCCCAACCACCCCAGAATCTTTTACTTTGGTGCAAAATGTCAATTCCAGTTCAGATTCTACTTGTGATTTTTCTTCTGATATTGTTTTTCAACTTCTGCCTGACAGTGAGATCATCCCATATTCGTCCTTCTGTTTCTTTTTTTATATATAATTTATTTCTTTATTGGGAAATTAATGTTTTACATTCAGCAGTAAATAGAATAATTTGTACATGCATAACATTCCCCAGATTCCCATTTAACAATACAACCCCGACTATGTCATTCATCATCCTTCATGGACCTGTATTCTCCCCACCCACCCACCCCAGAGTCTTTTACTTTGGTGCAATAGGCCAATTCCATTTCAGGTTCTACTTGTGTTTTCCTTTCTAATCTTGTTTTTCAACTTCGGCCTGAGAGCGAGATCATCCCATATTCATCCTTCTGTTTCTGACGTATTTCACTCAACATGATTTTTTCAAGGTCCATCCAAGATCGGCTGAAAACGGTGAAGTCACCATTTTTTACAGCTGAGTAGTATTCCACTGTGTATATATACCACAACTTGCTCATCCACTCATCTGTTGTTGGACACCTGGGTTGCTTCCAGGTTTTGGCTATTACAAATTGTGCTGCCAAGAACATATGTGTACACAGATCTTTTTGGATGGATGTGTTGGGTTCCTTAGGATATATCCCCAGGAGAGGAATTGCAGGATCATAGGGTAGGTCCATTTCTAGCCTTCTGAGAGTTCTCCAGACTGTTTTCCACAGAGGTTGGACCAATTTACATTCCCACCAGCAGTGCAGGAGGGTTCCTTTGACCCCACACCCTCTCCAGCATTTGCTGCTGTTACCTTTTCTGATGTACAACATTCTCACAGGAGTGAAGTGGTATCTTATTGTTGTCTTTATTTGCATTTCTCTGACAATCAAAGACTTGGAGCATTTTTTCATGTGTTTCTTGGACTTTTGGATCTCTTCTGTGGTGAATATTCTGTCCATGTCCTCTTGGATGGGGTTATTTGTTTTCTTGTGGTTGAGTTTGGTGAGCTCTTTATATATTTTGGTTATTAGGCTCTTGTCTGATGTATGGCATGTAAAGATCTTCTCCCATTCTGTAAGGGGTCTCTTTGTTTGGGTAGTGGTATCTTTTGCTGTGCAGAAGCTTTTTAATTTAATGTAGTCCCATAGGTTTATGCTTGCCTTAGTTTTCTTTGTAATTGGATTCGTTTCATTGAAGATGTCTTTAAAAATTATGCAGGAAAAAGTTCTGCCAATATTTTCCTCTAAGTATCTGATAGTTTGTGGTCTAACATTCAAGTCCTTGATCCACTTGGAATTTACTTTTGTATTTGGTTAAATACAGTGGTTCACTTTCATTATTCTACATGTTTCAACCAATTTTTTCCAACACCATTTGTTGAAGAGACTCTGCATTCCCTATTTAATAGTCTGGGCACCTTTGTTAAAGATTATATGTCCATAGGTGTGGGGGCTTACTTCTGGACTCTGAATTCTATTCCACTGGTCAGTGTATCTATTCATGTTCCAGTACCAAGCAGTTTTGATGACAAAGGCCCTATAATTCAACTTGAGATCTGGGAGTGTGATGCCTCCAGTTATTTCTTCTTAAGATTGTTTAGGCAATGCACCAATCACAGACAAAGAAATTGAAACCATTATTAAGAATCTCCCCAACAACAAAAGGCCTCAACCAGATGGCTTCACAAATGAATTCTACAAAACTTTCAGGAAACAGTTAATACCCATACTTCTTAAGCTATTCCATAAGATTGAAGAAACAGGAATACTCCCTTCCACCTTCTATGAAGCCAACATCACCCTGATACCAAAAGCTGATAGGGACAGAACAAAAAAGAAAAACTACAGACCAATATCTCTGATTAACATTGATGCCAAAATATTAAACAAGATTTTGGCCAACCGGATACAGCAACACATCAAAAAGATTGTTCATCACGACCAAGTGGGATTCATCCCAGGAATGCAAGGCTGGTTCAACATCCATAAGTCAATCAATGTCATTCACCATATCAATAAAAGCAAAGCCAAAAACCACATGATTATCTCAATAGATGCAGAGAAAGCCCTTGACAAAATCCAACACCCATTCATGCTCAAAACTCTACAAAAAATGGAATACATGGGAACTTCCTCAAGATAGTGGAGTCTATATATAGCAAACCTACAGCCAATATCATACTCAATGGACAGAAGTTGAAAGCATTCCCCCTCAGATCGGGGACTAGACAGGGCTGTCCACTGTCACCGTTACTCTTCAACATAGTATTGGAAGTTCTTGCCATAGGAATCAGGCAAGAGAAAGAAATCAAAGGAATACAGATTGGAAGGGAAGAAGTCAAGCTCTCACTATTTGCAGATTATATAATAGTATACATAGAAAGACCTAAAGAATCCAGCAGAAAATTACTGGAAGTTACTAGGCAATATAGCAAGGTATCAGGCTACAACATCAATGTACAAAAATCAGTGGCATTTCTTTATGCAAACACTAAATCTGAAGAAGAAGACATCCAGAAATCACTCCCATTTACTGTTTCAGCAAAATCAATCAAATACCTAGGAATAAAGTTGACCAAAGAAGTGAAAGACTTGTATGCTGAAAACTATGAGTTGCTACTCAAGGAAATAGAAACTGATACCAAGAAATGGAAAGATATCCCATGCTCATGGATTGGAAGAATAAATATCATCAAAATGGAAATTCTCCCCAGAGCCATATACAAATTTAATGCAATACCCATCAAAGTTCCACCAAGTTTCTTTAAGAGAATAGAAAAAACACTACAATCATTTATCTGGAACATGAAAACACCTAGAATTGCCAAAACCATATGAGGAAAGGAAAAAGAAATGGAGGCATCACACGCCCAGACCTTAAACTATATTATAAAGCCATCATCGTCAAAACAGCACGGTACTGGAACAAAAATAGGCACACAGACCAGTGGAACAGAATTGAAAGCCCAGAAATAAATCCCAACACCTATGGGCATCTAATCTTTGATAAGGGGGCCCAAAGGATTAAATGGAAAAAGGAGGCTCTCTTCAATAAATGGTGCTGGGGAAACTGGGTTGTAACATGCAGAAGAATGAAATTGAACTTTACCTCACCAGAAACAAAAATCAACTCCAAATGGATCAAAGACCTAGATGTCAGACCAGAAACAATCAAATACTTAGAGGAAAACATTGGTAAAACACTTTCCCACCTACACCTCAAGGACATCTTTGATGAATCAAACCCAATTGCAAGGAAGACTAAAGCAGAAACAAACCAATGGGACTACATCAAATTGAAAAGCTTCTGCACATCCAAAGAAACTATTTAAACATACTATTTAAACAAACAGAGAGACCCCTCACAGAATGGGAGAAGATTTTCACATGCCATACATCAGACAAGAAACTAATCACCAAAATATATAAAGAGCTCAGCAAACTTAGCACCAAAAAAGCAAATGACCCCAGCCAAAAATGGGCAGAGGATATGAACAAAACATTCACCTCAGAGGAGATCCAAAAGGCTAACAAACATACAAAAAACTGCTCTAGGTCACTGATTGTCAGAGAAATGCAAATTAAGACAACACTAAGATACCACCTTACTCCTGTAAGAATGGCATACATCAAAAAGGAAAGCAGCAACAAATGCTGGAGAGGATGTGGGAACAGAGGAACCCTTTTACATTGCTGGTGGGAATGTAAATTGGTACAGCCTCTGTGGACAGCAGTCTGGAAAACTCTCAGAAGGCTAGACATGGACCTTCCATATGATCCAGTAATTCCTCTCCTGGGCTTATATCCCAAGGACTCCATAACACCCAACCAAAAAGAGGTGTGTACTCCTATGTTCATAGCAGCACAATTCATAATAGCTAAAACCTGGAAGCTACCCAGGTGCCCAACAACAGATGAGTGGCTGAGAAAGCTGTGGTATATATTCACAATGGAATACTATGCAGCTATCAAGAACAATGAAACCACCTTCTCTGACCCATCTTGGACAGAGCTAGAAGGAATTATGTTAAGTGAACTAAGTCAGAAAGATAAAGATGAGTATGGGATGATCCCACTCATCAACAGAAGTTGAGAAAGAAGATCTGAAAGGGAAAGTAAAAGCAGGACCTGATCAAATTGTAAGTAGGGCACCAAAGTAAAAACCCTGTGGTGAGGGGTAGACATGCAGCTTCCTGGGACAGTGGGGGGTGGGAATGGGTGGGAGGGATGGGTCACAGTCTTTTGGTGGTGGGAATGGTGTTTATGTACACTCCTAGCAAAATGTAGACTTATAAATCAGTAGTTAATCAATATGAGAGGGGGAAAATCAATTGTATGTCTCAAAGTTTTTCAAAACACAGACTGAATCTTTTTAATATATAGGCTGTGTATTTGATATGCAGACTCTCTCAAAAGCCTAGACCAAGTAGGACAGAAGCATCCAATAGCACAGCTATATACAAGATACTGGATACTGTACAGCAAACCATAACAAAAGGACTTTTCAAAGTTAACCCAATTAACAAATAATGTGATGATAACATTAACTATCGATTGTCTTTTTGAACCCTAAGGCAGCAGGAACCTCACATCTCCACTATAGAGCCCCTACTTCCCCCAGTCCTGGAACCCTTGGATAGGGCCCACTTTCCCATATGCCTCTCCCAATCCATACCAAATAATATTGCATCCGCCGATCACAACCTAACCAACGCAATGATTGCCACCTCAACATGCTTCACCTCAGACTGTGTCCAGAGACTTCATGTGTGGAATGACAACCCTTCAGCTTCATTACTCGGGTGAGACCTTTCCTTTTATAGTACACTCTCATTTCATCTCAGGTGGTTCACTTTCTAACAAAGTCCCATAACCTAGATATACACCAGTTTCTGTGAGAGAGAGCTTATGTTCACACGTATCCATAAACTACTGCAAAATATATACCTAAAAGCAGAAATACACTAGAGTTTGCAGTGAGTACCTCCCTAACACTTCCTCTCCACTATTCCAAGCTTTGGGCCCATGATTGCTCAACAATTTGTTTGGCCTCGTATGTTAACTCTCTTTTCAATCACCAGGTTCCAGATGCCACCAGGATGCTGGCCAGGCTTCCCTGGATTGAAGATCCCACCAATATGTCCTGGAGCTCAGCTTCCCCAGAGACACACCTTACTAGGGAAAGAGAGAGGCAGACTGGGAGTATGGACCGACCAGTCAACGCCCATGTTCAGCGGGGAAGCAATTACAGAAGCCAGACCTTCTACTTTCTGCAACCCTCAATGACCCTGGGTCCATGCTCCCAGAGGGATAGAGAATGGGAAAGCTATCGGGGGAGGGGGTGGGATATGGAGATTGGGTGGTGGGAATTGTGTGGAATTATATCCCTTTTACCTTATGGTTTTGTTAATTAATCCTTTCTTAAATAAAATTTTTTTAAAAAGATTGTTTTGGCAATGCTAGGTCTTTTCTGGTTCCAGATCAACATTTGTAGCATTTGTCCTAGTCTCCTAAAAAATGTGGTTGGGATTTTGATGGGGATAGCATTAAATTTGGATATGGCTCTGGGTTGTATATTCATTTTAATGATATTAATTCCTCCAATCCATGAACAGGGAATATCTTTCTACTTCTTTGTGTCTTTTTCAATTTCCTTGAGTAGTGACTCATAATTTTCAGTATACAAGCCTTTCACTTCTTTGCTTAGGTTTTTTTTCCTACATATTTTATTGTTTTGTTGCTATAGTAAAAGGAATTGATTTCTGGATTTCATCTTCTTCTAGCTTAGTGTTTGCATAAAGGAATGCCACTGACTTTTGGATGTTAATTTTGTTAACTCTGTTTTCAACCACCAGGTTCCAGATGCTAGCATCATACCAACTAGACTTCCCTGGACAGACAACCCCACCAATGGGTCCTGGAGCTCTACTTCCCCAGAGCCCTTCCCCACTAGGGAATGAGAGAGGCAGGTTAGGAGTATGGATCAACCTGTCAATGCCCATGTTCAGCAGGGAAGCAATTACAGAAGCCAGACCTTCAACCTTCTGTATCCCATAGTGACCTTGGGTCCATGGTCCCAGAGGGTTAAAGAATAGGAAAGCTATCAGGGGAAGGGATGGGATACAGAGTTCTGGTGGTTGGAACTCTGTGGAGTTGTACCCCTCTTATCCAATGGTTTAGTCAATGTTTCCTTTGTATAAATAAAAAATTAAAAAAACAAAAACTGTTGGGAATAAAAAGTCAATAATTCTAAGTACTTAAAATCAATAAGGGCAATAAAAACTATTTTAATTACAATGTATGCTAGTCCACTCACTGACTTGTCACAGAGAATGTGCGGTAAAAAGAGTGTGCCAACTTAATGCAGTGAGTACCACCTCCATATGCTTCACTTCAGACTGTGTACAGAGACTTCAGGCATGGAAGGTCAACCCTTCAGCCTAATTACTCAGGAGAGATTTTTCCTTTCATAGGATTCTCTAATTCCATTCTAGGTGGTTCACTTCCTAAAAAAAAGTCCCTAAACATAGATATAGAACAGGTCCCATGAGATAGGACATATGTTCACATCTTTCCATAAATTAGGGCAAAATATATGCCTATAAGCAAAAGTACATAATAGTCTATATTGATCAGTATCAAGTTCATACTGAAATAGTATCTACTTAGACTTAGATACCCTCTGAACCTATTTCCTATTATACTTCCCTCATTCACTCCCAAGCTATCCTTATCAAAGCAAGAACTGCAATAAAAGCTGAATAAGGGCAAGTCATTATCAGGCCACCCCATGGGCTGGGGCCCTAGTCAGGGAGTCCTGAGATTCCCAAACAGACATCATAGGCCTAGACATCTCACAGATCCCTCTCTCCACTGTTACTGGTCATCTCTATCAGGAACAACAAAACAGACCCCTTTGTGGGCCCCCATAGGACCTTGCCCTCAACTTGGATCAACAATGGTAGAGAATAGTCCATCCTTCTAAAGGAGGATGGACAACATACTCTATGCTACACCTGAGGAAGATGGGTCCTGAAATCAGGGCAACTTGGAACGTGCCTACTCAATGACCACAGAATGTTAGTTCGGATCTACAGGGATACAGGGGTCACATAGGCTCCTAAGCTGAATATGGGCCCCAAATCATATCAAATCGTCTCAACAATATTTATACACCTTTCCTATATTTGGGAGCTATTCTCTTCCCTGATCCAGCTTTCTGGTCCTTTTTCCAGCCATGACATCATCTCCCCAGATAATAACTAGGATCCATCTGCATATCAGATTTCAGGCTCAGGGGAAAAAAGAAAAAGGGGGAAAAAAAACTAGTTTAGCCACAGGCCCTTTGGAATATAACTAAAATATGCCTAGTAGCTATCTACAAAACAGAGTACCCCCCAAGTCTTCATATGCACTATTCCAACCTTTAGGTTCATGATTAGTCAACAATTTGTTTGGCTTTATATGTTAACTCTCTTTTTAGCCACCAGGTTCCAGATGCTAGCATGTTGCCAACCAGACTTCCCTGGACAGACAACCCCACCAATATGTCCTGGAGCTCCAATTCCCCAGAATCCCACCCCACTAGGGAAAGAGAGAGGCAGGCTGGGAGTGTGGATCAACCTGTCTATGCAGGGAAGCAATTACAGAAGCCAGACCTTTAACCTTCTGCATCCCACAATGACCTTGGTTCCATACTCCCAGAGGGTTAAAGAATAGGAAAGCTATCAGGGGAGGGGATGGGACACAGAGTTCTGGTGGTGGGAACTGTATGGAATTGTATCCCTCTTATCCTATGGTCTTGTCAGTGTTTCCATTTTATAAATAAAAATTTTTTTAAGTATTTTTGAATAGTTTTTTAAAGATGCTATTTTTAATTTTAATGTTTCTTTTTAATGATATTTTTCTTTACTACTGGATAAAGACAGAGAGAAACTGAGAGTAGAGGAGTGGGGAGAGAGGAAAAGAGACAGAGAGACAACTGTAATCCTGTTTCACCACTTGTGAAGCTTTCCCACTGCAGGTGGGGGCAAGGGTCTTGAACTTGGGTCCTTGCTCATTGTAATGTGTGTACTTAAGTAGGTATGCCACCACCTGGCTCCAAGAAGTAATTAAAAAATACTCTCTTCCTTTAAAAATATTTGGATAATCCGGAAGAAAAGACATGTGTGTGTGTGTGTGTGTGTGTGTGTGTGCGTTCTCAGAGATTCAACTTTAAATTTCAAGATGCAAAGATATATATAGTGATACTTTTTAATTGTTTATTGGGGGTTAGTGGATTACAGTACAGTTGTTGAAATAAGGATACAGTCTCTTATCTCTCTGTCATGGGTGTCTACAGAACACCCCCCCCCAACTTAGGTCCTTTTACACCACCATTCCCCAGATTCCTTTTCTTTGATGCAATACCCCACACCCAGTCCAAGGTTTACTTTGTGTTTTCTCTTCCTGTCCTTGTTTCTGTTTTATGTTTTTATTATCTTTATTTACTTATTGGATAGAGACACCCAGAAATTGACAAGGAGGAGGTGATAGAGAGTTAGACAAAGAGACACCTGCAGCTCTGCTTAACAAACTCTAAAGCTTTTGCCCTGCAGGTG
Organism: Erinaceus europaeus; assembly: GCF_950295315.1. NCBI lineage: Eukaryota > Metazoa > Chordata > Mammalia > Eulipotyphla > Erinaceidae > Erinaceus > Erinaceus europaeus. The sequence goes on along the minus strand of NC_080169.1, from coordinate 47,977,519 downwards.
GGGACTGGGGACTCAAAACTGGGTCCTTGCACAGTGCAACATGTGCATTCAACCAGGTGCACCACTATCCGGCCCCTGTCCTTGTTTTCTTTTCTTTTCTTTTATTGATTTAATAATGATTCACAAGATTGTAGAATAAGAGGAGTACAATTCCATACAATTCCCACCACCAGAATTCCATATCCCCTCCTCTCCATGGGAAATTTCCCTGTTCTTTATCCGTCTGGAAGTATGGACCTAGATCTTTATGGGGTGCAGAAGGTGGAAGGTATGGCTTCTGTAATTGCTTCTCTGCTAGACTTGGGCACTGGTAGGTTGATCCATACCACCAGCCTGTTTCTATCTTTCCCTGGTGTGGTAGGGCTCTGGAGAGGTCCTTGTTTCTTGAGTTCTGCCTATGAGTGAGATCACTGGTATTTAACCTCCCCTTTTTGGCTTATCTCACTTAACATAATTCCTTCAAACTTGCTCAGTTTCCTCTATGACTTCTACCCTGACTTGAAATGGCTGACCACTTTAGGGAATCCACATGGAGAAACTGCTAAGAGTGTCCTTCCAGGTGTTATAAAACATCTCTGTGCTCTAGTTCCCTAGAGCCTACCTCACAGGCTGGAGCAGATGAAAGAGAACACATGCAGTTTACAGAATGCAATATGACCCTAGTTTTTTCCTAGAACTGAAAATGGAATAATAACTGTACTTCTTACCTTGAAAGACATGTATAATATTTACTTTGGGGAACTGTTGGGTAGTTGCCACCTCCCCCTGGCTTCTGCTTAACCATATGCCTATATAGGGATTTTACTGATCCAAAGCTTTGGTCTATTTACATAAATCACTTTTACATAAAGCACTCCAGGGCATTGGTGGTTCTATGATAGGATTCTCTCCTGCTCCACCCCCTCCTTGTCACACACTGATCCCTTCTTTGTCACACTCTGATTTTCACCAGTCACTTTTCTCTCCACCCTCTCTATATCACATCCTGTTTCCACCCTACTTGGAGAGTATAAAAACAGCTGCTCTTCTGATTAAAGACACTTGGAAATTGCTTTCCAGCTCCGAGAGTTCCAGAGTGTATCTCCTGCGGAAGTTGGTGCTGCACGAGTTCCTGATCCCTCTCCCACACAGCAGCCTAGATCAGCTCCAGTTGAGTTCTCTCCAACCCAGAGAGCACTAGCTCGGGAAGAAGTACCCTCAGGCTATCCCGGCAGGGAACTGTCATTTGAAATTTGTTTTTTCCTTTTCAGTTTATGGCAGTTTTGTGTGACTTAAGACAAACAGATTTCCATTAATGGTTACTGAATTCTGTAAACTGGTATTCTTGGAAAATAGATAATGAACTGTTAATATGAGTCAAATTCTATTAAATTGAGAGTCACATTTCCATTCCAATTTTGATCTGGAGAACTGATTATTAAAAAATAAAAATTCATTAACAGGATAGGAATTGCCCTGCCATTTGTCTCAGGTACATACATATGAATTTAAAAGATTAACACCATCCTTTTTCTTAATAGGCTCTAAGGAATTGTGGTCCTGGAGGAAAATCAAATATGGACAATCAATAAGTCCCACTTAACAAACATAAACTGTCTCTGATTTATACAACCTATAATGAGAATGCTGTGGGTTCAGTGCTTTCGGTTTAGCTTTTAACCCATGTAGTTTTCACTGATTTAGTTTAAAAAGCAGTAGAAAGTAAAAAGGTATGGGGTGCCTTCAATGTTTGAAACTAGACTTGTAGACTTTGATTACAGCATTACTTTTTTTAAAAAAATATTTATTTATTTATTCCCTTTTGTTGCCCTAGTTGTTTTTATTGTTGTAGTTATTGTTGTCATCATTGTTGGATAGGCCAGAGAGAAATGGAGAGAGGAGGAGAAGACAAAGAGGGGGAGAGAAAGATAGACATCTATAGACCTGCTTCACCACTTGTGAAGTGACTCCCCTGTAGGTGAAATTTGGAAATTACAAGAAAAAATTAGAACTTAACTCAAATATGGTTTCTGACGTGAGCACACAGTCAGAGCATCAGAGCACACAGTAAGCTGTTTACTGCTACCATGGTTGGTTTTGTTTTCTATTTTTGATGCTATAGGTTTATGGTCTGGAGAAAAGAAGAAAACTAAATTAAAATGCCAGAAAGTCCTGGTGTTACAGTTACTAATATTTTCAGGGGGGGATAATTTTGGTTTTTTATATTAGTAATTTTAACACCACCATGTTCATAGTTATAAGTTATGTTCACTAAAAAAACTTGCTATTGTCAATACTTCTTAGTTTTTCTAGGTTAGGTTAAAGTATTATAAATTAGTGTATATCAAACCTATTTTTCACTTTTTTTCTCTTTTTTTGGCCACCAGGGTTATCGCTGGAGTTCTGTGCTTACATGATTCTGAAACTTCTAGAAGCTAATCTTTTCTTTTCCTTTAGATCAGGGGTGGGGGAGCTTTTTTCTGCCACGGGCCATTTGTATATTTATAACATAATTTTTAGGCCACACAAAATGATCAACTTGGGATCCCAGCAGTGGCACACCCAGTTAAACACACATATTACCATATGAAAGGACCCAGGTTCAAGCCCCCACTCCCCTTCTGCAGGGGCATGCTTCCCAAGTACTGAAGTAGGTCTTCAAGTCTCTCTCTCTCCCCTTCCATCTCTATTTCTCTCTGTCCTATCCCATAACATTGAAAGAAAAAAGAAAAAAGAAACAATGGCACTAAGCCCCAATGATAACCCTGATGACAATATATATATGTGTATATGTATATGTATATGTATATGTATATGTATATGTATATGTATATGTATATGTATATGTATATGTATATGTATATGTATATGTATATGTATATGTATATGTATATGTATATGTATATGTATATGTATATGTAAATTAGCACTCAGTGTTGTGATGAAAAAAGATCCTAGATTTATTGGATTTGAAGCCTTATCTATGATTTCCTTGGCAGGATCAGACCAAATGATATCAGGTCATAGCGAGTGAGACAGTTTCCACCCTGCTTTAGATAGAGGGTGAGAAAGAGAGAGACAGAAAGGGACAGAGATAATGGAGAGAAGAGAGATGCTACAGCACTGCTTCACTGCTTCTGAAACTTCCCCACTTGCAGACACTCCTTTGTCATGACCCAAGACTTGAACCCCTGACCCATATCCATAGTAATACATGGTATCTATCAGGTGAGCCACCTATTGAACCCTTACATCTCACTTTTATAAGAAATGCTTTAAAATCATTAATTAATTAATTAATTAATTAAAATTTTTATTTTGGAGAGAGTTTGAGAGGGAAGTGGAGAGAAAGAGAAAGAAAGAGGAAAAGAGACCTATAGAATTGCTTCATTGTTCGTGAAGCTTCTGCCCTGCAGATGGAGACTGGAGGCTTAAACCCAGGTCCTTGCCCACTGCAGTGTGTGTGCTTAACTAAGTGTACCAACACTGCCCCCAGGACACTTTTAAAAATAGTAATTTTGTTTTTTGAAGTAATCTTGATTTATAAAACTGTATTTCATGAAGAAATAGAATTTCCCATCTGTTTTTTAAATTATAATGGAGATCTCTCTCTCTCCCTCCCCCCCCCTCTCTCTCTGTACTATTTTCACACAACTGAAACTGGCAAGTAAAAATATTAACTCATGAATTACATCGACCTTAAATGAAGCCAAGACTCATCTTTTCTATCTCTCCCCTCCCCCTAAGGTTATCACTGGGGCTTGGTGCTTACACTGTGAATCCACCACTCCTAGTGGTAGCTTTTTCCTTCTTCTTTTTACTTGATAGGACAGAGAGAAATTGAGAAAGGAAGAGAAGATAGAGTGGGAGAGAAAAATAGAGACACAGCTCTATTTCACTGCTCACAAAGCTTTCCCCTGCAGGTTGGGGAACAAAGACTTGAACCTGAATGCTTGCACATGGTGCAAGAACCCAACCCCTGGAGACAAAAACCTTAGAAAGTTCTGGGCTCTGCACCGAATTCATAATCAGGGAGGATTGGTGGTGGGAAAAGCATTTTCCTCCCACTCTCTATCCTGCACTAACTAGCACAACAAGTGCTACTGGTGCACCAAGTAATTCCTCATAATTGTAAACCTTTCCTTATTTTCCATGTGAGCTCACTAGGAAGGGTTCCTGCATTGCCATGTGTGTGACCTGTGTCTGAGTCCTTGTACCACATAGGAGTTGCCACGTAATGGAGAAAGCTTTGATGTTGTTGCCTCTTTATTCAAATGAAAAGTAGCCTGGAGTAGTAAAATCACAAATGCAGTGTCCCAGCCACACACATGCACATGCTAATTGATTGCCTTGACATGTAAAATCAGCCCAGGAGATAAACAACTACTGTTCCAAAAGCCAATGATAGAAGCCCTGGATAGTGTGTGCTTGAGTAAAACATTTAGCACAAGATTGAGGAGTTTGATTCTTGACTAAGCTCACTCTAGAGAGAAGTAGATAGCTTAATTTCAATAGTTTGTTCATGTTTTTTTTTTTTTTTTACTTTCAGCTCTTACTGCCTCCTACTTAATAAGAAGTTGTACTACTTAAAAAAAAAGTTTGACTATTCCCACCTTTTAAATGGTCAGTAGAAATTATCCAGAGGTAAATTAATCAGTTTTGAAACTCAAGTATGCTAAGAATTATCAGGAGAGGGGGTTTTTAAAATGAATACACCAGCAAAACTATTTTTCTAAGCATAGAAAAATAAATCAACATTTTAGAAGTAAAAGAGGGAATTTTTTGACATTGCACATCAACCTTTAGGTGCCATTTGCTATTAACAGAGATGAAGACCCTGGGAACCCCATCTTGTTAGATAGGCTAGCTGCTGCTGAAAGAAAAGCAAAGCCAACAGAGTCAGGCAGTAGCATAGCGGGTTAAGCGCACATGGCGTGAAGCACAAGGACCAGCCAGTGTAAGGATCCTGGTTCAAGCCCCAGCTCCCCACCTTCAGGGGAATCGCTTCACAGGCAGTGAAGCAGGTCTGCAGGTGTTTATCTTTCTCTCCCCCATCTGTCTCCTCTCTCGATTTCTCTCTCTCCTATACAATGACAGCAACAACAGCAACAACAATAATAAAAACCACAATAATGATAAAACAAAAAGGGCAATAAAAGGGAAAAAAATGGTCTCCAGGAGCAGTGGATTTGTGGTGCAAGCACCAAGCCCAGGCAATAAACCTGGAGGCAAAAAAAAAAAAAAGAAAAACAAAGCCAAATAATAAGTGACTACAAATTCCAGTCACACAAGCTCTGAGCCTAGAGCAGGGTTCTCAATTTGGATACTCAGGAAAACCACCTGAGAGGCTACAGGTAATTCATTTTAAACCCGCTTTAGTCAAACTTCTAACCACAGAGATTCAGATTTCATTCTAGTAAACAGCTTCCCAGATGATTCCACCATAGATGCTGAGACTGGGAAGCCCTGGACTGAGAACAGAGGATACAGGCGAGTGAGGCAAGGAACTGAAAACATGCTACATAAACAACAAAACACTTTAATCAATTGAATCTTTCACCCAACAATTTATATGATGTTTATTATCATTTCTGAAATGAACATACTGAAGACTATTTTTATACTCCTTCATGTCATTTTAAAATAGTAGGTGGAACTGTAACTGCTAAGCAGACATTAAATCCATTTCACAATAGTCACTTTTTGTACCATCCATCACCTATCTCTCCATTGCCCTAGTAAATTAAGAGGTGACTCTGACACAATTCCATTCACTTACTTTAATTCCTTATAATCCATAGCCAGGGGGACCAGGGGGGCCAGGCAAGCCTTTCTGCCCAATATCACCCTGTTATAAGATAGCGAGAAACTGAGGAGCAAGCTTAGGAAGAAACAACATAATATTACACTCAGCTTTATCTGACTTCACTCCAATCAGGATCCTTATCTGTAATGCCCATGATCTACTGGATATTTCATATACACAGGTATTTCTCTAAAATGAAGCCACAGAATTATTCATGAAAATCTTGTATATAATTCAAATATAAATAAGGAGTTAAAGCAGAAGTAATTAGTCTATGAAGAAATCAGACCAACTGAGACCCCTCTAGCTACTCTCTCAACCCACAGAAAATTAGGACCCTGAGAACCACTCAATCGTTTGTTGTCTTTAACATGTTCCTCCATTTCAATATGAAGGCCAATTCACTGGGGCTACAATTAAAAAGTCAGTAGCTATTGATATAAGTTGGTGTTGATTTTTTTTTCCCCTCCAGGGTTATTGCTGGACTCGGTGCCTGCACCCTGAATCCACCGCTCTTGGAGGCCATTTTTTTCTCCCTTTTTGTTGCCCTTGTGTTGTAGCCTCGTTGTGGTTATTATTATTGCCATTGTTGATGTTGTTCATTGTTGGATAGGACAGAGAGAAAATGGAGAGAGGAGGGGAAGACAGAGAGGGGGAGAGAAAGACAGACACCTGCAGACCTGCTTCATCACCTGTGAAGCAACTCCCCTGCAGGTGGGGAGCCGGGGGCTCCAACCGGGATCCTTATGCTGGTCCCTGCGCTTTGTGCCACATGCACTTAACCCACTGTCCCCACTGTACTGAAGGAAGTTTCAGTTCTGATGCATGTATCTCTCTCTCCCTTTGTCTGCCACTCCTTTTTCTTTTCTTTTTTCCTTTTTTCCTTTTTCTCTTTTTTTTTTTTTGCCTCCAGGGTTATTGCTGGGGCTCAGTGCCTGCACCACGTATCCACTGCTCTTGGAGGCTTTTATTCCCTTTTGTTGTCCTTGTTTTATCATTGTTGTGGTTATTACTGTTGTTGTTATTGATGTCATTATTGTTGGATAGGACAAAGAGAAATGGAGGGAGGGGGAAGACAGAGAGGGGGAGAGAAAGACACCTGCAGACCTGCTTCACCATTTGTGAAGCAACACCCCTGCAGGTAGGGAGCAGAGGGCTCAAACTGGGATCCTTATGCAGGTCCTTGCACTTGGCACCATGTGCACCTAACCCACTGAGCTACTACTAAACCCCTTCTTCCACTCCTTTCTCATTTTATCTGAAAAGGTCATCCCAGAGGACCTGCAAAATTGCATTGAAAGAAGTTTTAGTGCTCTAATATCTCTTTGTGCCTATCTCTGTCTTATGTTAAAAAAAATCAACTCAGAATAGTGAAATCCCAGCAATGAAAATAACAGCAACAACAATAATAATAACTAATCTGTTAAAAAGCCACCTTAGGGAGCCTTGGCAGTGACTCACCCATGCAAGGACCTGGGGTTGAGTCCTTGCTACCCACCTGCAGAGGGATGATTCAAGAGTAATGAAGCAGGTCTGCTATCTTTCTTCCTCTCTATTTCCCTCTTCCCTCTCAATTTCTCTCTGTCCTGTCAAATAAAAAAAGGAAAAAATAGCCACTTGGAGTGGATGATACATAGTGCAGGCACTGAGCCCTAGCAATAACGCTGGTGGCAATAAATAGAATAGTAAAGAATAGAATAAATAGAACAGAATAGAATAGAATTTTTAAAAGCAACCTGAAGTAAAAGATATAAAAATTCTTACTTTATTTTAAAGTCTATTATGTAAGATATGAGAATAGTTGTCCCTGTCCTTTTTTGTGTTTCATTAGCTTGTATGATAGTTTTCCATCCTTTCACTTTGAGTCTATGTTTGTCTTGTTAAGTTAGGTGGGATTCCTGCAGACAACTTATGGTTTGGTTATATTTCCTGATCCATCTCCCTACTCTGTGCCTTTTAATAGGTGAATTCAGGCTATTGATATTTATTGATATTATGGATTTAAGTTATTTCAATGCCATTACTCTGAACTTTTCGGAGTGTTCCGATATACTGCATGTTTTTGGTAATGTTGTTATTGTCTATAGGAGATATTTTAGAACTTCTTGCAGAGCAGGTTTGGTGATAGTTAATTCCTTCAATTGTTGAGTCCTCTTGGTTGACTGATCCTCTAAGCATTATGTAATGTCCATCCATAGCTTTTATTACTTTATTTATTTTAAAGAAAGGTATGTTTCTTAATGATAGCACAGCTTCTAAGGAATCTGGAAGTGCTTGAGCACCTTGCAACCACTTTCTTAAGAGACATGACTTCTGATTCCTTTGATGAAAGAAATGACTTTATAAACTTAAATGTTTGAGGCGGTCTGGGTGGTGGCATACCTGGTTAAAAGCACGCATTATCATGTTTAAGGACCCAGTTTTGAGCCCTGCCCCCACTCCCCACCAGCAGGGGGAAAGTTTCACAAGCAGTAAAACAAGTACAGCAGGTGTTTCCTTCTCTCTCTCTCTCCCTCTCCAGATTTCCCTCTCCTCTCAATTTTTCTCTGTCCTATATAAATAAAGTGAAAAAAGGTTGCAAGTGATAACTATGGTGAAATAAACAAATCAACTAATTTAAATGTTTTTTTTTAATGTTTATTACTGAGAGTTCGGCAAACGCTAGAAGAACTGAGAGTTCAGATGATATGAAAAATTAACACTTGTTATAAGCAATAAGAAAATAATAAACCAACGCTTTATTTAACGAAAGGAGTTAATATTCACTTTGTTGTCACTGAATGATAGTATTGCACCTGCCTTTTGCAATGTGCAGATTTGAAGACTCACCTTTGGCCCTTGAGTTCCTATGCCTCGAGGTCCAGAGGTGCCTGGAGGACCTCTGACACCTGGCTCTCCCTGAAAAGACATAAGGAAAAAAAGTTACTGATTTTAAAGTATTAACAACAGAGTTAGAGAGATTACATAATGATAGTCTGAAGCCCCAGAGGTCACAAATTCAGTCCCAATCCCAGGAATCACCAAAAACCAGTTCTAAGCAATATTCTAGTTTCAGCCCCCTCTCCCCCTTTCCCCCTTCTCCCTTTCCATCTCCCTTCCCTCCCCCCTCTTTCTCATAAAAATACATAAATACATGTGTTTGCTTTTCTTTCTTTCTTTCTTTTTTTTTTTTTGCTGGGGTATGGTGCTGGCACTACGAATCCATGGCTCCTAGCAGCCATTTCTTCTATTTTATTGAACAAGACAGAGAGAAATTGAAAGAGGAGGGGAGACAGAGTGGGAGAGAGAAAGATAGATATCTGCAGACCTGGTTCACTGCTTTTTAAGTTTCCCCTTTGCAGGTGGAGAGCTGGAGCTCAAACCTAGATTTTTATATGAGTCCTTACTCTTTGTACTATGGGTGCTTAACTTGATGTGTCACTGCCCAGCCCCTATAAACACATTTGTAAAAAAGATCTCTTTATTAGTATCAGAGAGAAAGAGAAAAGGAGAGAATTGCTGAATATCACTCTAGTACATGTGACACCATGGGTTTAATTGAACAGAGAGAAATTGAGAGACATGAGTTACACATAGTAGTAAGATGCTTGTTTGATTAAATATTCATCCACTAAAAACCCAGAGGAATTTGGGGCGAGTTTTTTGTACCCAGACAATATTCTCAACAATGCTGTATTGTAATATGGATGACTAGTTTGCCAGACTCCTTGGAATCTCATTAAATTTATCAGATAGATAGAAATTCATACTTGCATTTCATAGGGATACAACAAGGTGAGAAGAAGAATCTAAGTTATAAAGTAAGCAGTAAGCACTTGGTAATTTAACTCTCCACACCAGCTGTTTTATTAAAGAGAAAACAAAAGGTTTACCCAAGAGTACACAGCTATTAAGAGGCAGGACTGGGAGGAAACAGAAAAATAGGAAATCTTACATGTACCCAGTACAGCCATTTTGAAAAAAAAAATGTCTGCTTCCCAAAAAATTCAGCATAAACTTGTCATTCAGTCTAGCAGTATTATTCTTAAATATATACTGAAGGAAAACTAAATCATTTGTCCATTAAAAAAAAAAAAAAAAAGGAAGACTATCAAAAAAAAAAAAAAAAGGCCAAAGTGGCATTGTTTTAGATAGAGGCAAGCTAAAGCCTACCTAATCTAACAGGAGTCTCAGTCTCTTCTGAAAGAAAATCAAACTGGAGTCCCCTGATCAGTGTGGTTGAGGTAATTTCAATAAGTTACTTCCTGCCTTCTCTAAGGATAAGTGGGTTTACCTGAAAAACCAACTATATGTATTTATAATTTGACTAACAAATTTACCCCACCCTCTTTCTACCTATACAAACCTTTCATTTATTATTCTCCTTACCACACCTTTCTACTTGCTAGACAGGATGTTGCCCAGTTCATGAGTTACTTAATAAAGGCAGCTTAGGGGACAAATGGTGGCTCACCCAATAGAGGACACATATTATATGTGCAAAGATGTGGGCTAAAGGTCTTGGTCCCCAACTGCAGCAGGATAAACTTCACTAGTGGTGAAATAATGATGCAGGTCTCTCTCACTCTTTCTCTCTTTCTCGCTCTGTATTTTACTTTCTATTCTAAAAAAAGGAAGAAAAAAATGAAGACAGTTTAACCTCTAAATTTGTGGTTTTCTTTTTAATAATTTGATTGGTTTTTTTAGCAACATTAATAATAGCCACAAACTGAAAACAATCTAAAATGTCTATCAATTTGAAAATGGATAGACAAAATATGTTATATTCAGTAAACAGACTATAGATGAACCTAAAAAATATCATCATTGATGAAGGCAGCCAGACAAGGAGAGTATGATTATTTGATTCTACTTATATGAAATGTACAGTTAAGGCAAATATATATAGACAGAAAGTAAGTCAGTGTCTGGGGTCAGGAATTAGGAGAAGGATTCACTACAAGTCATTGTGAGAGATCATACGGACGGAATGAAATTATCCTAAAGCTGACTTCTGGTGATGGTTATGTAAGGGGAAAAAAATCTGCCACCTCAAAATACTGTCTTTGGCAAAGGTTGATTTCATAGGAGGAACCCAAAGCTGGGTGCAGGCTGCTTTTGAAAAAGGCATTTACATAGACACTTTTCTGTTAGGGCAATTCCTTTGCTGTATTACCTTAACTCTTTTTAAAAAGAGAAAGCAAAACTTAAATCTGCACTTACATATTTTTATTTATTCTACCTTCCCCAGTAACCACTCTAACTGAACTTCCCTTCCTCCCAACACTCCCCCCACCCATCTCCCTTGCTTAACTAATATTTATATTATGTTTAAAATATGTGGCTTTTTTTTTAAAGATCTGTTTTTTGAGGAATACCAGAGCACCACTCCACTCTGACATGTAGTACCAGATCACACCAGAGATCTCACACAAAAGTCCTACACTAGTCCTGTCACCCAGGTCACAGCCCCAATTTCTGAGTCTTTCTGGGATTTTTGAGTCATTTCTTGAATAAGGCACACTAGTGATAAGTACTCTCTTGGGCACATGTATCACACCCCCTGTTCTTATTCTTTGACCATAATAAATAAGACTGGTAAAGAATAATATATACCACACAACTCCTATCCTTATTGTTTAAAACTGGTGAAAGGTGATAAATAATTAAACTGGATCCCCGAGGAAGGAAACAGATGGAAGAAAGAGTAGAGGCAACCATCGTTTAAATAATAAAAGCCCAAAGTGGGCTGTGGTGCACTGTAGAACACAGATGTTGCCATGCACGAAGACCTAGGTTCAAGCTCCCATTCCCCACCTGAAGGGGAAAATCTTCCTCATTCAAAAATCAATGCTATTTGATTCTTATCTGATTATTTGCCAGCCTTAAATGGCCTTTGTATCACAAAACTGTATTATTAGTAAAATTATTTTAAAATCACACTATATTTTCAATGAGTAGATTCTGTGATATATGAAATATTTCCAAATGAAACCAGACTTTCAGTTTAGACTTCCCAAGGTGGTGAATGACTAATAGATCTCAGCAGTGTAGAAATCATGGGTAATAAAAAATGAATTATTTATCTAGAAAAAATAGTTCATCCTTTTATTAATAGTACTTTCTTCTTACAAACCTTGAAATACCTTTAGAAAAAAACAAGGCCTTAACCTCATCATCCAGGGCCCTGGTCAGAAAATCCTGGGATTCCGACATAGATATGATGGGCCTAGACCTCTAACAGACCCTTCTCTGGTCATCTCCATCAGGAACAACATCATAAACCCTCTTGTGGACCTCTACAGGACCTTGCCCTCATTAATGATGAAAAATAATGGTAGAAATAATACCACTTTCTAAAGAGAGGCTAGCTAAACATATTCTGCCACTCAAGGAATACTGGCCCTGAAATGAGTGCAGCCTAGAATGTTCCTAGCTGTGACTGTGGAACGCAAGCTCAGACTGACAGGGATGCAGAGGTTACACAGACTCCTGTGCTAAATATGAATAGACATAGGCACTAGGTCTTATCAATGGGGTTTATAGTTAACTGTACTTACATACTTTTCCCATATTTGGGAGCTACTCTCTGCCCTGATCCTGCTTTCTTTCTTTTTTTTTTTTTTAATTTCTTTATTGGGGAATTAATGTTTTACATTCAACAGTAAATACAATAGTTTGTACATGCATAACATTTCTCAGTTTTCCATATAACAATACAACCCCCACTAGGCCCTCTGTCATCCTTCTTGGTGATACTGCTTTCTGGTTCTGTTCTCAACTCTGACATGATCTTCCCAGACAACACCCTTAGCCCACTTTCGTGTTAGCTGTGGGGCTCAGGCAAAAAATTAGTACAGTCATGGGCCACCTTGGAATATGCCTAGAATAGATTTCCTAGCTCCTTCCAACATAGAAACCCAAAATCTCATCTACTATATTTTTACCTTTAGGTTACTGATTATTAGACAATTTGTTCTGCTTATATCTTAATGCTTTTTGGCCACCAAGTTGCAGATGACATCAACCTGACTTCCCTGGGCAGATGACTTTACCAATGAGTCCTGAAACCCCAACCTCCCTAGAGCCCTACCCCACTAGGGAAAGACAGACAGGCTGGGGGTGTGAATCGACCTGTCAATGCCCATGTCCAACAGAGAAGCAATTGCAGAAGCCAGACCTTCCACAGTCTATACCTCATAAAGATCATTGGTCCATACTCCCAGAGGGATAAAGAATAGGGAAGCTTCCAGCAGAGGGAATGGGATACAGAACTCTGGTTGTGGGAATTGTATGGAATTGTATCCTTCTTATCCCACAGTCTTGTCAATCATTATTAAATCACTAATAAAAAATAAATAAATTTTTTTAAAAAATGTAATGTTTAGTTTTGTGGGTGTTTTTTTTTTTTTTTTTTAAAAGCCTTAGAAGAACTGAGAAAATTTCCTCCCTTCTTTTTAAAAATTGTTGTGTTGTTGTGTGTGTGTGTGTGTGTGTGTGTGTGTTTTACACCTCCAGATTACTTTTTCAGTCCTCTACGGAGACACAGAGAGAGATATAGCACTAATGTCGCTTTGTGGCGGCGGAACGCGGTGGAGAGAGGGAACACAGTCCTTTATTCGTGCTGAGGCACCTCAGGGTTGGATTAGAGCACAGTGATTTGGGCCACGTGGAGCCAAACAATGGCCGTCCCCCTGCTACTTACAGCACCCCTCCACCACAGAGGTAAAAAACCGGGTGGGGGGGGGGCGGAAGTAGGATGGCTTTTCATAGGGCAACAGCCAGGAGTGACGTTTTGGACAGGATTGGTTGGGAGAGGCACTTGAGAATATCGGTAAGTGGCAAAGCCTGAGGGCAACGACTGCATCTGCATTATTCCCCAGCACACTATGGTTCTCTAGTGCTATGGCACCTCCCATGTAGTGCAGGGCTCTGAGCCTAGGCAACTCATAGCAAGGCATGTGCCCTACCTGGTGAGCTATCTCTCTAACCTAAGAAGATTTCTGAACTATATTTTATCTCTGACCCACTTCTTTTAATCTACATTTTCCTAATAACATGTTTTCCTTTTGCCTTAAAGATCAGTTTTGTGATTGTAACATCTTTTCTCCCTGCCTTCCATTTAGTATTTAGATGTTTTTGAAGCTACTAATACAATTATCTCTAACACTTCTCTCCTTTGACTTTCAATTCTGAGTTTTGCTCAACTTAAATAATTACTCTGAGCTACCATCACAAGCTCTAAATAAAACCATGAACCTTTCTCTTGGAGACCTCTGAAGTACCTCTAATAAAAGCATCAATGGGGGATCAGGAGATAGTTCAGTCAGTAAAATACACCCTAAACCATCAGGAAGGACGTAGTTTGGAGCCCTAGTCACCACACTGTATCACAAAATAAACCTCACAAGCGGTGGAACAATGTGTCTATCTCTCTTTTTAAAGATTTTTAATTTTTTTTTACTGAATAGAGACAGAGAAAATGAGAGCAGAAATGTATATAGATATGGAGAGAGACAGAGAGCCACTTGCAGCCCTGCTTCACCATTCATGACGTTTTCCTCCTGCAAGTGAGGACCAGGGGCTTGAACTTGGGTCCTTGTGCACTGTAATGTAATTGATTAACCAGGTGCACCACTGCCTGGCCCCTCCTCTCTGTGTCTCTCACCCTCTATCTAAAAAAGAAGGAAAAAGGGAATCCATAGGGCCAAGTGGAATTGTGCAGACATGAAGTCTCAGTACACAAAAAAATTTTTAGGAGTGTCTATAAATTAACCAAGTGGAAGTCCCCAAATATATCAAATTGATTTACACACTTGTTGCATTGTGATATCATCCAACAGGACAGAATACAGATTAACATAGGTAAGTATTTTTTATGTGGATTCACTAATGTTTTATGAGAACTAAATGTCTATTACCTGGATACCCTTAACTTGGGCATCTAGAAATGCTAACAATTTATCCAACCAAGCTAAAGATGCTAATGTTCCCATACACTGAAAATAACCCAGTAAATCATACTGAATAGGAACATCCTGCTTTCAGATATCAGAAGAACCTGAATTTGAAAAATAAATGTTAAAATCTTATACAGGTTATGTCCAGGATTTGCCTTAGAATAAATAATGCAGAAAAGGAAATGAGTGGGGAGGACAGATAAGAGACTGGCCATATGTTGATAGTCAGTGATGAAGTATAATAGGTAAAGGGGAATTCATTTTAATGGCCAGTCTACTAATATCTAAGTTTAATCATTTTCACAATACAATTTTAATAGTACTTATTTAAATCTATGAATAATACTTGATAAAAATTTTCAACAGTGAAGATGGGGGAAGGCTGCTATTGGAAAAACACAAGATTTAAAGTTGAGCAAAGGGAAAGAGTACACAGGTAAGTTCAATAGTATTAGTAGAAATTATATGTGTTTTACAAATTTTTGGATTGTACCAATACAGCATGATTTCTTTATTTATTTTTTAATTTCTTTATTGAGGGATTAATGTTTTACATTAGACAGTAAATAGAATAGTTTCTACATACATTACTCAGTTTTCTCTATTTTTTTTAATTCCTTTATTGGGGATTAATGTTTTACATTTGACAATAAATACAATAGTTTGTACATGCATAACATCTCTCAGTTTTCCACATAACAATACAGCCCCCTTTTTGGACCTGTATTCTCCCCCCTACCCACACCAGAGTCTTTTACTTTGATGCAACACACCAATTCCAGTTCAGGTTCTACGTGTGTTTTTTTCTTCTGATCTTGTTTTTCAACAACATTCACTCTTCTGTTTCTGACTTATTTCACTTAACATGATTTTTTTCAAGCTCCATCCAAGATGGGCTGAAAATGGTGAAATCACCATTTTTAATAGCTGAGTAGTATTCCATAGTGTATATATAACACAACTTGCTCAGCTAGTCATCTGTTATTGGTCACCTGGGTTGCTTCCAGGTTTTGGCTATTACAAATTGTGCTGCTAAGAACATATGTGTACACAGATCTTTTTGGATGGGTGTGTTGAGTTCCTTAGGATATAGCCCAGGAGAGGAATTGCAGGGTCATAGGGTAGGTCCATTTCTAGCCTTGTAAGAGTTCTCCAAACTGCTCTCCACAGGGGTTGGACCAATTTACATTCTCACCAGCAGTGCAGGAGGTTCCTTTGACACCACAACCTCTCCAGCATTTGTTGCTGCTACCTTTTCTGATGTATGACATTCTCACAGGAGTGAAGTGGTATCTCATTGTTGTCTTTATTTGCATTTCCCTGACAAAGACTTGGAGCATTTTTTCATGTGTTTCTGCGGCGAATTGTCCATGTCCTCTCCCCATTTTTGGTTGGTGTCATTTGTTTTCTTGTTCTTCAGTTTGGCAAGCTATTTATATATTTTGGTTAATGAACTCTTGTCTGATAAGTAGCATATAAAGCTTTTCTCCTATTCTGTGAAGGGTATCTTGGTTTCGGTAGTAGTTTCTTTTGCTGTGCAGAAACTTTTTAATTTAATGTAGTCCCATAGGTTTATGCCTGCCTTAGTCTTCTTTGTAATTGGATTAATTTCATTGAAGATGTCTTTAAAATTTATGCAGAAAAGACTTCTGCCAATATTTTCCTCTAAGTATCTGACAGTTTCTGATCTAACATCCAAGTCCTTGATCCACTTGGAATTTACTTTTGTATTTGGTGAAATATAGTGGTTCAGTTTCATTCTTCTGCATGTTTCAACCCATTTTTTTCCAACACCATTTGTTGAAGAGACTCTGCTTTCCCCATTCAATAGTCTGGGCACCTTTGTCAAAGATTAGATGCCCATAGGTGTGGGGGCTTACTTCTAGGCTCTCAAATTCTGTTCCATTGGTCCGTTGTCTATTCAGTACCAAGCAGTTTTGATGACAATGGCCCTATAATACAATTTGAGATCTGGGAGTGTGATGCCTCCAGTTTTGTTGTTTCTTCTCAAGACTGTTTTGGCAATTCGAGGTCTTTTCTGGTTCCAGATAAACATTTCTAGCATTTGTTCTATTCTCCTAAAAAATGTGGTTGGGATCTTGATGGGGATAGCATTAAATCTGGATATGGCTCTGGGTAGTATATTCATTTTAATGATGTTAATCCTTCCAATCCATGAACATGGAATATCTTCCCATTTCTTTGTGTCTTTTTCAATTTCCTTGAGTAGTGACTCATAATTTTCAGTATACAAGTCTCTCACTACTTTGGCTAGGTTTATTCTTAGATATTTTATTGTTTTTGTTGCTATAGTAAAATTAATTGATTTCTGGATCTCATCTTCTTCTAATTTAGTGTTTGCATAGAGGAATGCCACTGACTTTTGAATGTTAATTTTGTAGTCTAACACCTTACTGTATTGCCTGATGATTTCCAAAAGCTTCTTGCTGGATTCTTTGGGTTTTCTATGTATAGTATCATGTCATCTGCAAATAGAGAAATTTGACTTCTTCTCTTCCAATCTATATCCCTTTAAGTCCTTACTCCTGCCCGATTGCCATGGCAAGAATTTCCAACACTATGTTGAATAATAATGGTGATAGTGGACAGCCCTGTTTAGTACCTGATCTGAGGGGAAATGCTTCCAGTTTTTCACCATTGAGTATGATGTTGGTTGTAGCTTTGCTATATATAGACTCCACTGTTTTGAGGAATTTTCCATCTATTCCCATTTTTGTAGCCTTTTGATCATGAAGGGATGTTGGATTTTGTCAAAAGCTTTCTCTGCATCTATTGATATGACCATGTGGTTTTTGGTCTTGCTTTTATTGATGTGGTGGATCACGTTGATTGATTTAGGTATATTAAACCAGCCTTGCATGCGTGGACTAAACCCCACTTGGTCATGATGAACAATTTTTTAAATATACTGCTGTATCCAGTTTGCTAGAATTTTGTTCAATATTTTAGCATCTATATTCATCAAAGATATTGGTCTGTAGTTTTCTTTCTTGTTGTATCCCTGTCTGCTTTTGGTATCAGAGTGATATTGGCTTCATAGAAGCTAGAAGGGAGTATTCCTGTGTCTTCAATACTATATGATTTCTAAAAGTTAAGGGCAGGGAAGTTTGGGAAGCCATATAGCAGGTAGAACGTAAGATTTGCAAGTATGAAGTTCTGAGTTTCATCCCAAGTATTGTATATTGCAGAGTGTCTCTCTCTCTCTCTCTGTCTCTCTCTCTGTCTGTCTGTCTGTCTCTCTCTCTCTCTCTCTATCACTCTCTCTCTCTCTGTCTTCTTCCCTTCCTCTCTCTCAGTTAATGGTGGAGAAAGGGCAGAGGAAGATTTTTTCAAATTTTTTTTAGGGAAGCATTTGCCACTTTATGATTTAATTTGTACTGTTTTTTCTTGTGGTGATTTCAGTTAAAACCTTCTGAGTGTGTATTAACCACACTTACAGTGGGACAAACAAGAAATAAACAGGAAAATTTGTGAGTTTACATTAAGCCAGCATCTTCAATGTTTAGTAGTTTTTGTTTATTTCTTTGCTATATTTCTATCTTACTCAGTTCTACACAGTCCTCACCACACTTGGGATTATCTGAAGGCTAAATGGAGTAGGATAGCTGACTTTGTGGACCTTATAGCCCTTTCTCCCCTTAGTAAGTAAGCAACATGATGTTTACTTTGGGCAAGTTGGTGATCCTTGGCCATATAATTGTTTATATATGTTTTTTTAACATGTCAACATAATTATTTGACCTACATGGATACTGTCCAATTATACTTTTTTAAAATTTATTTATTCACTTTTGGTGCCCTTGTTGTTTTATTGTTGTAGTTACTATTGTTGTTATTGATGTCGTTGCTGGATAGGATGGAGAGAAATTGAGAGAGGAGGTGAAGACAGAGAGGAGGAGAGAACGATAGACACCTGTACACCTGCTTCACCACTTGTGAAGCGACTGCCAGCAGGTGGAGAGCCGGGAGCTCGAATCGGATCCTTATGCTGGTCCTTGCGCTTTGCGCCATATGCACTTAACCTGCTGTGCTACCACCCAACTCCCAATACTTTTATAAATCTTATAGATTTTATAAATCCTCCTTCTGCCTTCCAATTTAAGACAATATATTTTGCCGATGTTAAGTTCATCTATAATAAGGCATTGGGTTTGTTCCTTAAACATATGTTACCTTATATACATATATAACATTTTTCAACAGTTGAAAGTATCAGACATTTAATGAGCTGTGTGAATCCATATAGTGTCTTTCCACTATGAAGAAGTGTTGAAAATGCATTGTGCCCTGGGCTGTCTATCCAATGATAAGCCACAATGCTGAATGAACACAAACTATGGGTGTTCAATAGCAACAGTTCTGCCGTCATTCACCACCATTGACACCTAGGCAGTGTATTAGTCACGATAACTTCATATACACAGTTTTATAGTCACTGGTCAGTAACATTCACCTATAAAAAGAAATTACAATTGGCACTTGCTTAGTTGGACTTATCTTCCCATACCTAATTTGAAGGATGGAGGAGCCTGTAGAGGGAGCCCTTGCATTAAGAGAGAATGAACCGACCAAAATGCAATTTCTTCAATGGCCATTCTGTAACTACAATTTCTTATCCTTCTACTGCCACACCCTCAAAAGAAGACTATACAAAGTATCTAGAATTTCTTTTCTCACAAAATAATTCTAGATATATTTGCATATCTACATGCATGTGTAAACTATAGGATTCACCTGAAGGTATTACCTAGACCATAACCTTCCAGAGGTTAATTTCATTGTCCTTTAGAATTGTGCATGCCGCAATGCACAAAGATCCAGGTTCAAGGCCCAAAGCTCCATCTGTAGCAGGAAGCTTCACAAGTGTTAAAGCAGAGCTTCAGGTGTTTCTCTTGCTCTCTCACTCACTACTTCTCCGTTCCCTATCAATTTCTTTCTGTCTCTAACAAATAAATAAATAAGATTTGTGCATAATACTGCAATGACCCAGGCAATCATTTATTGAACCTGTTGCTTTTTATGTTATACAACCTAACTAGCTACGTTACTTCATATCTGCACTTAATATTTTTTAAACACAGAAAAAAAAAAAAACACTATTATATTCACTCATTTCCTCATTGGTGAATTTTTGCTTTAATCAATTCTAAGGTTACTATCATTGTTAATAATACATTTGATAATTAACACTCATTATGTTAATTATGTGACAGTCTTCATTCATTATCTACTCTTATCAATCATACCAATTTGCAGATAAGGAAATTGAAACTAATTTGCCTAAAACCAAACACTTAGAGCCAACTTAACCCCAGGCCTTACTCAAGAGCTCATCTTCCCATCCTGGTATTGACTAGGACTAGAAGAAAAATAATAACTTCTCCATAAAGTTTCTTCCAGCTGTCATTTAATACAGAGACCACAGCTAAGTGGCAGTGAAAGCTCTTCTCCCACATGGAATCAAATCACTCTCAAGAAGGAAGAAAACATCCTGATTATAAAATTCAGAGGTGGACTGTGTGCTTAAGGACTCCCTTTCTGTTTCCCCTCTATTTCCATTCCTCATTTAGAGTTTTACCTTGATGTCTTATTCTAGATCTATGTATTGATACAGAAATCCTTTCTCTTTAGCCATACTTTTATTGGCAGAGCAGTGCATACTAGGATAATGCATACTACCAATGCATACTATACAGATAGCAATAATAGTAATAGCTCAGGATGTTAGGATTCTTGTTTCCTAGGAATTACTCTATTAGTTTTTCAGAATTATCCTGTGAAATAGGTGTCATTGCAAATCACACTCACACAGCTAACAAACAACAGAAATTACAAGTAGAATAGGGATACAAAAACAATCTGTTACACATCCTCTACATCTTGTAAGATTTAAATGTAATATTTGAGTAAATTGTATTCTTAGAGACAAATACAAATATTTTAGACTATCACTTCCTCTCCTCTGCATATTAACATGACTTTAGTCATTTTCTCTTTATGTCAGCTAAGCATTTCAGGATTTGAGAAGACTGTGGAAGCAGGTTAGAGTTACTTTAGTGATTTCATAACTTCCTATTCTGAGGACAATAAGAAGCAAACTGTATTTAGTATGGAAAAAAACCCTTATGAAATGGTACTCTGAAGACTCTAAATGACAAAATCAATAAATGATAGAGACTTTTTTTTTCTCTTTCCATTTTATTTGATAGAACAGAGAGAGATTTAGAGAAGAGGGGAGACAGAGAGAAAGAAAAAAAAGATAGAAACCTTAAGATCTGCCTCACTGTTCATGAAGCACTGCCCTCACAGATGAGGATGGGCTTGAACCTGAGTCCTTAGATATGGTAACTCCACCAGGTGTGCCACCACCCAGTCCCTGGAGTTTTAAATAAAGTAGAAGTCAAAGTGATGCTTAGTAGCTGCATAATGTTTTCATCCCTTCTGGCTTTTAAATAAAATTAAGATACAGTTAGAAAATCTCCAACTACCGAGTCTCTGTTACCCGCCCGTGAAGCTAGCCCGGCCAGCTAGAGCTCCAAAAATAACAACAAATGGCACCCACGTGGACCTGACCTGCACATCTCTCAGATAAGTGAAGACAATTTGGTTACCTATGTACTATAGCCTTCTCTTCTGCTTGTGAAGAGATCTCCAAAGAGACTGTTTCACTGTTTCTGGAACATTTATCTCTGGACCACTTTGTGGTTTCCACTCGCTCGGGCGCACTCAGAACAGCCAGCGGAGTCGGGAGGAGCCAGCGGGCGGGAGGCGAGGCGCGGAGCTGCCGTTTCCACCTGGTGGAGCAGCCAGCCAGCCAGCCAGCCAGCCAGCCAGCCACGCCTGGACAACCCTGCGCACCGCAGCCCTCAGGAGGCTGACGCCAGCACACAGGAGCCCGATGCCAACACGCTAGAGCCCGATAATTCATTCTAGAATGACATTAGTGTCATTCTAGAATGAATTATGTAATAAGCATATATAATAGATTAGTAATTATTGAACACTTCACTCATGCCTGCCAAGAAGTTAATGGAAACTGTTGAAGCCTTCTAAGCTCATGTACAGAGAACCCAAATATTAACACATTCATTGATTATTTAGTGTCCATTGTTTAATATCATTTGGTCACTTCTCACCAACACCCTTCTACATAAAAAGGGGTATGGGGGGAGGGGAGCTCCTGTTGTCATCAGCACATGTAGGGCAACTCATTTACTATTTGTACAAAGAAAAAAAAGGTGGAGGTTGTAATAGAAACAACTGCAAGTACAGTAATCAAAGATGTGAGGAAATAACTAAGAAAATGCTAAGAAACAAGCACTCAAATCACTGCAAATTTTCCTTAGCATATTTTCCCAGCTTTAAAGTTCAAATAATCAAATTACCGCTGTTATTTGAATCTATTTATCTCCTAGAATTTCAATATTATCACAAAGCAATGTTATCTTAAAATCCATCCTATAAGGGTTCATATTAAAGTGCACAAGGACCCAGGTTCAAGTCTTTGGTCCCCACCTGCAAGGGGAAAGCTTCATGAATGATGAATCAGGGTTGTAGGCTTCTCTCTGTCTCTCTCCCTCCCTATATCTCACTTCCCTCTCAGTTTCTCTCTATCTATATCCAATAATAAATTTAAAAAATATTTTTAAAGAATTTTGGTTCATACTCACAGAGGGATAAAGAATAGGAAAGTTTCCAATGAAGGGGATGGGACACAGAACTCTGGTGGTGGGATATATGTGGAATTAATGAACCCCTGTTATCTTACAATCTTGTTAATCATTATTAAATCACTGATAATTATTTAAAACCATCATAATTTAAAAACTCACTTTAAGATCTGAAGAGTTTTTGCTGTGGTTGACAACTTTCTTCTTCTTCTCAAGATCAGCTCTTCAGTAATGAGCAACTAAACTATTTGTAGGGGATTTCACTGGAGAGGAAGAGTCTTTCTTATTTGCCTAAATTAAAAACCTTGAAAATAGGAACAATGATATAACCCCTAATGATAGGGAAAAGAGAAATTTTTCTTGCATGGGAATTTAATATAATTTTCTACTGGGGGATAAGTTTCTTCAATCTGCTTAATTAAAAATTAAAATGCATTAACAGTGATATGGGTGGACAAATCATAAGATGGTTTTGTGTGTACCTTTAAGGCTAATGAAAAAGTATATATTCTTGATTCCTGGGCAGAAAAATGATGAACTAGGAAAATAACTAGGAGAGATGAAAGCAACATTGAAAGTCATAGGATGGACTAAGTACAGCTTATAGAGTATGCATAGATCTGACTTGAAAAGTAACCTTGAAAAGTCACTTAGTCAAGTTTTCCTAGTTTTCACCATGACATCTTCTGAAATCTAAAGGTCATATAGCCTGGAATTTAAATTTGATATGACCTAGACTTTAATTAGTTCTGTTTTTAAGCTGATTATCCTGTCTGAACCAATTTTGAAGTCATATTATGGGACATGGGTAACTTCAACTCCAATTTGGAAAGCCAGACATGTAATTTCATTATCATTAATTCTGTATCATAGGCCAGTTCATGTCACAGAGTGTTCAAAATGGAGCTCATTGTCCAATCTATATCCACTGATGGAATCCAAAAATTCCTAATGTATCTCTGTATGAATCATTCCTCTGTTCACTGCCTGTTGAACAACCACTGCCTGTTGGTGGTGTGCACATATGTGAGCCATTGCAAAGAACAGAGGGGCAATTCAGTTGCTGAGAACATTTTTAGAATAATGATCCTCAGTGGAATTTCACATAGGCTTACATTTTAATTTATGACTATGGGCCATTTTTGTCAAATAACACATGTACTTACAATATTCAAACATTAAATATTTTGAAAAATGTTAAACTCTTTTGGACTTGGGTTTGTTTCTCTCCCTCTCTCTTTTAGTGATTTAATAACAGTTCTCAAAATTATAAGATTTCAGAGATATGGTTCATACCACATCCACCCTCCATATCAAAGATATGCCCTGCCCCCACTCTCCATAACCACCATAGTTCTTACAAAGTCTGAAATTTGGAGGTAAGTTTGTGTGTTTCAATTATATGTATTCTGCATATGAATGAAACTGTTAGGTTCTTACTTCCTTACTTCACTAGACATAATCACCTCCAGGTTCATCAATTTTGTCCCAAAAGGTGCAATATCATCTTTTTAAAATAATTCTCATTAATGCTTATATAATTTAGTAGTTGGCAATGGAAAAGCTAGGATGAAAAGAGAAATAAGCCAGCTATGCACTTAACAGCATTAGCTTAATTAAAAGAGGAATGTAGCGTTGTGCACTGAGCATCTGTGGATCAGGTCAGGCTACTCATTTTGATTTATTCATCCATTAGCTATTTGTTTGTTAGTTCATTCATTTTTAACCAGAGCACTGCTTCATCACTCTGGGTAAAGTTTTTTGACAGAAAAAGAGACAGGAAAAAAAAAAAGATGGAGAAAGGGAAAGACACCACAGCACAAAGCTTTCCCTGTGTGATGGGGACCTGACTTGAACCAGGGCTGCATGTATGACAAAGCAGCTACCCTCCCAACTGAGCTCTCTTGCAGTCTTCCTTTTAGCCTTGCACCCTCTCCCTTTCCACAGTCTCCCTATCACTTGTAAATGCAAGATATGTGATATATACTATTGGGGCAATATATATACAATATATATACAATAATATATATAATAGTTTAAAATAATAATAACTACAAAATTCTGTGAGATCTATTTTGCTTATAGGCTTTATTCTGACTATTTGAGAGTAAAGACGTCCTTTGAAAGTCACAAAGCCAAGTTCAATTTTCTTAGTTCCAGTACTGGCTTATGTTCAACTGCTCGATGACATGGAGAAAAGCCATGACTTTCAATGTACAAAATAGCACATGAGTTTTTTGTTTGTTTGTTGTTATTGTTGTTGTTGTTGTTTTTACCAGAGCATAATTCCAATATCTAGCTGATGGTGGTCAGAGGTTGAATCTGGGACCTTGGAGCCTCAGGCATGAAAATATATTTTTTAATTTTTTAGTATCTTTATTAGATAGACACAGTCAAATATTAAGAGGAAAGGAGGAGATAGAGAGTAATAGAGACAAAGAGACACCCATAGCCCTGCTTTAACCCTCACAAAGCTTTCCTTCTGTAGGAGGGGGCTGAGGGGCTCGAACCTGGGTCCTTGTGCATTATAACATGTGCACTCAACCAGGTGCACCACTACCCAGCCCAAGCATAATAATCTTTTTATATCACCACTATGCTACCTGTCCACCTGCCCAAGAATATATCATCCCCTTGGAGATGCCAGGAAATCTGTCCTTATAAGTTTTTGACAATAGAAATTCATAAGTAAAAAGTTATCTGATAGTCTTCTGCACATACATACTGAGATGTGAAACTGTATTTCTGAAATTGTAAACCAATGGTAAATCAGTACAATTTTGATTTTTTAAAAAAATGAGAATTTTATAAAACCTTTCACTTAAAAAAAAAGTTATCTGGTGTTCTAGAAAGAGGTGATGTTTATATAATAAGTGCTCCCAAATGACAAAGGTGCCTCCTAATCAGTAGGGGCCCAGGAGTACAAGTAGTGTTAAGTTTGACTTCCCCATCCGAGAGGCTCAGGATTCAGGTACTAAATAAGCATTTTACCCTCAGCAAGAACTCAATTGCCAGTTCTTCTTCCCAGCACATTACAAAGATGAATTTTAAGGTTGTATCCACTATCTCCTTAGAAGTTTTAGTTGTTTATTTTTGTTTGTTTTTTTTTGTTTTTTGCCTCCAGCGTAATTGCTGGGGCTCAGTGCCTGCACTATGAATCCACTGTTCCTGGAGGCCATTTTTTTCCATTTTTTGCTGTCCTTGTTGTTGTTATAGAAGTTGTTGTTGTTATTGTTAGATAGAGCAGAGAGAAATTGAGAGAGGAGAGGAACACAGAGAGGGGGCGAGAAAGATAGACACCTGCAGCTGCTTTACTTTGTGAAGTGACCAAACCCCCTGCAGGTGGGGAGACAGGGGCATGAACCCGGATTCTTAAGCTTTGTGTCATGTGCACTTAACCCATTGCACTACCGTCTGGCCCCCAAAGCTTTAGTTTTTATATGTATCTTAGAACTCTCTCAGAAGGTCTTGGCAAAATTTCAATGTAACCACTACTATACTATGGAATTCTTCTATCTGGAAAAAAGCCATGAAACATGATGGGGTTAAGAAGTCAGAGGGTGCTTTTTTATGTTTTAAAACATAGGAGCTTTGATTCTGATGTCTCTGTCACATGCTAAACACATGTGACCTAAACTAAATATTTTTTTAAAACCATAAATTAATCATCAACCTTAATGGTTTCCTTATTTCAAAACACATTTGTAGGTTAATGCCCTAAGGCCAGAATTTTAAGGTGACTACACCATGTCTAAATGAAAAACATATTAGATAAGTATTTCTATATAATTACACCACACATGCCCACATATTTACAATTTCCCTGTCACTATGACTCAAAATGAAAGTTGAGGACATTTGGACACTTTTGAGTATTATAATTTTTTTTTCTTTTTTGTTATTTCCAGAACTTCACCATTCTGGGCTGGACTGACTTTTTCAAATAGAAAGAGAGAGTGGGGTAGGGGAAGGAATGAGAAGCTAGAGAGAAGAATCATAGTACCAAAGCTCCCTGCAGTGCAGTGGAGTTCACACACATGACAAACCAGGTGCTTTATCCAGGAGAGCTATTTTGCTGGCCCTGAGTATTTATTGTACTTTTATAAGCATTAACAATGTTAGGTCTTTTGAGTTTCATCATCTCTCTACTAAACCTAGACAAAGTTTGTGAAATTAGACATTTTCAGGGATCTCCCTTTTCTTTACAGTTCCTTCTCTTTCTCCCCCCATACATGTTTCTCCAGAAGAAGAAGAAGAAGAAGAGGAGGAGGAGGAGGAGGAGGAAGAGGAGGAGGAGGAGGAGAAGGAGAAGAAGAAGGGGAGTATATATGAAGGTATTGAAGTTATAGTCCTTAAAAAGCACAAAGAATGTTTTGAAAGCAATTTGATAAGTGTTTGTTGTTAAAGTCTCTTCTATTTTCAAATTTATAATCCAAGTTCTTAAGCACAAGCTCATAGTTCCAACAGGCAATAGCAAGGGAAGAAAAAAAAGCAAATGAGAGGGAGGGAGGTGGACATTGGCAAACCCTAGCTAAAAGTTCATTCCCCTGTAGGCTGCTACTTCTACTCTGCCTCATGTCCAGGCTAACAGAAAACATGCCTCTTACTCAAGACACATCTGGCAATATTTTAGCTGCTTGGGAAAAAAAAAGTGGTCTGGGTAAAATTTCAAAGGAGCACCTTATTCTTTCTTGATTATTCTCCATAATATATATATGTGGAAACAAATATAAGGGACTTTTACCAAAAAATATTACATAAAACCACTTAATACATGTTTTGTCTGAAATTAAATAATCTAATATAAGGACATACTTAGAAGAATCAAATTTGAAAATTTTCTCTGTCTATGCCTTAAGTGTCTGACTTTATTATTTGTGTTAAATGTAAGATAGTAACATGATAGCATAATTTCATACAATACAATGTATATTTACATAAAATATTTATGATGAGCTACTCTGTGGAAATGCTAATTATAATGTGTTTCCATTGAACTACAAATGTATTCCAGTATATAGTTAACACATTTTACTTAATACATTAATTTTATCGTTGTCTTCATCTATTTACTTTTATGCAGTGCTGAGTGTCAAACCCAAGGTTTCACATGGAAGGCATGCAATCTATTGGCTGAGCCACCTCCCTGGCCCTCATGGCATATTTTAAATAGGAATAAGCTCCTGTGTCTCTTTACTTAGAGAAATGGAAATCAAAGTTACAGCAAGATACCATCTCACACCAGTGGTAATGGCCTATATCAACAAAACAGGAGATTCAAGTGTTGGCAAGGATCTGAAGAAAAAGGAAATCTGTTAGTCTGTTGGTTGGAATGAAAGCTGATGCAACCATTGAGAAAATAATATGATGTTCTTTAAGCAAATAAAAATGGAAAGATCTTATGATCCTACAATATCATTCCTTGGCATATATCAAAAAGTCATGAAAACACTAATTCAAGGGACATATATACCCCTATGTTCACAACTGCTTTATTTATAATTTTCAAGGAGTAGAAGCAACCTAAATATCTACTGACAGACAATTGAATGGAAAAGTCATGGTACATATACTCAGTGGGATATTACACAGCAATTTTTTTAAATGATATTTTGCCCTTTGTGACAAAATTAATGAAACTGGAGGTGATTAGCTAGTGATGTAAATAAAGAGTTGAAAGACAACTACAGCAGGGTTAGATAGCATAATGGCTCTGTAAAGAGACTCCCATGTCTGAGGCTCTGAAGTCCCAGGCTCAATCCCCCACACCACCATAAACCAGAGCTGAATAGTGCTCTTGTTTAAAAAAAAAAAAAAAAAGAAAGAAAGAAAGAAAGAAATTTTTGATTGTCAGAGAAATGCAAATAAAGACAATGAGATACCACTTCACTCCTGTGAGAATGCCATACATCAGAAAATGTAAGAGCAGCAAATACTGGAGAGGTGGGGACAAAGGAAACCTCTGGCACTGCTGGTGGGAATGTAAATTGGTCCAACCTCTGTGGAGAGCAGTCTGGAGAACTCTCACAAGGCTAGAAATGGACCTACCCTATGATCCTGCAATTTCTCTCCTGGGGATATATCCTAAGAAACCAAACACACCCATCCAAAAAGATTTGTGTATACCTATGTTCATAGCAGCATAATTTGTAATAGTCAAAACCTGGAAGCAACCCAGTTGTCCAACAACAGATGAGTGGCTGAGCCAGTTGTGGTATATATACATGATGAATACCACTCAGCTATTAAAAATGGGGATTTCACCATTTTCAGCCTGTCTTGGATGGGGCTTGAAAAAATCATGTTAAGTGACATAAGTCAGAAATAGAAGGATGAATATGGGATGATCTCACTTACAAGCAGAAGTTGAAAAAGAAGATAAGAGAAAACACTAAGCAGAACTTGGACTAGAGTTGGTGTATTGTACCAAAATAAAAGACTCTGGGGTGGGGTGGGGGGTAGAGTTCAGGTCCTGGAACATGATGGCAGAAGACCTAGTGGGGATTGAATTGTTATGTGGAAAACTGAGAAATGTTACGTATGTACAAACTATTGTATTTACTGTTCACTGTAAATCATTAATCTCCCAATAAATAAATTTAGAAAGAAAGAGAGACAACTACAAAATAGTTTTGCTCATATGTGGAACATAGGGAACTAAAGTACATGAATTTGAAGGAAAAAAAGTATCTAAACTTTCTCTAAGACACTGTGAGAACTATGTATGGTGCTTATCAGGGGTGAGGGAAGGCACAGAACTTTGGTGATGCATGCAGTGTGAAACTATAACCTTGTAATTTTATGGTCTTATAAATCATTATTAAGTCACTAATCAAAATAGAAGGGGGGAAAAGCTTCTGCTCCCCTAAAGCAGTAGTCTAATAACTAAAGTTTTTACCAGTGCTTTTCTCAGAGCATAAAATAACAAAATTTACATATGAGAATTTCTCTTTCAAAAAATTTTCTGGTTTATTTTATGAAATCAGAGTGCCACTACATCCTGAAATATGTAGTACCAGAGATCCAATCAGACATACAAAAGTCCTATGTTCTATTTGCTTCCCTGCCCCACATAAATTTCTTTATTTTTAAAGTTTAACAACATCTTGGGGGTCAGGCAGTGGTGCACCTGAGTGAATACACATTACCATGTGCAAGGATCCAGATTCAAGAACCTGGTCCCTACCTACAGTGTGTGTGTGGCGGGGGAGGGGGGGACTTCAAAAGTGGTAAAGCAGGTCTGCAGGTGTCTCTCTCTCTCCCCTGTCTTTATCCTCTTCCTTACACAATTTCCTTCTGGCCTATCAAATAAAAATAATAAAGTTTAAATCTTGATAGCTGCTAAATCAGAAACAAAAACAAATGATGCCCTGATTTGGTAAGCTGTACTGACACCATAAGGTAAGGTGTGTTAATGTTAGGCCAGCCCAGAACACTGGCAAAAGCATTTTGTCTCCTCTGTATAGTTTCTGCACCACCTTCAAATGTATCCTTTCCATGTGCCTTGACAGAGATGTGCAGGTATCAATACCTCTTTTAGAAAGAGTTTTTGTTTTGTTTGTTTTTCCCCTTTTTAAATTTTATTAGTGGTTTAATATTGATTTACAAAATTACATGTTAACAGGGGTATAATTCCATACTGTTTCCACCACCAGAATTCTGAATCCCCAATCCTATCCCATTGCAAACCACAGTAGTTCTCCTAAGGTTGCAGATACGGATTAACTATCATCTCTACAACTGTCTAGATTAGTACATATTTGCCTCCTTTTTCTTCCAGGTCAAATCCTTTCTTCCCCTCCAAGCCACATATAAACCTTATTTCTACATACAAATGTCCCTTCCTTTTTTTTCCTCTCTCTTCAGGTCCTGATGGAGCTGGAGTTCAGAGCCCACTTATCTTCTTCGTATCACTTCTCCTCCACTTCTTCTTCTTCTTCTTCTTCTAGCATTTGCCCTTCTTCTGTAGCCAGTCAACAGGTCAGGTTGAAAGCTGTCAGGAGCTGCTTGTTGCTGGCTTTGAAAGTGACTGGGATCCATGTGGATTCAGTCGGCTAGGAAGGATCGTCAGTTTCCCCAATGAATGGGTACTCTCCTCCACTAAGAATATGGATCAAAATTGTTTTGGGGCACAGAAGATGGGAGATCTGGCTTCTGTAACTGCTTTTTCACTGGACATGGGAGTTGGCAGGTCTATCCATACCCCCAGTCCATTAGAAAAAGTATTTGAATCAATGCAGCAAGTGCTACCCCAGCATGCTTCACTTCAGACTGTGTCCAGAGACTTCAGGTGTGGAACGACAACCCTTAAGCTTCATCACTTGGTTGAGACCTTTCCTTTCATAGTATTCTTTAATTCCATTCCAGGTGGTCCACTCCCCAACAAAGTCCCCAAACCTAGATATAGACCAGGTCCCCTGAGATAGAGCATATATTCACACGTCTATAAACTAGGGAAAAATATATACCTGAAAGCAGAAGTACACAAGAGTCTACAATGAGTACCCCCTAACACTTCATCTGCACTATTCCAGCCTTTAGGCCCATTTTTGTTCAACAGTTTGTTTGACTTTGTATGTTAACTCTCTTTTCAGCCACCAGGTTCTGGATGATAGCATGATGGCGACCACACTTCCCTGGACTGATGACCCCACCAATGTGTCCTGGAGCTCAGCTTCCCCAGAGATCCACCCCACCAGGGAAAGAGAGAGGCAGACTGGGAGTATGGATCGACCTGTCAACGCCCATGTTCAGTGGGAAAGCAATTACAGAAGCCAGACCTTCCACCTTCTGCAACCCACAATGACCCTGGGTCCATACTCCCAGAGAGATAGAGAATGGGAAGGCTATCAGGGGAGGGGATGGGATATGGAGATTGGGTGGTGGGAATTGTGTGGAGTTGTACCCCTCCTATCCTACAGTTTTGTTAATGCCTCCTTTCTTAAAAAAAGAAGAAGAAGAAGAAGAAGAAGAAGAAGAAGAAGAAGAAGAAGAAGAAGAAGAAGAAGAAGAAGAAGAAGAAGAAGAAGAAGAAGTAGTATTTGAAGTGATGGATCTCCAAGCTTTTGTCAAACCCAAGAGAGGACAAAAAGGCACCTGGGCCTGCTTATAGAAGCAGTATAGGTGTTGACACTCCTAAGTACTAAGATAGACACCAAAAAAATCAAGACAACCAGCTGACATTGAGCATGTACTACATTTCTCTCTTTTGTGCCCAGGAATATTTGAAAAACTAAGCATGTAGATACATTTGTAAGGAAAAATTCTCTCTTTAGGGTAATATTGATCATTTGCCCAGTATGTTATTGTTCTGTTATGGCTGATAAACCTATATGTGGTACCAGGAAATTAGCAGGGAAGAAACTCCAGTAGTGCTTGATGTCAGGCAAACTTGCACTCCTATGGGATATACAGCATAGCAGGAAAGCAAGAGATTTAAGTAAGTGTTGTAGGCCTTGGAGGAAACAGACAAGTAGGTGTGACAATCATGAGGGAAGAGGGCAGTAGAGAGAGAGGATTATTTTGTATATGGGTGGTCAGAGTGAACAAAGAAAGCCTTAGGACTGGATGAGAGGCTCTAGAAAAAAGCTTTGCCAGGGGGTTGGGTGGTAGAGCACCGGGTTAAGCACACACAGAATAAAGCGCAAGGACCCACACAAGGATCCTGGTTCGAGACCCCAAATTTCCATCGGCTGGGGGATTGCTTCACAAGTGGTGAAGCGGGTCTGCAGTGTCTATCTTTCTCACCTCCTCTCTATCTTCCCATCCTTTCTCAGTTTCTCTCTGTCCTAGCCAATAAAATGGAAAAAATAGCCACCAAGAGCAGTGGATTCACAGTGCCAGCACCCAGCCCCAGAGATAACTGTGAAGGAGAAAAAAAAAACTGATCTCTGATCTCTGATCTCTGATCTCTGACCTCTGATCTTAGTATGGGAAGACAGAGCCACAAGGAAAGATAACAGCTACTACTTGGGAAGTTGGGGAAAAGAGTGCAAAGTTCACTTGCATTCTCAAAAGAATATATCTTCTCAGGAAGTCCAGAAAGGCAGACAAATAACTTTATCAATTCCTTAGACATCCTTCTGGCATGCCTGATTAGAAATAAAATTCAACTCACTCAAGGTAGATGTTTCAGAAATCACAATGTTTATCTACTTTGTAATTTTACCTTAGCTCCAGTGTCTCCTACTCCTCGTAAACCCATAGGCCCAGGGGGTCCAGGAAGTCCTTGAGGTCCTTGAGATGACATAATAGAGAAAGTGAAATTATCTTTTGTGTGCAGTAGAAACAGTCAGTGTTTACATTTTATAAATAAAAACTTTAAAATAAATAAATCTTTAAAAAAATATTTTACCATTCTTAGTAACAAAAAGAAACTGACAACTTTCCTTTAGGTCAGGACTTTCAAAGTAGTACTCAGACACTGAATTATACAAAAGGAGAAATAAAATACTTTGATATTAGAAAAATATAAAATGCTATCTGTGCTAAAGAAAAAGAAACAGGTGGAGAGAATGGATAACAAGAAGGAAGAAAGAAAAGAAAAAAAGAGAAAAGGGGGGAATAGGAAGAAAGGAAGAAGGGGAAATGAAAAGGAAGCAGGAAGAAAGAAAGGAAGAAAGAAAGAGCAAGAAAGAAACTTAACGTTCATTTGTACTTACAGCCACACCAGGATAGACATCACCTTTGAGTCCTGGAGCACCCACTGGTTCTTGGGGGCCCTGGGCACCCTGGTAAATTATAACAGCAAGTGATACATAAGACCCAACTATGAAACACTTGACAAAACTTAAGCACAATATCACCTCAATACACCAGAGATGGATTTGTAAGTGCAAGAGAATGATTTGAAAATTTTCAGAAGGAAACTCTACTATATGTAACAATTCATAATCAAGTAACAATTTTTTGCAGGGAAAGGGGAGGGGCTGCCACTGCATGATTCCACTGGTATTTTTTCCCTATTCATTTTATTTAAAAGAAAGATAAATATATAGAGAGAAGCATCACACCACTGTCCCACCATCCAAGAGTTTCCTCCAAGAGTGATAGTGCCCCCATATCGTGCCAGTGCCCTGTAGGGCTGTAACTCAGAGTTTCCCATGTAGCAAGAAGGGTGATCTATCAGGCAAGCTACCACCTGACCCCAATTCATAATTTTCATTCATTTGTGTTCAGTGGAAAGTGTAGAATGAGTGTAATAAATACATAGAAACCATTAAAGTCCTATGCAAGAAAAACACTTGAGAATTGAAACCATCTGATTACTGATATATTCACTTCAAAAATTATAAATTTTCTGTATCATATATTATAGAAAAATATAAAATGAGAACATTTAGTAAATATAGTAAGTGATGACCAGAAAACAATTCACAGCAAAATTTTGGTTGCAATACTTTGCATGAAAGTAAAATAACTACGTTACCTTTTATTATTTCTCCTATTGTCATCCTCAATGGGAGCCCAAATTAAATGGGTAATAAATAAAGTTAAATAAAAGCTAAAATAAAACTAATTTTAAAAGAATAACATAGGACTTAGGAGACAGTTTCATACGTTAAAGCACCAACTTGCATTTCTTTCTTCCCCTCTCTCATTCTATTTCCCTCTCCCTCTCCCTCTCACTCTCACTCTCTGTGGATCACTCTGGGCTCTCGGGCTCTCTGCCTCCCTGGCCACTGGCAGCAGAGACAGGAGCGGCCCTTGGGGATCCTAGGGGGCCCTGGTGACAGGGGAGAGGGCACAAAGAAGCTTCAGAGAGATGACTCATTTATTGGTGGACACAAGCAAGTAAATATACCCAAAGGTTTGAGAAAGGTTAAGATAATCATTAATCCATACACAATACAGAGCTAAATCTTGACCTATCAAGTATTTGATCACAACTGGAAAGTTACCATATAAGGTCTGGTCATGAGCTCACAATACATAGGTAGACTTTTTCCTCTAAGGGTGAATTATAAGCACCTCAGGGCAGGGGGGGAAGGGGGCAGTTGAGCAAAGCCAGGATATGTGTAGTGGGTTTTGGTTGGCCATACACAGTAATTAATGGCCTTTGTTCAGAGGGAATGAGGAAGCATGTGCAGAAAGGTACCCAGTCTGAAAAAGCCCATCCATCATAAGGTCACGAGGTCAGGAGGTCAGGAGGGACCTGCCTATCACCACCCTGGGAGGGGGCTCAGGGTCAACCTGCTCAGACTCTCATGGAAATAATGGCTCTCAGACAGTGGGACTCCCCCCCCCATATCTCTATTCTCTCTCTCTCTCTCTCTCTCTCTCTCTCTCCTCTCTCTCTTTCTCTCTCTCTCTCTCTCCCTCTCCCTCTCTAAACCATTTTCTCTTCCCCTTCAAATATCTTATTGGGGCAATAGCAATTTAAAATAGGTTTTCACATGAGTTCTGTTTCTTATCTCCCATGAGAGGTGTTCACACATCACACCCACCACTAACTGAAATCTTCCTCCACCACCACATACTGGTTCCCCAACATCCACTCAACATTTCCTATCTCCCCTTTATGAGTAAGTTCTTAACTCTGCTGTAGTAAACCACAGCTGGTCTCTTTCACCCTGTATTTTCCCTCCTTCGTTTCTTAAATTCCACCTATGAGTATATAAATATTTCTTTAAAGTAAAAAAAAAAAAAAATAGGTTGTAAAGGGATAGGACACAGTTTATGGTTTATATCTTGAAACCTAGTAAAAATTATAAATATGTTTTACAGTAGTAATTTTAGGCATTAAACCCCATTAGTAGCAATCACTGACATCCTGTATAGAGCGTGGGGAAGGGTGATGACTGCATTTTGACCAACAGAGTTCTCTGAGGTGCATAATTTTTCTACAAATGGAAGTTAAAGGTATTTCTAACTAAATGAAGAAAATAATGAAGAAAATTCTGAGCAGATCTATTTAATATAAGTTTGTTACACTTGGGACAGATTTTTTTTTAGAAAGGAATATTTTTATATCACTTTATTCGATTGCTAATCTATTCTGATAACTTTTATAGTGACCCCTGTCAACACATATTGACAAACTGATATTCATGTTTTATAATGTATATCACGTTTCACATTAGAAGCAAATTAATAATTAGCAGATCTTTTGTTTCCAAAGACTAGGAAAAGTAGTATAATTCTCAACACTATTTTTTCTTTTTTTTTTTGTATTATCTTTATTTATTAATTGGGTACAGACAGCCAGAAATTGAGTGCTAAAGAAGGAGAGAGAGATAGATACCTGCAACACTTCTTCACCACTCACAACGTTTTCCCTCTGCATGTGGGGACTAAGGGATAAAACTCAGGACCTTTCACAATGTAACATATGCATTCAACCAAGCGCACCACCAACTGACCCCCCTCAACATTTTGTCTTATATTCAAGTAAAAATTGAGATCAAACTGTTATAATTCCAAGTCATGATGTTGCCAAAAATTTAACTTCCCAAAATTGTTCTAAACCCTACACTTATGAATGAATGATTGATTGACTGAGGTGGACAGGGGAATTCTGTAAAGAACCAACAGTAAAACAAAGCAGTAAGTGCACCTCAGTTAAGTTTAAAGGACATTTGGACTGAAATTAACTTTTAAGTTTTTATTTCTAATTTCCAAGATTATATAACAAATTACCATCACTATTAATGTTTAACCTCTGGTACCCATATTGGAAGGAAAAATATTAAAACATTCATACTGTACAAACATTTCTTTCTAGATATCTTAGTGCTGCAAATTTTTCAGTTGGGCTGTAAATTCTGAAGTTAGTAAGAATATTAGAATTTATACAGTTAAGAACAATGTCCTTTCTCAGATTTTTATTTTAAAATTTCTCAAGATATTTATAAGATGGATTTTTGCTGGTTCTTTCTTAACTAAATTTCATAAGATGTTCTACAGAGTGATCACTAAGAAGTATCTCATTCAACAGCAGGAGAGTGATGTCATATTGCCAAGGGAAAATAGACATGATTACTGAAAATTGTCCTCTACCATAATCATATGAAGTTCCATTAATAATAACTTTAAAAAGGACAACAAAGCAGAAAAAATGATTTTATAAAACTTTCAAATGTGAACTTCTTGGAAAATGTTTTACAGAAGAAAATATGAACAATTAACATGTAAAAGAAGAGGCTAGAGGCCATAATAATCTCTTATATCACAGACATTAGAAATGGAGTACTTCGGTTCCCAGAAGATGGCGGACTGAGAAACTGCTAGTGGCTTGAGCTCTGACCACATCTTCTGGAAACAGTAGGATTTTCTGCCTTTAGTAGGTCAGTCAATAAGGGGTCCTAGCAGTGACACCAAGGAGGTGACTATAACTTAATTTGGGTCAAGAAATAGAGTAAAAAAAAAGGGGGGGAAATTTTTTTTTCCGTTTAAATATAAAGCACACCTCCTCCCACTACCCACCCCCCCCATAAGCAGTCCCTGGGGACCAGCTCCTAGCAGGCTTTACCAAATTCCTGTCCCACCAGGGAGTATCATTCATTCTAAGTCTATACCCTCTGAAACCTCTGGCCTTTTTTTTCGTTCTGAGTAGGCAACCCCCCACCTAACCCAACATAGCTAATTAAATAATTAAAAAAATAATAATAATAAATAATCTTTCCTTTCACCGCTCTTTTATGACTGTTCTTTTTCTTATCTTTTTCTTTTTTCTCTCACTCTCATTTTTTTTTCATGCTGTCATCCTTTCTTCCTTAATCCTACAGCTTCCAAAGCCACAGGCCCCATCCTCCACACCACCAAACAGTGTGCTTTTTTGAATTCACTGATACACATTTGGGAATTATTTGGGGGAAGAATTCTGACTCAGTGTAGACTCTCACTGTGAGTGTCTCTGCTCAACTTCCCTTCCTCCTTTAGTCACCCCAAGAATATACAGTGGATAGTAGATTTGCATAACTGTCTATTTCAGCCATCCTTGTCTAGTCCTGAGGGTTTTTTCTTTTCTTTTCACTGCTCTTTAATTAAAGCTCTTTTTCTTCTCTTTTCCCTTTTCTCTCACTTGTCTCTTTTTACTTTTTTTTATTTTTTATCTTGTCATATACTTCTTCCTTCCATCTTCTTTGCCTTTCTGAATTTGTGAGTTATTTTGGGGAATAAATCTGACACAGAGTGGACTCTCTATGTGTGTATCTCTGCTCTAGTTCCCTTTCCCCTCTTGTAACCCCTAGAATATAAAGTGGATAGTAGATTTGCATAACTGCCTATTCTTGCTATCCCTTCTTTCTTTTCTCTTTCTTCTTCACTTGGATTTGGTTACTATTATTTCACGGACTGGAGAAATTGTTTGGCTAACTGGTAACAATTAAACTGCTTCAATACTTGCTTCAGTTGCTACTGTAATTCCTGAGGTTGGTGAGTGCAATTGTCATAAAGGTATTTAGTACTGTGTTGCTTGTGCTCAAGACACAACAACTGAGGAACAACAGAGCATAAAAAAAAGAAACACATAAATTAAAAAAATGGGTAGATCAAAAACAAAACTGCTACTCCAATGAATGAAGACAAGAGCCCAGAAGAAACTACAAAGCAGCCAGAAGTAACCATAGATAAGAAAAGTATGCAAGCAGTAATAAACTTATTAATCACAGAAATGAAAACAACATTGGAGGAAAGGAATGGCAGTATTAGGGAAACAACAGTTGAGACCCCCAAGGAAAATACTGATTATCTTGAGGTAATTAGAGAACTGAAAGCTGAAATAGCTATAATGAAGAAAGAAGCTGAGGCAAGGGAAAGCAGACTAACAGAAGCAGAAAACAGAATTAGTCAGACAGAGGATGAGTTAGAGAAAACGAAGAAAGAGGTGAAAGAGCTTAAAAAGAGATTGAGAGACACTGAAAACTACAATAGAGACATATGGGATAATCTCAAAAGAATTAACATTCGCATAATTGGCCTGCCAGAGGAAGAAAGAGAGGAAGGGGAAGCAAACATTCTAGAGGAAATAATAGAAGAAAACTTCCCAGACCTGAGTAACAGAAATGACATCAAGATTCAAGAGGCGCAGAGAGTACCAAACAGAATCAACCCAGACCTGAAGACACCAGGACACATCATAGTCACAATGAGAAGTAGTAAGGATAAAGAAAGGATCCTAAAGGCTGAAAAAGAGAAACAAAAAGTCACATACAAGGGAAAACCCATAAGATTATCTACAGACTTCTCCACTCAAACTCTAAAAGCCAGAAGAGAATGGCAAGATATCTATCGAGCCCTGAATGAAAAAGGGTTTCAACCAAGGATAATATATCCTGCTAGACTTTCATTCAAACTAGATGGAGGGATCAAAACCTTCTTGGACAAACAACAGTTAAAGGAGGCAACCATCACCAAACCAGTCCTGAAAGAGGTTCTAAAAGACTTCTTATAAACAAGAACATCACTATAATACTGGCAATATATCAGAGCAAACAAAAAAAATTTTTTATTGAACAATGGCACTACAATACATTAAATCCATAATATCAATAAATTTCAATGGCTTAAACTCACCCATCAAAAGGCACAGTGTTGGGGGATGGATCAGAAAACATAATGCAACCATATGCTGCTTACAAGAATCCCATCTGTCACAACAAGGTAAACACAGACTTAAAGTGAAAGGATGGAAAATTATCATACAGGTTAATGGACCACAAAAAAGGGCAGGAACAGCCATTCTCATCTCAGACACGATAGATTTTAAATTAAATAAAGTAATAAAAGATAGGCAAAGAGACTACATAATGATTAGAGGATCAATCAGCCAAGAAGACTTAACAATCATTAACATCTATGCACCCAACGAGGGACCATCTAAATATGTCAAGTACGTACTAAAAGAATTTCAAAAATACATCAATAGTAATACAATAATAGTGGGAGACTTCAATACCCCACTCTCACACTTAGATCAAAAAGCAGAGAACCAACAAAGATACAAGAGAATTGAATGAAGAGATTGACAGACTAGACCTCTTGGACATTTTCGGAGTCCTTCACCCAAAAAAACTGGAATACACCTTCTTTTCAAATCCACATAACACATGCTTAAGGATAGACCACATGTTAGGCCACAAAGACAACAACAATAAATTCAAGAACATTGAAATCATCCCAAGTATCTTCTCAGACCACAGTGGAGTAAAACTAACATTTAACAACAAACAGACAATTATTAAAAATCACAGAATTTGGAAACTAAACAACATACTCCTTAAGAACCACTGGGTCAGAGATTCTCTCAAGCAGGAAATTCAAATGTTCCTGGAAACAAATGAAAATGAAGACACAACCTATCAAAATATTTGGGACACAGCTAAAGCAATACTGAGAGGGAAACTTATAGCCATATAATCACATATTAAACACCAAGAAGAAACTCAAATGAACGACCTTACTGCACACCTCAAGGACTTAGAGGAAGAGGAACTAAGGAACCCTAAAGCATCCAGAAGGACAGAAATCACTAAAGTTAGAGCAGAAATAAACAACATCGAAAATAAGACAACCATACAAAAGATCAATGAAGCCAAATGTTGGTTCTTTGAAAGATTAAACAAAATTGACAAACCCCTAGCCAGACTCACCAAACAAAAAGAGAGAAGACTCAAATTAATAGAATTGTGAACGATGGAGGAGATATCACAACTGACACCACAGAATTCCAGAGAATCCTGCGAAACTTCTATAAAGAACTATAGGCCACCAAGCTAGAGAATCTGGAAGAAATGGAACAATTCCTAGAAGCATATGCCCTTCCAAAATTGAACCAAGAAGAACTACAAAATCTAAATGTACCAATCACAGACAACGAAATTGAAACCATTATTAAGAATCTTCGCAACAACAAAAGTCCTCAACCAGATGGCTTCACAAACGAATTCTACAAAAATTTCAGGAAACAGTTAGTACCCATACTTCTTATGCTTTTCCATAATATTGAAGAAACAGGAATACTCCCTTCCACCTTCAATGAAGCCAACATCACCCTGATACCAAAATCTGATAGGGACAGAACAAAAAAGGAAAACTACAGACCAATATCGCTGATCAACATAGATGCCAAAATATTAAACAAGATCTTGGCCAACAGGATACAGCAACATATCAAAAAGATTTTTCATCACGACCAAGTGGGATTCATCCCAGGAATGCAAGGCTGGTTCAAGATCTGTCATTCAATGTCATTCACCACATCAATAAAAGCAAAGCCAAATACCACATGATTATTTTAATAGATGCAGAGAAAGCCTTTGACAAAATCCAACACCCATTCATGCTCAAAACTCTACAAAAAATGGGAATAGATAGGAAATTCCTCAAGATAATGGAGTCTCTATATAGCAAACCTACAGCCAACATCATACTCAATGGACAGAAGCTGAAAGCATTCCCCCTCAGATCGGGGACTAGACAGTGCTGTCCACTATCACTTCAACATAGTATTGGAAGTTCTTGCCATAGCAATCAGGCAAGAGAAAGAAATCAAAGGAATACAGATTGGAAGAGAAGAAGCCAAGCTCTCACTATTTGCAGATGAAAAACCTAAAGAATCCAGCAGAAAACTACTGGAAGTTATTAGGCAATATAGCAAGGTATAAGGCTACAAAATCAATGTACAAATACAGTGGCATTTCTTTATGCAAACACTAAATCTGAAGAATAAGACCTCCAGAAATCACTTCTGTTTACTGTTTCAGCAAAATCAATCAAATACCTAGGAATAAAGTTGACCAAAGAAGTGAAAGACTTATATACTGAAAACTATGAGTCGCTACTCAAGGAAATAGAAACTGATACCAAAAAATGGAAAGATATCCCATTCTCATGGATTGGAGGAATAAATATCATCAAAATGAATATTCTCCCCAGAGCCATATACAAATTTAATGCAAAACCCATCAAAGTTCCACCAAGCTTCTTTAAGAGAATAGAACAAACACTACAATCATTTATCTGGAACATGAAAACACCTAGAATTGCCAAAACCATCTTAAGGAAAAGAAACAGAAATTGAGGCATCACACTCCCAGACCTTAAACTATATTATGAAGCCATCATCATCAAAACAGCATGGTACTGGAACAAAAATAGGCACACAGACCAGTGGAACAGAATTTAAAGCCCAGAAATAAATCCCCACACCTATGGACATCTAATCTTTGATAAGGGGGCCCAAAGCATTAAATGGAAGAAGGAGGCTCTCTTCAATAAATGGTGCTGGGAAAACTGGGTTGTAACATGCAGAAGAATGAAATTGAACTTTATCTCATCAGAAACAAAAATCAACTCCAAATGGATCAAAGACCTAGATGTCAGACCAGAAACAATCAAATACTTAGAGGAAAACATTGGTAAAACACTTTCCCACCTACACCTCAAGGACATCTTTGATGAATCA
The DNA here is from genome assembly GCF_950295315.1 of Erinaceus europaeus. Classification (NCBI taxonomy): domain Eukaryota; kingdom Metazoa; phylum Chordata; class Mammalia; order Eulipotyphla; family Erinaceidae; genus Erinaceus; species Erinaceus europaeus. The sequence continues at coordinate 47,935,699 of NC_080169.1, read as the reverse complement.
AACCCAATTGCAAGGAAGACTAAAGCAGAAACAAACCAATGGGACTACATCAAATTGAAAAGCTGCTGCACATCCAAAGAAACTATTAAACAAACAAAGAGATCCCTCACAGAATGGGAGAAGATCTTCATATGCCATACATCAGACAAGAAACTAATCACCAAAATATATAAAGAGCTCAGCAAACTTAGCACCAAAAAAGCAAATGACCCCATCCAAAAATGGGCAGAGTATATGAACAAAACATTCACCTCAGAGGAGATCCAAAAGGCTAACAAACATATGAAAAACTGCTCTAGGTCACTGATTGTCAGAGAAATGCAAATTAAGACAACACTAAGATACCACCTCACTCCTGTAAGAATGGCATACCTCAAAAAGACTGCAGCAACAAATGCTGGAGAGGTTGTGGGGACAGAGGAACCCTTTTACATTGCTGGTGGAAATGTAAATTGGTCCAGGCTCCGTGGAGAGCAGTCTGGAAAACTCTCAGAAGGCTAGACATGGACCTTCCATATGATCCAGTAATTCCTCCCCTGGGGTTATACTTCAAGGACTCCATAACACCCAACCAAAAAGACTTGTATACTCCTATGTTCATAGCAGCACAATTCATAATAGCTAAAACCTGGAAGCAACCCAGGTGCCCAATAACAGATGAGTGGCTGATTAGCTGTGGTATATATACACAATGGAATACTATGCAGCTATCAAGAACAATGAACCCACCTTCTCTGACCCATCTTGGACAGAGCTAGAAGGAATTATGTTAAGTGAACTAAGTCAGAAACATAAAGATGAGTATGGGATGATCCCACTCATCATCAGTAGTTGAGTAAGAAGATCTGAAAGGGAAACTAAAAGCAGGACCTGACCAAATTGTAAGTAGGGCACCAAAGTAAAAACCCTTTGGTGAGGAGTAGTCATGCAGCTTCCTGGCCAGTGGAGGGTAGGAGTGGGTGGGAGGGATGGGTCACAGTCTTTCGGTGGTAGGAATGGTGTTTATGTACACTGTTAGTAAAATGTAGTCATATAAATCACTAGTTAATTAATATGAGAGGGGGAAAATTAATTGTATGTCTCAAAGTTTTTCAAAACACAAACTGAATCTTTTCAATATATAGGCTGTGTAATTGATATGCAGACTCTCTCAAAAGCCTAGACCAAGTAGATCAGAAGCAACCAATAGCACAGATACTGGGTACTGTACAGATACTGGGTACTGCACAGCATACCCTAACAAAAGGACTTTTCAAAGTTAACCCAATTACTAAATAATGTGATGATAACATTAATTATCAATTGTCTTTTTGAACCCTAAGACAGCAGGAACCTCACATCTCCACTATAAAGCCTCTATTTCCCCCAGTCCTGGAACCCTTGGATAGGGCCCACTTTCCCGTATGCCTCTCCCTATCCATATCAAATAATATTGCCATCTGCCAATCACAACCTAACCAACACAACGATTTCCACCTCAACATGCTTCACTTCAGACTGTGTCCAGAGATTTCATGTGTGGAATGACAACCCTTCAACTTCATTACTTGGGTGTGACCTTTCCTTTCATAGTATACTCTAATTTCATCTCAGGTGGTTCACTTTCTAACAAAGTCCCAAAACCTAGATATACACCAGTTTCTTTGAGAGAGAGCATATGTTCCCACGTATCCCACGTAAACTATAGCAAAATATATGTCTGAAAGCAGAAGTGCACTAGAGTTTGTAGTGAGTACCCCCCTAACATTTCCTCTCCACTGTTCCAAGCTTTGGGTCCATATGTTAACTCTCTTTTCAGTCACCAGGTTCCAGATGTCATCAGGATGCTGGCCAGGCTTCCCTCGACTGAAGACCCCACCAATGTGTCCTGGAGCTCCGCTCTCCCAGAGACCCACCCTACTAGGGAAAGAGAGAGGCAGACTGGGAGTATGGACCGACCAGTCAACGCCCATGTTCAGCGGGGAAGCAATTACAGAAGCCAGACCTTCTACCTTCTGCAACCCACAATGACCCTGGGTCCATGCTCCCAGAGGGATAGAGAATGGGAAAACTATCAGAGGAGGAGGTGGGAAATGGAGATTGGGTGGTGGGAATTGTGTGGAATTGTACCACTCCTACCCTATGGTTTTGTTAATTAATCCTTCCTTAATTAAAAAAATATTAAAAAAAATAACAAGAACATGCACAACAAAATGGGGAAAAAAATGGCCTCCAGGAGCAGTGGATTCCTAGTGCAGGCGCCGAGCCCCAGTGATAACCCTGGAGGCAGAAAAAGCAAATGGTTTCAATGACAAAGTCACAGGAGTCCATAAATACCAAACTGGATGTAATAGATAAATAAACTTTTTTTTAAAGCTTAAAAAAAAAAAAGAAATGGAATACTTCAAACAGCTGTTTAGTCAGCAAATATGTAACTATAGGAGCTATCAACTCCCACATTTATGAAAAATCTTATGACTTGATTTTTTTTAAAAAAGGAAATAATGTATTCTTACATTTGAGTTCATCTTAAATTTTGCAAATAGGACAATCCCAATTGTCAACCTAGTATGCATTAAACTATCTTTCACTTCACACACACACACACACACACACACACACACACACCATAAATAAAGGATACCTTTGGTCCACAAAGTGAAAGTCCAGGTTCTCCTTTAAATCCAAGCATTCCATGTCCTCCTCTATCTCCCTGTATATTTCAAGCAATGTTCATAATTCAAGGCTTACAGTTGCATGAGGAAACATAATGGCAAAGGGCAAGAGAGGATAGACTAATTGTAAAGAGCTTAATCTACCAGTCCCAGACCTTGAAATTATACATTCTTCTAATATATTTGAAGGGGATTTTAAATCCTAAGGAAATAAATTTACCAGTTAAGATTACTATAGCTGTCTGAGAAAGTCCTCTAAAATAAGAGGTGGCTAACTATACAGATTCAAATTAGACTGTAAGAATGTCTACAATGCTCTTAAACCTAAATGGATTTATTTTCTACCAGACATTGTGATTATAAATCCTAGCAAATTCTTCTGAACAAATGTAATAAATTCTTACCTGCCTTAGGGTCTAGGATCTAAGGAGCAGTTAATGTTCAAGACCAAAAACAAAAACAAAAATCTTATTTCTAATCTCATATCTTCTATTATCCCACGATTTGCTTAACTATGAAATGTCAGAATTGAATCAGTTCACCTAATTTAAGCAGTTGAGATGATCACTTCTTGAAGTTCTTTTGAAATGAAAATTGCATTTGACTGGTATTAAAGTAAATCATGAAACTATTATGTGGAGAAAAGGAACTCTGATACACTGTTGGTGTAAATGCAGACTGTTGAAATCCCTATGAAAAGCAGTACAGAGAACCTTCAAACAAATAAAAATTGAAATATCTCATGCTTTAGCAATACCACTCCTAGGCATTTATCCAAAAGACATGAAAACACTAGTTCAAAGGGATCCATGCATCTTTATATTTATAGTTCTATTTTTCACAACACCAAGGAGGGGAAGCAGCCTAAATGTCCATCAACAGACAACTGTATAAAGACATTATGGGGTATATATTCAATGAAATACTACTCTGGAATTAAAAATCAGTTATACCAGGGCTATGCAGTGGGACATTCAGTTGAGCACTCAGTTACCAATCACAAGGATTCAGGTTCTAGGCCTCAGTCCCCACCTGCAAGGATGAGGTTTCAGCAATGCCTCAGATGTCTCTTTCACTCTCTCCCTCTCCCCTCTCTCTATTGTATCAAATAAAAGAAAGGAAAATAAATTGAAATTTTATTTTAAATATATACTGCATCCTATGGAACAAAATGGGTAAAACTGGAAATAATTGCTTAGTGAAACAAGTAAAGTAGTGGAAAAAAACTATATGGTGGCTTTGTTCATATGTAAAACATAAAAAGTATGTGAACTTGCAAAACACACACTAACTGTCATACTTTGTAAAAAACTATGGTGATAATTTTATAAATCATTATAAAATAACTAAAACAAAATAAGAATATGATAATAAAGATACATACCTTTGCCCCAGGTGAACCAGGAACTGATGCTCCAGGCATCCCAAAAGGGCCCATAATCCCAGGATCACCCTAAAAAAAAAAGAGCAAAATACCAATTACATTTCAAAGAAACTATAATGTATTTACAGCATTGCTAAAGTGATTTTTTATTTTTATTATATTTATTTATTTGACAGAGACAGCCAGAAAGAGGAGGGAGAGATAGAGAGGAAGAGAAAGAGACACCTGCAGACCTGCTTCACCACTTTTGAAACTTACTCCCTGCAAGTGGGGACTGGGGACTTAAACCTGGGTCCTTGTGCATTATAATATATGCATTTAACCAGGTGTTCCACCACCCAGCCCCAAATATTATTATGTTTTTCAAAAACCATTGTGAAAATATTAAACATATTCTATTGTTTTGTTTTCTTAAAGTTTTTTGTTTTATTGGTTCGATAGTGATTTATAGGATTATAAGATAACTGTGTATAATAAAATACCATACCTGCCAATAAAATTCTGTGCTCCAATTCTCTGAAGAATAACTATCACAGTTCTCTCAAGATCTTAAATATAGGTTGGCTACTTTTTTGTTTGTTTGCAATTTTATGTATTTCAGTTCTCTATAGTCCATGTATAAGTGAAATCATCTTGTATTTGTCTTTTACTTTCTTTTATTTTCTTCTCTTTTACTGAGCAAAGTCACCTTCAGTTCCATCCATTTTTCCCTGAGGACATATCATCTACTTTTTAAATTGTTGAGTAATCCTCCATTGTGTATATGCCCCACAACTTTTTTAACCAGTCATATATCAATGGACATTTAGGTTGCTTCTATATTTTGGCTATTGGGAATAATGCAACTATGAACATGAGGAAACATATGTCCTTTTAAAATAGTATTTTCATGTCTATTGGATAACTGCCTAAAAATGCTATTGTTGGATCATATAGTTTTTCCATTTTAATTTGTTTAAGGACCCTCCATAATGTTTTCCAAATTGTTGCACCAGTTTACACACTCACCAGCAGTATAACAGAGTTCTTTTTTCTCTACATCCTTGCCAACACTTACTATTTCCTGTTTTGTTGATGTAGGTCATTATCACTGGTGTGAGGTGACAATTCAGCGTGGTTTGAATTTGCATTTACTTAATGATAAATGAGGTGGAGAATTTCTTCATATGTAGGCTATCTGTATCTCTTCTTTAGAAAACTGTCTATTCGTATCTTTTGCCCATTTTTTATTGCATAGTTTTTTTCTTTCTATTAAGCTGCAGGCATTCTTTATGGATGTTTGATATCAACCACTCATCATATTATGAGGTGCAAATATCTTCTCCCATTTACTGGGTTGCCTATTTATTCTTATGAAATTTGATGCATAGAAACTTTTTAATTTGATGTAGTTTCATTTACTTAATCTTTTAGTTTCATTTGCCCATGGAGTTGACTCTCCAAATACAACTTTGATATTAAGATCTTGAAGTATTTCACCAATATGTCCTTAGTGTTTATAATCTCATGCCTAATATCCAGACTTTTGATCCATTTTGGTTTAATGTTTATGTATGATATTAAATGGTGATCTAGTTTCATTTTTCCACGTGTGGCTGTCCAATGTTCCCAGCACAATTTGTTAAAGAGATCTTATTTTCCCCATTTGACAATATTGATCACAGTGTATGTGTGGGCTTATTTCTGAGATCTCTATGAGATTCCACTAGTCCAAGTGCCCTTTTTTTCTTATTATCTTTATGTATTGGAAAAAAACAGCCAGAAATTGAGAGGGAAGGGGGAGATAGAGAAGGAGAGAGACAGACACCTGCAGACCTGCTTCACCACTCGTGAAGCTTTTCCCCCCTGCAGGTGGGGGCCACGGGGGCTTGAACCTGGGATCTAGCACATTGTAACATGTGCACTCAACCAGGTGTACCACCACCCAGCCCCAAAGTGTCCATTTTTATTCCAAAATCACATTGTTGTTTTTTTTAACAATTATAGTATAGTATTATTTTAAATTTTACTTAATTATTTTAATAAGAGAAAGATACAAAGAGGGGAAGAGATTAGAACACTACTCAGCTCTGGTTTATGGTGGTGCTGGGGGTTGAGCCTAGGAGCTCAGAGCCTCAGACATGAAAGTTTTTTGCATAATCATCATGTTATCTCCCCAGCCCACCACACTGTTTTTTTTTTTAATTTTTTATTTAAGAAAGGATTAGTGAACAAAAGCATAAGGTAGGAGGGGTACAACTCCACACAATTCCCACCACCCAATCCCCATAACCCACCCCCTCCCATGATAGCCTTCCCATTCTCTAGCCCTCTGGGAGCATGGACCCAGGGTCGTTGAGGGTTGCAGAAGGTAGAAGGTCTGGCTTCTGTAATTGCTTCCCCGCTGAACATGGGCGTTGACTGGTCGGTCCATACTCCCAGTCTGCCTCTCTCTCTCCCTAGTTAGGTGTGTCTCTGGGGAAGCTGAGCTCCAGGACACATTGGTGGGGTCTTCAATCCAGGGAAGCCTAGCCAGCATCATGATGGCATCTGGAACCTGGTGATTGAAAAGAGAGTTAACATATGAAGCCAAACAATTTGTTGAGCAATCATGGATCCCAAGCTTGGAATAGTGGAGAGGAAGTGTTAGGGAGGTACTCACTGCAAACTCTAGTGTAATCCTGCTTACAGGTATATATTTTGCAGTAGTTTATGGATACGTGTGCACATAAGCTCTCTCTCACAGAAACTGGTGTATATCTAGGTTATGGGACTTTGTTAGAAAGTGAACTACCTGAGATGAAATTAGAGTGTACTATTAAAGGAAAGGTCTCACCCGAGTAATGAAGCTGAAGGGTTGTCATTCCACACGTGAAGTCTCTGGACACAGTCTGACGTGAAGCATGTTGAGATGGCAATTGTTGCTTTGGTTAGGTTGTGATCGGCGGATGCAATATTATTTGGTATGGATTGGGAGATGCATACGGGAAAGTGGGCCCTATCCAAGGGTGCCAGGACTGGGGGAAGTAGGGGATCTATAGTGAAGGTGTGAGGTTCCTGCTGTCTTAGGGTTCAAAAAGACAATCAATAGTTAATATTATTATCACATTATTTGTTAATTGGGTTAACTTTGAAAAGTCCCTTTGTTATGGTTTGCTGTACAGTACCCAGTATCTTGTATATAGCTGTGCTATTGGAAGCTTCTAATCTACTTGGTCTAGGCTTTTGAGAGAGTCCGCATATCAAATACGTAGCCTATATATTAAAAAGATTCAGTTTGTCTTTTGAGAAACTTTGAGACATACAATTGATTTCCCCCTCTCATATTAATTAACTACTGATTTATATGTCTACATTTTGCTAGGAGTGTACATAAACACCATTCCCATCACCAAAGGACTGTGACCCATCCCTCCTGCCCACTCCCACCCCCCACTGGCCCAGGAAGCTACATGTCTACCCCTCACCACAGGGTTTTTACTTTGGTGCCCTACTTACAATTTGATCAGGTCCTGCTTTTAGTTTCCCTTTCAGATCTTCTAAGTCAGCTTCTGTTGATGAGTGGGATCATCCCATACTCATCTTTATCTTTCTGACTTAGTTCACTTAACATAATTCCTTCTAGCTCTGTCCAAGATGTGTCAGAGAAGGTGGGTTCATTGTTCTTGATAGCTGCATAGTATTCCATTGTGTATATATACCAAAGCTTTCTCAGCCACTCATCTGTTGTTGGGCACCTGGGTTGCTTCCAGGTTTTAGCTATTATGAATTGTGCTGCTATGAACATAGGAGTACACACCTCTTTTTGGTTGGGTGTTATGGAGTCCTTGGGGTATAACCCCAGGAGAGGAATTATTGGGTCATATGGAAGGTCCATGTCTAGCCTTCTGAGAGTTTTCCAGACTGCTCTCCACAGAGGCTGTACCAATTTACATTCCCACCAGAATTGTAAAAGGGTTCCTCTGTCCCCACATCCTCTCCAGCATTTGTTGCTGCTGTCCTTTTTGATGTATGCCATTCTTACAGGAGTGAGGTGGTATCTTAGTGTTGTCTTAATTTGCATTTCTCTGACAATCAGTGACCTAGAGCAGTTTTTCATATGTTTGTTAGCCTTTTGGATCTCCTCTGTGGTGAATGTTTTGTTCATTTCCTCTGCCCATTTTTGGATGGGGTCATTTGCTTTTTTGCGGCTAAGTTTGCCCACCACACTGTTTTTATAACTTTGCTTTGTAGTATAAGTTAAAGTTCATGAATAAAGATTCCAGTAAAAATAAAATTGTTTGGAGAATGGTCATTTTAATGTGTAGGCCAAATAATTAGGAAACTACTAATGGTAAACTACAACCCAAGGACCAAAGATGGCTGTTTTCCTGGTTTTGCACAGTAAAAGTCTAAAAATGGTCTTCACATTTTTAAATGGTGACTATATGTAAATATATACATAATATCTTATGTTTTTATTCTTGGCCCACAAAGTCTAAGATAATTTCTATCCCCCAAATAGAGAGTGATTTTTTCTCTTTACTCTTGTACTATGAGCTATAATCATCCTAAAAAGTCCCAGAGCTTATTCCTCAATGTGACTGACAGAGTGGCAGAGATCATGACAACGCAACTATTTGCCTATCTTAATTCCAAAACCCATAAAGTAATGAATGACACATGATATGTCAAGATCCTGTCACAACAGTCTCATAGCAAAGAATAAAGCAATATCCTATTCAGATGTTCACCATAACCAGGGAAAGCAATTGTATTTCTACATTTAATCAACTATCCTTTTTATCCACAAATTACTTTTAAAACATGGAATTATAGACATGAAAATGACATATTCTGTTGAAATGTCCTGTACTATGTGTGATTATGCTTTAAGACATGTTAATTTTTTATATTTAAGAAAGCTTTATTTCAAAAGAGTAAAAACAGTTTGAGTAAAATATGAATCACTTATTAGTGTTAGTATTTTTCAAATATAGTGACATTTATCATCACTTCTTAAACTGCCTGCAAGTAGTGGGCACTTAATTAAGAAATACAAATATCTCAACCCTCCTATGTGCTAAAATCCAAATAACTGGCATGGTGCTAGAAATATGGATTTATAACAAATTCCTGCAGTGATATTGATGAACCCTGAAGTTGAAGAAGCTTTTTTTGTACCTACTCTGATCTTGTTGATACCGTTTTTAGTTGTCCCTTAATGGTCTGGTCCTTGAACATACTCCTTGTCTCTTTCTTATAATTAGCATCTTCTGAAAGGTCTGGATTCACTTAGGTTTGCAGGTCTATTTTTCTGACATATCCACTTGATCTCAATATTCTCTAAGTCAAGATACACCAATTTGCCTCACAATTTCTTACACTTCTTCCTAGCGGTCTGTTGGTACACATACCACTACTATTCCATTGTACAATATTGATTTTTATTGTAGAAAAAAACTTTATGTTTTAAACATTTACTATGTGCTAGAAAATGTTTAGTACTTTACTAACTCTAGTGCTGCACAATCCTGTAAAATAGATACTATCATTACTTCCTTCTCTCCTTTCTTTCTTCTTTTCTTTTCTACCAGGCTTTTAGCTGGAGTTTGGCACCTGTAAAATCCCAAATCCCAGTGGAATCTTTCCTATTTTTTTAATAAAGAGTGGGAGGCAGGGTGAGAAGAAGCATCATCATAGGACTGTTCCAATGCTTGTGAAGCTTCCCTTTTGCATGGTGCTTCCACTTGGCAGTTGAGGACTTGAATCTGGGTCTTTGTGCAGGTGAAAAGTGTGCACTCAACTAGCCTCCAGGGTTATTGCTGGGGCCTGGTTCCTGCACTACCAATCCACTGCTCCTGGAGGCCATTTTCCCCATTTTATTGCCCTTGATGCTATTGTTATTGTTGCTGTTATTGGATAGGACAGAGAGAAATCTAGAGAGGAGGGGAAGACAGATAGACACCTGTAGACCTGCTTCACTGCTTGTGTGGGGAACCATGGGTTTGAACCAGGATTCTTACACCAGTGCTCATGCTTCAAGCCATGTGCACTTAACCCTGTACACTACTGCCCCTCCATACACACACAAACTTTCTTTCTAAGATTTTAGTGACTGGCTCTTAATGTTCAAAGCTAGAATAACAGTGAAAATCCCATTCTCTTGCCTTCTGGCTCCTTATTTGTGTTTGTGTGCACACATCAATGAGATTATCACTAGCTTGAGCAGGAGGACTTGTAGGCATGGCTTTACTTTACCCAGTAGCCATCTTTTTTTTCTTTCTGTCTTTCTTTTTGATAATGAGAGTGAAAGATTAAAAAAAAAAAACCAGAAAGGGAGACCCCCATATCTATGGACATCTATTTCTGATTCAAGGGGAGCCACACTATTAAATGGGGGAAGGAGGGTGTCTTCAACAAATGGTGCTAAAATTTTTGGGTTGAAAAACACAGAAAAATGAAACTGAACCACTACATTTCAGCACACACAAATGTTAACTCCAAATGGATCAAGGACTTGGATGTTCAACCAGAAACTATCAACTACTTAGAGGAAAATACTGGCAGAACTCTTTTCCATCTAAATTTTAAAGACATCTTCAGTGATACAAATCCAATTACAAAGAAGACTAAATAAAAAAATAAACCAATGGGACTACATCAAATTAAAAAGCTTCTGCATTACAAAAGAAGCCATCACACAAACAAAAGGATTCCTTACATAATGGGAGACCTTTACATGCCATATATCAAACAAAAGACTAGTAACCAAAATATGAAAAGAGCTCATAAAAATCAGCCAAAAGTGACCCTAATCAAAAATGGGGAGAGAATATGAATAGAATATTCAACACAGAAGAGATCCAAAAGGTCAACAAACATAGGAAAAAATGCTCCAAGTCATTGATTGCCAGAGAAATCCAAATAAAGACAACAATGAGATACCACTTCATTCCTGTAAGAATGCCATACATCATAAAGGATAGTAACAACAAATTCTGGAATGCTTATGGGAGTAAAGGAACCCTCCTGCACTACTGGTGGCAATGTAAACTGGTCTGACCCCTGTGGAGATTAGTCTGGAAAACTCTTAGAAGGCTAGAAATGGACCTACCCTATAGCCCAGCAATTCCTCTATTGGGAATATAACCTAAGGAATCAAATAAAATAATCCAAAGAGATCTGTGTATACCTTTGTTTATAGCAGCACTATTTATAGTAGCCCAAACTTGGAAGCACCTATCCAACAATGGATGAGTGGCTGAGAGCTGTAGTATATATACCAAAAGAATTCTACTCAGCTATTATGAATGATAAATTCATCTTCTTTACCTCATCTTGGATGGAGCTTAAAGGAATCATGTTAAGTGAGATAAAACAGAAAAAAGGATGAATATAGAATGATCTCACTCAAGTTGAGAAATAAGAACAAAAAGGGACACACTAGAATTTGGACTGGGTTTGGTGTGTTGTGCCAAAGTAAATGACTCTGGCGGTGGTAGGGAGGGTAGTAGTGCTTTCAGGTCCTGGTACAAGATGGTGAAGGAGGAACTAGGCTGGGATATTTCGCAGAAAATTAAGAAATTTCACATTAAGAATGTATCAACAACTGTATTTACTATAAACCATTAACTTACATAATTAAACAAGAAAGGAGAGAGAGGAAGAAAGAGAGAGCGAGAGATACAACACCACTCATGAAATCATCCCCCCCCAGCAGCTGGGGACCATGGTGATTTGTGCACTCTATTCATAACAAGCTACCACCTGGCCCTTGAATCCCCATTCTGTTTTTTTTTTAATTGGGGATATTAATGAGTTACAGTAAATTCAGTTATTAATACATGTATAAAATTACTCAATTTTCTGCAAATCACTCTAACCCCTATCCTAGGTACTCCTCTACCATCTTGCACAAGGACCTAAAAGCCCCATTGACCCCAAAGTCCTTTACTTGGGTGCCAACACCAAACCCAGTCCAAGTTCTACTTTGTGTTTCCCTTCTGTTACTATTTCTCGATTTCTATACATGAGTGAGATACCATATTTATCCTTTTCTTTCTCAGTTATCTCACTTAATATGTGAATCCTCATTCTTTAATGTCACTGCACTGCCTCTAATTCTGGGGAACTTAGCAGTTGTTCAGCAAAAGAAGATGGTGTTGAGCTGGTATCTCCTTAGATTCATCCCAATATTTGCCTGTTACTGGAGAGAACTGGCATACATATTCTCTTAGAAGCATAAATATTCCCATGAAAATATATGTTTTGTGCAATCTGTTCCACACTGTTATGATCTGAAATAGCATGTTTTCTGCAGGATCTTTCATTTGCTAAGGAGAAGTCATATTTTGAGAAGGAAATATGAAGTCAATTTTGCAATATAAATCTAGTAATTTAATAAAATCAGTCAAAAAGACAATCTCCTCCAAATATAAATAAGAAACATACCTTTGGCCCTTCAGGTCCTGGAAATCTCCTCTGCCCTTGATTTCCTTTGCTTCCTTTCTTTCCTTCATCACCCTGACAAAATAATGATTAAAATCATATTTATTTCACTAACAAAATTGGCCCATCTATGATAGGCAAAATCAGTGGCGATTTTTCAACTAATATCAATTTTAAAATGAAGAGCTCTCAGTCAGGCTAAGGTTTATAGGGTTTATCAACATTCTTCAGAAAGTGGGATGGCTTAGAAATTGTTCATTTTTTGCCACCTATTCAATATGATTTAGTATTTTCAAACCTTAATTCAGTATCTTTCTTTGGGAATGTATTTCTGAATTTTAGTTCTTTTGCACTGTTGGTCTGCTAACAGATGGTTCTCAGGAATTAACAGTTTCAGAATAGAAAGCTATCTGTACTTGTTCATGCTATTTGTCAGTTTTCATGCCATTTCATATTTTAAATATAAACTATTTACACACAGTTCTATAACATCTTCAGTAGAGAGTCTAGTTGTTTTCCCCTTTCCAAAGACTAATACTTCTATTGGTAGAAGGATGCATGATATTAATCTGAGGAAAAACTAGAAATTTCCCACTTGATATGGTTTTGTAAGCTAATGCTCCCCAAAGAATTTCATTAATCTTCAACCAGAAGCCTCAGAGTAACTCAAAACTATCCTTAAGCTAGGATTGAATAGCTAGACTTCATATTCAATATGAACTCAACTCTACAAAGGGTTTTTAACTCATTGGGATTTGCAGATATGCCTATTTACATATTAATAAGATAAGAGGTTTATCTATGAGACATGGTTTTCAAACTGGAGCATGCATCAGAATCCCCTGGCATGCTTGCTAGATAACAAATCACTAGGACCCACATCCAGAGTTGTTGAGTTAGTAGGTCTGCACTTGGACCCAATAACTCACATTTATGATATGTTTTCAGGTGATGCTGATACTGTTCAACCAGTAACTACAAGTTGAGAGCCATTGAACTTCACTAAGGTCATCAGCCATGCAGACAATTCACTAAGAAAAGGTGTCTTCCGGAGAGAAGAAGATGGCGGCGGCCTGAGAAATCGCTGACAGCGAGTGCTCTGATAGCATCGTCGGCAACGGTAGGATTTTCTGCCTTTAGCAGGCCAGTCAGTAAGGGGGGGGCACCAAAGAAGTGATTACAGTTTAATTTGGGTTAACAATTAGAGCAAAGGTGACACGGACTAGCGGGGCGCCAGAATTCCCAGGCGGCGCCAGGCAAGGCGAGTGCGCCGGGCATTGTCCTCCGCCCGCCCGGGAAGGCGGCTCCTCCGCCGGTTGCAGAGCCCGGCGGGCAGAGGACCCGGAGAGAGCACTTTAGCTCGGGGGCTGCCTCTTGGGAGTCGCGAGGGTCCACCGCGACCCTGAGGGTGGATCCAAAGACTTCTTGAGTATAGCTCTCATTGGATCAAAGGACTTGGAGCTAGTTTTCATTTTTGAGAAATCCTTTAAATAAGTCTGGAGGGCGGGGTTTCCCGGAAGATGGCGCCCGGAGAAGCGGCCAGCCTTTGAGCTCCGGACACATCTCGTGTAAACAATAGGATTTTCTGCCTTTAGCAGGCCAGCCAATAAGGGGCCATAACGGTCATACCAAGGATGTGTCTATAACTTAATTTGGGTTAAGAATTAGAGTAGGGGGAAAAAATTCTTTTTTCTTCCTTTTAATTTTCAAGCATACATCCTTCCCGCCGCCCCCCCCCCCCCCCCATAAGCAGTGCCTGGGACCAGCTACTAGCAGGATACCCCATACCACCAAACAGGGTTTTTTTTTTTTTTTTTTTTTTTTTTTTTTTTAATTCACTGATACACATTTGGGAAGTTCCTCGCAATGCTCTTTAATTACAACTCTTCTTCTTGTCTTCTCCCTTTTCTCTCTCTTATCTCTCTCTATCTCTCTCTTTTTTTTTTTTTTTTAATCTTGTCATACACTTCTTTCTTCTTTGCCTTTCTGAATTTGTGAATTACTTTGGGGAAGAAATCTGACCCAGAGTGGACTCTCTACGTGTGTATCTCTACTCTAGTTTCCTTTACATTCTTGTTACCCTTAGAATATACACTGGATAGTAGATTTGCATAACTGTCTATTCTTGCTATCCTCTCTTCCTTTTCTCTTTCTTCACTGGGATTTGGTTACTATTTTTTCACGGACTGGAGAAATTGTTTGGCTAACTGGTAACGATTAAACTCCTTCAATACTTACTTCAGTTGCTACTGTTATTCCGGAGGTTGGTGAGTGCAATTGTCATAAAGGTATTTAGTACAGTGTTACTTGTGCTCAAAACACAACAACTGAGGAACAACAGAGCATTAAAAAAAAAAAAAGAGAGAAACACATAAATTAAAAAAAAATGGGTAGAATAAAAACAAATAAAACTGCTACCCCAATGAATGAAGACAAGAGCCCAGAAGAAACCACAAATCAGTCAGAAGTAACCATAGATAAGAAAAGTATGCAAGCAATAATAAACTTATTAATCACAGAAATGAAAACAACATTGGAGGAAAGCAATGGCAGTATTAGGGAAACAACAGTTGAGACCCCCAAGGAAAATACTGATTATCTTGAGACAATTAGAGAACTGAAAGCTGAAATAGCTGTAATGAAGAAAGAAGCTGAGGCAAGGGAAAGCAGACTAACAGAAGCAGAAAACAGAATTAGTCAGACAGAGGATGAGTTAGAGAAAACTAAGAAAGAGGTGAAAGAGCTTAAAAAGAGATTGAGAGACACTGAAAACAACAACAGAGACATATGGGATGATCTCAAAAGAAGTAACATTCGTATAATTGGCCTGCCAGAGGAAGAAAGAGAGGAAGGGGAAGCAAACATCCTAGAGGAAATAATACAAGAAAATTTCCCAGACCTGAATAACAGAAAGGATATCAAGGTGCAAGAGGCCCAGAGAGTACCAAACAGAATCAACCCAGACCTGAAAACACCAAGACACATCATAGTCACAATGAGAAGAAGTAAGGATAAAGAAAGGATCCTAAAGGCTGCAAGAGAGAAACAAAAAGTCACATACAGGGGAAAACCCATAAGACTTTCTGCAGATTTTTCAACTCAAACTCTAAAAGCCAGAAGGGAGTGGCAAGATATCTATCGAGCCCTGAATGAAAAAGGGTTTCAACCAAGGATTATGTATCCTGCTAGACTTTCATTCAAGCTAGATGGAGGGATCAAAACCTTCTTAGACAAACAACAGTTAAAGGAGGCAACTATCACCAAGCCGGCCCTGAAAGAGGTACTAAAAGACCTCTTATAAACAAGAACATCACTATAATACTTGTAATATATCAGAGTAAACAAATTGTTTTTTAGAACAATGGCACTACAATACATTAAATCCATAATATCAATAAATGTCAATGGCTTAAACTCACCCATCAAAAGGCACAGGGTGGGGGGATGGATCAGAAAACATAACCCAACCATATGCTGCTTGCAAGAATCCCATCTGTCACAACAAGATAAACACAGACTTAAAGTGAAAGGATGGAAAACTATCATACAGGCTAACGGTCCACAAAAAAGGGCAGGAACAGCCATTCTCATCTCAGACACGATAGATTTTAAATTGAATAAAGTAATAAAAGATAGGCAAGGACATTACATAATGATTAGAGGATCAATCAGCCAAGAAGACTTAACAATTATTAACATCTATGCACCCAACGAGGGACCATCTAAATACATTAAACACCTATTGAAAGAATTTCAAAAATACATCAATAGTAATACAATAATAGTGGGAGACTTCAATACCCCACTCTCACACTTAGACAGATCAACAAAGCAGAGAACCAATAAAGATACAAGAGAATTGAATGAAGAGATTGACAGACTAGACCTCTTGGACATTTTCAGACTCCTCCACCCCAAAAAACTGGAATACACCTTCTTTTCAAATCCACACAACACATACTCAAGGATAGACCACATGTTAGGCCACAAAGACAGCATCAATAAATTCAAGAGCATTGAAATCATCCCAAGTATCTTCTCAGACCACAGTGGAGTAAAACTAACTTTTAACAACAAACGGAAAATTATTAAAAGACATAGAATTTGGAAACTAAACAACATGCTCCTTAAGAACCACTGGGTCAGACACTCACTCAAACAGGAAATTCAAATGTTCCTGGAAACTAATGAAAATGAAGACACAACCTATCAAAATATTTGGGACACAGCTAAAGCAGTACTGAGAGGGAAACTTATAGCTATACAATCACATATTAAACACCAAGAAGAAGCCCAAATGAACGAACTTACTACACACCTCAAGGACTTAGAGGAAGAGGAACTAAGGAACCCT
The DNA here is from genome assembly GCF_950295315.1 of Erinaceus europaeus. NCBI lineage: Eukaryota > Metazoa > Chordata > Mammalia > Eulipotyphla > Erinaceidae > Erinaceus > Erinaceus europaeus. The sequence continues at coordinate 47,918,898 of NC_080169.1, read as the reverse complement.
AAGGCAACCAGAAGGACAGAAATCACTAAAGTTAGAGCAGAAATAAACAACATCGAAAATAAAAGAACCATACAAAAGATCAATGAAGCCAAATGTTGGTTCTTTGAAAGATTAAACAAAATTGACAAACCCCTAGCCAGACTCACCAAACAAAAAAGAGAGAAGACTCAAATTAATAGAATTGTAAACGATACAGGAGATATCACAACTGACACCACAGAAATCCAGAGAATTCTGCGAAACTTCTATAAAGAACTATATGCCACCAAGCTAGAGAATCTGGAAGAAATGGAACAATTCCTAGAAACCTATGCACTTCCAAAACTGAACCAAGAAGAACTACAAAATCTAAATGCACCAATCACAGACAAAGAAATTGAAACCGTTATTAAGAATCTCCCCAACAACAAAAGTCCTGGACCAGATGGCTTCACAAACGAATTCTACAAAACTTTCAGGAAACAGTTAATACCCATACTTCTTAAGCTATTCCATAAGATTGAAGAAACAGGAATACTCCCTTCCACCTTTTATGAAGCCAACATCACCCTGATACCAAAAGCTGATAGGGACAGAACAAAAAAGGAAAACTACAGACCAATATCTCTGATGAACATAGATGCCAAAATATTAAACAAGATCTTGGCCAACCGGATACAGCAACACATCAAAAAGATTGTTCATCATGACCAAGTGGGATTCATCCCAGGAATGCAAGGCTGGTTCAACATCCGTAAATCAATCAATGTCATTCATCACATCAATAAAAGCAAAGCCAAAAACCACATGATTATCTCAATAGATGCAGAGAAAGCCTTTGACAATATCCAACACCCATTCATGCTCAAAACTCTACAAAAAATGGGAATAGATGGGAAATTCCTCAAGATAGTGGAGTCTATATATAGCAAACCTACAGCCAATATCATACTCAATGGAGAGAAGCTGAAAGCATTCCCCCTCAGATCAGGGACTAGACAGGGCTGCCCACTGTCACCGTTACTCTTCAACATAGTATTCGAAGTTCTTGCCATAGCAATCAGGCAAGAGAAAGAAATCAAAGGGATACAGATTGGAAGGGAAGAAGTCAAGCTCTCACTATTTGCAGATGATATGATAGTATACATAGAAAGACCTAAAGAATCCAGTAGAAAATTACTGGAAGTTGTTAGGCAATATAGCAAGGTATCAGGCTACAAAATCAATGTACAAAAATCAGTGGCATTTCTTTATGCAAACACTAAATCTGAAGAAGAAGACATCCAGAAATCACTCCCATTTACTGTTTCAGCAAAATCAATCAAATACCTAGGAATAAAGTTGACCAAAGAAGTGAAAGACTTGTATGCTGAAAACTATGAGTCGCTACTCAAGGAGATAGAAACTGATACCAAGAAATGGAACGATATCCCATGCTCATGGATTGGAAGAATAAATATCATCAAAATGAACATTCTCCCCAGAGCCATATACAAATTTAATGCAATACCCATCAAAGTTCCACCAAGCTTCTTTAAGAGAATAGAACAAACACTACAATCATTTATCTGGAACCTGAAAACACCTAGAATTGCCAAAACCATCCTAAGGAAAAGAAACAGAAATGGAGGCATCACACTCCCAGACCTTAAACTATATTATAAAGCCATCATCATCAAAACAGCACGGTAGTGGAACAAAAATAGGCACACTGACCAGTGGAACAGAATTGAAAGCCCAGAAGTAAATCCCAACACCTATGGGCATCTAATCTTTGATAAGGGGGCCCAAAGGATTAAATGGAAGAAGGAGGCTCTCTTCAATAAATGGTGCTGGGAAAACTGGGTTGAAACATGCAGAAGAATGAAATTGAACCACTTTATCTCACCAGAAACAAAAATCAACTCCAAATGGATCAAAGACCCAGATGTCAGACCAGAAACAATCAAATACTTAGAGGAAAACATTGGTAAAACACTTTCCCATCTACACCTCAAGGATATCTTTGATGAATCAAACCCAATTGCAAGGAAGACCAAAGCAGAAACAAACCAATGGGACTACATCAAATTGAAAAGCTTCTGCACATCCAAAGAAACTATTAAACAAACAGAGAGACCCCTCACAGAATGGGAGAAGATCTTCACATGCCAGACATCAGACAAGAAACTAATCACCAAAATATATAAAGAGCTCAGCAAACTCAGCCGCAAAAAAGCAAATGACCCCATCCAAAAATGGGCAGAGGAAATGAACAAAACATTCACCACAGAGGAGATCCAAAAGGCTAACAAACATATGAAAAACTGCTCTAGGTCACTGATTGTCAGAGAAATGCAAATTAAGACAACACTAAGATACCACCTCACTCCTGTAAGAATGGCATACATCAAAAAGGACAGCAGCAACAAATGCTGGAGAGGATGTGGGGACAGAGGAACTCTTTTACATTGCTGGTGGGAATGTAAATTGGTACAGCCTCTGTGGAGAGCAGTCTGGAAAACTCTCAGAAGGCTAGACATGGACCTTCCATATGACCCAATAATTCCTCTCCTGGGGTTATACCCCAAGGACTCCATAACACCCAACCAAAAAGAGGTGTGTACTCCTATGTTCATAGCAGCACAATTCATAATAGCTAAAACCTGGAAGCAACCCAGGTGCCCAACAACAGATGAGTGGCTGAGAAAGCTTTGGTATATATACACAATGGAATACTATGCAGCTATCAAGAACAATGAACTCACCTTCTCTGACCCAGCTTGGACAGAGCTAGAAGGAATTATGTTAAGTGGACTAAGTCAGAAAGTTAAAGATGAGTATGGGATGATCCCACTCATCAACAGAAGCTGGCTTAGAAGATCTGAAAGGGAAACTAAAAGCAGGACCTGATCAAATTGTAAGTAGGGCACCAAAGTAAAAACCCAGTGGTGAGGGGTAGACATGTAGCTTCCTGGGCCAGTGGGGGGTGGGAATGGGCGGGAGGGATGGGTCACGGTCCTTTGGTGATGGGAATGGTGTTTATGTACACTCCTAGCAAAATGTAGACATATAAATCAGTAGTTAATTAATATGAGAGGGGGAAATCAATTGTATGTCTCAAAGGTTCTCAAAAGACAAACTGAATCTTTTTAATAGATAGGCTACGTGTTTGATATGCGGACTCTCTCAAAAGCCTAGACCAAGTAGATTAGAAGCTTCCAATAGCACAGCTATATACAAGATACTGGGTACTGTACAGCAAACCATAACAAAGGGACTTTTCAAAGTTAACCCAATTAACAAATAATGTGATGATAATATTAACTATTGATTGTCTTTTTGAACCCTAAGACAGCAGGAACCTCACATCTTCACTATAGAGCCCCTACTTCCCCCAGTCCTGGCACCCTTGGATAGGGCTCACTTTCCCGTATGCTTCTCCCAATCCATACCAAATAATATTGCATCCGCCGATCACAACCTAACCAAAGCAACGATTGCCATCTCAACATGCTTCACCTCAGTGTGTATCCAGAGACTTCACGTGTGGAATGACAACCCTTCAGCTTCATTACTCGGGTGAGACCTTTCCTTTTATAGTACACTCTAATTTCATCTCAGGTAGTTCACTTTCTAACAAAGTCCCATAACCTAGACATACACCAGTTTCTGTGAGAGAGAGCGTATGTGCACACGTATCCATAAACTACTGCAAAATATATACCTGAAAGCAGAAGTACACTAGAGTTTGCAGTGAGTACCTCCCTAACACTTCCTCTCCACTATTCCAATCTTGGGATCCATGATTGCTCAACAAATTGTTTGGCTTTGTATGTTAACTCTCTTTTCAATCACCAGGTTCCAGATGCCACCAGGATGCTGGCTAGGCTTCCCTGGATTGAAGACCCCACCAATGTGTCCTGGAGCTCAGCTTCCCCAGAGACACACCTTACTAGGGAAAGAGAGAGGCAGACTGGGAGTATGGACCGACCAGTCAACGCCCATGTTCAGCGGGGAAGCAATTACAGAAGCCAGATCCTCTACCTTCTGCAACCCTCAACGACCCTGGGTCCATGCTCCCAGAGGGCTAGAGAATGGGAAGGCTATCATGGGAGAGGGTGGGTTATGGGGATTGGGTGGTGGGAATTGTGTGGAGTTGTACCCCTCCTACCTTATGCTTTTGTTCACTAATCCTTTCTTAAATTAAAAATTTAAATAAAAAAAAAAAAAGAAAAGGTGTCTTCCTATAGAGCTTGCAGTGATACAATTCACTCCTCAAGGTAATTACGAATAGAAAGAATTCACACTACTAATTTGTAAAAAATCAGGTATCACTATATCTTTATCATTTGCCAACAAAGACAAAAATCTAGACACAACAAGCTACTTTTTAACATTCTCTACTAAGTTTAACTTATTGACCTAAATCCCTCTAAAAGAGAACAGAGAAGCCCAATTAAATGTATGAAGGTATCAACAATAAGAGCCATAGCATATCTGGACACTGTAACATAAGTTCTATCACTTTTCTTCTAAATTTTTTCGGTGGGTCACAAATCATATTAAGCTCACAAACCCAGTTGCCCTCTCTCCAATGCACATCTTTCCTTGCTCTGTTGGTGATACTTAATATCACCTTTTGCTATCTTCTTGAAACTTTTCTCTCTTTGTTTACTCCAACTTGGTACTAATCTGCATAACTTCATACTATTCAGAATGCCTTTTCCCAGCTACCAAATAATATCAGATGCAAACCACAGCAGCTCTTTTGCAGAAATAACATTCATCTCACAACTTACCACACTTCAAGAATCTACTTTACAAAGATACATTCTACAAAGCACTAGTTTGCCTAAAAATAAGTTTTTCATAATGTTGACTATTATGTTTATATTCCCTCTTCCTTAAAAAAAAAAAAGAGGCTGTCACTATCTGCTATGTCTGTGACTTGAAATTCTACAAGCATTTTAATCTTAGATTCTTTTATTTATTTTTTTATTTCTTTATTGGGGAATTAATGTTTTACATTCAACAGTAAATAGTTTGTACATGCATAACATTCCCCAGTTTCCTATATAACAATACAACCCCCACTAGGTCCTCTGTCATCCTTCTTGGACCTGTATTCTCCCCACCTACCCATCCCCACCCCAGAGTCTTTTACTTTGGTGTGATACACCAATTCCAGTTCAGGTTCTACTTGTGTGGTTGTTGTTTTTTTTTTCCTGATCTTGTTTTTCAACTTCTGCTAAGAGTGAGATCATCCCATATTCATCCTTCTGTTTCTGACTTATTTCACTTAACATGAATTTTTCAATCTTAGATTCTTACACTGAAATTTAAAGACTCAATTTTAAACATTTTCACAAGACATAGCTTCTGAAGCTACCAATTACAGTTTTAACAGAATTAAAAACAGGACACTAATTAATAGATTGTATTTTACTTTACTCATATGTAAACTTTTAGATTCTTCATAACAATGATGTTTATATATAAAAACTATAAACCATCTGGAATCTTAGAAACTATATATTATGTCACTTGGCATTATTTATAAATTTGGATATTCTCATCTTGACATATAAAAATGCCATTCAACTTACATTTCTAAAATTTGTAAAATGAATTTATGTCAAGTTGTGAAAGCTACAGGGCCACTTAATAAAATGATATTTCTTATTAGTGGGTAAAATTCTATAAATTAGTTCAAGAAAACTGATGGATTTTCAGCTATCAAGGATATATCCAAAGACTTCTTTTCACTTTTATGGTTTTGTTTGCTTGTTTGTTTGTTTTGCCCCCAGGGTTATTGCTGGGGCTCAGTGTCTTCACTACAAATCCACTATTCCTAATGGCTTTTTTTTATTTTTATTGGATAGGACAGAGAGAAATTGAGAGAGGAGGGAGAGATAGAGAGGGAGAGAGAGACACTGCAGACCTGCTTCAACACTTGTGAAGTGACCCCCACTTGAACCAGGATCCATGCTCAAGTTCTTGTGCTTCGTACTATGTGTGCTTAACCTGACCAAAATGTGTTGAATTCTTCCTCTGACTCTTATGACAGATGCTAAGAACATAAAAATGTGTAATATATACTTGCTCTGTTCCAAAAATCTTGCAACATAGTTTTCATACTTTTAATCCCAAATTCATCATAGTTGAAATTACAAAAATGAAAACTGCATTTCTTCTTAAGTTTATTCCTTAATACCAGAACATAGGTAGTCTGTTTGCCACCTTTGTTAGTTCTATACCTTGGCACCAGGTTGTCCTTTTCCAGGTGGGTCTTCAAGGCTTCCTACTCCAGGAAGTCCTGCTTCTCCCTAGAGAAAAGAACACTGATGAGGGACTAACACTTTGTATACATAAGCTCCTCTTATGATCAGTGATTCTCTGATAAGACCTACAAGGAGACCAGACACTCACTTGCATTCCCAGAATTAATTTGATGATTTATCAATCTGAATATATTAGTGTCAGATTCTAATTTAGCTCAAGGAAGTTGAAATATTATGAAAGAGTCCAATTTCTCAGCCAATTTATGAAGCAATAAACTCACTTTCCTTTTGGCTTTTGTTCACAAGCAGTGGGTTTTGTTTTTGATTTTTTTTCCAGTCAGAAAAACCTTCAGCCTTTCCATCTGCTGTTTTTCACTATTTATACTCAAGGCTTAGTATGTTGAACTTCAACTAAAAATAGTTCAGGAAATCTTTATGATGCCTTATCTTTTGAATGTATTTACAGGCTCTCCTTTTGTATTGGGGAAAAAAACTTTTTTTTCCCATAATTAAAGTGCTTTCTAGGAATCCTAAAGGAATTAGGCCACTGGAGGATGCCATGGCCAAGGCATCAAGGAAAAGGTGCTTTGGCTGTTGGCATATGATATAAAACATCACAGTCTCGAAGGTGTTGGAAGATGGCGGACTGAGAAACTGCTAACAGCGTGTTCTCTAATCACATCTTCTAGAAACGGTAGGATTTTCTGCCTTTAGCAGGCCTGTCAATAAGGGGTAACACCAAAGAGGTGATTATAATTTAATTTGGGTTAAGAATTAGAGTAAAGGTGACACGGACTAGCGGGGCTCCAGACTTCCCAGGCAGCGCCAGGCAAGGCGGGTGCGCCTGGCATTGTCCTCCACCCAGGAAGGCGGCTCCTCCGCCGGTTGCAGAGCGCGGCGGGCAGAGGACCCGGAGAGAGCACTTTAGCTCAGGGGCTTTCTCTTGGGAGTCTCCAGGGTCCACCGCGACCCTGAGGGCGGATCCAAAGACTTCTTAAGTATAGCTCTCATTGGATCAAAGGACTTGGAGCTAGTTTTCATTTTTGAGAAATCCTTTAAAAAAGTCTGGAGGGGGGGGGTTCCCGGAAGATGGCGGACGGAGAATCTGCTAGCCTCTGAGCTCCAAACACACTCCCCTGGAGACAATAGGATTTTCTGCCTTTAGCAGGCAAGCCAATAAGGTGTCCTTAGACACCAAGGAGGTGACTATAACTTAATTTGGGTTAAGAATTAGAGTAGGGAAAAAAATTCTTTTTTCTTCCTTTTAATTTTCAGGCATACATCCTTCCCGCCGCCCCCCCCCATAAGCAGTCCCTGGGACCAGCTCTTAGCAGGATACCCCATACCACCAAACAGGGTGTTTTTTTTTTTAATTCACTGATACACATTTGGGAAGTTCCTTGCACTGCTCTTTAATTACAACTCTTCTTCTTATCTTCTCCCTTTTCTCTCTCTTATCTCTCTCTCTCTCTCTTTTTTTTTAATCTTGTCATACACTTCTTCTTTCTTCTTTGCCTTTCTGAATTTGTGAATTACTTTGGGGAAGAAATCTGACTCAGAGTGGACTCTCTATGTGTGTATCTCTGCTCTAGTTCCCTTTCCATTCTTGTTACCCCTAGAATATACACTGGATAGTAGATTTGCATAACTGTCTATTCTTGCTATCCTCTCTTTCTTTTCTCTTTCTTCACTGGGATTTGGTTACTATTTTTTCACGGACTGGAGATATTGTTTGGCTAACTGGTAACGATTAAACTACTTCAGTACTTACTTCAGTTGCTACTGTAATTCCGGAGGTTGGTGAGTGCAATTGTCATAAAGGTATTTAGTACAGTGCTACTTGTACTCAAGACACAACAACTGAGGAACAACAGAGCATAAAAAAAAAGAGAAACACATAAATTAAAAAAATGGGTAGATTAAAAACAAATAAAACTGCTACCCCAAGGAATGAAGACAAGAGCCCAGAAGAAACTACAAATCAGCCAGAAGTAACCATAGATAAGAAAAGTATGCAAGCAATAATAAACTTATTAATCACAGAAATGAAAACAACATTGGAGGAAAGGAATGGCAGTATTAGGGAAACAACAGTTGAGACCCCCAAGGAAAATACTGATTATCTTGAGGTAATTAGAGAACTAAAAGCTGAAATAGCTGTAATGAATAAAGAAGCTGAGGCAAGGGAAATCAGACTAACAGAAGCAGAAAACAGAATTAGTCAGACAGAGGATGAGTTAGAGAAAATGAAGAAAGAGGTGAAAGAGCTTAAAAAGAGATTGAGAGACACTGAAAACAACAACAGAGACATATGGGATGATATCAAAAGAAGTAACATTCATATAATTGGAAGAAAGAGAGGAAGGGGAAACAAACATTCTAGAGGAAATAATATAAGAAAACTTCCCAGACCTGAATAACAGAAAGGATATCAAGGTTCAAGAGGCCCAGAGAGTACCAAACAGAATCAACCCAGACCTGAAGAAACCAGGACACATCATAGTCACAATGAGAAGAAGTAAGGATAAAGAAAGGATCCTAAAGGCTGAAAAAGAGAAACAAAAAGTCACATACAAGGGAAAACCCATAAGATTTTCTGCATATTTCTCCACTCAAACTCTAAAATCCAGAAGGGAGTGGCAACATATCTATCGAGCCCTGAATGAAAAAGGGTTTCAACCAAGGATAATATATCCTGCTAGACTTTCATTCAAGCTAGATGGAGGGATCAAAACCTTCTTAGACAAACAACAGTTAAAGGAGGCAAACATCACCAAGCCAGCCCTGAAAGAGGTACTAAAAGACCTCTTATAAACAAGAACATCACTATAATACTTGCAATATATCAGAGTAAACAAATTGTTTTTTAGAACAATGGCACTACAATACATTAAATCCATAATATCAATAAATGTCAGTGGCTTAAACTCACCCATCAAAAGGCACAGGGTGGGGGGATGGATCAGAAAACATAACCCAACCATATGGTGCTTGCAAGAATCCCATCTGTCACAACAAGATAAACACAGACTTAAAGTGAAAGGATGGAAAACTATCATACAGGCTAACGGTCCACAAAAAAGGGCAGGAACAGCCATTCTCATCTCAGACACGATATATTTTAAATTAAATAAAGTAATAAAAGATAGGCAAGGACATTACATAATTATTAGAGGATCAATCAGCCAAGAAGACTTAACAATTATTAACATCTATGCACCCAATGAGGGACCATCTAAATACATTAAGCATCTATTGAAAGAATTTCAAAAATACATCAATAGTAATACAATAATAGTGGGAGACTTCAATACCCCACTCTCACACTTAGACAGATCAACAAAGCAGAGAACCAATAAAGATACAAGAGAAATGAATGAAGAGATTGACAGACTAGACCTCTTGGACATTTTCAGACTCCTCCACCCCAAAAAACTGGAATACACCTTCTTTTCAAATCCACACAACACATACTCAAGGATAGACCACATGTTAGGCCACAAAGACAGCATCAATAAATTCAAGAGCATTGAAATCATCCCAAGTATCTTCTCAGACCACAGTGGAGTAAAACTAACTTTTAACAACAAACGGAAAATTATTAAAAGACATAGAATTTGGAAACTAAACAACATGCTCCTTAAGAACCACTGGGTCAGACACTCACTCAAACAGGAAATTCAAATGTTCCTGGAAACTAATGAAAATGAAGACACAACCTATCAAAATATTTGGGACACAGCTAAAGCAGTACTGAGAGGGAAACTTATAGCCATACAATCACATATTAAACACCAAGAAGAAGCCCAAATGAACGACCTTACTGCACACCTCAAGGACTTAGAGGAACAGGAACAAAGGAACCCTAAAGCAACCAGAAGGACAGAAATCACTAAAGTTAGAGCAGAAATAAACAACATCGAAAATAAAAGAACCATACAAAAGATCAATGAAGCCAAATGTTGGTTCTTTGAAAGATTAAACAAAATTGACAAACCCCTAGCCAGACTCACCAAACAAAAAAGAGAGAAGACTCAAATTAATAGAATTGTGAACGATGGAGGAGATATCACAACTGACACCACAGAAATCCAGAGAATCCTGCGAAACTTCTATAAAGAACTATATGCCACCAAGCTAGAGAATCTGGAAGAAATGGAACAATTCCTAAAAACCTATGCACTTCCAAAACTGAACCAAGAAGAACTACAAAATCTAAATGCACCAATCACAGACAAAGAAATTGAAACCGTTATTAAGAATCTCTCAATAACAAAAGTCCTGGACCAGATGGCTTCACAAACGAATTCTACAAAACTTTCAGGAAACAGTTAATACCCATACTTCTTAAGATATTCCATAAGATTGAAGAAACAGGAATACTCCCTTCCACCTTTTATGAAGCCAACATCACCCTGATACCAAAAGCTGATAGGGACAGAACAAAAAAGGAAAACTACAGACCAATATCTCTGATGAATATAGATGCCAAAATATTAAACAAGATCTTGTCCAACCGGATACAGCAACATATCAAAAAGATTGTTCATCATGACCAAGTGGGATTCATCCCAGGAATGCAAGGCTGGTTCAACATCCGTAAGTCAATTAATGTTATTCACCACATCAATAAAAGCAAATCCAAAAACCACATGATTATCTCAATAGATGCAGAGAAAGCCTTTGATAAAATCCAACACCCATTCATGCTCAAAACTCTACAAAAAATGGGAATAGATGGGAAATTCCTCAAGATAATGCAGTCTCTATATAGCAAACCTACAGCCAACATCATACTCAATGGACAGAAGCTGAAAGCAATCCCCCTCAGATTGGGGACTAGACAGGGCTGTCAACTGTAACCGTTACTATTCAACATAGTATTGGAAGTTCTTGCCATAGCAATCAGGCAAGAGAAAGAAATCAAAGGGATACAGATTGGAAGGGAAGAAGCCAAGCTCTCACTATTTGCAGATGATATGATAGTATACATAGAAAGACCTAAAGAATCCAGTAGAAAATTACTGGAAGTTGTTAGGCAATATAGCAAGGTATCAGGCTACAAAATCAATGTACAAATACAGTGGCATTTCTTTATGCAAACACTAAATCTGAAGAAGAAGACATCCATAAATCACTCCCATTTACTGTTTCAGCAAAATAAATCAAATACCTAGGAATAAAGTTGACCGAAGAAGTGAAAGACTTGTATACTGAAAACTATGAGTCGCTACTCAAGGAGATAGAAACTGATACCAAGAAATGGAACGATATCCCATGCTCATGGATTGGAAGAATAAATATCATCAAAATGAATATTCTCCCCAGAGCCATATACAAATTTAATGCAATACCCATCAAAGTTCCACCAAGCTTCTTTAAGAGAATAGAACAAACACTACAATCATTTATCTGTAACATGAAAACACCTAGAGTTGCCAAAACCATCTTGAGGAAAAGAAACAGAAATTGAGGCATCACACTCCCAGACCTTAAACTATATTATAAAGCCATCATCATCAAAACAGCATGGTACTGGAACAAAAATAGGCACACAGACCAGTGAAACAGAATTGAAAGCCCAGAAGTAAATCGCAACACCTATGGGCATCTAACCTTTGATAAGGGGGCCCAAAGCATTAAATGGAAAAAAGAGGCTCTCTTCAATAAATGGTGCTGGGAAAACTGGGTTGAAACATGCAGAAGAATGAAATTGAACAACTTTATCTCACCGGAAACAAAAATCAACTCCAAATGGATCAAAGACCTAGATGGCAGACCAGAAATAATCAAATACTTAGAGGAAAAGATTGGTAAAACACTTTCCCACATACACCTCAAGGACATCTTTGATGAATCAAACCCAATTGCAAGGAAGACTAAAGCAGACACAAACAAATGGGACTATATCAAATTGAAAAGCTTCTGCACATCCAAAGAAACTATTAAACAAACAGAGAGACCCCTCACAGAATGGGAGAAGATCTTCACATGCCGGACATCAGACAAGAAACTAATCACCAAAATATATAAAGAGCTCAGCAAACTTAGCACCAAAAAAGCAAATGACCCCATTCAAAAGTGGGCAGAAGAAATGAACAAAACATTCACCTCAGAGGAGATCCAAAAGGCTAACAAACATATGAAAAACTGCTCTAGGTCACTGATTGTCAGAGAAATGCAAATTAAGACAACACTAAGATACCACCTCACTCCTGTAAGAATGGCATACATCAAAAAGGACAGCAGCAACAAATGCTGGAGAGGATGTGGGGACAGAGGAACCCTTTTACATTGCTGGTGGGAATGTAAATTGGTACAGCCTCTGTGGAGAGCAGTCTGGAAAACTCTCAGAAGGCTAGACATGGACCTTCCATATGACCCAGTAATTCCTCTCCTGGGGTTATACCCCAAGGACTCCATAACACCCAACCAAAAAGAGGTGTGTACTCCTATGTTCATAGCAGCACAATTCATAATAGCTAATACCTGGAAGCAACCCAGGTGCCCAACAACAGATAAGTGCCTGAGAAAGCTTTGGTATATATACACAATGGAATACTATGCAGCTATCAAGAACAATGAACCCACATTCTCTGACCCATCTTGGACAGAGCTAGAAGGAATTATGTTAAGTGAACTAAGTCAGAATGATAAAGATGAGTATGGGATGATCCCACTCATCAACAGAAGCTGACTTAGAAGTTCTGAAAGGGAAACTAAAAGCAGGACCTGACCAAATTGTAAGTAGGGCACCAAAGTAAAAACCCAGTGGTGAGGGGTAGATATGTAGCTTCCTGGGCCAGTGTGGGGGTGGGAGTGGTCGGGAGGGATGGGTCACAGTCCTTTGGTGGTGGGAATGGTGTTTATGTACACTCCTAGCAAAATGTAGACATATAAATCAGTAGTTAATTAATATGAGAGGGGGAAATCAATTGTATGTCTCAAAGTTTCTCAAAAGACAAACTGAATCTTTTTAATATATAGGCTATGTATTTGATATGCGGACTCTCTCAAAAGCCTAGACCAAGTAGATTAGAAGCATCCAATAGCATAGCTATATACAAGATACTGGATACTGTACAGCAAACCATAACAAAGGGACTTTTCAAAGTTAACCCAATTAACAAATAATGTGATGATAATATTAACTATCGATTGTCTTTTTGAACCCTAAGACAGCAGGAACCTCACACCTTCACTATAGAGCCCCTATTTCCCCCAGTCCTAGAACCCTTGGATAGGGCCCACTTTCCCGTATGCATCTCCCAATCCATACCAAATAATATTGCATCCGCCGATCACAACCTAACCAAAGCAACGATTGCCACCTCAACATGCTTCACCTCAGGCTGTATCCAGAGACTTCACGTGTGGAATGACAACCCTTCAGCTTCATTACTCGGGTGAGACCTTTCCTTTTATAGTACACTCTAATTCATCTCAGGTAGTTCACTTTCTAACAAAGTCCCATAACCTAGATATACACCAGTTTCTGTGAGAGAGAGCTTATGTGCACACATATCCATAAACTACTGCAAAATATATACCTGTAAGCAGAAGTACACTAGAGTTTGCAGTGAGTACCTCCCTAACACTTCCTCTCCACTATTCCAAGCTTGGGATCCATGATTGCTCAACAAATTGTTTGGCTTCATATGTTAACTCTCTTTTCAATCACCAGGTTCCAGATGCCACCAGGATGCTGGCTAGGCTTCCCTGGATTGAAGACCCCACCAATGTGTCCTGGAGCTCAGCTTCCCCAGAGACACACCTTACTAGGGAAAGAGAGAGGCAGACTGGGAGTATGGACCGACCAGTCAACGCCCATGTTCAGCGGGGAAGCAATTACAGAAGCCAGACCTTCTACCTTCTGCAACCCTCAATGACCCTGGGTCCATGCTCCCAGAGGGATGGAGAATGGGAAAGCTATCATGGGAGGGGGTGGGTTATGGGGATATGGTGGTGGGAATTGTGTGGAGTTGTACCCCTCCTACCTTATGTTTTTGTTCATTAATCCTTTCTTAAATAAAAAATTAAAAAAAAAACATCACAGTCACACTATAATAGTAAGTCAAGTGGAAAATTTTTAGAATTGTGAAATTTTTCCCCTTAAACACATAATTTTTGCACTCGATGATTTAATATGAGCTCCTAGGGGACTAAGATATTACTATGATATAATAGTTTTTACTCTAGTAATGAAGGAGAGTGGGAAATATTACCTTCTTCCCAGCTGTTCCATCTTCTCCTGGTACTACTGGCTGTCCTGGAGGCCCTATTGAGCCTGGCTCTCCCTAGTGGATAACCAAAGATTTTATTTCCCAGGAATAGAAACATGGAATTATATGTATCTCAAAGTTTCTGAAAAATCTAATATTGATTCATAACCTGACCTGGGGCAAGTTACTATGTTCATCCAGTTTTACTTGTAGCTCTCTCTGTCTTCTTTAAGCTGGAGAAACTTATATTCTGACTTACATAAAAAGTAATACAGGGGCCAGGCAGTGGCACACCAGGTTAAACATATAGTACTATATGCAAGGATCCATGCAAGGACCAGGGTTCCAGCCCCCACTACCCACCTACAGAAGCAGTGAAGCAGATCTGATGGTATCTATCTTTCTCTCTCCCTCTGTATCTGTATCTGTATCTGCAGGCTTCAGGGTTCAATCATTTCCTGGCTCAGCTTTTGCCAATTCAGCCTAACCAGCTTCAATATGTCCAGTTCCAACTAGCCACCAGCCCACACCCCACCCCAGCTGCTGGGTTCAGCCTGAACCCCATACTTGCTTCAGCCTACGCCCTGTTCAGCTTGTATCCACTTCAGCCAATTAAGTCCAATTCTGGTTCAGCCTACTCTGAATATAGTTTGCCAAACTCCAACTAGGACCCCTGCTTCTGTGGTCTCCTTCAGCTTTTAGTTAGGACCCTGTAACCCACCGTCTCAATACTTTTGTGGAGAATCACATAAGGACATGACAACAAAACTTTCTTATAATGTTGGGCCAAGACAGCATCTTGAAGAAACCCCAAATTCTGCAAAGACATAAACTTCCAAATGAATACTTCAAAGCTATGGTCCTAAAGATGTCCACAGAATTGAAAAGTACTATGGCAGAGTACAATTAATTCAGAGAAATAATGAGGAAATGTAGACAGAAATTCATAATAATGATGAGAGGAATGAAGAGTGCTAATAACAGAGCAAAAGCAAAGCAAAACGAAACAGCAGAAAATACCAGTAAGAAGACAGGTACCAAAAACTGATGTAGAGAACAAGAAGATTAGGTGAAAAAAAAAATTACACCTACCCCCAAAAAAAGTTAAAAGAAAAAATAAAACAAATGGAGATAACATAGTTATGAAACATCATCAAGAGAAACAACGTTCATGTAATAGTGCTACAACCAAAAGAAGAGAGAGAAGAAATTCACATCAGAATAAATTTTAGCTGGGAATTTCAGATCCAGAAGGCTTGATGAGTTCTAAGAAATATGAATCCAAATCTAAATTCATCGTGGCACAAAACAGTTAAAATGGCAAAGATCAAAGACAAAGATAATTCTGAAGGCTGCTAAAAAAGAAGAGTCACCAATAAAAAACATCTCATAAGACTGCCAGCTAATTTCTCAATAGGAACTGTAAAGGCTAGGAAGAATTGGCAAGATATAGTCAAAGTTCTAAGTGGAAAAGACTTCCACCCAAGAACCAAGTTATCAAAAGAATTTGAAGTAAGGCAACTTAACTACTGAAGGAATTCATCACCATTAAGCAAGATCTATAAGAAATACTGAAGAGACTCATATAAAATGAAAATACAGAATAATTTCACCCATAAAAGAACAATAATGAAGCCAGGAAAATAAGCAAAATCCAACAAAAACCATGGATTTGAACAGAAAAACTACAGTCAACAAAAGGAGGTGGTAAAAGAATTCTAGCAACCCAAGTCTAGTGGACTTTGGTGTGGAGATACCAGCACAGATTTTGAGGACATGAGAAAAGGTAATTCTGAAATACCTATCAACCAAAGGTATAAACCTAGTTAGCTTAAAACTATTATTAAAAATAAATTAAATGAGATTTGGTTCTTCTGAAAAAGTTATACTGAGCAGAAATCTTTTTAATAAATATTTTACATTAGTGAAATAACAGATGACACATGCATGATCTATAAGATTTTTGGTTATTAACCAAATGAACATAATATAATATAATATAGATTGGCTAAATGCTTCTGAGCAGCATAGCTACTCACCTTTGGATCTTGAACTCCAACTCCCATCGGTCCTCTAGGACCTGTCAATCCTATTTGACCTACATCTCCCTAATAAGGAAAGAGTATTTAAAGATTATTTGAGTATAAAAGAAAAAGCAAAATGATATTTTCTGGTTTTGATTTTGATTTTCTAAGAACCGACTTATATCAACAAAAATAGGACTAAGTTTCCTGTGGTCAATTCGTGTGTGTGTGTGTGTGTGTGTGTGTGTGTGTGTGTGTACATATATATACACATATACATGTATGTTTTTTTCAATTAAAATATATATATTTGCCTGAAATTCCTTCAAGGGGATGATTTTTTGCCAAATTTGACTATATAATGACATGGTTTAAAATAAAGACCATAGAATATATAGCATACTCAAATGATTCTAACAAGTAATAATGGACAGCTACATTTCAGGGCAACTAAAGTTGCACATGAGAAGTCAAAGTGCCTGTTGATCAGTAATAATACCAATAACCAGCGACAACCACCAAAACTTGCAATGACAAGCTCCAAATAAAAACTCTCAGGACAGATAACTTCATTCTATTGAGCCACTTCTCCCACGGGAACACTAAGTAATGTGCCTGAAAGTGTGATTGCAGAGAAATACTATAGTTATTTAATAAGATTAATTATTCTTTGTAACAACAATAAGGACAACTAGTTAAGAAACTCTCTGAGGAATAAATAAGGGTTCTAATTTAGGAGATGATTTAATTCCAACATTCATAAAAAGATTTTTATTCCATAGGTTCTTTCTCACTCTATACCTTTCAATGTTATAGTGGTTCTATCTACTGTGGAAGTGTTGGTGAGAAGAAAATTAGTCAACCCAGAGAGATATGTAACTACTGATAGCTTCTATTGATATTTATGTTTGGGTTGCTTGAATAAGATCTCATAAATTAAACTAATAAAGAAAACAATGAATAGAGTGAAGGAAAATAAAAGAGTTAAGAGCTTAAAGAAGATATATAGAATAATTTAAACTATTCCGAATACTAGTCTCATTTCATTTTAAGTAGATATCACTGATTCTTAAGTTTATCTCATCTGCTGCTTTCCAAACTCTCTGGCTACCAATATCTTAAACATATTAGACTATATATCAGATATACTACCATATAGATACCGTAATTCTGCTATCATGCGGAAACTTACCTTGGAACCAGGTGAACCTTGTCCTGGGGGGTCCTTGAGGACCAGGTAGACCGATAGGTCCTTGGATTCTCTTTAAAATAAAAAAGTCAAGTAGTACAAGTGAGACAAGAAGAAATGTGGGTAAGAGCAGCCTCAGACCCTCTGAAATGCATGTTTAGTTTGTATCCCATAACAAGTTACTCAGAGTCACAATATTGGAATCGGGTGGCAGACTATTAACTGAACTCTCATATGCATCCTCTCTCTTCTTTTATTCAATAGTAAGAGACATTTCATGACTGCTCAAAATAAAGATCACATTTCCCAGTCTCAGTTGTAGTCAGGTGTTGCCATGTACACTAGATTCTGGCCAATGGTATGGGAGTGCAAGTGAATGTGTGCAATTTTTGGTTCATGCTAAGGGAAGAGGTCTGTCTCTTCCTCTCCTACACCCTTTCCCCAGTGGTTGAAGTAAAATAATAGTGACTCTTCTGGGCCATGTGGATGAATGGAAAGCATCTTCAGTTTTATAGATGAACAAAAGTGAAGTGAAAAGTCTGAGCCCCCTGAAATGCTAAAGAGTAGAGTCACCACTTAGGAGTTTTCAAGAAAAAAAAATTCCACCTTATTATCCTATCATATTCCAGTCTCACACAGGCAAACCTATATCCTTACTGTGGCAATGATATATGCCAGGATGCTAAAATGAAGATTGGACCAACATGCTAAGAAGTGATAGCTAGCTGACATCAAATAGATGAATGCTCAAATGCTTAATTTCCATCTGTATTGTGGATGTAATAAGGGGGAGGAGATAAAACTCATAAAGTTCTTCTCTAGATGAAGCAGTCTTATAGAGTTTTCTTGGGCGGGGGGTGGAGTGAATCCTACAGGGGTCTATAGTGTGTGTGTGTGTGTGTGTGTGTGTATGTGTGTGTGTGTGTGTGTGTGTGTGTGTGTGTGTGTGTGTGTGTGTGTGTGTGTTTCTCTGCATTACTTAAAGGAAAATTCAGGGAAATCACTTGGAGATCTTGCTTTTTTGTTTGATGGGGGGAAAGGGATTGTGTCTGAGTCATACCTGAAAAAGTTCAAATGGACTGTGATAGCTAGAAGATAAGAGTTTGTACCCCTCAGTGAGATATTCACCCTAATCATGGCCTAGATATATTCTAAGTGTGAGATATAGTTTAGCTGAAACTGTTTTGAATTCTACCAAAGAAAACCTAGAAGAGTACAGAACTCCAACAGAGAGGATCAGGATAGAGCAAACCCCTGAAAATCAGAGAATGACAGAGAAAAATGACTGGAGGAAAATAGTCTCATATCCTTGAAGGGGGCAGTCATGGGACCAGGAGTTTCCCTAGAAACAGTGTCAGGGGGCCAGGCAGTGGTGCACCTGATTAAGCACACACACTACAGTGCGCAAGGACCCAGGTTTAAGCCCCTGGTCCCCACTTACAGGGGGAAAGCTTCATGAGTGGTGAAGTAGGGCTGCAGGTATTTCTGTCTCTCTCTGTCTCTCTGTATCTCTGTCTCTCCCCCTTTCCTTTCTCAATTTCTCTCTGTCCTAGCCAATTTAAAAAAAGGGGGGTAGGAGATGGCCACCAGAGGCAGTGGATTGATAGTGCAGACACTGAGCCCTAGCAATAACTTTGTAGGAAAAAAAAAAGTTAATTTATAGCAAATTTTTATTAGACAATTAAAATGTGATTTATAAGAGTGATCTTATAGCTTTCTATTAACTAAAAGTGAAAAGTCTGTAACTTTCTGGTCATTTATTTCTGTGGTCAGAAAGACAATGTTCACTAACTGGAAAAAAATAAGTAAATAAAGGGATGACAAGAGAAAAAGATAAGGTTTTTCTTGTGCTTACACCCTACATATCAAAAGTTTTCAAATAATGGTCACATGAATATTTTATTATGTCATTCCCTTTTCTCCATCTAGGTGCTTGTTCATTTTTCAGTTACAATAGTTTTGGGGTGCCAGGCAGTGGCACACCTGGTTGAGTGCACATGTTACAATAGTTTCTATTTTCTCTAGTTGACACAGATGGAGCAGTCTAGTCAATTTATGCATGCTAAGGTTCAACATAAATATTAAAATATTGTAAGAAGGAATCCCTTCTGATTTTCATAATACTCCCCATTTTGAGTGCAGTAAGATATGAGGAAAATTCACAGGAAATATCTAAATATGTGTGTATATGTGCATGTGTTATTTACATTTCACTTTACTAAATAAAATACTTAAAGTGGACAGGTTTCCAAAATTTACTGAAAATCTGCAGGCCACTTGGAAATGTAATAAACATGTTTCTGGAAATAGAAATGTCTCCATAAATAAATGAGTGAAAAAAATCAACTTCTGTATAATAAAAAGAAAGACTTAACAATAACAACCATTCAGTGAATAAACATGTTAAATTAAGGATAAGAACATAAATGAATATCTGTAAGTAGAGGTTAAATTTAAGTAGAATTTAAATAATTTGTTTTAAAAATGGTAAACAAATTCTTTTCTTGTTCAGAGAAGTTTACAAAACAGTGCATTTCATTCACTCTTCTAGTCAATAGTGGTCAGCCTCATATGGGCAGGTTTTTTTTAAAGTCTTTTTTTTTTCCCTTGGGAAATAGAAGGGGTAAGAAAGCAAAAGAACTCAGAAAGATTTCTTGTTAAGCTGAAAAACAATAACCTTCACAAAGAACCTGCATTAAAGGCAACAGGAAGCCACAGGTGGGAGGTCAGGAATTCACAAGCCATCTGGAAAGAGTTGGCTTTCTTTGAACCTTATTTGCAGTCCAGTAGTTGGGAATGAGTGCCAAGACCACCACAGGATTCAGGATGTGACAGCACTTTCCAGCTATTTTCCAGATCATAATGTCAAGCCCTGGTGAAGCCAGCAAATAAAGGTCTGGTACCACAGTACAGACCATAATGCTACCTATGCAGCCAAAATATCCAACAGTAAATTAATGATTTTTTTTTTAATTTAGATTTATCTGTCCTCTTCTGTTTCTTTAAATATTTTTTATTATTTTTATTCTACTTATATTGAATAGAGGCAGAGACAAATTGAGAAGGAAGGAGTAGGCAGAGAGGGAGAAAGACCCTTGCATATAGTCAACAATGTTTATACACCTTTCCCATGACATCATCTTCCCAGACAATAACTTGGGTCCACCTACATATCAGAGGTCAGGCTCGGGAAAAAACTAGTATAGTCATTGGTCCTTTGGAGCAGAACTAAAATAGGCCTACTAGCTATCTACGAAACGGAGACCCCAAATCTTCAGCTCCACTATGTCAGACCTTAGGTTCATGATTAGTCAGCAATTTGTTTGGCTTTATATGTTAACTCTTGTTTCAGCCACCAGGTTCCAGATGCTACCATGATGCCAACTGGACGTCACTGGACAGAGGACCCCACCATTGTGTCCTGCTTTCCCAGAGTCCCGCCCCACTAAGGAAAGAGAGAGAGACAGACTGGGAGTATGGATCGACCTGCCAATGCCCATGTTCAGCACGGAAGCAATTACAGAAGCAAGACCTTCCACTTTCTGCACCCCATAATGACCCTGGGTCCATACTCCCAGAGGGTTAAAGAATAAGAAAGCTATCAGGGGAGGGGGTAGGATGTGGAATTCTGGTGGTGGGGATTGTGTGGAGTTGTACCCCTCTTATCCTATGGTTTTTGTCAGTATTTCATATATATTGCCTTTTGTTGCCCTTGCTTTTCATTGTTGTCATAGTTATTATTGTTGTTGTTATTGATGTCATAGTTAGAACAGGGATAAATGAAGAGAGATGGAGAAGACAGAGAGGGGGAGAGAAAGATAGACACCTGCAGACCTGCTTCATTGCCTGCGAAGCGGCTCCCCTGTAGGTGGGGAGCTGGGGGCTCAAACTGGGATGCTTACGCTGGTCCTTGTGCTTTGCGCCACCTGTGCTTAACCCACTGTGCTATCACCCAACTCCCAGTGTTTCCTTTTTATAAATAAAAATTTTATAAAAAAGAAAGACCCTTGCAGCACTGCTTCACCATTTGTGAAGCTTCCCCCCTCTCTGATGTCTTAATCCTCCTACTATATTGTACTATGACCTCGGCAAGGGGAAAGAAATGGGAATTTCTTTGCATTTGCTAAGAAAAATAATAACAATAAAAACATGAATTAAGAAACAAATAAAATTAGAACTGGTGTTGACAATAAGATCAGAAAATATTTTTCCTTATTATTTTTCTCCTACTATCTTATATAAAGGAAACATTACTCATTCTCCAAGCAAGAGAATAACTTAAACCTTAGTAATTTAATTTCAACTAAATTGATTTGTTAATCTCTATGTGGGAGGATGTGCAGCATAAATTTGGGTGTGTTTGCCATTTGATTAAATTAGATGACATAGGTAAAAAAATTCACATATATATTACAATGTATTGTTATATTATTTTTACATTATCTAGCTCTAGAAAAATTGCCCAATTTTTTCCCAAAAGCTATGGCCAAAAGAATTTTGGAAGCAGTTTCCAGCTACAAACATAAAGACATTCTCAGAGACTTTTTCTTTTACTACCCAAAATGGATCAAGTGCCATTTTAAAGTCCATCTGAAGTTTGTTCTATTCAGGGATATTGTGCATTAAATTAAATCATTACTTCTATCTTAGATTTAATATTTGTTTAGAGTGATGCAGGACAAGATGATGAAAAATACTAATCAACTGACATTAGGAAAGTGGGATTTGATCATTCATAAATCTCCAAGGGAAAAAAAAGACATACGAACTAAAAATTAACTAAACTATTCCTCTGAAAAGAAACTAAGAATACAAAATAACATCCTCAATCTTTATTCTATTAATTTGATTTTAATGTTGAATGTTCTAGCACTGAGAAATATATGATTTTTAGAGTATGTGAAAGTTGTAAATAGTAATAGGTCATAGAACTACCTTATCCCTCACTACATTCATTTTGGGATGCTATTTCATAATTTGACCAATATATTCAAAGGTGTTTACAAAAACAGACTTCAGCGAACAATATTTGTTCAGAATGTTCTATTCCAAAATGAAAAGGAGGAAGTGTTAATTACCTGTTCCCCTTGACTCCCTATTCCAGGGATGCCCATTAGTCCCTGAGGTCCCACAGGTCCTAAATCCCCCTATATAAAAAACAAGTCAGAAACAAAATAGTGAAACTACATTCTTGCAGAGCTTGCTAATCTGGAATTATATTAAATCAAAAAAATCTATTTTTATACTATGAAACATTTCAACATGGTAAATCAAATCACTCCATTCTTTCAAACAGTCAGTAGTTCAGAGCTGCCCAAACCATACAAATGTTCTGTCAATTAGTCTAAGTTGGTGAAAATTTTCATTAGCTTATTTTAATAAGTTTGTTTCTTACACTCATAAGACCCCCCAAAATCTTAAATGGTTATTAATTTTTTTAAATATTTATTTATTCCCTTTTGTTACCCTTATTTTATTGTTGTTATTATTATTATTGATTTCATCGTTGTCGAATAAGACAGAGAGAAATGGAGAGAGGAGGGGAAGACAGAGACAGGGAGAGAAAGACAGACACCTGCAGACCTGCTTCACTGCTTGTGAAGCGACTCTCCTGCAGGTGAGGAGCCGGGGGCTCAAACCTGTATCCTTAGGCTGGTCCTTGAGCTTCACTCCAAGTGCGCTTAACCCGCTGCGCTACTGCCCTACTCCCTAAATGGTTATTAATAATGACAAACACTTTCTATTAGGATCATAATTTTTTTTTTTAACATTTTTTGGTCATCAGTGGATCTTCATTTATCCAGGCCAACTTTTTCAGATAGAAGGGCAAAGGCAAATACAAAGAGACAGAGAGAAAGAAATCACAGCATCAAAATTTCCATCATTGAAGTGGGAACTGGAATCAAACCTGGATCATGCCCAAGACAAAGCAAGCACAGTATTGAAGTTATCTTGCCAGCCCCATAACAAATATATATATTTAACACTTCTTTTTTAGTATTTATTTATGCTATTTATTTTTTGGATAGGGCAGAGAGAAATTAATAGTGGAAGGGGAGATAGGGAGAAAGAGAGATACCTGCAGCAGTGCTTTACTGCTTATGAAGCTTCTCTCCCACAGGGGCTTAACCCTGGCATCTTGTGCACAGTAAGTTGCATGCTCAACCAGATGCACCACTGCCCAGTCCCTCACTATAATAAACATTAACAGGTATAAAAATCACAGGGTATAATATGAAAACCAGGATTTGAGAGAGTGATTAAAGAAAAAATGGTTTAAAATGTTATATATCACTGAACTAAACTTTCTAGAGCTAAAGCTATACATAAATGAATGGACCAGGAACAGGAAAAGACATTATTGATTTGGCAATGATGATAACAGATGAAAGCTTCATAATCTCTACATGATATTTTGTAATTGGTAGCTGATATTCCCTGTGTTTTCTTTGCTTGTGTTCCAAATGTAAAAGCATAAATACCATGTCAAAAATACATGAAAGTTTTAATTTTCCAAACTCATAAAACTCCGTTGCATTTGTTTCTCACTACTCCAAAGAAAGAAAGGGCATCTTAAATATTTAGACTATTTTAGAGATGGATGAGCAACTAGAACTGAGCTATTTGAATTGTATTATCTCAAAAATTTGTATGATTGGCCATTATTTTGCCATTTAAACACAGATACCCTGAAAATGATAAATTCCAGATTGAAATATAATGTCCAAGTTAATCATGAATAACAAATGCTATATCAACCTGATGTATAATAAAACTTTATACCTAGAAGTAGATATATAAATGACTCCAATGTCATAATAGGGGCCAAGCAGCTGTACACCTGCTTGAACACATACATTGCCAAAGTGGCATAAGATCTCTGGTGTTTGCACATGTCTTAGATTCCCTTGAAAAGTAGTTTTAAAAGGGGACCAGGCAATGGCACACATAGTTAAGTACACATATTGCCAACCAAGCTCAAGGACCCAGGTTCAAGCCCTTGCTCCCCACTTACAGGGGTACACTTACAAGTGATGAAGCAGGTTTGTAGATGTCTTTCTCTCTCTCTATCTCCCATGCAATCTCAATTTCTTTCTGTCCTATCTAATAAATAAAATTTAATTAGGAAATAAAAAAGGAAAAAATGGCCAGGGGGAGCAGCGGGTTCGTAGTATGTGCACCGAGCTCCAGAAATATCACATACAACTTGTAAAATAAATAAAATTCCTAATTCCCCAATAAGGAATTTTAAAATAAGAAATGAAATCCCTCAAATAAATTCCTCTCTCCATTGTTACCGGTCATCTCTATCAGGAACAACAAAATAGACCCCTGTGTGGGCCTCCATAGGCCCTTGCACTCAACTTGGATCAACAGCAGTAGAGAATGTTCCATCCTCTGAAGAGGGGCTGGACAACATACTCTATGCTACACCTGAGGAAGATAGGTCCTGATATTGGGGCAGCTTGTAATGTTTCTACTCATAACCACAGAATGTGAGCTCAGATCTACAAGGATGCAGAGGTCACATAGGCTCCTAAGCTGAATATGGGCCCCAGATCATATCAAATCGATGGGGTATACAGTCAACAGTATTTATATACCTTTCCCATATTTGGAAGCTACTCTCTTCCCTAATCCAGCTTTCTGGTTCTTTTTCCAGCCATGACATCATCTCCCCAGACAATAACTAGGATCCACCTGCATATCAGATTTCAGGCTCAGGGAAAAAAAATAATAAACTAGTATAGCCACAGGCCCTTTAGAATATAACTAAAATGTGCCTATTAGCTAGCTACAAAACAGAGACCCCCCCCCCCCCAACTCTTCATCTGTACTATTCCAGCCTTTAGGTTCATGATTAGTCAACAATTTGTTTGGCTTTGTATGTTAACTCTCTTTTCAGCCACCAGGTTCTAGATGCTACCATGATGCCAATCAGACTTCCCTGGACAGACAACCCCACCAATGTGTCCTGGAGGTGATTTTCCAGAACCCTGCCCCACTAAGGAAGGAGAGAGGCAGGCTGGGAGTATGGATCAACCTGGCAATGGCCACGTTCAGCAGGGAAGCAATTGCAGAAGCCAGACCTTCCACCTTCTGCATCCCACAATGCCCTTGGGTCCATACTCCCAGAGGGCTAAAGAATTGGAAAGCTGTCAAAGGAGGGGATGGGATACGAAGTTCTGGTAGTCGGAATTGTGTGGAGTTGTACCCCTCTTATCCTATGGTTTTGTCAATGTTTCCTTTTTATAAGTAAAATTAAAAAGAGAAAGGAAAAGAAAAAAATTAAAAAAATAAAAAGATAAAAAAAGAAAACACAAAAAAATTGTTTAAATAATATGTAGGTTCTACTGGGAAGGGTACTGCCTAGACTTAGGTGTGTTTTTTTTCTTTTTGCTTTTTTAGATTTCTTTGCAAACTATTGCATATCACTTGGTTTAATTTTTCAAAAAATTCAGTCTTAAAATTTAGTGTTATATTGATGTAGTATTAATTTTGTTTTTAAAGTTTTTTTTTAATATCTAAGCTACTTTTATTTATTTGTTACTGAATGGAGACAGAGAGAAATTGAGAGGGGAGGGGGAGATAGAGAGGGGAAGAAACAGAGAGACACCTGTAGCTCTACTTCACAACTAGTAAAGTTTCACCTCTGCAGGTGGGGACCAAGGACTTGAACCCAGGTCATTGTACACTGCAATGTGTGTTCTTAACCAGGTGCACCATCACCTGGCTATTAGTATTTTTTTTTCTACTGGGGTTATTGATGGGGCTCAGAGTCTGTACTATGAACCCATTATTCCTGGTGGCCATTTTCCTTCTTTTTTTTTCCCTCCTCCTTTCTGTTTTGATAGGACAGAAACTGAGGGGAGAGGGAGAGGTAGAGATGGAATGAGGGGGCCGGGTGGTGGCGCACCTGGTTGAGTGCACATTACAATATTCAAGGACCAGGGTTAAAGCCCCCAGTCCCCACCTGCATGGGGAAAGCTTTGTAAGTGGTGAAGCAGGCCTGCAAGTGTCTCTCTGTCTCTCCCCCTCTCTTGCCCCCCTTCCCTCTAGATTTCTGGCTGTCTCTATCCAATAAATAAAATAAAGATAATAAAAAAATAAGAGAAAGAATGAGAAAGACACCTGCAAACCTGCTTCAGAACAGCTTGTGAAGCTTCCCCTCTGCAGATAGGGAGTGGTGGGCTCCAATCCAGGGTCTTCTGCATGGAAATGTGTGCTCAACTGGGTGTGCCACCCCACTTCCCCATACAGTATTTTCTTAAATTTAATATTTTCTTTATTGCTAGTAATAAAAATACAATTGATAAACCATTGACTTTATATTAAGCAACATCGCTAACATTCCTTGTGAATACTAAGAATTTGTAGAGTCTCTTCATTTTGTGAAATATAATCATATCAACTGTGGACTGTCAGAAAAGACATGATGTGTTTTTTCTATGCAAAAATGTGTCACAAATCTTCCATTAAACTGCTACAGACTCAAGGAAAAAAGAAAGAAAATCTTCTAACTTCATTAAAAAAGATTCATTGGCCAAATGAGAGAAAGTAGGTAAATCTCTCCAATCATCTTCCATCCACCCACTATTACCCTTTTCCTCTTGCTTCGATTTTTCTATCTCCTCTGTGTATGTGCAGGATTCCATGCTTTCAGTGTCATTTATGCCCTTAAAGTCCATCCTATAAAACTGGGTGTTTCCTTGCAATATAGAATATGCAGAAAGGACCATACTGGGGTACCTTTCTTTAAAAAAGAGTGTTTACTGGTCAACTATTATTCCTTTCTTAGCACAAACAGATATAAAATTCCTTTTTCGGGGCCAGGTGGTGACGCACCTGGTTAGGCACACGTTACAGTGTGCAAGGACCCAGGTTCAAGCCCCTGGTCCCCACCTTCAGGGGGAAAGCTTCATGAGTGGTGAATCAAGGCTGCAGGTGTCTCTCTGTTTCTCTCCTCTATCTCCCCCTTCCATTTCGATTTCTGGCTGCCTCTATCCAATAAATAAATAAAGATAATTAAAAAAATTTAATAAAATAAAATTCCTTTTTCAGCAGCAGTAGATAATATTAGATGCACACTTGAGTTCTTTAACCAATA
The DNA here is from genome assembly GCF_950295315.1 of Erinaceus europaeus. Lineage (NCBI taxonomy): Eukaryota > Metazoa > Chordata > Mammalia > Eulipotyphla > Erinaceidae > Erinaceus > Erinaceus europaeus. The sequence continues at coordinate 47,891,113 of NC_080169.1, read as the reverse complement.
ATAATAGATGTGAACTAAAATTCCTTAACGATAATTTTTAATTTTTCCTTGCTCTGTTATACCCTATAACAAGGCCACTGACAGTCTGCTAACTGGCCCACTGACAGTCTGCTCCCTTTCACCATCCCTAATGGTCCATAGGTCCTATCAACCTCCAACTGCTTCTACAAATGGCCTCATCCATACTTCTACTGTGGGTTTAATCTGTAGTTGTTTTATTTTATTTTATTTCATTTTGTATTAATTTTACCAGACCACTACTCAGCTCCGGTTTACGGTGGTTTCAAAGATTGAATTTGGGACTCTGGAGACACAGGTATGAAAGTCTTTTTATATAAGCATTATACTATCCTCCTAGCCCAAGATGCAGTTATTTTGAAGGAAACAAATAACTGACGAGAGAGAAAAGCCACAGCTGTAGGTATATGTTGAATAAAAGAATTTTAGACTACCAGTGTCAGACATGCCACTAAGTTTGATGAACCAAAACAGAGCAGTATCACTCCACAGTCACACATAACCCACAGACAAAAGCAAGAAATTCTGTCCAATACACTGCCCACTTAGATCAAACAGTCCCTTAAAATGGCTGAAATGAGTAGAGCACTAAAGGAAAAACCCTGTGGTGAGGGTGAGGGTGGACATTCCCTTCCCTGGGCGGCGGGGGTGGGGGTGGGGGTGGGGTGGTGGGATGGGATACAGTCTTTTGGTGGTGGGAATGGTGTTTATGTACACACCTATTAATTTGTAGTCATATAAATCACTAATTAATATGAGAGGGGAAAAATTGATTGTCTCAAACTTTTTAAAGCACAAACTGAGTCTTTTTAATACATAGGCTGAGTCTTTGATATGTTGACTCTCTCAAAAGCCTAGAACAGGGAGAACAGAAGCAACCTGTGGCATAGCTATATATAAGATGTTGGGTATTATACAGCAAACCCTAACAAAGGGACTTTTCACAGTTAACCCAATTACTAAATAATGTGATAACAATAACTATCTATTGTCTTCTTGAACCCTAAGACAGCAGGAACCTCACATTTCCACTATAGAGCCTATATTTCCCCCAGTCCTGAAACCTTAGGGTGGGGTGCACTTTCCTGCATGCTTCTCTCAATTCATACCAAATAATATTGCATCCGCTGACCCGAACCTTATCAACTCAACGAATGCCACCTCAGCATGCTTCAATTCAGACTGTGTCCAGAGACTTCAGGTGTGGAATGACAACCTTTCAGCTGCATCACTCGGGTGAGACCTTTCCTTTCATAGTATTCTATAATTCCATTCAAGGCGGTTCACTTCCTAACAAAGTCCCAAAACCTAGATATAGACCAGGTCCTATGAGAAGTGGTTCACTTTCTAACAAAGTCCCAAAACCTAGATATACACCAGTTTCTGTGAGAGAGAGCTTATGTTCACACATATCCATAAACTACTGCAAAATATATACCTGAAAGCAGAAGTACACTACAGTTTGCAGTGAGTACCTCCCTAACACTTCCTCTCCACTATTCCAAGCTTTGGGTCCATGATTGCTCAACAATTTGTTTGGCTTTGTATGTTAACTCTCTTTTCAGTCACCAGGTTCCAGATGCCATCAGGATGTCGGCCAGGCTTCCCTGGACTGAAGACCTCACCAATATGTCCTGGAGCTCTGCTTCCCCAGAGACACACCCTACTAGGGAAAGAGAGAGACAGACTGGGAGTATGGGCCGACCAGTCAACGCCCATGTTCAGCGGGGAAGCATTTACAGAAGCCAGACCTTCCAACTTCTGCAACCCACAATGACCCTGGGTCCATGCTCCCAGAGGGATGGAGAATGGGAGAGCTATCAGGGGAGGGGGTGGGATGTGGAGACTGGGTGGTGGGAATTGTGTGGAGTTGTACCCCTCCTACCCTATGGTTTTGTTAATTAATCCTTTCTTAAATAAATAAGAAAGAAAGAAAGAAAGAAAGAAAGAAAGAAAGAAAGAAAGAAAGAAAGAAAGTGAACCACCTGGGATGGAAGTAGAGAATACTATGAAAGGAAAGGTCTCACCCGAGTAATGAAGATGAAGGGTTGTCATTCCACATGTGAAGTCTCTGGACACAGTCTGAGCTGAAGCATGTTGACGTGGCAATCGTTGTGTTGATTAGGTTGTGATCGGCAGATGCAATATTATTTGATATGGATTGGGAGAGGCATACGGGAAAGTGGGCCCTATCCAAAGGTTCCAGGACTAGGGGAAGTAGAGGCTCTATAGTGGAGATGTGAGGTTCCTGCTGTCTTAGGGTTCAAAAAGACAATCGATAGTTAATGTTATCGTCACAATATTTGGTAATTGGGTTAACTTTGAAAAGTCCTTTTGTTAGGGTTTGCTGTACTACTGTACACTATCTTGTATACAGCTGTGCTATTGGTTGCTTCTGATCTACTTGGTCTAGGCTTTTGAGAGAGTCCGCATATCAAATACACAGCCTATATATTAAAAAGATTCAGTCTGTGTTTTTAAAACTTCAAGACATACAATTAATTTTCCCCCTTTCATATTAATAAAATAGTGATTTATATGACTACACTTTACTAAGAGTGTACATAAACACCATTCCCACCACCACCTTCTTCTTCTTCTTCTTCTTCTTCTTCTTCTTCTTCTTCTTCTTCTTCTAGCATTTGCCCTTCTTCCGTAGCCAGTCAACAGCATCAGGTTGAGCCTGATGTAAAGTTTCGAGACCTCCTTTGAATCTGGAGAGGTGGCAGTCGTTGACTATGCGGGTTGTAGTCTGTCTGTAGCCGCAGGGGCAGTTCGGGTCGTCTCTGGCTCCCCAGCGATAGAACATAGCCGCACTGGCCATGGCCTGTTCGATAGCGATTGAGGAGAGCCCAATTATAACGTGCTAGGTCAAAGCCAGGTTGACGCTTGCAGGGGTCTGTGATGAGGTGTTTGTTCTTTACCTCAGCTGACTGCCAGCTCTGTTTCCAAGAGACTGGAACAGAGAAGTTCAGTGTAGGCATAGGGGACCATGAGACGTCAAGCGTTGAACAGGGTGGGCGAAGATATCCGCGTATATTGGCAGGTCCAGTCGAGCGTAGATGTGGGAAATGAACTTAGATGATGTCACATCCTGACGAATATCTGGCGGGGCGATGTTGCTAAGAACTGGCAGCCATGGAACCGGGGTGGAACGGATGGTTCCAGAAATTATCCTCATGGAGGAATATAATTTGGAATCAACCAAGTGGACATGGGGGCTAAGGAACCATACTGGGGCACAGTATTCTGCAGTGGAATAGCATAATGCCAGAGATGATGATGGTAGTGTGGAAGCGCTTGCGCCCCATGAGGAGCTGGCCAGTCTTGCAATGATGTTATTCCTTGCGCCCACCTTTGCTGCAGTTTTTATGAGATGTTTGTGAAATGACAGAGTGCAATCGAGAGTAATGCCAAGATAGACTGGCTGGGCTTCATGCCGGATTCTCAGATGATACCGTTTTTGCAGTGCTAGGAATTAGTTGCCATTTTTTACAGTAATCAGATATCAGAGACATGTCTTTCGTGAGTGTTTCCTCTAGGATGTCGAACTTGGATGCCCGAGTTGCACAGCAGATGTCATCGGCGTAGATGAACTTCCTTGAAGCAGTTTCTGGGAGGTCATTGATGTAAATATTAAATAGCATAGGAGCCAGAACAGAGCCCTGGGGGAGGCCACTTGAGACAGGTCTTCATCTGCTAGACTTGTCACCCAGATGTACCCGGAAACTTCTGTTTTGGAGAAGAAACGATATAGTGTTGGCCACCCATGGGGGCAGGCATCTTGAGATATTGACCAGGAGACCACGGTGCCAGACCGTGTCATAGGCTGCTGTGAGATCAACAAAGACAGCACCCATCTTTAAATTCTTCTGGAATCCATTTTCAATGTAAGTTGAGAGGGCCAGGGCTTGTTCGCAGGTAGATCTTCCTGGGCGGAAACCAGCCTGGGCGGGTGATAGGAATTTCTCTGTAAGATGAGAAATACGTGACAGAAGCAGCCTCTCAAGGAGTTTGTAACACATGGAGAGGAGAGAAATTGGTCTATAGCTGGCGGCCAGTGTTGGGTCTTTCTTTGGTTTTAAAACCGCTATAATCTTCGCACGACGCCAAACTTTGGGCATAGACTCAGATTCCAAGATGTGGGACAGGAATGAAGCGAGCCAGTTCTTTGCCGCTATATGCTATAATCTCCATCCTAAACAAGGCCGAGCCATCTACGCCAAATCGTGTCTTGCGGACGTTTACCATACAGCCTTCTACGACTCCATTACTATTAGAACTATTCAGCTCGTCAACGTATATAAGCCTCCCAGTGCCTCATGGGATAACGAGGTCCTGCCTAGCCCGAATCACCCAGCCGTTTACGTTGGAGACTTTAATAGTCATCACCAAGACTGGGGATATTCCTCCACTCGTGCTGATGGCTCTATCTTAGCCGACTGGGCTTCAGCAAATGACCTCTCCCTATTATACGATCCCAAACAGCCAGGCTCTTTTCACAGTGCTAGATGGAATAAAGACTCGTCACCCAACCTGTGCTGGATTAGCACAGTCAACCGCCAAGCCTTTCCCGCTATGAGACAAGTTCTCAAGATCTTCCCGCACAGTCATCACCGCCCAGCTATCATCCACATTGGTCTCCAGCTCCCACTGATTCTGTGCTCGGAGAAACTAAGATGGAACTTACGGAAAGCAAACTGGCGTCTGTTCAGTGATCTTACCAACAAATCTATTCCTAAATTCCAATTAACTCTATCCCCTCTGAAGATTCCTACAGGCGCTTCTGCCAAGCCATCTTCAAAGCAACTTCCCAAGCCATTCCTCGTGGGAGACGTGCTAACTATACGCCTTGTCTTGATGCTGAATGCAAGCAACTACTAAAGCAGTATGATGAGTCGGGGGACCCAGATGTGGCTGACCATCTCATTGCCTCCCTGGATGCAGCACGCCAAGCCCACTGGCAACAACTCACGGAAAGTCTGAACTTCACCCACTCAAGTAGGAAGGCCTGGAAGCTTCTTCACAGACTGGGTGCCGGTAGCCAACCCCCTCCCGTCTCCCATCCTCCCGTATCTCCAAACTCAGTGGCCAGTCACCTAACTCAAGTTGGACGTCCTAAGATCGACCCAGTCTGGAAAAGAGAAATTTCCCATGAGTGGTCATCCCACTTCCGGTTATCTTGTCCATCTCCAAAAATCTCTCCCTTTACACTGTCTGAACTGGAAGACGCTTTGAAGGGGGTTAAACCGGGAACAGCTGCTGGCTATGATAACATCACCCCAGAACTCATTCTTAACCTGGGCCCCGTGGCAAAGAAGTGGCTCGCTTCATTCCTGTCCCACATCTTGGAATCTGAGTCTATGCCCAAAGTTTGGCGTTGTGCGAAGATTCCCACCACCAAAAGACTGTGACCCATCCCTCCCACCCACTCCCAACCCCCACTGGCCCAGGAAGCTGCATGTCTACCCCTCACCACAGGGTTTTTACTTTGGTGCCCTACTTACAATTTAGTCAGGTCCTGCTTTTAGTTTCCCTTTCAGATCTTCTTACTCAACTTCTGTTGATGAGTGGAATCATCCCATACTCATCTTTATCTTTCTGACTTAGCTCACTTAACATAATTCCTTCTAGCTCTGTCCAAGATGGGTCAGAGAAGGTGGGTTCATTGTTCTTGATAGCTGCATAGTATTCCATTGTGTATATATACCAAAGCTTTCTCAGCCACTCATCTGTTGTTGGGCACCTGGGTTGCTTCCAGGTTTTAGCTATTATGAATTGTGCTGCTATGAACATAGGAGTACACACCTCTTTTTGGTTGGGTGTTATAGAGTCCTTGGGGTATAAGCCCAGGAGAGGAATTACTTGATCATATGGAAGGTCCATGTCTAGCCTTCTGAGACTTTTCCAGACTACTCTCCACAGAGGCTGTACCAATTTACATTCCCAACAGCAATGTAAAAGGGTTCCTCTGTCCCCACATCCTCTCCAGCATTTGTTGCTGCTGTCCTTTTTGATGTATGCCATTCTTACAGGAGTGAGGTGGTATCTTAATGTTGTCTTAATTTGCATTTATCTGACAATCAGTGACCTAGAGCAGTTTTTCATATGTTTGTTAGCCTTTTGGATCTCCTCTGAGGTGAATGTTTTGTTCATATCCTCTGCCCATTTTTGGATGGGGTCATTTGCTTTTTTGGTGCTAAGTTTGCTGAGTTTTTTGTTTGTTTGTTTGTTTTTTACCAGAGCACTACTCAGCTCTGGCTTATGGTGGTGAGGGGGATTGAACCTGGAACTTGATGAAGCCTTTGTCATGAGAGTCTGTTTGCGTAACCATTATACTACCTACCCCCACCTGCTGAGCTATTTATATATTTTGGTGATTAGTTTCTTGTCTGATGTATGGCATATGAAGATCTCCCATTCTGTGAGGGATCTCTTTGTTTGTTTAATAGTTTCTTTGGATGTGCAGAAGCTTTTCAATTTGATGTAGTCCCATTGATTTGTTTCTGCTTTAGTCTTCCTTGCAATTGGATTTGATTCATCAAAGATGTCCTTGAGGTGTAGGTGGGAAACTGTTTTACCAATGTTTTCCTCTAAGTATTTGATTGTTTCTGCTCTAACATCCAGGTCTTTGATCCATTTGGAGTTGATTTTTATTTCTGGTGGTATAAAGTGGTTCAATTTCATTCTTCTGCATGTTACAACCCAGTTTCCCAGCACCATTTATTGAAGGGAGCCTCCTTTTTCCACTTAATGCTTTGCACCCCCTTATCAAAGATTAGATGTCCATAGGTGTGAGGATTTATTTCTGGGCTTTCAATTCTGTTCCACTGGTCTGTGTGCCTATTTTTGTTCCAGTACCATGCTGTTTTGATGATGATGGCTTTATAATGTAGTTTAAGGTCTGGGAGTGTGATGGCTCCATTTCTGTTTCTTTTCCTCAAGATGGTTTTGGCAATTCTAGGTGTTTCCATGTTCCAGATAAATGATTGTAGTGTTCCAGATAAATTATTGTAGTGATTGATGGGTATTGTATTAAATTTGGCTATGGGGAGAATATTCATTTTGATAATATTTATTCTTCCAATCCATGAGCATGGGATATCTTTCCATTTCTTGGTATCAGTTTCTATTTCCTTGAGTAGCGACTCATAGTTTTCAGTATACAAATCTTTCATTTCTTTGGTCAACTTTATTCCTAGGTATTTGATTGATTTTGCTGAAACAGTAAATGGGAGTGATTTCTGGATGTCTTCTTCTTCAGATTCAGTGTTTGCATAAAGAAATGCCACTGATTTGTGTACATTGATTTTTTAGCCTGATACCTTGCTATATTGCCTAATAACTTCCAGTAATTTTCTACTGGATTCTTTAGGTTTTTCTATGTGTACTATCATATCATCTGCACATAGTGAGAGCTTGACTTCTTCCCTTCCAATCTGTATTCCTTTGATTTCTTTCTCTTGCCTGATTGCTATGGCAAGAACTTCCAATACTATGTTGAAGAGTAATGGTGACAGTGGACAGCCCTGTCTAGTCCCTTATCTGAGGGGGAATGCTTTAAGCTTCTGTCCATTGAGTATGATCCTGGCTGTAGGTTTGCTATATATAGATTCCACTATCTTGAGGAATTTCCCATCTATTCCCATTTTTTGTACAGTTTTGAGCATGAATGGGTATTGGATTTTGTCAAAGGCTTTCTCTGCATCTATTGAGATAATCATGTGGTTTTTGGCTTTGCTTTTATTGATGTGGTGAATGACACTGATTGACTTACGGATGTTGAACCAGCCTTGCATTCCTGGGATGAATCCCACTTGGTCATGATGAACAATTTTTTTGATATGCTGTTGTATCCAGTTGGCCAAGATCTTGTTTAATATTTTGGCATCTATGTTCATCAGAGATATTGGTCTGTAGTTTTCCTTTTTTGTTGTGTCCCTCTCTTCTTTTGGTATCAGGGTGATCTACAACTATTTTCTTTACCAAGAAGTATCTTTCACCTTCAAACATGCTAAAATAATGATAAAGTTTCTAGAAGTAAAATGAATGAAACAAATGAATTAGAAGAACTCACGTAAATTAAGCATTACTATAAATATGTATGATGAGACTTCTGGATCAAAATTTAACCTACATAATATTATAACTTCTATTTACTAGATTTATAATGAACTGACACTTTATTGGTATCATTATAAGGCTATACATAGTTCACAAATGTGCAAAATTAAAGAACTATACAGGGGCTGGGTGATGGTGCACCTGGTTGAGAACACATATTACAATGTTCAAGGACCTGGGTTCAATCACCCAGCCCCCACCTGCAGAGAGAAAGCTTTGCAAGTGGTGAAGCAGTGTTGCAGGTGTCTTTCTGCCTCTCTCATTCTCTATCTTCCCCATCCTCTTGATTTCTAGCTGTTACTAATTAGTTAATAAATAAAGATATTAAAATATTTTTAAAGAACCATAGAAATTTTATTGTAATTTCCCTCATTATTTAACCCATAACAGTACCTTGTCCCCTTTGATTGACAGGCCTTGCAATCCTTGTGATCCAATTGGTCCTTCAGAAGCTTTTTCACCCTGAAAGTATATGAGAGAGAGAAATCAAGATTTTCAGTGTTTAAACATTTAATATATCCAAATTCATTGTTCACTACAAATGAATGATTCTAACCTCCAAATTTGTAGCTTGCGGTGGTCTGGTGTCGGGCTGCACCGTGGAGAAGAGAGCGGACGTCCAGAGCAAAGGGGTACACAAATCTTTATTATAGGATGGGGGGAGGTTTGGTTCAGACCACGTGGAGCCAGCCAGCAATGGCCGACCACGGGGGGAGAGCAGGGAGCGAGACCTCAGAGAGGGAGAGCTGAGAGCCCAGAGAGAGAGAGGGGAGGGGTGAGGGGGCTTTTTATTGGGCGACAACCAGGGGTGATGTGTAGGACCAGGATTGGTTGAAAGGGGGCACTCTAGGATTTAGCAGGGCATAGAAAATCCTGGGGGCAGAGACTGCATCAGAATAACTCCTCAGCAACATCTCCTCCTATCCCTTTATATCTAAATGGACACAGTAAAGAAAAATGGAGCATTCTTAAATGTTTTAGAGGAATGCCATGCTCAGGTGGGAAGATGTAGGACTTTCTGTGGAGGAGGGAAGGCTTAAATGGCTGCCAACCTTGTGAGATTTATGCGTCCTCCTGTGCTCAACCCCTCTTTAGAGAGAGAGACTTACCTGGAGAGACTCATCTCATAGGTTTAAGCGCAGCCTGCTCAACCATCTCTTCACAATATCTCTACATCTTTTCTATCTTTCTATCTAGTAATTGCATAAGATGTACAAAGTCTGTAAAAGACTATCATGGGGCAGAAACCTTTTGGGCATAAGCCTAAATGATATAACAAAGCAGGAAGGGACAAGTAGGGGAGAAGTAAAAGCCAGTGTGGTGTGAAGGGAAGGATTGGTGTGTAAAGGAACATTCCCTGTTTGGGTGGGGAAAGGGGCAAGGGTACATAATGAGGGGGAGGCGGGAGGCATGACCCACCAAACAGAGGGGATATTTGGCATTGTATAGTCCTCAAGGCAACAGTCTGTAAAGTCTATGAATTACTCAGGATCAGTCTATGAAAAACCAGCAGCGTGAAGGGAAATAAGCTGCTTCAAAATTGTGTAAAATGTATATAGGGTATGTCAGAAAGTCCGATACAAGTCTCAGTCCGAAGTAGATGGCTAGGGGAAGAATTGGCAGGGGATGCAACGCTGCATGAGGGAGGTCAGCCGCTGGAATGTTGCTCTTTTGTAGATAGCTAGCTGGAACTGCCAACACGTAACAAGCAGGTCAGAAGCAGGAACGGTAACCAGGCATGAAGAAAGTTCTGTCCTTGGAGTTTGTGTATCAGGTTCTTCAGATCGCGTTGAGTGGCATCTAGGGTTTCGGGGGGTGTGCCATGATAGTCGTGCCATCTAGTGAGTGATGTCAGGGTGTGCAGGGGTTCAGATGGTTTTTCCGGGATTCCTGTGAAAGAAACACAAACAATCTGCTTCTCGTGGTTAATTTGAACTTGTAACAAGTTATAGGTTTGTTATAGTTGATACCTCGATGATTATAATTGGTTTAGAATCTCTTTATGATTTTATTTAAAGGTCATCTAATGTGACCTCCTGTAGCAGCCTCTACCGCAGGATCTTGAGACCAATTTTAGCTAAAATATGTATTTTAAACAGACTCAAATTGCTTAGAGAGTTAACGCATATTCGTGACAATGATTTTAACATTTACAGTGCCAGATTGATGCCAGATCTGTTGTGGATTAATTTCCACAAGATAGTTTACAGGGCACCTTTGGGGGCCCTTCAAAGGTGTTTTGTATATAAAATTTATATAGTTTAGTTTTGGGAATGAATAGTCACGTTGAACATTTAGACTTTTACCTAAATAGTAAGTTACCTTAACAATTAATTTTTACCTTGTCTGGTAAAAGTGTAGCTGTAGGGTTACACTTCTGACCGTTAAGTTAGTGTTACCAAACTTGAGACATACCCATAAACATTTAGTTATAACAAACTGGAGGAAAAAGAACTTTTGTTATAAAAACACATTATTTAAAAACAAATTTAAATCTGTCATTAGTCACACAGTTTAAGACTAAACACTTACATATATACCAAAACTATATATAAAATTCAAAAGAGGGAGAAAGAAAAAAAAATTTTGGAATGTTTCTGGACGTCTCCAGAAACTTTGGCTGCGTCCAGCATTTTTATATAAAGCCAATTACCTTTTAGAGTACTCCAAGCAGATGGGTCATGCAAAAAAAAAAATTGTCATTTAACACACTCACTCACAAAAACAACTGGCCAGTTATAACATAAGACATACAGGGAAAGGGTAGGAGAGAGGTCTCTGTGAGCCAGATTTTGCAGGTTCTGCCATGTCGTACTACGGGTCCTGGGATGTATCCTGCATCTGGTCCTCTTGTAGTATTTCTTGTTCTTCAGGAATAACAGTGCCATCCTGCGGGTATTGTCGGACATGGCGGGCAGGAACCCAGACAGGTTTAGAGAAATTTTGAGGGAAAATGCATGCGAAACCCCTTCCCATGGTCAATAATGGGTCAGGCCCTTTCCAAACTTTATCGAGTGGGTCTCTCCATTTGACCTTAATAGATGGGAGGGTAGATGGTGTTTGCCAGTGAAGAATAATAGGGGGTAAGGTCGAGTTATTGTAAATATTAAAGAGATTTAACGTACTTAAGGCTTTTGCTAGCTGGATATTGGGGGGATATGTTCCTCCTTTATCTTTATTTAGTTGAGCCTTCAGAGTTTGATGGGCCCTCTCGACAATGCCTTGTCCCTGTGGATTGTAGGGAATGCCCGTGGTATGAGTAATATTCCAGAGGGAACAAAAATCTTTAAATTGTTTGCTTGTAAACATAGGTGAATTGTCTGTTTTCAAAAATAATGGGACCCCCATAATGGCAAAACAAGAGAGCATATGGCTTACAAGCTTTTTAGCACTTTCTCCTGTCTGAGCTGTAGCCCACATAAATTTAGAAAAGGTATCAATTGAGACAAACACATATTTTCGTTTGCCAAAGTTTGGTATGTGGGTGACATCAATTTGCCAAATAGCATTAGCTTTTAAACCTCGGGGGTTAACTCCAAGGGTCTGGATAGCAGGTGTCTTTATGAGACTTACACAAGAAGAGCATGTAGCGAGGATATGTTTTAACTGTGATACAGGAACATCAGGGAATCGAGCTTGAAGGCCTTTAAGATTAACATGGGTTAGAGAGTGAAAATTAGCAGGATCAGAGACAGAGACTGGGAAAGTTCCTGTGGAGGCAAGGCAGTCAACTGCAGCATTCCCTTTGGACAGGGAACCAGGAAGAGGGCTGTGGGAACGAAGGTGTTGAATATACAGTGGTTGGGTTCGAGAAGAGAGCATAGAGGCGATTTGAATCAAGAGAGGGGAAAGTGGGTTGTCATCAATTTTCACATAAGAACGAGCAAGCCATGGAAGTAAGTTAACAGTATACACACTGACAGAAAAAAGGTTGAAGGATTCTGGTACAGCTTTTAGTGCAAGAAAAACAGCATAAAGTTCTTTGTACTGAGGGGAATTATCAGGAAGCTCAGTAAAGAGAGGTTTAGGAGATTGTTTGTCTGGGTAATATATAAGGGCAGCAGCTCCCCTTTTTCTGCCATCAGTAAAGATTGTAGGAGCAGAGGGAATGGGATCCCGAGAGAAAAGTTTAGGTGCTAGTAGAGGCAGAAGAGGTAAAGAAGCTATCAATTTATTGGAAGGAAAATGGTTATCTATTTGTCCTGGAAACCCCAAGAAGCTTATGGCAAAGCGGGAATGATGGCGTATAAGCCACTCTGTATCTGTAAGAGAAAAGGGCAGAATGATTAAATCCGGTTCTTTCCCTAAGACCTGCACAGACCTATTTCTCCCTTGGCGAACCATGAATGCTAATGCGTCTATCTCAGTGAGGAGTCTTGGAGCTCCTCCTACTGGCGTGTGAAGCCATTCGAGAACCCCATGGTCTTGCCACAGTGCCCCTACTACTGTGGGGGTGGAGTTGAAGATTAGAAGGTTTACTGGAGAGGAGGGGGAGAATCGAACAAGGTGCATGTCCTGGAGGGCCTGGTTAACCCTTTCCAGTGCCAAGGAGGCCTCAGGAGTTAACTTACATTTTGAAGAGGGCTGTTTGTTTCCTTTCGACAGGTCAAACAGTGGTTGGAGGCAGCTTGTAGGCAGATAGAGATACTGCCTAAGCCAATTTAAATTTCCTAGAAAACTTTGTAAAGAAGCAAGAGTAAGGTTAGAAGGGAAGGTAACATTAGGTTTTAAGGGACGAATTTGCGTTAGAGAAATCTCTGAACCTAGGAAGGATATTGGAGGGATTAGCTGTATCTTCTCAGGGGCTACATTAAGGCCGCTTTTCTTTAATGCAGGAATGAGAAAATCACGTAAGGCATAGAGATCTGTATCTGATTTTCCCCATATTAAAATATCATCTGTATAATGAAAAATATTAAGGCCCTTATGAATATATGGACAAGGGCAGATTTAACAGCCTCCTGACAAATTGTAGGACTATTGGCCATACCCTGGGGCAGCACCACCCATTCAAATCTATCAGCAGGGCTGGCATTATTAATAGACAGAACAGAGAAGGCAAAACGTTTACAATCTCGCGGATGCAAGGGGATAGAGAAAAAACAATCTTGTATATCAATAGCTATGATTGGAATTCCCATGGGAATTGCAGAAGCAAGAGGCAAACCCCTTTGCGGGGAGCCCCAGACCTGCATGGTTTTATTTACTGCACGGAGATCTTGAAGGAGGCGCCATTTTCAGGCACCATTTTAATCACATTTTCAGGCGCTTTTTAATCACAAAGACAGGAGTATTCCATGGGCTTCGAGAATGACGAATGTGTCCCAAGGACAACTGCTCTTGGACGAGCTCTTTTAAAATTTTTAGCTTATCCCTAGGTAAAGGCCACTGTTCCACCCAGACAGGCTCTTTAGAAAGCCAGCTTAAGCGGGGTGTTTGGCTACGAACAGTGGCATTTAGTATTGGGGGTGCTGAATAGACCTGGTATCGCGGGAATGAGTTTTACGCTCTGCAGAGGCGTCTGTGGATATCCTAACATTAAGACATTCCAGAAGATCCCTGCCCAGTAAGTTGGTATTAATATTAGCTACCAAAGGGCGGAAGTGTCCAGTAGAACCTTCTGGGTCTTCCCACATAAGCGAGTCTCGTGTGCAAAATGCTCTCGTCATCCCTCCTATTCCATTTAAACTGGGTCCAGGGATAAGTTCCCAATCTTGGGGAACCTCTTCTTGCCTTAAAATCGTCTTTGCTGCCCCCGTGTCAATCAAAAATTTAAAAGGAATATTGCCAATCTTTACTGTCATAGAAGGGTGACCTTGTTCTAAAACAGGAGTGGTCCACAAAATCTCAGGCCCCGAATTTGTACCATTCAGGGGCGAACCATCTTTATGAAATTGGGACCAACAATCTCTCTTCCAATGAAACCCCTTACGACATTTTGGACAAACAGTACGTGGTCTCTGGCTCCCTGACTGAAAGCGGGGTTGCTATGGCTGGAGGCGTGGTTTCCCTGACTGGAGGCGTGGTCGCAACTTATCAGGACATTGGTTACGCCAATGTCCTTGGCGACCGCACTGAAAGCAGGCCCCGTTTTGCTTACGTGGGGCAACTGCATAGACCTGCGTCATAGCGGGTGCCCCATAATTGCCTGATGTAAGTTCCTGTGTCGCTAGAATCCAATTATCTGGGTGTAGGTGTTTAAGATTAAGGCATACCTGTCGGAATTGTGGTGTCATGCCTTCCCAGACAATAGAGCGCAGGAGTAGTTTGCGGACGTCAGGATTATAAACCTTTCTCTCTAAGCTTCTCTTCACCCTTGAGATGAAGCTCGCCAATGACTCATCAGAGCCTTGGTGAAAAGAGTTAATGGGAGATGATGGATCTACATCAGGTGTGGTCACCCTTTCCCATGCTTGTGTTGCACAGATGCGTACCTGTTCAAAATAACCGGTTGGAAACCTGGCTTCTGCCTGCTGAGCTCCAGATTCATAAGCTCCTGCTCCAAACAAAGCATCAGAATTCCATTCTACCTGTTTGTTACTATTTTCCTGCGATTGCCTAGAGCACTCATCGCGGAAACATGCCTGCCACTGAAGATAGAGTGGGTCTGGGAGTGCAGCACGAGCCAGATCTTTCCAGTCTTGTGGTGTATTTAAATGCTGGTAAAAGCTTCTCAAGACAGACTTGGTCCATGGAGAATGCATTCCGTCCTCCCTGACTGCTTGTCTGAGTGTCCCAATAGCTTCAGAGGAATATGGCTGCCACAGCTGAGGGTTTTGTTTAGAAGGGGCCAATTTTACCAGAAATGTGTGGATTTGGTCCGATGGCACGGGAGAGGGAGCTACAGAAGTGGAAAGTTCAGTAGAAACTGCTGTAGTGGCTGCAGGGGAGACTAAACGCATATCTACGGGGACAGAGCTCCCGGGGTGGACTGCACATGGTTTAAAATCCTTAAATGCTGAAAAAAATCCTTTAGCTCTCGTATCTCAGCCACTAGGTCCCTTAATGGTGACGTATCAGCAGGGGGCGTGGTCAGGGACGAGGAAGCCTCAGGCGGAGCTGAAACCGCGGCAGCAGGGGCCGGGGGTGGGGTCAGGAAAACGGAAGCTGCAGGCGGAGCTGAAACCGGAATGGCAGGGGCAGGGGCGGGGTTCAGGAACGCAGAAGCTGCAGGTGGAGCTGAAACCGGGACGGCAGGGGCAGGGGCGGGGTTCAGGAATGCAGAAGCTGCAGGCGGAGCTGAAACCGCGGCGGCAGGGGCTGGGGGCGGAGCTGAAACCGGGACAGCAGGGGCAGGGGCGGGGTTCAGAAACGCAGAAGCTGCAGGCGGAGCTGAAACCAGGGCGGCAGGGGCCGGGGGCGGAGCTCAGTCGGTAGAGCATGAGACTCTTAATCTCAGGGTCGTGGGTTCGTGCCCCACGTTGGGCGCCAGATGTTGTTGCGGTGGTCTGGTGTCGGGCTGCACCGCGGAGAAGAGAGCGGACGTCCAGAGCAAAGGGGTACACAAATCTTTATTATAGGATGGGGGGGAGGTTTGGTTCAGACCACGTGGAGCCAGCCAGCAATGGCCGACCACGGGGGGAGAGTAGGGAGCGAGACCTCAAAGAGGGAGAGCCGAGAGCCCAGAGAGAGAGAGAGGGGTGGGGTGAGGGGGTTTTTTATGGGCGACAACCAGGGGTGACATGTAGGGCCAGGAGTGGTTGAAAGGGGGCACTCTAGGATTTAGCGGGGCATAGAAAATCCTGGGGGCGGAGACTGCATCAGAATAACTCCTCAGCAACATCAACAGAGTCCCAAAACCTAGATATACACCAGGTTCCGTGAGATAGAGCGTATGTTCACATGTATCCATAAACTAGAACAAAATATATACCTGAAAGCAGTAGTACACTAGAGTTTACAGTGAGTACCCCCCAACACTTCCTCTCCACTATTCCAACTTTTGGGTCCATGATTCTTCAACTATTTGTTTGGCTTTGTATATTAACTCTCTTTTCACTCACCAGATTCCAGATGCCATCAGGATGCCAGCCAGGCTTCCCTGGACTGAAGACCCCACCAATATGTCCTGGAGCTCTGCTTCCACAGAGACACACCCTATTAGGGAAAAAGAGAGGCAGACTGGGAGTATGGGCCAACCAGTCAATGCCCATGTTCAGCGGGGAAGCAATTACAGAAGCCAGACCTTCCACCATCTACAACCCACAATGACCCTGGGTCCATACTCCCAGAGGGATAGAGAATAGGAAAGTTATTGAGGAGGGGATGGGATATGGAGATTGGGTGGTGGGAATTGTGTGGAATTGTACCCCCCCATCCTATAATTTTGTTAATGTCTCCTTTCTTAAATAAATTTAAAAAAAAAGAATTATCTGGAAGTGAGGGACCTGTTCACTCACATAGAAGAATTCACTGAATCAATCTCCCATTTATTTCCTAATCATTGTTACAGCTTGATCCATCACAAAATGGAAAATTGTCTCTCAGGGGCCAGGTGGTGGCATACCTGATTGAGTACACACGTTACAGTGCACAAGGACTCAGGTTCAAGACCCCAGTCCCCACCTGCAAGAGGAAAGCTTCACAAGTGGTGAAGCAGGCTTCAGGTGTCTCTCTGTCTCTCTATCACCCCTTCCCTCTTGATTTCTGGCTGTCTATCCAATAAAGAAATAGACGATTTTTAAAAATAACCTGCATGACAAGAAAAAAAATGTCTTTCATAGTATGAACTAATTCTTCTTAGAATTTAATAACTTATTAAACATATTAAAATTCATTCATAGTGGCTCGGTATTTGCCCACCTGGATTAGTGCACATGCTATAATGCACAAGGACCTGGATTTAAGCCACCAGTCCCCACCTAAAAGGGGGAAGTTTCGCAAGTGGTGAGGCAGGAGTGCAGGTGTCTCTCTATCTCTCTGCTCTCTATCTCCTCCTCCTCTCTCAAGTTCTCTCTGTCTCTATGCAGAATAAATAATGAAATAAATATATATTTAAAAATTCATTCAGAATGTATAAACATCATGGAACATTTAGATTTGAAAGAATACATGGAAGATCTTCTTGGATAAGCTTCTATAGTTACTGAACTTAATCACAATATAATGCAATCAGAAACCTGTATAAAAATATCATGTAATAAATTTAAAGTAGCATTCATTTAATAAGTTTATTTGACCCTAGAGTAAAATTCACCCCCCAGAAAGAGCAAAGAAACAGGGAGATGGACTATTATGTCTCTTATTTCCTATAGTTTATTCACTTACTTCTTACGTCACTGCAAAGTAATCACGAGTAGAACATGAAGAAAACTATTGGTTTTCCTGCTTGGTGTAGAAAAATGTTCTGATTGTTTTCACAGGATATAATAGCATGCACCTGCTTCACAGGCGGTAAAGTAGGTCTGCAGGTGTCTATCTTCCCCCCCCATCTTCCTCTCCTCTCTCCATTTCTCTCTGTCCTATCCAACAACAATGACATGAATAACAAAAATTTAAAAATTATTTAAAAAATAATAGCATGCACCTGATCCTAAAGCAACGACAGCAATAATATGTTTTGTCTTGTCTTTTTTTTCTTTGACGCTATAGAGAGTAATGCAGAGCTGTGGGCTACTATGAATAAGAATATATTGCAAAGAGACATCTGGAGGCGGGGTTACGAGTAGCAGCAGATCTGTATCTCTCCTCTCCTGGATCAACTAGGAATACCAAAAGAGACCACCTGGGACTGAAACAAGACAGGACTAGAATGACTACAGGAACCCACCAAATCACTGGTGAGTGCAAACACACGTGGCTGGTGACAGAGAGGAGCCTAGGGAGAGACTAAGCGGTAACAGTCCAACAGTCTTATCAGTTGAGACACCACCTCCAGTCTGTTCTACCAACAAGGGGACAGCTGAAGGGAGGAGAGGACTCCCTGGAGACTCACCAAGTGCAACCCTGAGTCTCCATTGCTACTGCCCTCAGAATCTGGAGTAGCTGCAGGGAGGGACACCAGAGGAAAGAGATCCAACCAGGAAATTCAGAAGACCTATACCTCAGTGGCATAGCTGTGGGGCTGTGAAAGTCTCTTTGCATAACCACCAGACTATCTCTGCCACATCCTGCCTTATCTCTTGGTTAGGAGTCAGTGATTAAGCTAAGAAGCCTACTTATCGTTAGAAGCCCTCAGGCTCCCATAGCCTACAGAGAAGAAAAAAAATTTTAAAAGAGGCTTTTAAATCACTGAGCTCCAACTCAGGGATTAAAGTACTATTGAAACAACTGTTGACTTCCACCACTATGAAGCCTTTAATTACCTTACTTAGACACAAGTCAATCCAGGAAATAGTGATAAGTAATTTGAAAAGTACTAAGAGAGGGAACTCATAACATAATATATGAAATGGGTAAACCAACAAGAAGAAATATTGGAGAAACTAACCAGGACAACAGTCCAGCTAAAAGCCCCCCAAAGGGTGAAGCACAAAATAACGAGTTCAACATCCAAACATTAGCTAAGGAAATAATCACAGGAGTGAGTAAAGAGTTTGAAAGAATTGTAATCAGAAATACAGGAACAACAAATGAGACTCTAGAAGAAAACACTATCTCAAGGTTATTAGAAAGCTGTGGTCTTCTCAGACCACAATGGAATTAAACTAACACTTAACAATCACCAAAATATTAGCAATAGTCCCAAAATGTGGCAGCTCAACAGTATACTTCTTAACAACCTCTGGGTCAAAGAGGAAATAAAGGAAGAAATCAAAATGTTTCGAGACTTCAATGAAAATGAAGACACAAGCTATCAAAATATTTGGGACACAGCTAAGGCAGTACTGAGAGGGAAGTTCATAGCTATACAAGCACACATTAGGAAACAAGAAAAAGCACAAATAAACAGCCTGATTGCACATTTTAAAGACCTAGAAGAAGAATAACAAAGGAACCCTAAGGCAACCAGAAGGACAGAAATCACTAAAGTTAGGGCAGAAATAAATAACATTGAGAATAAGAAAACCATACAAAAGATCAAAGAAAGTAAATGTTGGTTCTTCGAAAGAATGAACAAAATCGACAAACCTTTAGCCAGACTCACAAAACAAAAAAGGGAGAAGACCCAAATAAATCAGATCATAAATGAAAGAGGAGCTGTCACAACAGACACTGCAGAAATTCAACATATCATGCAAGGTTTCTATGAACAACTATATGCCACCAAGCTAGAGAACCTGGAAGAAATGAATGATTTCCTAGATACCTACCAACTTCCAAAACTAAGTAAAGAGGAAGTGGATAACATGAACAGGCCCATCACAGCTAATGAAATTGAAACAGTTATCAAAAATCTTCCCCAAAATAAAAGTCCTGGACCAGATGGTTTTACAAATGAATTCTACAAAACCTTCAAAGAAGAACTAATACCTCTACTTTTAAGTCTTCCAGAAGATTGAAGACACTGGAATACTCCCTGCTAGCTTCTATGAAGCCAATATCACCCTGATACCAAAAGCAGACAGGTACAACCAAAAAAGAAAACTACAGACCAATATCTCTGATGAACATAGATGCAAAAATATTGAACAAAATTCTAGCCAACTGGATACAGCAGTATATCAAAAAGATTGTTCATCATGACCAAGTGGGGTTTATCCCAGGCATTCAAGGTTGGTTTAATATACGTAAATCAATCAATGTGACCCACCACATCAACAAAAGCAAGACCAAAAACCACATGGTCATATCAATAGATGCAGAGAAAGCCTTTGACAAAATACAACATCCCATTGTGATCAAAACACTACAAAAAATGGGAATAGATGGAAAATTCCTGAAGATAGTGGAGTCTATATATAGCAAACCTACAGCCAACATCATACTCAATGGTGATAAACTGGAAGCATTTCCACTCAGATCAGGGCTGCCCACATTCACCATTACTATTCAACATAGTGTTGGAAGTTCTTGCCATAGCAATCAGGCAGGAGCAAGAAATTAAAGGGATACAGATTGGAAGAGAAGAAGTCAAACTCTCCCTATTTGCAGATGACATGATAGTATACACGGAAAACCCTAAGGAATCCAGCAAGAAGCTTTTAGAAATCATCAGGCAATACAGTAAGGTATCAGGCTACAAAATTAACATTCAAAAGTCAGTGGCATTCCTCTATGCAAACACTAAGCTAGAAGAAATTGAAATCCAGAAATCAATTCCTTTTACTATAGCAACAAAAACAATAAAATATCTAGGAGTAGGGAGTCGGGCGGTGGCGCAATGGGTTAAGCGCACGTGGCGCAAAGCACAGGGACCGGCGTAAGGATCCCGGTTCGAGCCACCGGCTCCCCACCTGCAGGGGAGTTGCTTCACGGGCGGTGAATCAGGTCTGCAGGTGTCTATCTTTCTCTCCCCTCTCTCTCTGTCTTCCCCTCCTCTCTCCATTTCTCTCTGTCCTATCCAACAACAAAGCAACATTAACAATGGCAATAATAACCACAACGAGGCTGCAACAACTAGGGCAACAAAAAGTGGGAAAAATGGCCTCCAGGAGTGGTGGATTCATGGTCCAGGCACCGAGCCCAGCAATAACCCTGGAGGAAAAAAAAATTTTAAAAAAAAATAAATAAATAATCTAGGAGTAAACCTAACCAAAAAAGTGAAAGCGTGTGGAATGACAACCCTTCAGCTTCATTACTCGGGTGAGACCTTTCCTTTTATAGTACACTCTAATTTCATCTCAGGTGGTTCACTTTCTAACAAAGTACCAAAACCTAGATGTACACCAGTTTCTGTAAGAGAGAGCTTATGTTCACACGTATTCATAAACTACTGCAAAATATATACCTGAAAGCAGAAGTACACTACAGTTTGCAGTGAGTACCTCCCTAACACTTCCTATCCACTATTCCAAGCTTTGGGTCCATGATTGCTCAACAATTTGTTTGGCTTTGTATATTAACTCTCTTTTCAATCACCAGGTTCCAGATGCCATCAGGATGCTAGCCAGGCTTCCCTGGATTGAAGACCCCACCAATGTGTCCTGGAGCTCAGCTTCCCGAGAGACCCACCCTACTAGGGAAAGAGAGAGGCAGCCTGGGTGTATGGACCGACCAGTCAACGCCCATGTTCAGCGGGGAAGCAATTACAGAAGCCAGACCTTCTACCTTCTGCAACCCACAATGACCCTGGGTCCATGCTCCCAGAGGGATAGAGAATGGGAAAGCTATCAGGGGAGGGGGTGGGATATGGAGATTTGGTGGTGGGAATTATGTGGAGTTGTACCCCTCCTACCCTATGGTTTTGTTAATTAATCCTTTCTTAAATTAAAAAAAAATTTTTTAAAGTGAAAGACTTGTATACTGAAAATTATGAGTCACTACTCAAGGAAATTGAAAAAGACACAAAGAAGTGGAAAGATATTCCATGTTCATGGGTTGGTAGAATTAACATCATCAAAATGAATATACTACCCAGAGCCATATACAAATTTAACGCTATCCCCATCAAGATCCCAAGCACATTTTTTAGGAGAATAGAACAAATACTACGAATGTTTATCTGGAATCAGAAAAGACCTAGAATTTCCAACACAATCTTGAGAAAAAAGAACAGAACTCAAGGCCTCACACTCCCAGATCTCAAACTGTATTATAGGGCCATTGTCATCAAAACTGCTTGGTACTGGAACATAAATACACACATTGACCAGTAGAATAGAATTGAGAGCCCAGAAGTGAGGCCCCACACCTATGGACATCTAATCTTTGACAAAGGGGCTCAGACTATTAAATGGGGAAAGCAGAGTCTCTTCAACAAATGGTGTTGGAAACAATGGGTTGAAACATGCAGAATGAAACTGAACCACTGTATTTCACCAAATACAAAAGTAAATTCCAAGTGGATCAAGGACTTGGATGTTAGACCACAAACTATCAGATACTTAGAAGAAAATATTGGCAGAACTCTTTTCCGCATAAATTTTAAGGTCATCTTCAATGAAACGAATCCAATTACAAAGAAGACAAAGGCAAATATAAACCTCTGGGTCTACATCAAATTAAAAAGCTTCTTCACAGCAAAAGAAACCACTACCCAAACCAAGAGACCCCTCACAGAATGGGAGAAGATATTTACATGCCATACATCAGACAAGAGTTTAATAACCAACATATATAAAGAGCTTGCCAAACTCAACAACAAGACAACAAACAACCCCATCCAAAAATGGGGGGAGGACATGGACAGAATATCCACCACAGAAGAGATACAAAAAGCCAAGAAACACATGAAAAAATGCTCCAAGTCTCTGATTGTCAGAGAAATGCAAATAAAGACAACAATGAGATACCACTTCACTCCTGTGAGAATGTCATACATCAGAAAAGGTAGCAGCAGCAAATGCTGGAGAGATTGTGGGGTCAAAGGAACCCTCCTACACTGCTGGTGGGAATGTAAATTGGTCCAACCTCTGTGGAGAACAGTCTGGAGAACTCTCACAAGACTAGAAATGGACATACCCTCTGATCCTGCAATTTCTCTCCTGGGCATATATCCTAAGGAACCTAACATATCCATCCAAAAAGATTTGTGTACATATATGCTCTTGGCAGCACAATTTGTAATAGCCAAAACCTGGAAGCAACCCAGGTGTCCAACAACAGATGAGTGGCTGAGCAAGTTGTGGTATATATACACGATGGAATACTACTCAGCTGTAAAAAATGGTGACTTGACCGTTTTCAGCCGATCTTGGATAGACCTTGAAAAAATCATGTTGAGTGAAATAAGTCAGAAATAGAAGGATGAATATGGGATGATCTCACTCTCAGGCAGAAGTTGAAAAACAAGATCAGAAATGAAAACAGAAGTGGAACCTGAAATGGAATTGGCATATTGTACCAAAGTAAAAGACTCTGGGGTGGGTGGGTGGGGAGAAAACAGGTCCAGGAAGGATTCAGAGGACCTAGTGGGGGTTGTATTGTTACATGGGAAACTGCGGAATGTTATGCATGTACAAACTATTTTTCTTACTGTTGAATGTAAAACATTAATTCCCCAATTTAAAAAAAAGTGGAGGGAAAAAAGAAGAGAAAACAAAAGTAGAACCTGAACTGGAGTTGGTGTATTGCACCAAAGTAAAAGACTCTGAGGGGAGAGCACAGGTCCAAGAAGGATGACAGAGGACCTAGTAGGGGTTGTATTGTTATATGAAAAACTGAGAAATTTTATGCATGTATTGTATTTAATTATTGCATTTACTATTGAACGCAAAATATTAATCCTCCAGTAAAAAAAGAATATATTGCATTGTATTTTTTTCTTTATAATGTAGAAGTATGTTGAAATTGTAGCTAAAACGTGGCCTACAATATACTGTTTTGCCAACTCATGTCACATGTTTGTTTATCTTAAAAAAATAACCTTGGATATTTGAACTTGCCAGATTATTTAGGCTATATATAATCAGAACTTTCTTTTATGTCAGTAAAGTTCAAGAAACTGTTCTAAAACCTTTTGGAGAGCCAGGCAGTGAGTGGTACATCCAGTTGAATTCATGTGTTATCAAATACAAGAGCCCACGTTCAAGCTCTAAGTCCCCATCTGCAGGGGTGGAGGCAAGTTTCATGAGTGGTGAAGCAGTGTTACATCTTTCTCTCTTTTTCTTCATCTGTCTTCCACTTCCCTCTAAATTTCTCTTTGTTCTATGAATTCAAAAGAAAAGAAAAGGGGGCCAAGAGGTGGCACATATGGTATGATGCGCAAGTACTGGCTTAAGGATCGCCACTGCTCCCCGTTTGAGCCCCCTGCTCCCTACTTACAGGGGGGTTGCTTCACAGGTGGTGAAACAGGTCTGCAGGTGTCTTTCTGTACCTCTCTCTGCCTTCCCCTCCTCTCTTGATATCTCTCTGTCCTATCCAACAACAATGACAGCAATAACAACAACGATAAACAAAGGCAATAAAAGGGAAAAAATAGCCACCAGGAGCAGTGAATTCCTATTGCTGGCACCAAGCCCCAGTGATAACCCTGGAGGCAAATAAAAGAAAGAAAGAAAGGAAGGAAGGAAGGAAGGAAGGAAGGAAGGAAGGAAGGAAGGAAGGAAGGAAGGAAAGAAGGAAGGAAGGAAGGAAGGAGAGAAGAGAAAAGGAGAGAAAAGAAAGGGAAAAGTAGTGGATTCCTAATGCAGACATTGATCCACCAAAACTTGAGAGAAAGAGAGGGTAGGAAGAAGGGAGATAGTGAGGGAGGGTTAAGAATAGAGAGAAAGGGTTGTCTGGGAGGTGGCGTAGTGGATAAAGCATTGGGCTCTAAAGCATGAAGTCCTGAGTTCAATCCCTGGCAGCACATGTACCAGAGTAATGTCTGGTTCTTTCTCTCTCTCCTCCTATTATTCTGATAAACAAAATATTTTTAAAAAAAGAATAGAGAGAAGGGAAGGAAGGAAAGAAGGGAGAGAGGGAGGAAAGTCTGCTGTTTAAAAGATTTTAAAAATTTTTGTAAAGTATTGCCAAATTACTAGACTTTCCAGAGAATGTTTGCTTAATCAAGGATATTATTAATGTCCTCATTATCCAACATGCTACTTCCATTTATTACAAAATTGAGAAAGTATAGGTTAACAATAGTTATAGTAGTCTCTTTTGAAATTCAACCCAACCAACTTAAAAAGAGGTATATTTAGCTTATGTGGAATACATATGAAATATTAATTTTAGCTAATTGATCCCCCCATTGAGATTCAGGATTTCCCACAGATAATTGGATATTGATCATGGAAAAAATTATTGAAGTGAGAATTTAGAACATGAGACCATAATCTTTTGTGGCATTGTCTAGAGAAGGATGTAGTTTTCAATGCTTTCATTAATGATTAATTTCTTCACATTTAGTCTTGTGAAGAAATCACTGCACACATTTTTCAAAGCATTGACCTCTGTCTGCTTGTGTTTCCATGTCTCTCCTGATAAATTTTATTGATCTGACAAAATGAGTAAAGTGAAAAGTCTGAGACACTTAGAAGCTGCTTGGATGTCTCTGGGCAGTATTTTAAATATATGTGTGTGTTTAGGAAAGACTATAAAAGAGATCAGTCTTCAAAATGTATCCATATATATTCTCAAGTTCTGTCATGACTGTGCCCAGTTTCATATAAAATTATTTCTGCAGGGAAGGAGAAACAGTATAATGGTCCTGCAAAAAGACTTTCATGCCTGAGGCTCTAAAGTCCCAAGTTCAGTCCCCAGCATTACCATAGACCAGAGCTGAGCTGTGGTCTGGTTTAAATAAGTAAAAAAAAAAATTAAGGAAAGAAAAAGAAAATTATTCCCTCTGTGGTTTTTGGCAATGGTGCCATCATTTGTGAGTAAATATCCTAGACTATCTTAGCTCCTTGTTCAAATGCAGGTTGCTGTCTTCTTCTTGATTTTTGTAAATACAGCTTATTGGAACACAGTCATACCCATTAATTTATTTATACATTGCATATGGTCACTTTCATACTATTTTCCAACCTGGAAAGTGTTTGCCAACACTTGGTTTAAAGGAACTTTAACTTCAAGAATTATGTGTAGAAATCATGAACAAATTGAAATTTTCAATTTCCCTGTAAAAAGTTCACTTTGCATACCATTTTGTTCCTCACAGTTTGAAGTACAATCCCCCCTCCACCATTATCTCCATTTCTTATTATACTGATAGTGATACTGTTATACTATGATACTGATAGTGATACTATTATAGAATGGTTCATAAATCTATTTCTTGTCTATGGTCCACAAAACAAAGCTGAGAGTAAAGGTTTACTAGCCCCCTGATTGATAACAACTTTGGGGACTTAACAATGCTATTACTGGAGCCAGGCAGTGGCAGATCTGTTTAAGCCCACACATTACATTGTTCAAGGACCCTTGTCCCCACCTGCATTGAGGAACCTTCACAAGTGGTGAAACAGGGCTGCAGAAGTCTTTCTGTCTCTTTCCCTCTCTATTTCTCCTTCCCCTCTCAATTTCTCTCTGTCCCTATCCAATAATAACAAATAAACATTTTAAAAATACTATTACTGTGGTTTTATTGGCTACTAAACTGAGAAAATTTTTTTCTATACCACATGTGGCAATTATATGAAGTAGAAGTTTGTCAGTTACACATTTATAGTTGCAAAAATCATTATAATTTTATATTAAGGATAAGTGTACCTATTCCTAACCGAGTAAGATGAAGATGATGGAAATAAATTTCTGATAATTGGTCACATATTTAAAAGTGTAACTGATGACCACAAAAGACAAAACACAAACCAATACCCAAACAAAAAGACCCCTCACAGAATGGGAGAAGATCTTTACATGCCATACATCAGATAAGAGGCTAATAACCAGTATAATAAAGAGCTAGACAAATTCAACAACAAGAAAACAAATGACCTCATCCAAAAATGGGGGGAGGACATGGACAGAATATTCACCACAGAAGAGATACAAAAAGGCGAGAAACACATGAAAAACGCTCCAAGTCTCTGATTGTCAGAGAAATGCAAATAAAGACAACAATGAGATACCACTTCACTCCTGTGAGAGTGTCATACATCAGAAAAGGTAGCAGCAGCAAATGCTGGAGAAATTGTGGGGTCAAAGGAACCCTACTGCACTGTTAGTGGGAATATAAATTGGTCCAGCCTCTATGGAGAGCAGTCTGGAGAATTCTCACAAGGCTAGAAATGGACCTACCCTATGATCCTGCAATTGCTCTCCTGGGGATATATATCCTAAAGAACCCAACACAGCCATCCAAAAAGATCTGTGTACACCTATCTTCTTAGCAGCACAATTTGTAATAGCCAAAACCTGGAAGCAACCCAGGTGTCCAAAAACAGATGAGTGGCTGAGCAAGTTGTGGTATACATACACAATGGAATACTGCTCAGCTAATTAAAAATGGTGATTTCACCATTTTCAGCCCACCTTGGATGGAGCTTCAAAAATTCATGTTAAGTGAAATATGTCAGAAACAGAAGGATGAATATGGGATGATCTTACTCTCAGGCAGAAGTTGAAAAACAAGATCCGAAGAAAAAATACAAGTAGAACCTGAACTGGAGTTGGTGTATTGCACCAAAGTAAGAGTTTGGTGTCGGGGGGAGGGGGAGTATAGGTCCAAAAAGTATGACAGAGGGCCTAGTTGGAGTTGTATTGTTATGTGGAAAACTAAGAAATGTAATGTACAAACTATTGTATTTACTGTTGAATGTAAAACATTAATTTCCCAATAAATAATTTTCTTTAAAAAATGGTGACTTCACTGTTTTCAGCCCATCTTGGATGGAGCTTGAAAAAATCATGTTAAGTGAAATAATTCAGAAATGGAAAGGTGAATATGGGATGATCTCACTCTCAGGAAGAAGCTAAAAACAAAATCAGAAGAAAAAACACGAGTAGAACCTGGACTGGAATTGGCATATTGTACCAAAGGAAAAGACTCTGGGGTGGGTTGGGGTGAGAGTACAGATCCTGGAAAAGGATGACAGAGGACCTAGTAGGGGTTGCATTGTTATGTGGAAAATTAAGAAATGTTATGCATGTACAAACTTTTGTATTTACTATGAAATGTAAAAAATTAATCTCCCAATAAAGAAATTTAAAAAAAAAAGTCAAAACACATTCTCTAAAACAGAAGATACTGTTACCTTTGGTCCTGGAACTCCTTCCCCCGGCATGCCTCTCTCTCCTGGTGCTCCCTCAGGCCCATGGGGACCCTGGTTAAAATAAGATGGAGAGAAAATCAGGGAGGGGGAAGAAATAATAGAAGGAAGGGAGAATGAAGAAAGGAGAAAGGAAGAAAGAACATGGTTATATTTCAGTTTGCATGGGCATGAAGTTTGCAATGAAAATTCTTTGAGTAAAGCTTATACCAACCAGTCTGTCAATATATAGAATCACAAGGCTGTGAAGAATAGTGTTATCATTGTGTTAAACACTGGTTTCATTTTATTCACATAAGATGTCCTAAAATTAGAGTGAAATGAAAATTAAGTGGTGCCTCCAAATAGGGATTAGGAAATAAATCCTAGGAAGAAAGACGGAAAAATATAGAACTATAGGGCCTAAAGAAGGGTATAGGGGTATTTCCTATTTAATTAATTATTGATTTATTTCTTCACAAATTGTCTGCAAACTTTTTTAAAGCATTGAGTTCTGTTTACATGTGTTTACATTTGTATCCAGATAAATTCGACCTTAAACGTGAATTTGCTCAAAAGCTGGTTGAATCCACTGGAGCTTTATGTGCAAATTCTCTCTGTAGAATAATTATGGTGACACCTGGTTTTTCATCTCAGTAATTAAAATCGAGAAGTTCATGTGCTCTGACTAGTGCTCAGAAAAATATTTGGAAAAGTGAGACTATCTCCCATGAAGAAAAAGAAAAAAAAAAAAATGGTCTTAAACTTTAAAGTGGATTGGCAGAAAACATACTAATTGAAAAGTAAAAGTCAACAGTAAGAGATTCACATAAGACAGAAATTTTATATTTATTTACTTAGTTAGTTCATTTGTTTCTGGCACTTCTAATAGACCTGAGAGGTTTGTTAGATCACCATGTTGCCCAGAAGTTCCAAAACCAGCACATTGCAAGTACTCTGAATGATCCTGGACTCAATGTGCAGTAACTCTGAATAATTTAATACTTTCCTCCCTAAGCCTGGTAGTAAGCAAGAGTACAACAGGGTCTGGAAGATAGTTCACTCAATGCAACACACACTTTATCATGCATGAGGACCCAGGGTTGAGCTCACCATAAAGGAGCACCTCCATAAAGATAGCTTTGCCAAAAGTGGAACGGCACTATAGTGTCTCTTCTCTCTGCCAATGCCTCCTTCTCTCTCTCTCTCTCTCTCTCTCCCTCTGTTCTAAAAATAAAAAAAAAGTATGCTGAGAGGGATGGTATCATGCAATCACAGAGCCCCCAAGGATAACCCTGACAGCAAAACAAATCAATAAAAAATGATGTAGCATAATACCAATCAGTGACTGATCACAGCTATGAATATATAATTAAACTAATTGTATCCCATGATTAATTTTTCTGCTTTTCCTCAATAAGTGTAAAAGACAATTTTCCAGCATGAATGCATAGTCAGTTTAATATAGTTTAATATTTTATTAAATTAATGTTTAATATTTAAACACATAATTCACTTTAAATTTTTATGCCTATGAGAAACCTACTTATAACAATCTAAGTCTTAAACAAAGTATTAATGTCTGTGACAGGGAGTTAGGCAGTAGCACAGTGGGCTAAGCGCAGCGCAAGGGCTGGAGTAAGGATCCCAGTTCAAGCCCCCAGCTCCCCACCCTGCAGGGGAGTCGCTTCATAGGCGGTGAAGCAGATCTGAGGTGTCTATCTTTCTCTCCCCTCTCTGTCTTTCCCTCCTTTCTCCATTTCTCTCTGTCCTAACAACGATGACATCAATAACAACAATAAAAATAATCACAACAATAAAAAAACAACAAAGGCAACAAAAGGGAAAATAAATGAATATTTTTTAAAAAGCCAAAAATATATATCTGTGACAGCTTATGTTAGAGTAATTGGCTAGGGAAAAGTAAATATGAGCATGAAAACTGGACTGCAAATGAAATGAACAAACACCTAACTAATATTATTTATTTTAATTTTTTAATCAACTCATTCCTCCCCAATTAAAAATAGCAGAAGTCTATGTTATATGCAAAGAAATTTCTTTCCAGTTCATTCTTTTTTTTTAATTCATTCAACAAATATTTACCAATTATCTGGTAAGAAAACAAACAAACAAACAAAACCACCATAGTAGAACAGCAGGCTTCCTTTTGCCGTCTCATGGAGTTTGTGGTCTTATATGAGAATTGAATATAGACCTTGCTGGTTTTGGACTGCAATTCAAGTCTCAGTCCTGCTATGTATTAACATATGATCTTAAACAATTTAATATCCTCAGATCAGCAGCCCCAACAGAATGATAACAGTGGTACCTATCTTATTCACAAGTATTAAAGATTAAGTTGGGGAGAGGTAAAGTTCTTACATGCCAAGCTAACAATAAATATCTGTTCTCACTATCAGAATCATTTTACTGGAGTCTTAAAATTACTAGGAATATTCTTTCATGTAAGTTTATACAAATAAGGTATAAACTTACATGAGTATAGAGACTTCTATAACCAGAATGAATAACTAATATTAAACACTGTGGAGGGAGTCGTGATCCACAGAATTAGTACTGAACCTTCTCTCTGTCTCAGCCTTTTAGGATAGAACTGCCAAAATGATAGTAAAAGTAAAACCTTTGAGAAGCCACGAGTCCCATACTACTGGTAACAGAGTTAATGCTCCTGAAAAAAAATCATTTAAAAGTATTAAGGAATAAGTGATCCAAAATTTAATTACTAAGAATTGTCAGAGTAATATGGTAGTTCCCTTATTCAGAGTTCAGTTTCCTTTGGGCATGATGAACTAAGGGCCAAAATATCTACAATAAGCTATTACAAGAGACCACATTCATATTTTTTATTGTAGATTACTGATAGAGTAGCTCTTATTTATTATTAGTTATTGTTGGTACTCTCTTATCATGCCTAATCTTTAAATTAAAATACATTAGTGGAAAATATATTATGGGCTTATATGTATATGAAAACTATAATACACAGAGAGAGAGAGAGAGAGTTTGGTACCATCTGTGGCTTCAATTTTGCATTGGGATTTTGAAACATATATCCTGGAGATAAGGAAAAACTATTGTATTCTATATAATATGTATACTCTCAAAATTTCCAGTAAAACAGTCAAGAGAAAAAGAAAATAGTTAACCAGAAGAGAGAAGGGCAGGCACTTGAACTAAATTTTTGAGTAAATCAGTCCCAACAGATAACTTTTAAAAGACAAAAATGCTTCTATAAAAACTTACATTACCCTTTCCAAAAAAAACCATGAGAATCAATTACAACCATGATACTTTATTTTATTTGTAATAAGCACTAAAAAAATTAGTGCAGGAACCTAATTATCAGTTAACAAACTCAAATCAGTGAAATGTTTTATTTAAGATACTAGCATTGAGATAAAATATAATTATTCATCATCATTTTCTTTACTAATCTCAGTATTGAGAATAAATTAAAATTGGTTTCAATTTTAATACATTTTATTAAAATAAATATGTTAAATAAACAAAATTATACATAATATTTAAATAGTAGCATCTATTCTATGTTTATCTTCAAAGCAATTATATTTCTATTGGAGAGTAGGGGAATGTTTTCTGATTGCACTGTGAATATTCATGCTCAATAAAAACACCCAAAGAATTTGAATCAATTTCTTTTTCATTAATGAACCCTCTCTTAAGCTAGTTATATATCTCTAATATAAAACTAGTGGTGATCATAAAATTAAAGGTGCTAGCTGGGATATTAATAAAGAAATTAATTTTTTAAAAAAAGTCAATGTATCCTGGAACTCCACCTCCCAAGACTCCTACATCACCAAGGAAAGAGAAATAGGCTGAGGGTATGAATTGACCTATCACCACCCATGTCCAGCAGAGAAGAAATTACAGTAGCCAGACCTTCCACCTTCTGCACCCCATAAAGATCTTTGGTCCATATTCCCAGTGAGATGAAGAATAAGGAAGCTCCCAATGGAGGGGATAGGATACAGATCTCTGGCGGTGGGAATTTTATGGAACTGTACCACTCTTATCCCACAATCTTATCAATCATTATTAAATCACTAATTAAAAAAAGTCAAAAAGTATCAGTTTTGAGTCTGATCTCCAAAGAAATTTTGGCATATGAGTATCCACACTTTCTTGGACAAACTTATTAATCTGGTAAGAGAGAGTACATTGCAAGCCATACTTATATACATAAAGATATGTGTAATGAATAGTAACACTTAAACCTTATTTGCTTATTTATTATCAGTTGTTGTCCAATCAACTATGTTAACCAGAGAGATTATGAGAACAATTCTTGCCTTTGTTATTCTTTTTTTAATTTTTTTATTGGGGAATTAATGTTTTACATTCAACAGTAAGTACAATAGTTTGTACATGCATAACATTCCCCAGTTTCCCATATAACAATACAACCCCCACTAAGTCCTCTGAATCCTTCTTGGACCTATATTCTCCCCACCCACCCACTTGCTACTTACTGGCTGACCCGGCTCACCAACTCCAACTGGGCCTGGAGCACCTGTTCTTCCTTCCTGGCCTCTTTCTCCCTAATAAATAAAAAGAATTAAATGAAATTTTTAGTCCTTAAATACAGAAGAAGCATAACACAAAATACGCTGGCAATTTCAGCACAGGGAAGTAGCAAAATATTCAGGCTTTACATCCATAAACTTGTTTTTTTTTTAAACTCTAGAGAAGTAGAAACAACTGGGGCAGGTGGTGGCACACCTAGTTAAGCGCACACATTACAATGCACTAGGACCCAGGTTCAAGTTCATGGTCCCTACCTCCATGGGGAAGCTTCACAAGTGGTGAAGCAGAGCTTGCTGTAGGTGTCTCTCAGTCTCTCTTCCTCTCTGTCTCCTCTTCCCTCTCAGTTTCTCTGACTCTATGTTATAATAAATAAATAATTTTTAAAAGATAGTAGAAATAACTTGAATTCAATTGAAGATGTCACCCTAAAATGCCTATCTACCTTTCTTGTATAAGTTCAATATAACATTTCCAACAACCAGAAACTACTGTGTTGTAAATCAGTACCAACAGATCATTGAGGAAGGCAGTATAGGACTGCATGGTATTTGTTTGGATGACTAAGAGGACCAAGCTAGCAATTCTCCAAGCATTTTTGTTCCATGTCCACTCACCAACGTCCAAGAATGTCATCCTTAACTCATCTGTACTATTTTCTATTCCACCCCTCCTTTCAGCTCTTTTTCAGACTTGCTCTTTTACAAAAGAAAAAAATCTTTTGTAATCACTCTACCAATATAAAGTTTACCTTCCCTGGAGTTTCCATGCCCTTATTTCTTAAATGCCATCCCCACTGACACTTGATTACACTAGAAGTGTAAAGTTTTGTACTGTTTCCATCCTACCTCAAAGTCTTATTATTCCAGTAAGATAGAATGGCCATTTAACATAAGTACTCTGGTTGCCTTAAAGGAGATGTAATAGATAAAGCACTGTACACTCAAGCATGAGGTCCTAAGTTCAGTCCTTTGCATTGCGTATGCCAAAGTTCTGCTCTGATTCTCTCACTCTCTCTCCTCCTTGTCTTTCTCTCTCAAATAAATAAATAAAATTTTAATAAAGAAGTACTTCTTTTCTATCGCATCCTATATGATAAGAGCATCCCAACGTCTGTGGTGTTGTAGTCTTTTAGTTTCCTAAAGTCTTTCTGTCAGCATTTACTTATTTAGCATCATTCTCTTTCCAGTTTATATTCCTCTATGCTTATTAAAGTGAGTATATGCCAGTTAGTAGATGTATCATGTGCCAATAACATTTTTTCATGTTAACAGTTAAACTTAATACAAATTCAATAGAACTCTGTGTGTGTTAGAAATAGGGTGGGTTTGGGAGATCAGGAAAATTATTTTTAATATTTATTGACTTATTATTGGGTTGAGACAGAAATTGGGAGGGAGAGATAGAGAGGGAAAGAAACAGAAAGACACCGGCAGCCCGGCTTCACCATTTATGAAGCATTCCTCCTGCAAGTGGGGACCAGGGGCTTGAACCTGGGTCCTTGCACATTGTAATGTGTGCACTTAGCCAGGAGCGCTACCACCTGGCCCCTAAACGCAGATTTTTTTCTTTTCAAATTTTTTTATTTCAACCAAATAAAAAATATTTACTATTCTTGTGGTAAATACCAGGATGCTTTTCTTTACAAAATCTAGGCTATGTGTGATTCTGCAGGAAATCTCCTTGAATCTGTAAGAATAAAGTTAAGCAGAATTCAAATCACAGTTCCTCCGATCCCCACAATGAATTCAATAGTTGTTAGTGATCAAAGAAATAAGTATCTTTACCTTAATACCTTGCTGTCCAATACCAGGTGCTCCTGGAGGACCATAAGGACCAGGAGGACCTGGTTCACCCTAGGGGAAGAAACAGGGATATGTTAAGTCAACTCAATAGTTCTTCTTGAGCTCTTAAATGTATACAGATGCAATAGAAATTTGAGGGTTACAACAAAACCAAGTACACAATCACTGCCCTTAATTGCATATATTCCACTTGGAAATACAGCAAAAACCTAAGTCCAATTATGTACTAGACATTGGAAGTCACAGTATATAGTGCCTGCAAAAGTGTTTCAATTTTATTTTTAAAAATCAAGATAAACTAAATATAACAATGATGGATATATGACAGTAAACCCAATCTGGATTATATTTGCCTTTAGTACCAATTTGGCTATAAAATATTACCAAAATATATTTTATGGAATACTTTTACCAAAAGCATAAAAATGTAAAGAATCCATAATTGTTATTAACTCATTAATTTATTCATTCACATTCATTGGTTCACTTATTCATTCATTGCCTGATTAATTATGTATATGCTCTTACAGACCCCTTTGTTCCTTACTCAGGCATCACCTTCTTCTTTCTTGCTTAAAGAACCTTGATCTATTTAGGTCAGTGGGCAGTTATTCTTCTCAGTGATGTAGAATGAGTGATAATTGATATGATACAAATCTTAAAGCTTCTCCTTTGCCATTGAACAACGTAAATTGGGCCATTGGTTCCATTCAGACAAATGAGGTAGGATTTCAATGGATGCAGAGAAGCAAACTTTTGCCTCTGCCTCTTTTCTCTAGGAAAATGTGATAATGGTCTTGTTATCATGAGGCAATAGTCTCTCAGGTGAATACCAACACATGCAATGGGCAACACAGGTAAAGTATGAAAGCGACCGGCTGCTATAAAGCTCACTGAGCTACTGAGCCAGTCCTGCACCATCTACCTCCAAATATTCTGCTTACTTAAACAAGTGTTCTTATGATTCAAGCCACTATCATTGAAGTTATCTGTTTTTAGAAGTCAGAAGCATTTTCAGTCAATACATTCTTCAATGTGGCAGCCCATCATAGAATTTAGCTGTTAAAAAAATGACTTTACACTCAAACTGCATTTCACAGGTGAAAAACTTGAGTCTCACAGGGGTTATCTGCCCTCACATCCTCACTATCATGCAGAAGAATGTGACCTGTTAGGTCTCTAAAGTTTCTGATCCTGCGGGATATTAATAGAGGAAAGCAGAGTGACTGGTTTACAGTTTTCTTCTTTAGAATGGTAATTTTTTGTTTATCAAAATTATGGATCCTCAATATAGAAAACTTGTCATCTACTGAATATACATACAAATGTTTAAATCATCTATTTCTTTCTAGTTATATATGTGTCATATGTATATACAGATATATATATAGATATACATGTAAGATGTCTAAATACTCTTATGTTTGAGTTTATTAATACTTTCTATCACTTAGCAAATTTCATTCAGCAAACAATTTTTCTCTTTATCCTTGTTGTATTTACCAACAATAAAATGGCATAAGAAATTGAGACTGGCTTCCCAGATTGCTAGAAAAGAATAAAGAAATATTCTGGGGCCAGGTAGTGGCATACCTGGTTAAGTGTGCATACTATCTACCATATGCAAGAACACGAGTTTGACCCATAGGACCCCCAGTGGGGGTGAAGCATCACGAAAGGTGAAATAGGTATTGCAAATGTCCCTCTTTCTCTTTCTCCCTCTCTATCTCACCCTGATATCTCAAATTCTCTCTATCCTATCTAATAAAGAAACAAAATGGCTTCACAGAGCAGCAGATTCACTGTGCAGTCTCCAAGCCCAGAAATAACCCTGGAGGTTATGTAAAAAGAAAAGGGAGAGGGGAGGGGGGAGAGGAGAGAGGGGAGAGGGGAGAGGGGAGAGGGGAGAGGGGAGAGGGAGAGAGAGAGAGAGAAAGGAAAGAAGGAAGGAAGGAAGGAAGGAAGGAAGGAAGGAAGGAAGGAAGGAAGGAAGGAAGGAAGGAAGGAAGGAAAGAAAGAAAGAAGAAAAAGAAAGAAAATTTCACTATTAAAACCTCAATTCACCTTGGAGGCTTGATTTTAGAGATGACTGAATAACTAGAACACTGTCCATTGATATGGCAGAGGCATTACTTTAAAGAATTATGTTGAGGGTCCAGGTGGTAGTGCACCTAGTTGAGTGCACATGTTACAGTGCGCAAGGACCTGGTTTCAAGCCCCCGGTCCCCACCTGCAGGGGAAAAGCTTCACAAGTGGTGGGGCAGGGCTGCCGGTATCTCTGTCTCTCTCCCTCTCTATCTCCCCCTTCCTTCTCAATTTCTGGCTGTTTCTATCCAAACAATAAATAAAGATAATAAGAAAAAAATTTTTTAAAAAGAATTATATTGACATCTTGCAAAGGAAAAAAGAAATAAGAGGAAGGGGTGGACAGTGATGCACATATTACCATGTGCAAGAGACAGGTTCAAACCTCTCTTTAACCTGCAGGTTTGGGAGTGGGGAAGCCTCACAAGCAGTGAAGCAGTATTGCAATATTACAAGTATCTCTCTCCCTTTCACCTCTCGGTTTTTCTTTATACTGTCAATTTTTTAATGGAAAAAATATAGCCACCAGGAGAGGTGAATTCATTCAGATAGCACTGGTGGCAGTAAAAAAAATAATAATAATAAATAAATTACCTACTTCTTAAATTAGAGAGAGAGAGACAGACAGACAGAGAGAAAAGATGAAAAGATGGAGCCAAATCAGCCACCCAAATGACATGTCAAGGCTCAAGATGAAACAACACAAAGAAGACCCGTCTCGGCTGGGAGTATGGATCAACCTGTCAATGCCCATGTTCAGCGGGGAAGCAAATACAGAAGCCAGACCTTCCACCTTCTGCATCCCACAATGACCTTGGGTCCATACTCCCAGAGGTATAAAGAATAGGAAAGCTATCAGGGGAGGGGATGGGATACAGAGATCTGGTGGTGGGAATTGTGTGAAGTTGTACCCCTCTTATCCTATGGTTTTGTTAATGTCTCCTTTTTTAAATAAATTTAAAATTTTTTTTTTTAAAAAAGAACAGAGAAGCTATCAAGGGAGGAGACTGGATATGGAGCTCTGGGTGTGGGCATTGTGTGGAAATGTACCCCCTCTTATCCTATAGTCTTGTCAATATTTCCATTTTATAAATAAATTTTCAAAAATTTTAAAAAGAAGACCTGTCTCAAAATCAGTTAACTGTTCTAGTTATGGTGTTCTGGCAATTGTGTTGATTGAATTTAAAAGTTTCTTCTGGGGAGTTGGGTGGTAGTGCAGCTGGTTAAGTGCACATGGCGCAAAGTGCAAGGACTGGCAGAAGGATCCCGGTTTGAGCCCCTGGGTCCCCACCTGCAGGGGGTTGCTTCACAATCGATGAAGCAGGTCTGCAGGTGTCTGTCTTTCTCTCTCCCCCTCTCTGTCTTTCCCTCCTCTCTCCATTTCTGTCTGTCCTATCCAACAATGACAACATCAATAACAACAACAGTAACTACAACAATAAAACAAGGGCAACAAAAAGGAATAAATAAATAAATAACTTTCTTAAAAAAAAAAGTTCCTTCTGTTCCTTCTTTTAAGAACAGATCAGTCTAGGGAGTCGGGCTGTAGCACAGCGGGTTAAGCGCAGGTGGCGCAAAGCACAAGGACTGGCATAAGGATCCCAGTTCGAGCCCCGGCTCCCCACCTGCAGGGGAATTGCTTCACAGGCGGTGAAGCAGGTCTGCAGGTGTCTATCTTTCTCTCCTCCTCTCTGTCTTCCCCTCCTCTCTCCATTTCTTTCTGTCCTATCCAACAATGACAACAATAATAACTACAACAATAAAACAACAAGGGCAACAAAGGGAATAAATAAATAAAATAAATATTAAAATAAATAAATAAATAAAAAAGAACAGATCAGTCTAGCAGATAAATTGATTTGAATATATCCTTAAAAAATTTTTTAAGCAGGGACAGGGAGGTATAGAATGAGAGAGACACCACCAGTATTTATTTAAAATTCTAGATTTCTCTCATTTTTCTACATAGGTCAAATTTTCTAGTGTAACTGCTGTTCTTATTTGCATGCTTTCTCCTTGGAATGTTTCTAAGTATAATACCGTATGTAAATGTTCTTCCTAAACTTGAAGTTATTTTCTTAACTGCAAAGCTTGAGGGCTAAAGAATATACAGTTTCTTATTGATACCAAATTTTCACTTCAAGAAATCTTTTCTGTAGAACTCCTTGTGCTCTCTACTCAACTGGGAATCTAGTTGTTAGTTATACTACATATGGATATTAACTCCATCACTCAACAAATGAGCAACAAAAATTTTTGTATTACAGAGAAGTTTGAGAAATGGTCCCTGAATGCAACTTATTAACTTGAGAAATAAAAACTTCATTAAAATGAGAATAGTAGAATTGACCTGTCAACACCCATCTCCAGCAAAGAAGCAATTACAGAAGCCAGACCTCCCACCTTCTGCACCCCATAAAGATCTTTGGTCCATATTCCCAGAGGGATAAAGAATAGGGAAGCATGCTCAACAATTTGTTTGGCTTTGTATGTTAACTCTCTTTTCAATCACCAGGTTCCAGATGCCATCAGGATGCTAGCCAGGCTTCCCTGGATTGAAGACCCCACCAATGTGTCCTGGAGCTCAGCTTCCCCAGAGACACACCCTACTAGGGAAAGAGAGAGGCAGACTGGGAGTATGGACTGACCAGTCAACGCCCATGTTCAGCGGGGAAGCAATTACAGAAGCCAGACTTTCTACCTTCTGCAACCCTCAATGACCCTGGGTCCATGCTCCCAGAGGGATAGAGAATGGGAAAGCTATCAGGGGAGGGGGTGGGATATGGAGATTGGGTGGTGGGAATTGTGTGGAGTTGTACCCCTCCTACCCTATGGTTTTGTTAATTAATCCTTTCTTAAATAAAAAAAATTAAAAAAAAAAAAAGAATAGGGAAACATCCACTGAAGGGATGGGATATGGACCTCTGGTGGTGGAAATTGTGTGGAATTGTACCCCTCTTAATCGTTATTAAATCATTAATTCAAAAAAGTGGAAATAGTAGTAATAATACCTAAATTCAAGGCCTATGAG
Source organism: Erinaceus europaeus (assembly GCF_950295315.1). Taxonomy (NCBI): domain Eukaryota; kingdom Metazoa; phylum Chordata; class Mammalia; order Eulipotyphla; family Erinaceidae; genus Erinaceus; species Erinaceus europaeus. The sequence goes on along the minus strand of NC_080169.1, from coordinate 47,851,820 downwards.
ATACCTCAGCAGCAGCACAAGACTTGCATGTGAGAGGCCCAAGAGGTTTCAGGTTCAATCTTCAGTGCCATCATATACCAAAGCACAACAGTGCTCTGGTGTGTTTCATAAAATGAAATATTTTTTATTTCTAATTAATTTCCTTTATTCATGTGTGTGTGTGCGCATGTTTGCGCACGTGTGTGTGTGTGTGTGTGTGTGTGTGATATTTATGTCTTTGGTTCTGTAATGAAACAAAAACTTTGAAATATATGTCACATTTTATAGTGGATACTATATATGGGGCGGAATTTGAAGTTTTGGTTTTCTTTTTTTTCCCTCTTTTTTAAAAGATTTTGTTTATTAATGAGAATGATAGGAGGAAAGAGAGAAAGAACCAGACATGCCTCTGGCACATGTACCGTTGGAGACCTCTGGATGCTTGAGAATCTGAAGTTTTATCCACTGCGTCACCTCACAGACCACAATTTTCGGGTTTCTTTTAATATAGAAAGGCTACCCTACTTAGCACTTACCTATAGGTATGGTCTGAAACAATTAAGAGCATAGGTTGGTGACAAAGCTTCCTTTAACTAACGGTAAAGGTTTGTTTCTATCACTACCTTGAAATAAGCAAAGTAATAGAATTAAGAGAAGGAGTATTTTACCCCTGAGTCTACAGACTTAATTTAGTCTTGGTTAAGTACCAATAGCAACTAAGAAATTTCTTCTTTTTTTCTTTTTTTTTTTTTCTTTGGATTGTCTGCTCTGGAAATTTACAGTTATGTAAAGCTTATGGGGGAGTTGCTTCCACTTATTGGAATGCAGCCCCATAGCAACATATCTTGGCATTTCACTTGCTCAAATTTATTTCTTAGTAGTCTTGCATCTCAACATGAGATATGCAGACCAATACTGACCCACACATTTATCACTTTAGTCCTTTCTCTTCTATACAAAGGATCTTGTGTTGGTAAAGACAATGACTTTGAGTATAAAATATCACGGTTGGGTAAGATAGAACAGGAAGGGGAAAAAAAATCAGCACATTGTTTAGAATGATTTTCTGGGATTCCACCAAGGTAACAAAGCCCTAGTAAGACTCCAGATTTTGTTTTTGATATTATACCTGTCCCAACCCTCACCAAACAAGTACAAACACATGCACATAAAAATGTCCCTAGTACTACTTGTTATTTCTCTACTTTCTTTAAGCATCAGAGGTTTTGAAAAAAGACAGGGATATAGTTAGTGGGTCCAGAGGGGTCTGTTTATCATGATTGCTACATGACTATCAGTGTTGCTTGAGTTTGGTTGGCTGGTTTGGTTTGGTTTGGTTTGGTTTGGTTTGGTTTGGTTTGGTTGGTTTGGTTTGGTTTGGTTTTGTCATCAGGGTTTTACCACTCTGGGAAAACTTTTTGTTGATATTGTTGGTTTTTGTTTTTCTTTTCTTTTTTTTCCCCCCAGGTAGGGAGAAAGAGAGATATGAAAGAAAACACAAAAGAACTGAAGCTTCCTCCAATGCTTTGGGGGCCGGATTAGAACCTGAGTCACATTCATGGCATAGCAGGCTCAAAGGAACTTTACTGTCCCTTAACTATGAATTAGTTTGGACATGCACATAATCATGGGGAGCATCAAAAAGTCCACATTGAGCTTCAGAAATTTGTGACCCCTTAATCGGGGAATCCTGAGATTCCCAAACAGACTTGATAGGCCTAGAATTTGAATAAATCTCTCTCTCCATTGCTACCGGTCATCTCTATCAGGAACAATACAGTAGACCCCCTTTGTGGGCCGCCATAGGCCCTTGCACTCAACTTGGATCAACAGTGGTAGATGGACAACATACTCTATGCTACACCAGAGTAAGATGGGTCGATACTGAGGCAACATAGAATGTTCCTATTCATGACCACAGAATATGAGCTCAGATCTAGAGGGATGCAGAGGTCACATCAAATTGATGGGGTTTAGAGTCAACAGTATTTATACCCCTTTCCCATATTAGGGAGCTACTCTCTTCTCTGATCCAGCTTTCTGGTCCTTTTCCCAGCCATGGCATCATCTCCCCAGACAATAACTTGGATCCACCTGCATATCAGATTTCAGGCTCAGGCAAAAAAAACACTAGTATAGCTACTAGCTACAGGCCCTTTGAAATATAATTAAAATATGCCTGCTAGCTATCTACAAAATGGAGGGCCCCCTACACTTCATCTGCACTATTCCAGCCTTTAGGTCCATGATTGCTCAACAGTTTGTTTGGCTTTGTATGTTAACTCTCTTTTCAGCCACCAGGTTCCAGATCCTAACATGATGCCAACCAGATTTCCCTGGACAGACAACCCCACCAATGTGCCTTAGAGCTCTGCTTCCCCAGAGCCCTTCCCCACTAGGGAAAGAGAGAGGCAGGCTGGGAGTATGGATCAACCTGTCAATGCCTATGTTCAGCGGGCAAGCAATTACAGAAGCCAGACCTTCCACCTTCTGCATCCCACAATGATCTTGGGTCCATACTCCCAGAGGGTTAAAGAATAGGAAAGCTATCAGGGGAGAGGATGGGATACGGAGTTCTAGTGGTGGGAATTGTGTGAAGTTGTACCCCTTTTATCCTATGGTTTTGTCAATATTTCCTTTTTATAAATAAAAAATTAAAAAAGAAAAGGAAAGAAATTTGAGACCCCTATGTTATCGGTCTCAAGATAGAAGAAAACCAATATCTAATAAAACCTATTGTCGCTGTAGACTGGGAAGACAACACAATGATTATGCAAAAGACTTTCATACCTGAGGTTCTGGAGTTCCAGATTCAATCCCCAGCATAGTTGTTAAGACAGAACTGAGGAGTGTTCTGGTCTCTATCTTTCTTTCTGTAACTCTCACATTAAAAATAAAGTTTTTTTCTTTTAGAAAAAAAAAACATTGTTGCTAAATACTAAACTGACCCCTTATTTTCCTGATGTTATCAAACCAGTCTAAGAAAGAGTTTTCCCATCTTTGATGTAGAAATATAGTCTTACTTCTAAATCTGTTTTTCAGCATGCATAGAATTACAGGGATAAAATGTGGTTTTGAAATCATTTAGTCTATTTGAATACTGGCTCTATAATTTACTAATGACTTGAGTATTTTCAAGATCCTCACATGCAAACAGGATAATTATAAGCAGATATAACTTTGTAGTGTTACTTAGAAGATTCAAGATATTGTCTGCAAAGCATCTAAGTCATTACCAATCAAATAGTAGCTGATAAGTATTGATTCAGTTGTATTTCATCAGATTTTCATTGAGCAGTAACCTGGTCCTTGATACCTGGTTACATAATTATGGACATAAATCAGACTGCACCTGCAGTTTGCAGTACTTACAGTCAGGTTGGAATTATGATAAAGATATTGACAGAGCTTGTAGGATGCTGGCAAAATGTTTAATTCTATCTTAAGAAATTGGGAGATTTTCATATAGTAGAGGAGATGCTTGCTTTGAAGAAAGAAGCAGAAGTCATATCTATCTAATCCATTATGAAAGAAAAGGAAGAATCACACAGGAAAAAGGAAGCACATGAGACATAAAGTGATTTAAAGTGTTCTAGGAACAAGAGGCTCAGTTGGCTCAAGGGGCCAGGAATGAGAAAACAAATCACTGACTGGAGCAGGATTTTTCAGAGGAAACACCATACACCATATATATAAGTTTAAATTGTCAAAAAGCTGTATTAGGAAAGCCTTATATTTTACTTAACTCAATATCTAAAATATTGTTTCTAAAATTAGCATCAATATCAAGTTACTATTTTATCTTTCCATTGTTTTAATACAATGTTATTGTATTTAACACAACATATTCCAAGGCCATTTTATCATTTCTAATACTCAGCAATCACATGTGACTACTGTATTGGCCAGCACAGGTCTACAGTGATTAAAGAGACTGGTGGCTCAGACCAGAACCTTGGAGAAGCTCAACATTTAAGTGCTATATGAGTGAAAACAACAACAAGAAAAAACAGAGTCAGGAGTTAGGAAAGACAATGGCCAAGAAATAAAAAACATGCTAGCAAAAACAATCTAAAAGAAGACAAGAAAAAGTTATTTTCCAAAGGAACACAATTTCCAAAGATAGAAATGGCTTGTCTAAAACATACAAACAAACAAACAAAAACATACGGTCTTGTAAAAGAATACTTTCAAAACTTGATATTAAAAAAGAAAAAGATTAACTCAATATTCCATTCACAAACCTGCATCTTCCAACATTCTCTGTCTCAGGGAAGGAAATCATGATCCCTCTACATGTTAAATCAGAGGCTAAAATACATTCTTTCCTTTTTTGGGTAGGAGGGGAAAGAAAGGAGAAGACACAATTAGATTGACTGCCTGTTATTTGAATATAATTTGTCTGACTTTTTCAAAGTCAACTAAAAATATGAATGAGAGGTTGTTATTATAAAATTGTTCACATATAATTTGCTATTTATTGCTAATTTTTCTGACTGTATCCCAATTCTTTTTTTTTTTTTAGAATTTATTTATTCATGAGAAAGATAGGAGGAGAAAAAGGACCAGACATCACTCTGATACATGTGCTGCCAGGGATCGAACTCGAGATCTCATGGTTGAGAATCCAATGCTTTATCCACGGCATCACCTCCCAGACCACTGTATCCCAATTCTTAAACATTGGCTTTTATTTCTTTTTAGTCATTGTATTGAGGAAATGCTTATTTTATTTTTTTAAATTTTTTTATATTTATTTATTTATTTTTATTTTCCCTTTTGTTGCCCTTGTTGTTTAACATTGTTGTGGTTATTGTTGTTGTTATTGGATAGGACACAGAGAAATGGAGAGAGGAGGGGAAGACAGAGAGGGGTAGAGAAAGACAGACACCTGCAGACCTGCTTCACCGCCTGTGCAGCGACCCCCCTGCAGGTGGGGAGCCGGGGCTCAAACTGGGATCCTTATGGGGTCCTTGCACTTTGCACCACATGCGCTTAATCCGCTGAGCCACCGCCGACTCCCTGAAATGCTCATTTTCAAGTCACAGAGCAGCTGTTACACATCTCCCCAGGATAAGTGTAGGTACACCTAGAACTAATTCTTTACATTCTCACTTCCTTACCCACCAGTACCTATTAAAATGTCCCCTAAACCTCTCCCAAATCCACCCACCTACTCAATCTTCTATAATGCTTCTACAGCCAACCCTTGACTTAATATCACCTCTTACTCAGACCACAACAAAGTCCTTAATCACTTTAATTTACCTCCAGCTACCCCGACTTTACCCCCACTACTGCCAGGGCAATCTTTTGCATAGTATGGTCACAGGACCCTTCCAATTTCATTTGTTTTTTAGCTGCCTTTTCATTCAGCACCCTAACAGAATTGGCCATTATATTTCTTGCCTTGGGCTTGTTGTGTTACCTCAGGATCCTTGCAAATGCTATTTTTCTCTATCTGAGATCTTTTACTGTCAATCTTTATTCATCTTTCATATCTTATTCTAAACAGCTTGGCTCCAGTTAGTTTTCTGATCAGGTGAAACCCCTATTTAAGAGACATTGATATCATCTTTATCTTTTTGTTTTTCTTAAGCATTCACTACTGTTGTAACTTCACTTGTCTCAATGCATTGATACATCCTCTGCTAGGTTGTAGGAAAGACAGAGAATAATGTTCCTCAGGTTTGCATTCTCATTTTTTAGCTAACTGATATCATTTACTTGATAACCAATGTATTAAATACTTATGGGGGAGGGGAGATCAGGTACTATATTAGCTGTTGAGAACCACATGCATCCGAGATTTGGGAATGAAAAATCATTTGCCTTGAAGCTATTGGCTAACATCTCATTTGTTCTGGCAATCACCTCAGGTGGTCATTATCAGTTTCCTGGTGTCAAAGACAGTTAATAAGCCCATTTAGAGTCCTGGTGGGCAGGTGTACATGTAGGTCAAAACCTGTTCTACAATAAGAATCACAAGATTATTGATGATTCTTTCCTTTTAATTAGGTCCAAGACAAAAATAGCATCTAGACTTTGATATCTCTGAAGGAAAAACATTGGCACAGTTTGGCAGCTTGACTTTGAGTTTTCATTAAAAAGTTGTATGATTAATATTGTGGGAAGATTCTTCCCTTCACACTCTTATACACTGAACAGTCACAACCTTATTCAAAGCTGTTAGCCTGCAAGGAGAGCCACAAGATACATTAATGTTTTGTGGGCAGCTGGAAAACTGAAGTATTTGAGTACTCTGATCTTAAAATCCTGTATACAAAACCAAAGCAAACAAACAAATAGTCATTCCATTAGGAGGAGGGTGAACTTTAAAGTTTCCTGTTTGATTTATTATTCTACACCAGCAATCATTGGTGTATTTGAATTAACCACCTGGCTTGTTCTCCAGGTTAAAAGGAAGTACACTGTATTTCAAATCAGGATTTTCGGTGCTAAAAGTCACATTATAATGTTAGGATATTATTAACTTTTTAAGTCTGCAGTTTTAATTCTTTGGCATTTATCTCTTATTTACTTAATCTCTGCATAATAAGCTTATTAGCTACTTGAAATATATCCCTTGCACTTGGGAACCTCAAAAAATGAGATGAAAGGGCCGGAAATTTCACCTGGACAGTGCACTTGTCTTGTCATGCTTGTTACCCAGTTTCAAGCCCAGTCCCCCACCACACTGGAGGAAGCTTCAGTGCTGTGGTACCTTTCTCTGATATCTTTCTGTTTCCCCTTGATCTGAAGAAAGCAAGGAATGATGAAGTCCCATTCACAACAACAACAAAAAATTGGAATGTGAGCTTGATAGAGTTGAATAAGAAGAAATGCATTATTCAAGAATCACAGTTTTTTTTTAAAAAAATTATGGTGTAGTCCAGAATTTTGGAGAGGACTTTGTGTTTGATGTTTCCATTTATTCCTCTTAAAACATTGCTTCAGTTTATTTACTAATTTGAAATGTTGTATTCATTGTGGATGGATGGATGGATGGATGGATGGATGGATGGATGGATGAAAGTTAAATTCACTGTTTACTAACCACATCTGTTTACTAACCTAGGCCAGAAGTTTATTTCTCTGTGGATTTTCTTAGCATCTTGAAGATAAACAGAATGCAAAGTAAGATCAAGTTTCATAGGCAAAAAGGTTTTTAGTTACTTACAGAAGGGAAGAACAAAAAGAAAGCATAATATAAAACCTATAAGATATATGTGTCCTAGAATAGTATGAAGAAAAAATGGGATAATTCATCTATTAAGATAAATTGTCAAAACATTAATTCCCCAATAAAAAAATAAAAAAGATAAATTGTCATACAGTGGCAGTTTGTTTTGTTTTGTTTTGTTTTTCAGATTTTTGAGGAATAACATGTAATACTTTGCATTGGCAAAAATAAAACAGGGATATCTCATATTGCTCTTTTGGCCTTGGCACTGAAGCTCTACTGCTAAGACAAAAATGTCACAAGCTGTTTCCTGTTCATGTCACAATGAACAATTCCTCTTTCCAGAAGCACAAAGAGTGTCTTAGGAAGAACAAATTTGCATGAAATTTGGAAAGGGAATACCCTTGATGAATAACTTCTGAAAGACATTAGGAAATGGCAGAATTACTTAATGGACACCTGGAACACTCTGAGTTCTGCTGTGCATGTTTGTTCAAAACTAATTATTGTGATCTAGTCTCTGCAATTTGAAAGGCACGCTGATTTAGAGTCATCCCTCCTAACTGTCAGAAGATCATTCTATCACCAGAAGTGATTGCAACCCAAATCTCTGTAACAGATCACCAGAGGTCATAACAGAACTTTTTAAAAGTTTTTTTTTGTAATTTTTTTATTGCTTATTTATTGGAAAGACAGAAATGAGAGAGAAGGGGTGATAGAGAAGGAGACATCTGCAGCCCTGCTTCACCACTTGCAAAGCTTTCCCCCTGCCGGTGGGATTTTTCAAAGTTTTTACTCAGGAAAAGCATCATGTTCTAAGGTGCCCAGACTATTCAGTCAGGAAAGGAGAATCTCTTCAACAAATAGAAAAATTGGGTTGAAACATGCAGAAGAATGAAACAAACCACTATATTTTACCAAAAACAAAAGTAAATTCCAAATGGATGAAGGACTTGGATGTTCAACCAGAAACTATCAAATACTTAGAGGAAACATTTTAAAGACATCTCTAGTGAAACAAATCCAATTACAAAAAAGACTAAATCAAAAATAAACCAATGGGACTATATCAAATTAAAAAGCTTCTGCAAATCAAAAGAAATCACCACCCAAAAAAGAGACCTCCCACAGAATGGGAGAATATCTTTACATGCCACACATTAGACAAGAGGCTAATAACCAAAATATATAAAGAGCTCACCAAACTCAGCAACAAGAAAACCAATGACCTCATCCAAAAATGGGGAGAGGATATGAACTGAATATTCAACACAGAAGAGATCAACAAACATATGAAAAAATGCTCCAAGTCATTGATTGTCAGAGAAATGCAAATTAAGACAACAATAAGATACCACTTCCTCCTGTGAGAATGTCATACATCAGAAAAGGTAGCAGCAACAAATGCTGGGGAGGTTATGAAGACAAAGGAGCCCTCCTGCACTGCTGGTGGGAATGTAAATTGGTCCAACCTCTGTGGAGAACAGTCTGGAGAACTCTCATAAGGCTAGAAATGAATTTACCCTATGACCCTGCAATTCCTCTCTTGGTGATATATCCTAAGGAACCAAGCACACCCATCCAAAAAGCTTTGTGTATACCTATATTCATAGCAGCACAATTTGTAATAGCCAAAATCTGGAAGCAACCCAGGTGTCCAACAACAGGCTGAGCAAATTGTGGTACATATACATAATGGAATACTACTCAGCTATTAAAAATGGTGATTTCACCATTTTCAGCCCATCTTGGATGGGGCTTGAAAAAATCATGTTAAGTGAAATAAGAGAACAGCAGTTGCTATTATTACTGCCATAAATTCTGTAGATCTCTAGTCACTAATTCAATGCCATTTATTGTGTACATAATATATCTCTGAAATTTACTAAGCACTAAAAACAGCTTAAAATTAAAGAACTTGTTTTCAGCAAATGAATAGGCCTTCTTATTGGAAAATGAAACTTTATAAAGGGTTTTTCAAAAGTCTTACTCAAAGAATTTTTTTTAATTTTGTTTAGCTCTTATTTAAGGCCTCCCTATCTGTCTTGCTTGGTTATCTGTAGAATGACATTATAAGCACAGTATTGATAGTGAAGATTACATATATTTTTTCTATTATTACTATTTCATCACACCAAGGTCTCACACATCCACAAGCCCATTGCTCCTGACCAAACATTTTCATATATATATATATATATATATATATATATATATATATATATATATATATATATATATATACATAGAGATGGGGAGAGAGAAGGCAGGTCACCACAGCACCACTCTGCCATTTGTGAAGCTTCTCCTGGTGCCATCCATGATGTCCCCATGTGGTGCTAAGGACTTAAAATCAAGGCCTTAATCATAGAAAAGTGTGCACTCTATTTGGCAAACATCTCCTGTCCCTACTACACTTGATTGCTATTGGTATAACAATTACAAACTCTATTCCTTCATAAACTGTTGAGGAGGCATCCTATGTTGCGAAGAATGGTTTGAATTGCACTGCTTATCACAACACTTCAATTTCTATTGAGTTATGAAATGACTAAAAGGCAGACATAAGAAGGAAACAAATTATAGATTGTAGATAACAGGTTATATTTAACAATGCTCATTGAATAATATAATTTTAAGTGATAAAGTTATGCCACTGACTTTCTGCATATACCAGGGATTCTGTATATACAGTTACAGGTATTATGAATTTCCAAATATATGTCCTTGAAGTCCACTGAATTCTCCTTTATAAAAGCACATATCACCAAAGCTCACTAAGGGAAAGGCATCATGCCTGTTTTTAACTAGAGTATAATTACCTTATTGCCTTGGAATCCCTTTGGCCCTGGGTCTCCTGGAGGTCCACTGATGCCCTGCTCCAAGGTTAAAACCAACAATTAGGTGTATGAACAAAAAGCCAAATGGGAGTAAAATAAATGCATTGAAGTCCCAAGAGGTCTTAGTGTTAAAAATTAGATTATGTAACTCAGAGTTAAGTTGGGGTTACATGTCTGAAAAGTATCATTTAGATAAAAATCCTTGTCAATAATATTTTTATTTATTATTGAATAGAGACACAGATGAATTGAGAGGGGAGTGGGGAGATAGAGAGAAACAGAGACAGAGAGACAACTGCAGCCCTGCTTCACCACTCAGTAAGCTTTCCCCCTTCAGGGGGAGACCAAGGGCTTGAACTTGGGTCCTAGAGCAATCTAATGTGAGTGCTTAACCGGGTGCACCACTGCCTGGCCCTCCCAAGCAACTTTCTAATATATATTAAAATACATATTATAATATAGAGATATATACAATATAAATATATAATATATTCATATATTTTAAATATAAATTTTATATATTTGAAATATAAATATATATTAAAATATATTTATATATAATATACATGTATTAGAGTTTATTTATAAAAATAATGGACTATTTTATACCTTTTTTGAAATTTACCATATCTTGCCTCTGGAAATATTCTATACTGTTTTTCAGGTTTGATTAAATCTTCATTCTCAGAGGGGGCTACAATGGAGTCATTAAATATTTTAATATCACATACCCTTAGAAGTCACCTTTCCAGGACAGAACATCCAGGAAAGTTTCTCAAGAGGAACCCTGCACCACATGGACTTCTCATGGAACATTTGTACCCAGGAAACAAACTGGGGAAGGGGTATGATTCATGGATCCTCTTACAAGAACTGACAACTCATAAGCAATTTTTTTTATTATTATTTATTTTTTATTTAAGAAAGGATTAATTAACAAAACCATAGGGTAGGAGGGGTACAACTCCACACAATTCCCACCGCCCAATCTCCATATCCCACCCCCTCCCCCGATAGCTTTCCCATTCTCTATCCCTCTGGGAGCATGGACCCAGGGTCATTGAGGGTTGCAGAAGGTAGAAGGTCTGGCTTCTGTAATTGCTTCCTCGCTGAACATGGGCGTTGACTGCACTTAAACTGAGAAAGTACATATTAATGAGGTCTTTTTCTTTCCTTTTCAAAGCTGGTGTTTTCATCCTTTTTCCAAATCACAACCATATATAAATCAGAGCTTACAGTGTAGTAATCAGAGTTGCCACCCTGCCTTGGCACAATGTAAAGGAGATGATCATGTACTAAAATGCTCTCTAGGAAATTTTTTTAAAAGGCAGACTTTTCAGTAGAATTTATGAAATACTGAAATAAACTCTTCACACACACCCTTCCTCAATTACAATTTGATAATATTCTTAGACTAGAAGGGAAAAAAACAAACTGATTCAAATTACTTCCCGAAATACATAGGATATAAGTAATTTAAATAAATATCTGAAGGGGCGTGTGGTGATGTACCTAGTGAGCACACATGTTACAATGTGCAATGACCTGGGTTTAATCCCCGGCTGCCACCTGCAGGGGGAAAGCTTTGACAGTGGTGAAGCAGGGCTGCAGATGTCTCTGTCTCTCTCCTTGTCTATCACCCCCTTCCCTCTCGATTTCTGGCTGTCTTTATCCAATAAATAAATAAAGATAATTAAAATATTTTAAATAAATAACAAAAAAACATGAGCTCACTATAGTAATAGAACACTGAAAATACTACATATTGAATAAAATCCACAGATCTTCCAACTATATAGCCACCACAATGAAAAGATAGTTACATCCTTTTATGTACTTTTAGTGTATCTGTCTTTTAAACTTTTTTTTTTTAACTAAGTAGACTCTTCACTAACTAAACTCACTTGTGTGTATCTTCAGGAAACCTCAATTAGTCGTTTAAAACATAGAAGCAATTTTTGTTTGTTTCATGTTGTATGCTTCACAATGGTTTGGTCTCGCTCTCCCCCCACTAGGAGATTGTGGTTTAGCCCTGCTAGTTTCGCAGGCCGCTTGTCCCCACCCCAAGGAACCCCTACAGAGTTACAGAGTTCTTGGCACAGCCCTGTGAGGAGAAGGATGCAGGAGAGATCTGTGTGGTGATTAGTTTGGGTTAGTTTATGAATCGTTCCTGAATAAAGAAATACAGCTTCCCGGCCCAGCCGTGTGTCCTCAAGTCTCTGTCTCTGTCTACCGCCGCGAAGCTAGCCCAGCCTGCTGGAGCCCCCGAACTTTAACAACAGTTTCAGTTTTAGAATCACCTGGGAATCTAGTGATGCCTGACTCTAGTCCCTGGAGATTTTGTGAATTGATAGATGGTGCTAGGGAACAAAAGATTTAAAAGAGCCCAGTTTTTGCCTCCTTACCTGAAGACCTCTGGGTCCCTTTGATCCATATGGTCCTGGAGATCCCTGTGAAATAAATTGAATGGTTAAAGTGCTCTAAATATGCAATGTTTTTACCTAGGGAATGTGTTCTCTGTAATTTAGGCCAGTCTTTCAAAGGTATCCAACTATCAACGTCAACAAATTCACTGTTAGTGAAATGATCAAAATTAATAAGCAAGGTAAGGATCAAACTTTCCAGTTCATGCAAACACATTTCAGAAGTAAGTCTCTTTCACCATATTGGCATTTTGATTAAACTAAAGGATTTACTTGTTAATATGCCTTAAAAATAGTAAATTTGCCCCACTAGAGTAAGATTAAACTAAAGGATTTACTTGTTAATATGCCTTAAAAATAGTAAATTTGCCCCACTAGAGTAAGATTGAAACAGGCTGGGAGTATGGATCAACCTGCCAATGCCCAGGTCCGGTGGAGAAACACCTACAAAAACCAGAACTCCACCTTCTGCACCCCATAATGATCCTGGGTCCATGCTCCCAGAAGAAGAACAGGAAAGCTTCCAGTGGATGGGGATGGGATACAGAACTCTGGTGGTTAGAATTGTGTGGAATTGTACCCCTTTTATCCTATGGTCTTGTCTATCATTGTTAAATCAATAATAAAAAAAATAGGGGGTCGGGAGGCAGGGCAGCGGGTTAAGCGCACATGGCACCAAGTGCAGGGGTGTAAGGATCCAGGTTCAAGCCCCCAGCTCCCCACCTGCAGGGGAGTCACTTCACCGGCGGTGAAGCAGGTCTGCAGGTGTCTGTCTTTCTCTCCCCCTCTCTGTCTTCCCCTCCTCTCTCCATCTCTCTCTGTCTTATCCAACAACGAACGACATCAACAATAACAATAATAACCACAACAAGGGCAACAAAAGGGAGAAAAATGGCCCCCAGGAGCAGTGGATTCATGGTGCAGGCACGGAGCCCCAGCAATAACCCTGGAGGCAAATAATAATAATAAATAGCAAATTTGAATATTGTTTCCTTAGAACAAAGCAATTCCAATGAAATTATCAGTTCACATTCCATGATAATCTAGATCTCTTGGTCACTTTTTCTGCTCATATTTAAGACATGTAATACAACATATTTCAATATGGTCCATAACTATAATACCTTTAGGTTTATATTTGAGAGAGAATAATATAACCTAGATTCTATTTTACCAATTTTTTTTTTTTTTGCATCACCAGGGCACATGCATGTACAAATGACTGCTCCCAATATTTGGCTTTCTCAGTCTTCTAAACTTCAAACTGAGAGAAAAGGAGCAATATCACAGCACTTCTCCAATATTAACAGAATGTTTGTGCAATTTCTCTGTGTGACTGGGGCTTGAAACCATGGTTTCACAAATGGTAAGGCTTTCATGAACAAGCTATACATTTCCCAGACCTCTTTTTGCAGATTTCTATTTACCTCTGCTACCAAAATATAACCTCTTCATAGCAGACACACTTTGATAATTATAAAAGAAAAAGAAGTAAGGAAATAGAAAAATTATAGAAACATAGTTATTTTTACCATTTTGGATATCTTTGTCATTCAATTTTACTCCCAAGATATTTTGTTTCAAATACTTTTATCAAGGTGTATATTCAGTTTTATGTCATACTTAATGAATCTTTCATTGCATTGAGTATATTTCCCATGTTGAACGTCAAATAAAATTCAGGAAAATAGATCTATCCTAATATATTTGTTCATTTTCATTTTCCTAGTCTTGACATTTTATGTAAATATTTATTTATTCCCTTTTCTTGCTCTTGCTCTTGCTGTTTTATTGTTGTTATTTATTGTTATTGATGTTGTCATTATTGACAACATCATTATTGACACACCTGCAGACCTTCACTTCACTGAAGCGACTCCCCAGTCTTGACATTTTTAATTTTGCTGTTTGTTTTTACAGAACTGGGGCCTCATACAAGTGTTATTTCACCTCTTTGGGGTTATTTTTTCATTCAGACGGAAAAGCAAAGGAAGAAGGGCAGACTCTGCTATACCAGAGCTTCTTTCAGAACCATAATACTTCCCACATTTTGCCAGCTTAAAACTTGGGAGTAGGTGGGGTAGTGCAGCAGGTTAAACGCCACGGGCTAAGGATCTGGGTTTGAGTCTCTGGCTCCCCACCTGCTTCACAGGTGGTGAAGCAGGTCTGCAGGTGTCTATCTTTCTCTCCCTCTCTCTGTCTCCCCTCCTCTCTCCATTTCTCTCTGTCCTATCCAACAATGACAACATCAACAACAATAACTACAACAATAAAAAAAAAAAACTTGGGTCATACGCAGGGCAAGGCATGTATTCTACTCAGTAAACTTCCTGGGCTAAGATTTGACATTTAACTTACTTATAATGATTTTTACTTTATCCAGTAATGAGCAAACTCAGTCCAACTTTTGATTGTACAAAAAATCTGATTATTCCAAAGAATTATTTCCTAAAAGAAGATGACCGAAATTAAAGCCATAAATACAGTTAAGATTCTACCTTGTTTGCTTTTATCTCTTACAAAAGGGAATAAAAAAGTCTGTTCAAATTTTTGTTCTCAATTCTTGAGTAAAGGGTGTACATCTTTATCTCAGGAAAAACCTATCAACACTAAGTAGTATATATTATTTCATTGTTTGCTAATTTGATGGGTAAAATATTATTTTAATGATTTAATTTCCCATGACTAGCTCCTAATGTGTCTTGATATTTTTGACACTTATTAGTTATGTATATTACATTGTTTCTCTTTGTTCTTTATACACATAGTTTTAAAAACTAGTAATTTTATCAAGAAAAAATGTATTATGTATATTATCAACTTCCCAAAGTAAACCCCATTAAATGCAAACAATGGGAGACTATGTTTAAAAAAAAAAGAAAGAAAAGACCAGGAATAAGCTGAACATCAACTTTTTAAGTTCTTTTTAAAATTATTTTATTGGGGACTTACAGTTATTGATACATGGCTATATAAAGTCCCATCCCCCCCATAGATAACAGGAAAAAAAAGAGAGAGAAATCAAGTACACTATGTTTAATTGATACTAGACATTCATTTAAAAAAAAAGAAAGCTTTTGTATCTCTGACATTAGGATGCATCTTTACATCAATTTTACCTTGCGTTTTTAATGGGAAGTATTTTTCTTTTGGAACAGAACATAAATGCATTTAGCAATTTCTGGCATCTCAGTTAATAAAATAAAATATCAACTTTTCATCAGCTACCATTTTTTTCATAAAGCTTTCTAGTTACCACCTGATTTAAAATTTTGTTCTATTCTATATATGCCGCTTCCCTATTTTCAAGTTCATGATCATGTCCAATTTTCTATTTTCCTCCAAGAATAATTCGTTATCATACTTTGCATTTTGCAGTTAATTATCAAACTTGTCTTTTTTCAGCAGAACTATCTGACCTTTAACTCTGCTATAGATTTAAAGCACTCAGAAAAGTCTCAAGTTATTTAAAGTATTCAGATACATGAGCTGGTATTACTATCATAGCCCCTTCTTTTCACCTTCAGCTTCATTTTTCTCTTCTTGACTTTGGATATTTAGAGTTTAGTATATTAGTAGCACGTTGGTAATAGTTCTTAACTATAATGAAAATGTTCACTCTATACTTTTTGTCATTATGTTTCAAATGTACTCTAAATATTCCTACTGCTTTAAGGAACTCCTGAGCACACTTATTATAGCCTTTAATGTCAAATTTATTTATACTACTTTATATTTATTGATAACAAAAGTACCTACCAATTGTCAATGGCTTTATATATTTTCATAAGTTCAAATCCTTATCTGTGTCTTTTTCTGCCAAATAGTTGTAATTATTTTATTAACTTACTTCACTGAATGTTTCACTCTACTATACAGTGTGCCTGTTTTCAGTATTTACATCTGGAAAGCAATTATACTTTGACCTGATTGGAGCTTGACTTGACCTCACAGGTTAAATTATCCTTTTCACCATACTGTCCAGTAAGGCTGCCCTCAATGATTAGGGTGTCAAAAGACACTTTTAATGGTCCATAAGAAAAGTATGTGGTGAGTGCTCCATTAACTAAAGTTAGATATGGCTTTGTTTTTGGCTTCATGGTTTACAGATGTGAAAATTGAGTCAATGAATTTCCTTGTAAGGTAACACAAACCAAAAGAAACACATATGTTAGCATTTTTAAAAACATGTTCCTTACTTTGTCACCTTTTAGTCCTGGTTTACCACATTCTCCTCATTCACCCTAAAAATAAAGAAAACAAATAGAATATTTGTAGTTATTCAGTGTTAAAATATTTTTTAAAGAAGTCCAGAAGAATCTGATGAAAGAAGCACTCCAATGGGCTATATACAGCTTGATCCTTAGCCCTGTGGTTGTATAAGTATTAAATTCTAAAAGTTTTGTTCTATGAGAAAGAATCAAATCAATGAACCACCAATCTAGAGTTTTCAAGAGCTGCAAGAAACTAAAGAGGAAGTCACTAAGATTTACTGAGGGTCTCTATCACGTATTAGATACCTTGTGCACATATCACTTAAATATTATAGTCTGAGATCAGTTTTACAGTTCTTGTTTAATAAAAGAGAGAAATCTGGGAGATGGGCAGTAGTGCAGCGGGTTAAGTGCACATGTTTTGCGCAAGGACTGGCCTAGATTCCTGGTCTGCTCCCCACCTGCAGGGGAGTCACTTCACAAGTGGTGAAGCAGGTCTGCAGGTGTTTATCTCTCTCTCCCCCTCTGTCTTCCCCTCCCCTCTTCATTTCTCTCCATCCTATCTAACAATGACGACATCAATAACAACAACAATAATACTACAACAACAATAAAAAACAAGGGCAACAAAAGGGAAAATAAATAATTTTTTAAATCTTAAAAAAAGAGAGAAATCTAAATTCAGTGAGAAAGCTCCCCTCAACCAGATAGCTGATATATTGAAGCTCTAATTTCTGAAACCAGATCTATTCATAATCAGAGTCCCTAATTTTCCTACTGCACCATATCTCAGCTATCAACCTTGATCACTAGTAAGATTTTTTCATCATGGCACTGTAATATTGTGCCATGGGGAAAGAAGTCATTGAAAGAGAGAGAGGGGAGATGGGTGGTAGCATGGCGGGTTAAGCACAGGTGGCACAAAGCGCAAGGACCAGTGGAAGAATCCCGGTTGGAGCCCCCAACTCCCCACCTGCAGGGGAGTCTAACACAAGTCTTTAAAGAAGGTCTTCCGAGCCCAGAACCCCAGTCCCTTTAAAGTGAGGTTCCAGTAAATCTTGAGATAACCTTCCCCTAGAAACAGCTCTGCAGATCCTGAGCAATAGATTTGGCACCCAGAATTCTTTTTTTTTTTTTATTTAAGAAAGGATAAATTAACAAAACCATAGGGTAGGAGGGGTACAACTCCACACAATTCCCACCACCCAATCTCCATATCCCACCCCCACCCCTGATAGCTTTCCCACTCTCTATCCCTCTGGAAGCATGGACCCAGGGTCATTGTGGGTTGTAGAAGGTGGAAGGTCTGGCTTCTGTAATTGCTTCCCCGCTGAACATGGACGTTGACTGGTCGGTCCATACTCCCAGTCTGCCTCTCTCTTTCCCTCGTAGGGTGGGTCTCGGCACCCAGAATTCTTAAGAGCATGAGCTCTTTCTGTGGCCTGTTAATGTTAATAAACTGTGTCCTCCTCATATTCCTTGAATGTCTCTTGAATCTCTGCTGAAGGCAAATGTTTCTTCCATAACATTTTTGTGACACCATGATGAATTGGTAAGGTCTGCTGTGAGGAAGAGTAGGGAACAGTAGCAAGCAAGCACACTATGTGTTTTCCATCATCACACTCTGCTATACCGCCTTTCGTGAAATATTAATGAAGGAAAAAACTAATATTTGAATTATGTTTTCAATTTACTAATGAGGTCATACAGACATTATGCCAGTTAGTTTGACCTTAGTTGTTTGAGGTAGATATTATAAACCCAATTTGCAAACTGCAAGATTATGATTTGAAATGTTTAAGTAACTTCCCAATATAAAAGAAGAACTGGAACCTCTGAATACTAATCCACTGCACCAGATTTCAAAGACACAAAAATGTAGCAAAGTCAATGAGAAAAATGAACGTGGAATTTTCAGGGTGATTTCATAGGTTTATTTATACTGGTCCTCAAAGTAGTTCTCCATTTTATGTAAGAAATTCAATTACAGAGGTTAAAATGAGTAAATTAAACACACATATTAGGACTAGTCCTAGTTAGTACCAGCACTACAGATTTCTACTTCAGCTTTATTATCTGTCTGTTGCTGTAGGGCATGCCACTCAAAGTGCCACCACACTGTGACATAAAGGGTTTGCACTAGAATGTATTAATAAATCAATGCCACTGTTTCCTTCACCCAGAAAGTCTTGCTGGGACAAATAAATGTCAGCAGAAATAAACAGTGTATTTGGTGACAGGGTACATTTATAGTCTACTATGAGCTTTATCTGCTCAGAAAATTAGAGTAAGTGCTCATAGATTGACAGTCAGCCTGCAAACCATATTTTAAATAGCACTGGGGAATCACAATTGTAACAATCATTTGTGGATGCAAATTACATACCAAAATCCTTACATCAATGCTAATTTCCTCAACATTCTTGCAAGGTATATATCTAACTAGTAGAAGTAGGAAAAGAAAAAATAAGATTCAGAGAAAGAAGTGATTTGCCTGTAACCATAAGCTCAAGTTCACTGGACTCCCAAGTCTATGTTCTTCACCAGTCATCCACAGCTGAAAGGCACGCTGGTTTGTTTCTTTCTACTAGTGTGACACTTGTCTAGGGTACTGCGTGGATACTACCAGTATCAACAGCAGGAAATTCTTAGAACTAGCTATATAATTGTGTTCAAAAGTAAATTATTCCATCTCCTCATACTGTGAATCACACTGGCCCAAGAAAAACTGAGCTTTCACTTAGAACAAGGTGAACCTTTATTTCTGAATACAAATGGAAATTCACTCTTGAAGAATCTATTAGAAAGCAATTAATTTAATAATGTTGGATGGGAATAATATGAGTCAGCCATCAAA
Organism: Erinaceus europaeus; assembly: GCF_950295315.1. Lineage (NCBI taxonomy): Eukaryota > Metazoa > Chordata > Mammalia > Eulipotyphla > Erinaceidae > Erinaceus > Erinaceus europaeus. The sequence goes on along the minus strand of NC_080169.1, from coordinate 47,832,324 downwards.
ATATAAAACAGAAAAGTACCATAAGTACACCCAAAATTCTTTTGGCCAGAATTCACATTCCATTTTTCCAGGCAGATTTGTTAGCTATGAGCCTCTGAGAAACAGCATTTGTTTGGGGGGGGGGGGGTAAACTCCCATCATTGAAAATATTGTACTCATATGATTTGCCTTTGCAAGACATTTTATTTTTGTTAGGCCAATTAATCCCTGTGGAATGACTACAATTGCACAGTTCTAGAGAGCAAGAACTAAGAACAGATTAGCTCTGTTCCCAGCCTCTGAGTTCTGATGCTACTACTCTTGGTAAAAAAAAAAAAAAAAAAAAAAAAAAAATCTGGTTTGAGCTAATGGTTCACTTTGCTTTGTGAATGTATTTTCTAGATCAGAACTCCTACAGTGACTCTACAATTCCTCAGATGATTAAATGGATACAGTACAGTATACTAGTGACAACTAGCTCATTGCATAAGATACCATTAGTTTTCTTCAACTATTTGAAGGACAATTGGATAATCATCAAATTTTCTTAGCTTTCCTATTCTCAAGTTCTACATGACAGCACCTTATATTTATAGGCTAGCAAACAACTTAAAATACATTATCATTCCATTCCATTCTCTAACTATTCTTGGAAAGACATTTCAAAATATTGAGTTGATCAAGTTCATATAGCAAAGTGTTATACTGTGGTATTTCTCACACTCTCCCCTTTTAACTTAACATTTCCAGTAATTACAGATACATTTATCTGCCTATATGTAGGTCTCCCCTAATATTTGCAAGGTCTAGATTAAGAGACCAAGCAGAAGCCTGCACACCGTGTATCTTCCGAACTAAATATTATAAATCAAGCTAATTTGGGCCAGGTGGTAGTGTACTGTGTTAAGCACACATAGTAAGAAGCATAAGGACCCATGCAAGGATCCTGGTTCAAGCCCTCAGCTCCCCACCTACAGGGGGATGCTTCACAAGTGGTGACACAGGTCTGCATGTGTCTTTCTCTCCCCCTCTCTATCTTCCTCTCCTCTCTCAATTTCTCTCTGTCCTATCCTACAGAAGGAATAGAAAAAGTGGCCTCTGGGTACAGTGGATTCACAATGCAAGCACCAGACCCCAACAATAGTCCTGAAGGGGGGAAAAAAGAAAGAAAGAAAGAAAGAAAGAAAGAAAGAAAGAAAGAAAGAAAGAAAGAAAAAGAAAGAAAGAAGTCAAAATAACAAACCAGTGCTATTCTAGCTTCCTTTCTTGATTAAAATGACTTCAACTGAATGTTACAAATAAAGAAATTGGAGACTCATCAGAAGTTTATTCTGAGTACAGGCTTGCATCCTCCATCTAAGGCTTGCTTCACATTTCATTAATGACCTTTAGCAATTTCCACAGCAAGGGAAACTGTGAATGTGTGGATGTGAATGCACTCCACACAACACAACAAATCTCCTCAACGGTGTCCTCTTACCCCTATAAACCACTGCCACTGGGTTTCCTCAAGGCCAAAGAAGATATACATAAGGAAGGATATTGTGTACACCTTTGAAACAGGACTGGGTCACTTTGCAAGATTTCTAGGATCTTGCTATAGAATGGAAGTGTGGAAGCCAATGGAGATCCAGAACGAAGTCTTTTTAATTATGTACAGGGCTCTTCCCTGCCTCACTAGGGAAAGAGAGAGACAGGCTGGAAGTATGAATTGACCTGTCAATGCCCATGCTCAGCGGGGAAGTAATTACAGAAGCCAGACTTTCCACCTTCTGCACTCCATAATGATCTTGGGTCTATACTCCCAGATAGGGAGTTCTGGTGGTGTGAACCGTGTGGAGTTGTACCCCTCTTATCCTATGGTCTTGCTAATATTTCCATTTTATAAATAAAAAAATTAAAGAAAGTACTGGGCGGGGGTCAAGGGGTAGTGCAGCGGGTTAAGCACACGTGGCGCTAGGCAGAAGGACTGGCATAGGACCCCGGTTGGAGCCCCGGCTCCTCACCTATAGGGGAGTAGTAGCTTCACAGGTGGTGAAGCAGGTCTGTAAGTGTCTTTCTCTTCCCCTCCTCCCTCCATTTCTCTCTGTCCTATCCAACAACGACGACAACAACAATAACTACAACAATTTAAAAAAAAAAAAAAGGGCAACAAAAAAAGGAAAAATTATTAAAAAAAAAAAAAAAACAGTGGAGTCAGGAAGTAGCAGTGGGTTAAGCGCATGTGGTGCAAAGCGCAAAGACCTGGGTAAGGATCGCGGTTCTGAGCCCCCGCTCCCCACCTGCAGGGTAGTCGCTTCACAGGCAGTGAAGCAGGTCTGCAGGTGTCTATCTTTCTCTCCCGCTCTCTGAATTCCCCTCCTCTCTCCATTTCTTTCTGTCCTATCCAACAACGAACGACATCAACAACAACAATAATAACCACAACAAGGCTACAACAACAAGGACAACAAAAAAGGGGGGGGGTGGACTCCAGGAGCAGTGGATTCATGGTGCAGGCACTGAGCCCCAGCAATAACCCTGGAGGGGGAAAAAAAAAAGTACAGGGCTCTTATCCACATCTTAGGACTGTACACATCTGTAGCCAGAATGGACAACAAATCTGAATTCAAACAGGAAATTTGAAATACAAGAGTGACATGAACTTCATAATCTCCTGAAGCCCCAGTCCCACCACTTAATTTCTTTTAAGTCGGTATAATTTCCTAGTTCATTACTTCCAAGTAATCTAACAAAATAAGCTATCAACTTTTACCTTTTGCTTGTTTGTTGAATTTCCCTGCGATTTCTACCCCAATGTATGACTGACATAAATCGGTGATTATTTCTCAGCTAGAATAAGATTTCTTTCTCTTGCAAGGGGGTTCACTCTCTGGGTTTCATCGGAAGTTAACCACCATGAAAACAACCAAAGATACTGCTGTACCCATTTGTATATAGAAGATTTTAGGGAGTTGGGCGGTAGCGCAGTGGGTTAAGCGCATGTGGTGTAAAGCATGTGGTGCAAAGCGCAAGGACCAGCGTTAAGGCCGGTTGGAGCCCCAGCTCTCCACCTGCAGGGGAGTCTTCAGGTGTCTGTCTTTGTCTCCCCCTCTGTCTTCCCCTCCTCTCTCCATTTCTCTCTGTCCTATCCAAACGACGACATCAATAACAACTATAACAATAAACAAGGGCAACAAAAGGGAATAACTTTTTTAAAAAATTTAAAGTAAAAAAGAAGATTTTAGTCTAGAAATATGTTCTGGAGAGCTATTAAAATGGTCTCTCTACTTTAAAATTTCATATTTGCAGAACTGAGAGCATCTGGATACTAGCCACAGAAATCTGTTACCTTCAACCCTCATAAAATACTTCTATATCTTAAGTTCTCCTGCTAATTTAACAGAATTAAGAGCATATTTAGAAGTTAAGCAATCCAGGATTACAAAAATTAAAGAAAAATAACAGATATTAAGTATATAGATACACTTACATTCTGATTTTTTCTCTCTGAACTTCTAGTCTGTTGTTATTAACTTACCTTCTCACCCTTGTACCCAGGATTTCCCTAATTGAAAAATAAAAGTAAAATATGACATTAGAAAAGCATAGTTGGGGGAAAATAGTAGATGATTTTCATTGATTAAGTATAACAAAAGCATTTCTGAACAGTCTTGGAAAATAAGATGACACAAATATAAGCTATGCCACTTTTATTTTTTCTGATTATTTTTTTATAATTTTTATTAGTGATTTAATAATGATTGACAAGATTGTGGGGTAAGAGGGGTACAATACCCACCAAAAGAGTTCCAAATCCCCTCTGCTCCATTGGAAGTTTCCCTATTCTTTATCCCTCTGGGAAAGTGGACCAAAGATCTTTATGGGGAGCAGAAGGTGGAAGGTCTGACTTCTGTAATTGCTTCTCTGCTGGGCATGGGCTATGCCACTTTTCTTTGTATATACAGTAGGGAGAATTTTTTAAAATCCCCTTTCTTAAATGCTGGGCTCAATTTGGGTATATGTTAGTATAAAGACTATATACTGAAGCTCATCATAGAAGCTCTCTAGTGGTCCTTACAAATTGACTAAACCATCACAGCTGAGAATGCTTCATAGAGACTTATAAAAATTGGCTTTGAAAATGAACTGAGATAATGACCTTTAAAAATGTATGTAAATATTTATATCCATGATAACCCTCCTTTCAAATTTAGTCTAGAATATATAGGTAGCATCAAGAAAATAAATGGTTCCTTTATCAACCCTTGTGAAACAGTGACCTTTACGTTACTATATTTTATCTCCAACTAAATAAGGAAGCAGTGGTTTTGCTCCTCTAGGCAGAATCCTGTAGAGCCTTCTCTATTGTGTCACTGTCACAAGCTCTTTAAGTAACACAATACTAGTTATTAAATGGACTGGAGAATTACCAACTCTAAGAAATAGAAAGTCTTTTCAAAAAAGAATTTTATTTTTTTCCTGCAAGTATAGTTTTCAAGTCTGAAAATAGAACTGTAAGATGTATTTTAAGTGAGCTAGAGAAACTAATGAAATAAGCAAGCTATTATAGTAGTCATACGTGAGTCTGACTGCCAAATTTTATTCTGTGTATAGATGGCATTTTTTTTTTTACAAAAGGTAAGAAAAAACCTTCAGGAAGGAAATAACATTTCACTTCAAATGAGCTAAGAAACAGATAAAGTAGAAATAGTCAAAAATATTATTAAACTACAATTTAATCCATTTTAGAAATACTTTTTCACATGGGTGGTCTAAATATTACATTCATGCTTGAAATTCAAGTCCATATTATAGACAGTTAAAGTGAGGCTTTCTACTAAGACCATTCAGTGACTAGCCAGTGGCACATCCAATAGTAGAGCACACACATCACCATGCATGAGGACCTGGGTTCAAGTCCCTAGTCCCCACCTGCAGGGGTAGGGAGCATCACAACTGGTGGAGCAGTGCTACAGGTATCACTCTCTCTTTCTCTGTCATTCCTCCCCCACCTCCTCACTTTACCTGTCTTCATCAGAAAAATAATAATAATAAAATGAAATAAAGGGATAATGTAAGTTTGATTTGGATGGGGTTTTTTTCAAGACAATTCATATCTGTAATGCTAACAAAAGCTACATTTCTAATCCTAGGAGTTTTGTGTTGCCCTCTATCTCTTACCTCTTTTTTATATACTGTAATTTTGTTTATACTGATTTTCTTTCTAAACTCCTTGGGCAGCTTATTGTTTGCTTTCTATCAACTTTTCCTTTCTTCATTTCTTCCTTGTGTCCTTTCTCCCTTTCAGAAAATCTTAGTCACTAGTTTTAAGAATATTTAAATTTAAAATATCCAAAACTGCACTCATCAATCTCTGCCAAATTTTAATGATATTTCTATATTTATTAATGGTAAGATCATATCTCAACTTATTAAAAAATCAAGTTTGGGGGGCCAGGTTAAGCATACAAAGTACAAAGAGTAAGGATTCCGGTTCGAGGCCCCAGCTCTCCACCGGCAGGGAGGTTGCTTCACAAGCGGTGAAGCAAGTCTGTAGGTGTCTATCTTTCTCTCTTCCTCTCTATCTTCCCCTCCTCTCTTAGCTTCTCTCTATCCTATCCAATAAAATTTTTTTTAAAGAATCAAGTTTATAATAATCTACTTAACATCACATTTCTTTAATACAACCAGTTCAAAGTCTCCGCCAGCTTCCCATTGAACTTGATCTTAAATTTAATCTCCCAATCCTGTTCTAAAGACTCCAGCATCTTTGGGGCCAATAAGAGAGCTCTCTTGCATACTGCACTCATTTTATCATGGACATGACCCAGGTTCAAACCCCTCCCCTACCACACTGATAGAAAAATGGTATCTTCCTTTCTGCTTTCTGTCTGTCTCTGTCTTTCTATCTGAAAAATTCCATCTGGAGTAATGAAGTCCCAGTGACAACAAGAAAGAAGGGGGGGAGGAACAGAGTCCCTTCATCAACAAGTCTTCATCAACAAGTTCTTTCTTCTATTTTTTGAGTCAGTCAAGCTTGTCCCCACATCAGCATCTTTACACCAATACTAGCCTTTCTGCCTAAAACACCTTCATGATCATTTTTTAAATTTTCATAAAACTTCTCACTGAAAAAAAAACTTCTCTCTGATTAAAATTCATACTTAATTCCTTTGCCTTTTTTTTCATTTTATTGTCTTCTCACCTTTCTGTGTTGGGTATCTGCTTTAGAACATTTTTATGAGACAAGGATCTATCTTGCTTTTACTTATGTCACTAACACCTTACCAGTGCATGGTAAATGCCCAGTAAATATCTGTCAAGTATATGAGTTAGCCACTACATACCATGATATTACCCTTTCTCTATTCTCAGTGTTCTCCTTTCTAGTTTGTCATCACTGTAGCCCAATGCTGTCAAATATAATGTAGATTACAAATGTTATCCAGATGTGTAATTTTAATTCTCTAGTGACTATTAAAAAGCAAAATCTGAATAGCTAAATTTAATTTATACTAGTGAATTTATATAAAGTTGCTAAATACTGTCATTTCTATATATAATCGAGATGAAAAAGTGTTACTAGAATGGTCTGCTCTCTTTCATTACCTCTTTTTTGGTGCCAGGGTGTTAAAGTCAGTATATTTTACTCCTATAGTACTCCTCAACTTGAACTCACACCCAAGTGTTTATTGGCTGCGTGTAGCTAATGGTTTTAGTATTAGCCAGATCTGACACCAAATAGCTAATGTGGACCATAGCAGCAAACGTTCTATAAAGTTCTCCTTCTTTCTAATTTTCCCACTTTACCTTAGACCCATTCCACATTAATCTTCTAAATATACAGCTATTGGTAGCCAGCAAAATAGGTCACTTGCATAGTGTGCTACTTTTCCATGTATATGACCCAGGTTTAAACCCAACCCCTACCACAATGAAGGAAGTTTCTGTGCTGTGGTGTTTCTCTTTCTCTCCCTCTGTCTCCATCTAAAAAAATTAAAAATAAATAAATACATATAAAGGTGTTGGATCATGTACTTAACCTAAGAGCAAACTGACTTCCATACCTGAGGCTCCCAGGTCCCAGATTCAATCCCCCACACCACCATAAGCCAGATCTGAGCAGTGCTCTGGCAAAAAGAAAGAAAGAAAGAAAGAAAGAAAGAAAGAGAGAAGAAGAAAAGGAATGAAGGAAGAGAAAGAAAGAAATGAAATCATCTCCTTACCTCATTTTGTATGGAATTTGAAGGTATCATGTTAAGTGAGAGCAATCAGAAGGACTAGGGTAAATACCAGATATTATCTATGGATGGGACTTAAGATAGAAAGAAAGAAAGAAAGAAAGAAAGAAAGAAAGAAAGAAAGAAAGAAAGAAAGAAAGAAAGGCAAAACACAGAGTAAAGCTTGGGCTGCCTGTGGTCTGCTGCAGTAACACCAAGAACTGCAGTAGGGAGGGAGGACAGTTGGAGGGTAATTGAGAAGACACTGATGACCCAGGAGGGCCCTGTCTGGTGGTGGGAATGGTGTGCAGATATCTATTTCAAAAAGAGAAGAAATTGTACCCATGTGGCAACAACTGTATTATAAGTCTTTATTTTCCTAATAAAATGAAAATGTTAAATCTCTAGGTTTGAGTCCTGGGATCCTATTTACCTATCCATGGGGACAAGTAGAGAGGAGAGATTAAAGATGATCAGCTTTTTATTTCATGCACATTTCTGTGGTGTTTGCTATACTGATGCAGTTTTTCAGGAAAAAAAATACAAAGAAAAAATGAAATCTCTGATAAGTTCTAACTTGTTATAATAAGTCAGCCAGGGTGATACTTTTTGGCTGTAGAACTGGCTTTATAGAAACATAGTTTCAAATGTGCAATTATTTTAGGAAGGAGTGCTTTGCTTCTTTTTTTATATTTATATTTATTCTTTCCATTCTTTGGTTTGATAGGACAGAGAGAAATTGAGAGGAAGGTGAGATAGGGAGAGAGAAAGAGAGACACCTGCAGCACTGCTACACTACTCATGAAACTTCTGTCCTTCAGGTGGGGTCCGGGGTCTTGACACATGGTAACATATGAACTCAACCAGGTGCACTACTGCCCATCCTCTCAATTATGCAATTCTTATGTTCCCAGTATTTTCAAATTTTAATTAAAAAATATATATAATTTTATATTTTAGTATCATATTGTTTTATTTTATTTATAGAGAGATGGAAAAGACAGAGAAACTAATCACAACAACGAAACTGCCTTCAATGCATGGAGGCCAGGCTCAAACCTGGGTTGTGCACATGATAAAGCAGCACACTATCCAAATGAATTATTTTGCCAGTCCCAAATACTTATTTGAACCTTTCTCAAATCTCAAATTAAAGAAATGCCATGTGGCTGACCACACTGATCCTGTCATTAATCTTGATGAACAGAATATTCTCTCTTCACTTGATCTTGTCTTTGATCTTATCAGTCCAATTGTCAGTCTTAGCTGCCAAGAATACATGTGAATACAAATAATTCTTACACTAATACTGTAGGGTTCAAACTAATCCGTTACATATTATGAGCAACCTGTGATTACTTTCTAAGAAGATATTCCAATTATATACGTACCCCTAGGCCTCTTTCTCCAGGCTCTCCTTTCTGAGCATCGCCCTATGATAAACAAAAACTCAGTCAGAATTCCAGTCCTGCAGAGTAACTGATTGATTGCTCCAAAAAATGCATTATTCAAAATTCCCAGATTAACTGACTGACCAAAGGGGGAAATATCTTTGGCCTTTACTGTTGACATTTTCACCAAGCAAAGAAGAGGAGAAAATAGTGATTCAGATAGCCTTTGCCCTTTGGAGTAAAGCCAGATGTATAAGGTATAGAATCTAGGTAGGCTTTCACAGCTTAGACCAAGTCACACATCCCAGTTTAACAACATAGCCGTTGTTCTCAAATATAGCACTTTACTAACTTGGAGCCAGTCACTCTGGCTTTTCTCCAAAGGATGTTGGAATGTTTTCCAAAATGTCAACAAGAGTGATTGCTTGGTTTCAGCAAGACTTAGGAAAATATATTATGTGGCACAAAATTACAAGCCAAATAAATGCAATGTAAAGGTAAAGTTGCAACAGATACTTAACAAAACCAGAAGAAGACAAAATGGCATTAATTTGGACCCATATAAGTTGAGAGCATTGCCGTGTGTGTGTGTGTGTGTGTGTGTGTGTGTGTGTGTGTGTGTGTGTTGTAAAACTACCAAGGGTGTTTTCCATTTCTTTTCTTAAACAATAAGGCAACTGTCATATATACCTTCATAAATTTAACTTATATTTTTCATGGCTTCCCTAAAAAATTCTCAGAAATAACATTTCTTAGATTAATTTTTTTAATATTTGAGTGCCTCTCATATATTATCTAATTATTTTCTAAAATGTGTGTACCAAGTTAACTTTGCAATAAAGACCAACTCACTTTTGCCACATTGATGTCACTAATTATTGTTTTAACATGTCTTACATTAACTACTATAAGAAATGTCTTTTAAAATTTGAAACAAACTACACAGCTATTAAGAATATGAACCCACCTTCTCTGGCTAATCTTGGATGGAGCTAGAAGGAATTATGTTAAGTGAGATAAGTCAGAAAGACAAAGATGATGGGATGATCCCACTCATAAACAAAGGTTGAGAAAGAAGAACAGAAAAGGAAATTCAAAGCAGAATCTGAGTTTGGAGTAGGGCACCAAAGTAAAAATCAGTGGGTGAGGGGAGGGGGAGGGATATAGACCTTTGGTGGTGGGAATGGTGTTACTATACACCCCTATTAACTTACAGCCTCACAAATAACTATTAAAAATGATTGTGGTTATCAGAGCACATAAGAGGGGAAGTGGAGGCATAGGGAAAAGAGTTTCTTTAGTGCAATGACACTGGACCTCTTGTGAAGGGTATAGTAAGTAGTACACACACATAATTAGTAGAATTAATTTGATGAATTACATTGCACTAATATAATAATAATTAATTGTACTAATGATGATGATCTAGATCATCATTATTTGAGAACAAGATTATTCTGTTCTAGTTTCTAAAGTGGACATACATGGCTGAGATATAAAAGATAACACAACCCAGACAAATAATGTAAGAAGCAAACATTCTTAATTCTTCTCAAAAATTATGAAAGTTTTACCATCAACACATACCATAATGTTCTTTATTTTCTTAACATTTACTCTAAAATACATCTACAAAGAGGCACATTTATTTAAAGAAAGACAGTTACTCATTTACCGGGTTTCCTTTTGGTCCTCGCTCACCTTTGATACCTGGGTTTCCATGTGTACCCTGAAGCATAGAGGGAAAAAGACTACAGTGAACAGGCACCTTTCAGTTTTCTATACCTTATAATAATTTCTAATCAATAATTTTATCTTATAAAATAAAAATTTTATATTATTATTATTATTGTATTTTTTGCCCTCCATGGTTATCGCCGGAGTTCTTTGCCTGTACAACAAATCCACTGCTTCTGGCAGCCATTATTCCCATTTTTGTTGTTGCTGTTGTTGTTGGAAGAGGAGGATAGGACAGAAAGAAATTGAGAGAGGAGGGAAAGATAGAGATAGGGAGAGAAAGACAAACACCTACAGACCTGCTCCACCACTTGTGAAGCGACCTCCCCGTGCGTGGAAAGCCAGGGACTCGAACAAGTTTAACTTCTTTAAAATTACTCTTTCCTTTACTATATACCAGAAAGGCTGCACTGTGTTAAATACACAGAATCTCTGAATTTGTTTAAGAGAAAATTTCCTACTCTCTTATTTAAGGTACAATTTTAAAAGATGTCAAAGGAGAGTTCTCCAATCCTATTCCAGAAAGACACTTTGTCAAAAGGTGGGGGGAGTAGGGGGCCAATAAATGCTAAGTTACATAGTTCATGAATAGCCCTATCAAAATATAGTACATAGATCTCTTAACAATAACAAAAAATCTATGTCATATTAGCTCAACAATTATAAATTTTCTTATAGTCCATTCTAAATCACAACTGAGTATCTTAAGTAAAACTTCTTCTGAAACTCTCAAAGTATAAGAAGTATAAATGAAGTCTTTACAGGATGGAAAAATTAAAACTTGGGACACAGTTTCTACTGGCTGCTAAGTTGCAATATAAGGTATCTAATTCAGCCATTTGAAGGGAAAAGAAACAAACACTTCTAGTAATGCCTTGATTGGTAGACTAACTTGAAAGTAAAATATGTCATAATCCAAGAAGTCCACAGTATACATTCCTCTCCCTGCCCACAAATGCATTAATTTAAATATTGATTTCATGCATTTTTCTGAAATATCTCAAAGAGCACCTGACCTACACCACTTAAATTAATGGAATACCAAAAAGGTAGCATGAATATCTCTTATGATAGAAGTTAGAGAAATGTGCAATATCTCCCGATACTGTGACATCATTTGCAATGTCCTCCCTTCCTAGTATCTGGCTCCTGCCAGATATTAGACCAGAAACATATTTTGTGATTATTATACCAGTTATTGAATTCTTATAATAAATCCACTTGTGTACAATTAGTGACCAAGAAAAAAAATTAGTGACCAAGTAATTATTTCCATTTCACAAAATTTATTCTAATCAGCAAAGCTTTTGACCAGTTTTCTTCCCAGAAGACCACCGCAGGCTAACTTCCTGAGGGGTCTGGATCCCATTTCCAGGCAGAATAGGATAAAATTTTTCAATCCTCCACACCACCATAAGCCAGAGCTGAGCAGTGGGTCGATATTGGGGTAGCTTGGAATGTTCCTACTCATGACCACAGAATGTGAAATCAGATCTCTACAGGGATGCAGAGGTCACATAGGCTCCTAAGCTGAATATGGGCCCCAGACCAAATCAAATTGATGGAGTTTACAGTCAACAATATTTAAACATCTTCTCTATATTAGGGAGCTACTCTCCTCCCTGATCCAGCTTTCTGTCCCTTTTCCAGCCATAACATCACCTTCCCAGACAATAACTTGGATCCACCTGCAAATCAGATTTCATGCTCAGAGGAAAAAAAAAATTAGTATAGCTACAGGCCCTTTGAAATATAACTAAAATATGCCTGCTACCTATCTACAAAATGGAGGACCCCTAACACTTCATCTGCACTATTCCAGCCTTTAGGTCCATGATTGCTCAACAATTTGTTTGGCTTTGGATGTTAACTCTCTTTTCAGCCACCAGGTTCCAGATCCTAACATGATGCTGACCAGACTTCCCTGGACAGACAACCCCACCAATATGTCCTGGATCTCTGCTTCCCCAGAGCCCCACCCTACTAGGGAAAGGAGAGGCAGGCTGGCAATATGGATCGACCAGTCAACGCCCATATTCAGTAGGGAAGCAATTACAGAAGCCAGACCTTCCACCTTCTGTATCCCACAATGGCCTTGGGTCCATACTCCCAGAGGGATAAAGAATAGGAAAGCTATCAGAAGAGGGGATGGGATATGGAGATCTGGTGGTGGGAATTATATGGAGTTGTACCCCTCTCATCCTATGGTTTGGTTAATGTCCCCTTTTTTAAATAAATTTTAAAAAAATTTTAAGGGGGGGTCAGACGGTAGCACAACGGGTTAAGCGCACATGGCACAAAACTCAAGGAATGGAGTAATGATCCTGGTTCGAGCCCCTGGCTCCCCACCTGCAGGGGGGGAGGCAATAGAGGGGGTGGTCTCTTCACAGGTGGTGAAGAAAGTCTGCAGGTGTCTGTCTTTCTCCCTCTCTGTCTTCCCCTCTCTCTCCATTTTTCTCTGTCCTATCCAACAGCAACATCAATAACAACAACAATAATAATAACCACAACAACCTTAAACAACAAGGGCAACAAAAGAGAAAAAAAATAGCTTCCAGGAGCAGTGGATTCTAGTGCAGGCAAGGAGCCCCAGCAATAACCCTGGAGGCAAAAAAAAAAAAAAACTTTGCCTGAAGCACTAAGAATTAGTATGATCGCTTTCATTCAAAGACAAAAATTCTGACCCCAGCACCCACATCAAAAATGACACTGAAGACCCTTGGTGGGTGGAGGGTGAAGAGATCCTAAGTGGAAACAACTTAAACCAAACCTGCCTTCCATTTAGGTCAATGAAATCTCAGTCTCCTCCTTACCCAAGGACAGACTGTGTCTTTTTAGTAACAAATGAAAGAAGCCAACAGTCCTATCTGCTGCTATTTACACACAACAGCTTTTGAAAAGAACAGAAGTACCCCCCAATGTTTTCAAATGCAAATAAAGCTTTCAAAGCTAGATCTCCCCAATTTGACTCTTAAGTTCAAAGTAGAAGTATACTCACAGGAAGCCCTGGATCACCTGGATCCCCCTTCTCACATTCACAAATCTTGTGTTCACACTGAATCAATAATGAAACACGGTGTTAAAACATAGTGAAATAAAGTGTTCTGTCTTGATTCTTTACACAACTAAATAGAACACTACCTTGCAGAAATTTCATCTTGCAAACTATGGAGACTTGGCTCTCCCTATTCACTGTTTCTAGGGAAATTCAGATATAGGAAGAGGCAGCTAATAAAGTAGAATTAAGTATTACTATAGCTAACTAAAATAGACATCCTATTTTAAACACATGTACAAAGACTAAGGAGGTGAGTCAGCAATAAAGCTCAGGACTTGGCATGTGTGAAACCCTGAATTTGATTGCAGGCACCAAATGGGGGCAGCATGGACAGCACTAAGGATGAAAACACATGGACCTCCACAGATGGTGGCATACTCAAGTATTTCTCCGTTTCTATTTCAGCCACCTATCTCCAAAAATATAGAATAAAAAACTGGGCCAGAGAGACAGTTCAGTGGTATCACGCATATGTGAAGCCCTAGGTTTATTCCCTGACACCACATTTAAAAGGGGGGAACACTTCTCCTTTGCTAAAGTATGGATGGAAAAACAGGAACATAGGCCAGAAGTAGCTGGTCTGATATAGTGTATACTTTGACATGAATGAAGATCTGAATTTGAATGCCTGGCCACCATATGGGAGCACATTGTACAGGGAAAGCTTCAAGAGTGGTAAAGCAGTACTATGGTTTCTCTTCTTCTCTCTGTTTGTCACCCACTCTTAAAAAAAAAAAAAAAAAAGTCTGCTGGCAATGATGGAATCATGCAATTGTGACACTCCAAGAAAATCCTTAGTGAGGGAAAAAGAAGAACAATCTCTAGTTCCAATAAAAAGAGGAAATAAGTATTTTCAATGAACTTCTGACATTTCTACTATTTTTCTTCTATATAGCATTTCAAAATTCAATAATATACAAATATCATATATACTCTTAAATACTCATACTCAGTAAAGGAAAGATTTTTATTTATGTTTATTTTGTTACCAAGTCTAAGGCATGTACTTCTTGTTTTAAGTTTTCTGACATCAAAACCAGTCTTGTATAGATCAGGGTCAACAGACATGAGGCTGTTATTTTCTGCATATTCACATCAAAAATTGGAGAACAAAATGTTAGAAAACATCAGAGACACTACCAGAGCACTCTAAAAATGGTGTTGCTACCAAATGTGTTTGATAACATGTAAGTTTGTTTTGTGTGGGAAAAATCAGAATATCAATGACTGAGACAAAAAGTGATTCAAAAGATTCTAATTCTGAGTGTGAAGTTTTAGAAATAAATAATTTAGCTTGCTTTACTTTTTTCCTATCTGTGTATACAAAAACGATACATGATCTTTAAACTTATATCTAAATATATCTAAAAGAATTCTGTTATTGGCATAACATTAAGAAATTGTAACTGATAAAAGAAACTGACATAGTTCAATTGACAACTGATGTCATAATCAAAGATTACTTTTATTTCTTAGTGGAATATAGTTTGTGTTATAGTTTATGTCTGACCATTTGTAATTCAACAGAACAAGGTCCTCTCTACAAAATTTGACTGGCTCTCATTACTTTATAAAGTTCTTCCTATAAATGACCTGATGTTAAGAGTCTGATGCTGTGCCAACCAAGCTAATAGGGCCTACATGGCCTGATGTTAAATAAACAGCTTGTTAAATAATGTTCATTTGTTCCAAAATTTTTTGTTAAGAAAGCTGAAGAACCTTCTGTAAGCTGATGTTATTTAGCAATAGTACTAAGTACTACCCATATAATATTGTTCAGGTTCCTTTTACCACTGGGCTGGTTGAAGGATAAGGAATTTAGGTCAACCATCCATAGGCTTCCCAGTGCGGCAGGGCGGGGGGTTGTTGGGATGGAACACAGTCTTTTGATGGTGGGAATGGTGTTTATGTTATGTACACTCCTATTAAAGTGTAGACATATAAACCACTATTTAATCAATATGAGAGGGGAAAAATTGATCATATGTCTAGAACTTCTTAAAACACAGACTGAGTCTTTTTAATACATAGGCTGTCTTAGATATGTTGAATCTCTCAAAAGCCTAGACCAGGGAAAACAGAAGCAACCGGTAGCACAGCTATATAAAAGATGCTGGGTATTATACCCCAATCCCTAACAAAGGGACTTTTCAAAGTTAACCCAATAACCAAATAATGTGATGATAACAATAACTATCCATTGTCTTCTTGAACCCTAAGACTGCAGGAACCTCACGTTTCCACTATAGAGCCTATATTTCCCCAAGTCCTAAAACCTTAGGGTGGGGCCCACTTTCCTGCATGCTTCTCTCAATTCAAATCAAATAATATTGCATCTGCGGATCACAACCCAAGCAACACAACCCAATCAACGCAACAAATGCCACCCCAGCATGCTTCATTTCAGACTGTGTCCAGAGACTTCAGGTGTGGAATGACAACCCTCCAGCTTCATCACTGGGGTGAGACCTTTCCTTTCATACTATGCTCTAATTCCATTCCAGGTGTTCCACTCCTCAATAAAATCCCCAAACCTAGATATAATCCTGATCCCCTGAGATAGAGCATATGTTCACAAGTGCCCATAAACTAGGGAAAAATATATACCTGAAAGCAGAAGTACACAAGAGCCTGCAGGGAATACCCCCCAACACTTCATCTGCACTATTCCAGTCTTTAGGTCCATGTTTGTTCAGCAATTTGTTTGGCTTTGTATGTTAACTCTCTTTTCAGCCACCAGGTTCCAGATGCCAGCATGATGCCAACCAGACTTCCCTGGACAGACGTCCCCACCAATGTGTCCTGGAGCTCTGCTTCCCCAGAGCCCCACCCTACTAGGGAAAGAGAGAGGCAGACTGGGAGTATGGATCGACCAGTCAACACCCATGTTCAGTGGGGAAGCAATTACAGAAGCCAGACCTTCCACCTTCTGCAACCCACAACAACCCTGGGTCCATACTCCCAGAGGGATAGAGAATGGGAAAGCTATCAGGGGAGGGGATGGGATATGGAGATCAGGCAGTGGGAACTGTGTGGAACTATACCCCTCTTATCCTATGGTTTTGTTAATGTCTCCTTTCTTAAATAATAATAAAAAAAAAAAAGAAAGAAAGAAAGCTGAAGAACCTTCTGTAAGCTGATGTTATTTAACAATAGTACTACCCAAATAATATTGTTCAGGTTCCTTTTACCATTGGGCTGGTTGAAGGATAATGAACTTAGGTCAACCATCAGTAGGAGGACAGGGTTCTTCTGAAGTATCTTAGCCAAGCTATAGCTAACATTAGGCAAACTTCACAAAGCAATTAAATCCCAGAACTAAAGACATGCTTGGAATAAAGGAAATATGTGTAAGACATGCCTAGAATAAAGGAGTCATATCAAAATAAGTAAAAATTGTAGCACTGGTTATCACCGATTTCTAAAATCACATTAAATATTTCCTCTTTTTTTTTTTAACGAATGTTCTAACTTGCAGTGAATAGGGTGGCATAAGAAAATCAAATGGCTGCCTTGAAATAAAGTGGGTCATTTATAAAATAATAAAGCATTTTTATTTAGTCATACCTTATCTCCTAATGTGAACAATAATGCTGATTTGATAATGTGAGCTTTTAAAGTAATAATTCATAGTAATCAAAGCATGTGGTGCTTACCTTCTTTTCAAATAAGATATCCTAGGAGAGAAAAAAGAGTGAAATATTAACTCAATTCATGGTTCTGTTTCCAGATTATTAGTGCTAATTATTCCCTATGGGATATGCAATTTTCAGGAATAGCAATCCAGCCTTTTTAACCTTGTAAAAGCAGTAAGTCCTACCAGCCAACCAGCCAAGAAACACTCTAAGCAATATAATAATAGGAGACATAAAGGGCCCTAAGATTAAAAATTATCTTGTTTTTGAGGGACTTTATTCATTGAATTGCATATTTTATCTTCTATTTCCTACATCAGATCTAAATCTCCATAATTTGGCTACAAACTAAATCAGTCATAATGAGAAATTACCTGTTTTTACTTACAAAAATTTAGGCAAAATAATTCATTGCATATTTTTTTTCCATCACTGAATATATTTAACATAAAGACACTAATTTTAGAGTCATGATTTCATAAAATATTCATAAGTCTTGGATGTCAAATAGTATCAACTTATCATTTTTCAGTAAAAAATAATAATAATAAAATAAAATAAACCATAGGTTCATAGTGATAAAACTTTCCCATATGAGACGTTTGACCTGAGATGTATGATCAAGTTCAGTACTACTTCATAGATTCCTCTACAGAAATGAATCAGCCTATATATTTTCCCAAACAATTTTAAGTATGGTCTTTTAGAGAAATTCACAATCTAGTTTTTGTTCACCATGTAAGTTTCATGCCCTTTGACTCAGTGGAGTATTAGCTGACAACTGCAGCAGAGGCCATGTCTGAAGCCAAACACTGAAAAAAAATTAACCTGTGTTCATAAAGAGAATTACTGCTTTCTTAAGGTAGAAATTGAATCAGAGTAGTGTCTTGTGACAGAATATGAAGGAGTAATTTACATGTGACAACTTTTAAATATTATCACATTCTGTCGTAAGATACTAAAAATGAAGGCTATAATAAGAAGTTAATGATAAGACAGACTTGCAACTTTATGGAGGTCACTACAGCTCTTTGGATTTGCTTTTAATCAATCTTTATTTGCACACAAATTAACACAGATAGCAAAAGATTTCCAATGGCTCTAATGAGTTCTTAGGGTAGTTGACTGGGAATTATGTCCTTCTGGATTCATTCTATTCCCAACATGAACTGGTCATGTGGCCTTAAACAGATCATATCACCTCTCCAGGTTATTTTCTCCTTATACAAAGTGACAAAGACTAGACTGAGAAAATAGCATAAGGATTATAGAAAGAGTCTTTCATGTCTGAGGCACCAAAGGTCCCCAATTCAATCCTTAACACCGTCCTAAAGCAAAACTGGGCAGTGCTCTCGTAAAAATAAATAAATACATGAAAATGTCAAAGGTTGGCCACATGATCTTGAGGACTGTAAAATTCTGCTCACAAATTCTTCCTTCACTTTAGAAGGGCCTTGGCTCAAACCTGGGTCATGCACATGACAAAGCAGCACACTATCTAAGGGGGTTATTGCACCAGCCTTCTACAAAATTTAGTCTCAGCTATGGCCCTCCTCCTTTCTCTGCCCATGGCCTCCATGATTATAAATTACTAGTCAGTGTCAATCCAGACTGAAAGCAGATGAAAGGGGGCCAGGCGGTGCACCAGGTTGAACACACATGTGATCATGTGCAAATACCCAGGCTCATGTCCTACATATCCACCTTAAGGTGGAGTGGGGGAGGTTCACAATCAGTGAAGCAGTATTAGAAATGTCTGTCTTTCTCTCTTTTTCTATTTCCTCCTTTCTTCTCAATTTCTGTCTGTCCTGACAAATAAAAGGGGTACTTGGAGTGAGACGGATTCATCATGCAAGCACCAAGTCTCAACAATAACCCTAGTAGCAGAAAAAAAATTACATATTTTTTGGATTTTTATTATTAGTGATTTACTATTGATTTACAAAATTACAGGATAACAGAGGTACAACTCCACACCATTCCCACCACCAGAGTTCTGGATACCTAGTCCCTCCGTTGTAAGTTCCAGCAGTTCTCCCAAGGTTAGAGATATGGGTTAATAATTATTTCTCCAACTATCTGTTTATATTTGTATATATTCGGCCTTTTTAAAAAAAAATTAACAAAAAAATTAACTTTTTGTGGGGGCTGGGCGGTAGTGCAGCGGGTTAAGCGCATATGGCACAAAGACAAGGATGGGAGTAAGGATTCCAGTTCCAGCCTCCCCCCCCCCCCCATGGGGATGGAGGGGTGTCACTTCACAGGCAGTGAAGCTGGTCTGCAGGTGTCTATCTTTCTCTCCCCCTCTATCTTCCCCTCCTCTCTCAATTTCTTTCTGTCCTATGCAACAACAATGACAGCAACAACAATAAACAACAAGGGCAACAAAGGGGGAAAAAATAGCTTCCAAGAGGAGTGGATTTGTAGTGCAGACACCGAGCCCCAGCAATAACCCTATAGATTAAAAAAAAAAATTCATGTTTTTTAAAATTATTTATTTATTTACTCCCTTTTGTTGTCCTTGTTGTTTTATTGTTGTAGTTTATGTCATTGTTGCAGGATAGGACAGAGAGAAATGGAGAGAGGAGGGGAAGACAGAGAGGGGGAGAGAAAGACAGACACCTGCAGACCTGCTTCACAACCTGTGAAGTGACTCCCCTGCAAGTGGGAAGCCAGGGCTCGAACCGGGATCCTTCTGATGGTCCTTGTGCTTTGTGCCACGTGCGCTTAACCTGCTGTGCTACCGCCCAGGTCCCCAAAATTCATGTTTTTTAAAGAGGGGGAAAAGAAAGCAGATGAGATACTTTTATCTGTAAGAAGTGGTAGATCACGTGCTAAATGAAAATTTAATTACAGTGACCATCTCACTGTAAAATAGCATTGCCTCTTGCTAGAGCATTTGACTATGCTTAGAGAGCTAAACTGTGTCTGCTTTGCATTTAGACTGCCCGCCCATTACCCTGACAACCCTTACAGACATGGCTTTCACTATTAAAGTGAAAAATCCAAATAGTTAAAATATCTACAGGGGGTGGTTAAATCAATAAATGAAATGTTATTCAGCAGGTCAAGTGAGTAAACAGGGCCAGGTGGTAGTACATCTGATTGGACACATATGTTACAATATGTAAGAGCCCAGAGTCAAACCTCCAGTCCCCAGAAGGAGAAGCTTCACAAGCAGTAAAGCAGAACTACTACTGATATGTATCGTTTTTCCTTCTCTATGTCCCCCTTTTGAGTTTCTCTCAAAAAATAAATAAATGGGAGGCTGGGTAATGGCGCACCTGGTTGAGTACACATGTTACAGTGTGCAAGGACCCAAGTTCAAGTCCCCACGTGCAGGGGGAAAGCTTCATGAGTGGTGAAGCCATGCTGCAAGTGTCTCTC
Organism: Erinaceus europaeus; assembly: GCF_950295315.1. Classification (NCBI taxonomy): domain Eukaryota; kingdom Metazoa; phylum Chordata; class Mammalia; order Eulipotyphla; family Erinaceidae; genus Erinaceus; species Erinaceus europaeus. The sequence continues at coordinate 47,811,935 of NC_080169.1, read as the reverse complement.
TGTCTCTTCCTCTCTATCCCCTCCTTCCCTCTTGGTTTCTTGTTGTCTCTATCCAATAAATAAAGATAATAAAAATAAATAAATAAATAAATAAATAAGATTTTTTTTTTTAAGTGAATGAATGCATCAGGGACCAGCAAGATAGCTCACTTGGCAGGATAACTGCTTTGTCATTCATGCAGCCCAAGTTCAGATCTACCCACTACAGCAGGAGAAACTTCAATACTATGGTGTTATTCCCTTGCTCCCTTTGTCTCTCTCTGTCTCTGTATCTCTCTACCTGAAAAAGTCAGGCTGGTGTGGTGAAGCCCTAAAAAAAAAAGAAGAAAGAAAAAGACAGGTGAGTGAATCAGGTCTATGTATTTCAGCCTCAAATTTTCCATTAATGTTGACTGAAGGGGAAATTATAGGTGTCTGTGGAGCATATGACCAAAATTATGAAACTGTTTCAAAAGGAGTTCAAAAGATAATAAAAACAACTTATAATTCAAGTTGAGTTTAGTATTTCAAGCAGCTGGTAAAATAAGTACAAATTCAAAGTGTTGTCACCTTACAATATTTTTCTAATATGTAGACCCTTCTGTTATTGAAAATGAATTTTTAAACTCAAGAGTTTAGATGTTACATTTTACATTTTATCAAAGCTCCATTTTAGGAAATTTAATTTCTGCTTTGTCATATCACTTTTTCAAAATAGGTGTCATGAGATTTAAAACTAAAGCAACACACTAGCTGATTACTTTTGGAACTCTCTTGATTTTGTGTTTGCTGAAATTTATATTTCTGTGAAAACAAAAATGGCCTCACAAACTGCATAATAGATAAGAGTGTTTCAAACAAAGAACAAAGCTCCACCTCCAAAGGAACTTACAGCTCTATAAGCCCCAATGACAGAAATCATCACAAAGTGAGCAATGTGGGAAGGAGTTTCTAGACTGGGAGGCAGAGAGTGGAGGATGTGACAAGATAGATTCTTGGAATAGGTCAGCTGTCTGGAAATTTTTGAAGAAAGGAATGTAAAGACCACTGATGCTGTGTTGTGCTATTTGTCAAAGTTTATGAGGAGAAAAGTCACAAAAATTAGTGTAGGCAATAAGACAAAGGAAGCCGTGAGGAAGGATATTTTAAAAGTGAAAAAGAGATTCAAGAAGGATGACAGAGGACCAAGTGGGGGTTGTATTGTTATATGGAAAACTGGGAAATGTTATGCATGTGCAAACTATTGTATTTACTGTCAAATGTAAAACATTAACTCCCCAATAAAGAATTTTTTTTTTTTTTTAAGTGAAGAGGAAGGCCCACATGGGCAGATCTGGAGGCATGGGGAAGTAGTGAAGGCTGTCCATTACATTAAAAACACAGGCCCTGGGGCAAACAGACAAAAGAAAGCAAGAGAAGTCAGAGGAAAAGGAGGCTAGGCAGCAGCACACCTAATAGAGTGCACACATTACCACTTATATGCAAGGACCCAGGTTCAAGCCCTCAGTCCCCACCTATAGAAGGAAACATCATGAGTGCTGCAGGTGTCTCTTTTTCTCTCCCATTTCATCTCACTCTCCCCACTCAATTTCTCTTGTCTGTCAAAATGAATAATGGCAGCCAGGATCAATGTAGTCACATTACAGCCACCAAGCCTCAGCAATACTCCAGTAGTAAACAAACAAAAATTTAATTAAATAAATAAATAAGGCAAGGTAGTGGCACACCCAATGGCTGAGCATAAATGTTATAATACATGAAGACCCAGATACAAGCTGGGTCCCCACCAGAGGGGGAAAGCTTCACAGTGGTGAAGTGGTGATATAGTCTGCAGGTATCTCTCTTCCTCTCCCTCTGTATCTCCCCCTCCTCGATCAAATTCTCTCTGCCAGATGACCTCACCAATGTGTCCCCAAACCTCACCTCTTCAAAGTAAATTTCCCTACTCCACTAGGGAAAAATATAAATGGGCTGGGAGTATAGATCACCCTTCTAATGCCCATGTCCAGCAAAGAAGCAATTACACATGCTAAAACTCCCACCTTCTGCACCTCAAAGAGAATTTTGGTCCATACTCTCAGAGGGGGAGAAAGGTTAGTAGAAGATGATGAGAGGACTCAGAAATCCAGTTCCATCAGGACCTGGAGAAAGAACAAGAAAAATGGAAGGACACTCAGAAGTAGTAATAAGAGTATGTGTGACTTAGAAAGGAAGAGAAGGCATCTCCATAGACAAAAATGGGCAAACTGGGGCTGGGTGGTGGTGTACCTGATGAGTACACATGTTACAATGGACAAGGACCCTGGTTCTAACCCCTGGCCCCCAATGCAGGAGGGAAAGCTTTATAAGTGGAGAAGCAGTGTTGCAGGTGTCTGTCTCTCCCCTTCTCTATTAACCCCCGTCCCTCTCAATTTATGGTTGTCTCTATCCAGTAAATAAATAAAGATAATTTTAAAAAGTAAAAAGAAAAATGAGAAAATCTAAATAATTATAGATAGATAATTATAGAGATAATAGTCAACACATATCTATGATCTTGGAAGAACTGCTGCAGTTTCTAATGAAGGAAATGAGGTCATGGACTCACCACTCTGGTGGTGAGAATTGTGCAGAATTGTACACCTGTTATCTCATAAATTGCATACCTGTTATCTTCGTAAATCAATTGTATATCACTAGTTTAAAAAGCCTTTCTGCCCTACCATGTAAAAAGGAAAAAAACTGAACACCAGGAGTAACCTGGTGACAATAAAAAATAATAATAACAAAATTTTAATATAAATAAATCCAGAGTAAAGGACATAATCAATTGCAGGCTAGGTGGACACTATAGTTTTATTCTCCTGCTAATAGCAAGGATAAGCAAAGAAACAGTCTTACTGGAGAAAAAACAGGTGTATTTTATTAATAGAGTTAGATTTTTATGATAGTACATATGCTAAAGGTAAAGGCCAAAATGTCAGTTGTGTAAATGAATGTGATGTCAATGATAAGAGAAAATGAAATAAAAAGTGTAAGAAACATGTCAAAGTTATCATCATGTTAGCAAACAAGATGAGAATAAAGAATTAGGAAGAAAGTATCACAAAGGACAAAAAAACCTACAGCTTAGTATTAGTAGAAAGTAGACACTATAAATAGAAAGTAGACACTTAAACTGAGAGCAGAAATAAAACTGAACAGAAAAAAGCATTTGAAAACTGTCTTGTAAATCATTCCCCCACCCTAAAAAACAATTTCTCAAAACTATATTTAAAAAACTGGAAGGTGTTGGCAGGTCGATCCATACTCCCAGCCTGTCTCTCTCTCTTTCCCTAGTGGGGCAGGGATGTGGGGAGGCGGGGCTCCAGGATACATTGGTGGGGTCATCTTCCCAGGGAAGTCAGGTTGGCATCATGGTAGCATCTGGAACCTGGTGGCTGAAAAAGAGTTAAGATATACAGCAGGACAGATCGTTGACTAATCATGAACATAAATGCAAGAATATTGAAGATGAAGATTTGGGATCTCCATTTTGGTAAAAGCTAGTAGGTCTATTTTAGGCAATGCCCATGTTCAGTGGAGAAGCAATTAGTGAAGCCAGACCTTCCACCTTCTGCACCTGGGTCCATACTCTCAGAGGGATGAAGAATAGGAAAGCTTTCTCTCACTATTTGCAGATGATATGATAGTATACATAGAAAAACCTAAAGAATCCAGCAGAAAACTACTTGAAGCTATTAGGCAATATAGCAAGGTGTCGGGCTACAAAATCAATGTAAAAAAATCAGTGGCATTTCTTTATGCAAACACTAAATCTAAAGAAGAAGACATCCAGAAATCATTCCCATTTACTGTTGCAGCAAAATCAATAAAATACCTAGGAATACAGTTGACCAAAGAAGTGAAAGACTTGTCTACTGAAAACTATGAGTCGCTACTCAAGGAAATAGAAACTGATACCAAGAAATGGAAAGACATCCCATGCTCATGGATTGGAAGAATAAATATCATCAAAATGAATATTCTCCCCAGAGCCATATACAAATTTAATGCAATACCCATCAAAGTTCCACCAAGCTTCTTTAAGAGAATAGAACAAACACTACAATCATTTATCTGGAACCTGAAAACACCTAGAATTGCCAAAACCATCCTGAGGAAAAGAAACAGAAATGAAGACATCACACTCCCAGATCTCAAACTATATTATAAAGCCATCATCATCAAAACAGCATGGTACTGGAACAAAAATAGGCACACAGACCAGTGGAACAGAATTGAAAGCCCAGAAATAAATCCCTAAAACTATGGACATCTAATCTTTGATAAGGGGGCCCAAAGCATTAAATGGAAGAAGGAGGCTCTCTTCAATAAATGGTGCTGGGGAAACTGGGTTGAAACATGCAGAAGAATGAAATTGAACCACTTTATCTCACCAGAAACAAATATCAACTCCAAATGGATCAAAGACCTGGATATTAGACCAGAAACAATCAAATACTTAGAGGAAAACATTGGTAAAACACTTTCCCACCTAAACCTCAAGGACATCTTTGATGAAATAAACCCAATTGCAAGAAAGACTAAAGCAGAAACAAACCAATGGGACTATATCAAATTGAAAAGCTTCTGCACAGCCAAAGGAACTATCACACAAACCAAGAGACCCCTCACAGAATTGGAGAAGATCTTCACATGCCGTACATCAGACAAGAAACCAATCACCAAAATATATAAAGAGCTCAGCAAACTTAACACCAAAAAAGCAAATGACCCCATCCAAAAATGGGCAGAGGATATGAATGAAACACTCACCTCAGAGGAGATCCAAAAGGCTAACAAACATATGAAAAACTGTTCCAGGTTGCTGATTGTCAGAGAAATGCAAATAAAGACAACACTGAGATACCACCTCACTCCTGTAAAAATGGCATACATCAAAAAGGACAGCAGCAACAAATGCTGGAGAGGTTGTGGGGACAGAGGAACCCTTTTACATTGCTGGTGGGAATGTAAATTGGTACAGCCTCTGTGGAGAACTGTCTGGAGAACTCTAACAAGGCTAGACATAGACCTTTCATATGATCCAGTAATTCCTCTCCTGGGGATATACCCCAAGGACTTCATAACACCCAACCAAAAAGAAGTGTGTACTCCTATGTTCATAGCAGCACAATTCATAATAGCTAAACATGGAAGCAACCCAGGTGCCCAACAACAGATGAGTGGCTGAGAAAGCTGTGGTATATATACACAATGGAATACTATACAACTGTCAAGAACAATGAACCCACCTTCTCTGACCCATCTTGGACAGAGCTAGAAGGAATTATGTTAAGTCACCTAAGTCAGAAAGATAAAGATGAATATGGGATGATCCCACTCATCAACAGAAGTTGACTAAGAAGATCAGAAAGGGAAACTAAAAGCAGGATCTGACTAAATTGAAAGTAGGGCACCAAAGTAAAAACCCTGTGGTGAGGGGGAGGGTGAACATGCGGCTTCCTGGGCCGGTGGGAGGTGGGGGTGGCTGGGTGGGATGGGACACAGTTTTTTGGTGGTGTTTTTTTATGTACACTCCTAGTAAAGTGTAGTCATATAAATCACTAGTTAATTAATATAAGGGGGGAAAATTAATTGTATGTCTCAAAGTTTTTCAAAACACAGACTGACTCTTTTTAATATATAGGCTGTGTATTTGATATGTGGACTCTCTCAAAAGCCTAGACCAAGTATATCAGAAACAACCAGTGGCACCGCTATGTAAGATACTGGGTACTATACAGCAAACCCTAACAAAAGGACTTTTCAAAGTTAACCCAATTACCAAATAATGTGATGATAACATTAACTATCCATTGTATTTTTGAACCCTAAGACAGCAGGAACCTCACATCTCCACTATAGAACCTATATTTCCCCCAGTCCTGGAACCTTAGGATAGGGCCCACTTTCCCGCATGCCTCTCCCAATCCATATCAAATAATATTGCATCTGCCGATCACAACCGAATCAATGCAATGATTGCCACCTCAACATGCTTTAGCTCAGACTGTGTCCAGAGACTTCACGTGTGGAATGACAACCCTTCAGCTTCATTACTCGGGTGAGACCTTTCCTTTCATAGTATTCTCTAATTCCATCCCAGGTGGATCACTTTCTAACAAAGTCCCCAAACCTAGATATAGACCAGGTTCTGTGAGAGAGAGCATATGTTCACACGTATCCATAAACTAGGGAAAAATATATACCTGAAAGCAGAAGTACACTAGAGTTTGCAGTGAGTACCCCCCCAACACTTCCTCTCCACTATTCCAACCTTTGGGTCCAAAACTGCTCAACAATTTTTTTTGGCTTTTATGTTAACTCTCTTTTCAGCCACCAGGTTCTAGATGCCATCAGGATGCTGGCCAGGCTTCCCTGGATTGAAGACCCCACCAATGTGTCCTGGAGCTCCATTTCCCCAGAGACCCACCCTACTAGGGAAAGAGAGAGGCAGACTGGGAGTATGGACCGACCAGTCAACACCCATGTTCAGCGGGGAAGCAATTACAGAAGCCAGACCTTCTACCTTCTGCAACCCACAATGACCCTGGGTCCATGCTCCCAGAGGGATAGAGAGTGGGAAAGCTATCAGGAGAGGGGATGGGATATGGAGATTGGGTGGTGGGAATTGTGTGGAGTTGTACCCCTCCTACCCTATGGTTTTGTTAATTTATCTATCCTTTCTTAAATAAAATAATAAATTTAAAAAAAAAGAATAGGAAAGCTTTCAAGGGAGGGGATGAGATAGGGAGTTCTGGTGGTGGGAACTGTGTGAAGTTGTACTCCTCTTATCCTATAGTTTTATCAATATTTCAATTTTATAAATTAAAATTTAAAAAATAAAGAAAAAACTGGAAGGTGAATTATACTGAGTATAATAATAAAGCATATGCCTCTATAAATAATACAGAAATTATCAAGTTGATGCCTTCTTCATATATATGAGAAAGTATGTCCCAGTTTGCCTTTTTTAAATAATTACAAGAAAATGAGACCAATTTGTCATAGCCTTTTTGGGGAATTCACAACTGAAATGTGTTCATGGAGCTCTTACAAAATGTATCATAAAATATGTAATGATTCCTTGATCTGTATTGGATCCTATAAAATTTATTCATTGCACACACTCATATTCATAAATTTAACTAATGTCTATTCTGCAATAAAAAGGAATAAATCACTAAAAATCCATATGACTCAGTAATTCCTCTCCTAGAGATATATCCTAAGGACTCCATAACACCCAAACAAAAGGATATGTGTACACCTAAGTTGATTGCAGCACAATTTGTAAAAGCTAAAGCCTAGAAGCAAACCAGTTGCCCAAAAACAGATGAGTAGCTGAGAAAGCTGTGGTATATTTATACAATGGAATACTATGCAGCTATTAAGAACAATGAGCCCACCTTCTCTGACTCATCTTGGATGGAGCTAGAAGGAATTATATTAAGTGAGGTAAGTCAGAAAGACCAAGAAAAGTATGAGGTAAGCCACTAATAAACAGAAGTCAAGAAAGAAGAACAGAAAGGGAAACTCAAAGCAGACTCTGACTGAGTTTCGAGTAAGGCACCAAAGTAAAAAAAAACTCAGGGTGGAGTGTGAGGATAGATGTTCAGCTTCACTGGGGGGTGAGGTGAGGTGGGAGGGAGAAAGACACAGACCTTCTGTGGTGGGAATATACACTCCTACTAACTTATAATCTCAGAAATTACTATTTAATTAATATGAGAGGGGGAATATGGATTGAATGTCTCAAATTTTTTATGTGGTTTCACAGCTCTTAGTATATGTTCCTTCAGTCTAAGTACTTAAAACTTCAAAGTGAAAATAAAATAAAATAAACTTCAAACTGGTAATCAAATTGAATTTTAACATTGAGCTCAGATTGTTAATACATTTATAATAATGACTTGTTCTTTGAAATATTAAATCTCCTAAAAGCTTAGACCAGGAAGAATTGAAGCAACTGTGGGCATTACTTTATAAGATACAGCTATACATAAATAACATAAAAGGACATAACTTATGGTGAGGTCTTGCATGATATAGCAAATCCTAGCAATGGTATTTTCAAAGATAACCCATTTAAGAAATAATTTGGTTATAGCAATCACTATCTATTGCCTTCTTAAACCCTAAGATAACAGGTACCTTCCTATTTCTCTATAAAGCCCATATTTCTCCTAGGCCTGGAACCTCTAGCATGGAGCTCACTTTCTTGCATGCTTTTCTCCATTAATACCAACTGATAACTGCATCTGTTGATCCCAGCCTAAGCAAAGAAACCAGTACCACCTCGGCATGTTTCACTTCGAACAGTGTCCAGAGATGTCAGGCATGGAATGTCAACCCTTCAGCTTCATAACTCTGCTACCAGGTTCCAGATGCTACCATGATGCAACCTACTTTCCTGAGCAGATGACACCACCAATGTGTCCTGAAGCCTCACCTCCCCAGATCCCTACCCCACTACAGAAAAAAAGAGACAAACTGAGAGTATGGATTGACCTGCCAATACCCATGTTCAGCAGGGAAGCAATTACAGTAGCCACACCTTCCAACTTCTGCAACCCATAATGATCCTGGGTCCATACTCCCAGAGGGATAAATAATAGGAAAGCTATCAATGGAGGGTATGGGATGCAGATTTCTGGTGGTAGGAACTGTGTGGAAATGTATCCCTCCTATCCTGTGGTCTTGTCAATATTTCCATTTTATAAATAAAAATCATATAAATAAAGTTAAAAAAAAAAAGCACCCAACCCACATAAATTTCAAACCTACTATGCTGGGAATGAGAACACACACACACCTACACAATGTAATATTAGAAAGTGTACACTAATCTAAAGTGACAAATCAATAGCTCAAGGACAAATTAATGAAAATATTCTGTATTGTGTTTGTGTTGGTTATTTCATTTACATGTAATTTTTTCAAAAAATTGTGCATTCTGCATATAGTTTTATGCTGAAGTTCTGTCAGTTGACATGTTTTGAAAATTTAACTACATAATTATTTCAAAATAAAAAGCTTACTTAAGGATGTAATAGAATTACATTAGATGGGAGTTTATTTTAGGCTTGATACTGAAGTGCTGCCTCCTACATGGTGGTAGTTTGAAACACTAAAACTTCATATGTCTTTATTTGAAGAGTCTTACAAGTCCATTGGAGTCTGAAAATGTTTGGAGAAACAAATCTCCTAAGAACTGGCTTGTTTGCAGAATCTCCATCTGAACAAACAAGCTAAAACTGCAGGAAACTAAGGAAGGGAAGGACCATAATGCTGGGAAATTGTGCAGATGCAGTCACATCTGCCATGTTGTGCTCTCAGGGCACTGTTGATTCCCCACGATAGTTAGAGTGCTTTGGTTACTCCTCCCCCTTCCCATTCTCATGAGAGTTATTATCCTGCCCTGGAGTGCTATGGTTACTCCTCCCCCTTCCCATTCTCGCCAGAGCTATTCCCATAAAAGCCCCTCTTCTTCTGCACCTCACTCTCTTGCCTGCCTTTCACTTCAGTGATTAGACGCAGGGAAGGTTGCTGTGTGAGGCGGCCATTTTTGCTACCGCCACGTGGCCCAAGCTGCTTCTCTCTCACCCAACTCTGAGGTGCCAGTGCAAATAAAGGATTGAGTTCCCTTTCTGCTCCAAACCTTCTTTTTCTGCGTCCCGCCACCACAAGTGACACCTGGTGCCCAACATGTCCCGCACTCACGCCCCGCAGGGTGGCCCGGCCTGAGGTCCAGAAAAGCCACCCAGACACAGGTAAGTGGAAGCCGCCTGACTCTGCTGCCCTGCGTTTCCCCCTACCATGGGGTTTTTCCCGCTTTACGAGGAGGCATCCCAGACATTCTATTCTTTTCTCATGGGACAGGCTATCTCTGAGACGCTTTAATTGGAGCTGCACCGTGGGTTCTCTTGGCTATGTTTGCAACTTTCAGGATATTTATAAGGCGCCCTGCCAAAAGGTTAAGAGACCTTGAGGCTGAGGTACAAGAGTTAAAAGATATGTTCTTGGCGCCTAAACACCCTAAGCCTTCTGCAGTTTTTCCCCAAGAGTTCTGCTTCTGCAGACATGTGTTCAGTTTCTCCAGCAGCCATTTCTCCAGTGGCTTCCACTTCCATGACTCCTCCCCCTCGCTGATACCTTGTCATTAAGAGACCTTGAGTCTGAGATACAAAAGTTAAAAGGGATGTTCTTGGTGCTTAACCACCCTAATTCCTCTGCAGTTTGCCCCAACAGTTCTCTTCCAGCAGACACCTGTTCAGTTTTTCCAGCAGCCGCTTCCCCAGCAGCTTCCACTTCTGTGACTCCTTCCCCCACTGATACCTCATCATCAAACCAAGTCCACACCTTCCCAGTAAATGTGACCCCCCCAATAAATAAAACCCTCAGGTGTGGCATCCATACTCCTCCAAAGAAATCAGAGAACCCAGGCAGGCAGTGAAGGAGGACAGGTTTCATGACCCATGGACCAAGTCCATTTTATGAGGCTTTTTCCATCACCTTAATACCCCCCAAGATTGGAGGGACTTAGCTCTTGCTGCACTCCCAGACCCCCTCTGCAATGGGAGGCATGCTTTCATGATGAATGCTCAAAACAATCACAGAAAAATAGTCACAAACAGCTAGAATGGAATTGTAATGCATTGTTTGGAGTGGGAGAGTTTGAAACTAGAATTCAGCAGGCAGAAGCCAAGTTGCCAACCAGTTATTTTGAACAGGTATGCATCTGTGCAACACAAGCATGGGAGAGGTTAACCCCATCCACAGGAGAGGCCTCAGTCCCCATTAATTCCCTTCACCAAGAAACCAATGAATCCTTAGCTAACTTCATTGCCAGGGTGCGGTCAACCTTAGAGAGAAAGATTTATAATCCTGAAGTCCGTTCTCTCCTCCTGCGTTCTATTGTCTGGGATGGCATGATACCACAATTCCATCAGGCATGCCTCAGTCTTAAACACCAACACCCAGTAATTGGATTTTAGCAACACAGGAACTTAGACCAGGCTCTTATGGGGCACCCATTATGACACAGGCTTATGCAGTTACCCAACATAATCAAAATGGGGCCTGCTTTCAGTGCGGTCGCCAAGGGCATTGGCGTAACCAATGTCCAGATAAACTGCGACCACACCTCCAGTCAGGGCAACCATGCCTCCAGGTAGGACAACCCTGCCTCCAGTCAGGGAAACCCCGCCTTCAGTCAGGGAGCCAGAGGCGACAAACACCTTGTCCTAGATGTCAGGAAGGTTTCCATTGGAAGAGAGATTGTTGGTCCAAGTTTCATAAAGATGGCATGCCCCTGAATGGTACAAATTCGGGGCCTGGGATTTTGTGGACCACTCCTGTTTTAGAATGAGGTCACCCTACTATGACAGTAAGGATTGGCAATATTCCTTTTAAATTTTTTATTGACACGGGGGCAGAAAAGACGATTTAAGGCAAGCAGAGGTTCCCCAAAATTGGGAACTCTTCCCAGGACCCCATTTACACGGAGTTGGAGGGTTGACCCAAACCTTTCTCACAAGAGATTCGCTCATGTGGGAAGACCCTGAAGGGACTACCAGACACTTCCACCCTTTGGTAGCTGATATTAGCATCACCCTACTGGGCAGGGATCTTCTGGAATGTCTTAATGTTAGGATATCCACAGATGCCTCTGCAGAACATAACACCCGCTCTTGCGAGATTAGATCTAATCAGCAACCCCAATACTAACTGCCACTGTTCGTAACCAAACTCCCTGCTTAGATTGGCTTTCTAATGAGCCTCTCTGGTGGAACAGTGGCCTTTGCCTAGGGATAAGCTAGAAATTTTAAAAGAGCTCGTCCAAGAGCAGTTGTCCTTGGGACACATTTGTCATTCCAGAAGCCCATGGAATACTCCTGTCTTTGTGATTAAAAAGCGCTCAGGAACATTGCACTTCCTCCAAGATCTCCGTGCAGTAAATAAAACCACGCAGGTCTGGAGCTCCCCCCAAAGGGGTCTGCCTCTTGCTTCTGTAATACCCACGGGAATTCCAATCATAGCTATTGATATACAAGATTGTTTTTTCTCTATTCCCTTGCATCTGCAAGACTGTAAACATTTTGCCTTCTCTGTTCCTTCTATTAATAACGCCAGCCCTGCCGACAGATTTGAATGGGTGGTGCTGCCCCAGGGCATGCCCAATAGTCCTACAATTTGTCAAGAGGTTGTTAAATCTGCGCTTTTTCCATATATTCATAAGGGCCTTAATGTTTTTCACTACATGGATGACGTCTTAATATGGGGAGAATTAGATACAGATCTCTGTGCCCTACATGATTTTCTCATTCCTGCCTTAAAGAAAAGCGGCCTTAATGTAGCTCCTGAGAAAATACAGCTAATTCCTCCAATATCTTTCTTAGGTTCAGAGATTTCTCTAACGCAAATTTATCCCTTAAAACCTAGTGTTACTTTTCCTTCTAACCTTACTCTTGCTCCTTTACAAAGTTTTCTTGGAAATTTAAATTGGCTTAGGCAGTATCTTTATCTGCCTACTTGCTGCCTCCAACAACTGTTTGACCTGTTAAAAAGAAACAAACAGCTCTCCTCAAAACGTATGTTAACTCCCGAGGCCTCCTTGGCACTGGAAAGGGTTAACCAGGCCCTCCAGGACATGCACCTTGTTCGATTCTCCCCCTCCTCTTCGGTAAACCTTCTAATCTTTAACCTTCTAATCTTTAACTACTGTCCCCACAGTAGTGGGGACATTGTGGCAGAACCATGGGGTTCTTGAGTGGCTTCACATGCCAGTAGGTGGAGCTCCAAGACTCCTCACTGAGATAGACGCGTTAGCATTCATAGTTCACCAAGGAAGAAATAGGTCTGTGCAGGTCTTAGGGAAAGAACCGGATTTAATTATTCTGCCCTTTTCTCTCACATATACAGAGTGGCTCATGCGCCATCATTCCCAATTTGCCATAAGCTACATGGGGTTTCCAGGACAAATAGATAACCATCTTCCTTCTAATAAATTGATAGCTTCTTTACCTCTCTTGCCTCTACTAGTACCTAAACTTTTCTCTTGAGATCCCATCCCTTCTGCTCCTACAGTCTTCACTGATGGTGGAAAAAAGGGAGCTGCTGCCCTTAATATTACCCAGACAAACAATCCCCTAACCCTCTCTTTACTGAGCTTCCTGATAATTCCCCTCAGTACAAAGAACTTTATGCTGTTTTTCCTTGCATTGAAAGCTGTACCAGAATCCTTCAACCTTTTTTATGACAGTGTGTATACTGTTAACTTACTTCCATGGCTTGCTCATTTTTATGTGAGAATTGATGACAACCCACTTTGCCCTCTCTAGATTCAAATTGCCTCTACGCTCTGTTCTTGAACCCAACCACTGTATATTCAACAACTTCGTTCCCACAGCCCTCTTCCTGGTTCCCTGTCTGAAGGGAATGCTGCAGCTGACTGCCTTGCCTCCACAGGACCTCTCCTAGTCTCTGTCTCTGGTCCTGCTGACTCTCATTCCCTAACCCATGTTAATCTTAAAGGCCTTCGAGCTCAATTCCCTGATGTTCCTTTACCACAGTTGAAACATATCCTTGCTACATGTTCTTCCTGTGCAAGTCTCATAAAAACACCTGCTATTCAAACTCTTGGGGTTAACCCCCGAGGCTTGAAAGCCAATGCTCTTTGGCACATCAATGTCACCCACATACCAAACTTTGGCAAACAAAAATGTGTGTTTGTCTCAATTGATACACTTATATTGGACTTGCTGGTTTACCCTTTGGACACTTTAGACAATTTTACAGCAGCTTCCTTCCCTTCACGCTGCTGGCTTTTCAAAGACTGACCCTGAGTAGTTTATAGACTTTGCAGACTGTTGCCTTGAGGACTATACAATGCCAAATAGCCCCTCTGCTTGGCAGGCCATGCCTCCTGCCTACAGGTCCTGCCCTTTGAGGCAGGAAACGCCCCCTCATTATGAACCCTTGCCTTCCCCCGAGACAGGGAATGTTCCTTTGCGCACCAATCCTTCCCTTGACATCACACTGGCTTTTACTGCTCTCCTCCTTGTCCCTTCCTGTTTTGTTATATCATTCAGGTTTATGCCCAAAAGGTTTCTGCTCACCCCTACACCACTATTCCTTGGTCACACATGGAGTCTTTTACAGACATTGACCCATCTTAATGTGATGACTAGATAGAAAGATAGGGAAAGATGTAGAAAAATTGTGAGGAGATGGTGGAGCCTGGCAGAGCTTAACCTATGAGATGAGTCCCTTCACGTAAGTCTCTCTCTCTACAGAGGGGTTGAGCACAGGGGGGACACATAATCTCACAAGGTTGGCAGCCATGTAAGTCTTCCCTCCCCCACAAAAACATCCTACATCTTCCCACCTGAGCATGGCATTCCTTAAAAACATTTAAGCCTGCTCCACTCTAAATTTCCTATACTGTGGCCATTAGATATAAGGAAAGGGGAAGATGCTGGGAAATTGTGCAGATGCAGTCACATCTGCCATGTTGTGCCCTCAGGGTACTGTTGATTTCCCGCAATAGTTGGAGTGCTTTGGTTACTCCTCCCCCTTCCCATTCTCACAAGAGTTATTATCCTACCCTGGAGTGCTATGGTTACTCCTACCCCTTCCCATTCTCGTGAGAGCTATTCCCATAAAAGCCCTTCTTCTTCTGTACCTCACTCTTTTGCCTACCTTTCACTTCAGTGATTAGACGCAGGGAAGGTTGTTGTGCGAGGCGGCCATTTTTGCTACCTCCACATGGCCCAAGCTGCTTCTCTCTCACCCAACTCTGAGGTGCCAGCACAAATAAAGGATTGAGTTCCCTTTCTGCTCCAAACCTCCTTTTTCTGCATCCCACCGCCACAAGTGACACCATAAGGAAACTTGATCTTTTCTAGTTTCCCCAGAAACAGACACTTTTTGTTTTTGTTTTTGTTTGTTTGTTTGTTTTACTTCATTGCCAAACCTGTGTTTTCAGTTGGGCAAAAGCTCTTGCAAAGGGAGTTTGACATCTGGTCAAACAAGTAATTTCCTGTCCTTGATCTTCTATAGTAAGAAACAGGCAACCCATTATCACAGCTCTAGGATTCTTTCTGCATGTCCTACAACCTTTTTTTATGCCTTGTGTCAAATTATTTAAAATATTTTTAATTATTTTTTTCTTTATTGGGGATTAATGTTTTACATTTGACAGTGAATACAATAGTTTGTACATGCATAACATTTCTCAGTTTTCCACATAACAATACAACCTTTTTTAAAAAATTCTTTTTAATATTTATTCTAATAGAAACAGAGGGAAATAGGATGGGAGGGAGAGAAAAAGAGAGACACCTGCAGTTTCTCTA